>NC_067457.1:20738540-21403540 GCF_025434085.1 Hippocampus zosterae
TGACTCCACATTAGGGCAGTGCTTCCATCAACTGGGATCTAAATATATGACACTATTATTTAAAAAAAAAAAAAGCTGTACAGTACTGAAATGTTCGATCCTCAGCTCCACGACTCCTGTTTCTCAATATATGACGCCGAATCTGCCGCGGAATTTACTTGGCCAAAAGAAAAAAAAATGTAGAGGCATTGCTTCCCTTTCATAAAGCTTTATTTCACAGATCCCCTGCGACAGGAGGCCTATAGGCAGCCAGGCTCATTAAACATTTACATACACTGTCTGCTCCTCATGTTAAATAACTCAACATTTCAAGACAAAAAAAAAAGGGGGGACCCCAACAACAACAAACACACATTGTTCAACTTAACAATATCAGAATGGGCGTATCAATAACAACCATTGTCCAACAGGATATCTGTTTTTTTTTTCCTGCCCCTGGAGTCTTACACTGGATTTTTCCAAAAATTCAGTCATCTTTAAGGTGCACCGTAAAACTTGTATGTAACATTTCAAAACAAACTTGCACCAGACCACATGTTGAAGACAGAGAATACTGAATGATCCCCCCCCCCCCACCCCCACTCATTTTTGGGATGTTTCTCTCCTCCTTTGTCCTCCTGTATCAGATCCTACAAATTGTCATGGAGTCAGCACAGGGGTGTCATTTGTTTGGCACACTATTTTTTTTTTTTAAACTTTCTAAGCTGTTGTGGTGTGGCATGAATTTCTATGCTGAAGCGGAGACATAAGGCGCATGTCCACGAATGGATTGATGGAGGACTCACAGGACCTCTACAAGAGAAGAGAGACATGATGCAGAGAGAAAGAAAACAGGTTAATGCCATTAAAACCGACTTCATTAAACTCATGACAACACATTTTAAAAAAATATGATAAATGTTATTTGAGGACAAAACAAATATAAGTTTCCTTTACGGCCAAAGGTTCTAGCATTGACTCATGCAATGTTTTTGTCCCTATCACTGTGGATTTGCATACCTGCAACGTGCTGAGGTTTCATGGGGCCCGTTTTCATTAGGAAGGGCTCCCCGCCCGTCACCAGTCCACTCTGAGGAGCAGCCGGGTTAGCGCTGCTGTTCAGCTGCATGATCTGATCAAACTCGCCGGTGGCCGACACGCCGTTCTGGTGACCGTCAGACTGCACGCCGTTCGCAACGGGACCGGATGCGCTCGCAGTGGGACTCAGCAAGTTTTTGTCTGTCACCCCCCCAAAAAAAGAGAGGTTTGTGAAACTCAGACATTTTTTTTAAATCACAAAAGCTATCCAATATTTAGTTTAGTTTAGTTAGTTTGCCATTTCCTAGTGCTGTTAACGGCAGGCCAAAAAAATTATGTGTGCAAACTATTATTCATTTCAATGAGAAGTGAACTATGAAGTCCACTGCACATAAGTGCCGATGTAATAATTACGGATTGGAGACTGGCTGCAACGTTGCAAATGCATCCAAGATGTCAGTTACCTTTACTGACTTCTGTGTCCTTTCCATTCACCTGCGGAGATGCCTTCACATCCTTCTGTACAGAACCCAAATGTGGATGTTATTGTGGCAAGACATAATGACAACAAATTTTACTTGGGGGGGGGTGGGGAGTTTTTTTAAATCACAAACTTTTTCTCCAGCATCACTCTTGCGAGTCCTTTTCATGATCTCCTCGAGGCGCTGCACAACACAGGAAAAAAAAAACTTAGCTGTGGTTTCCTCAAGATGAGATGACGAGGATGTACTTTTAAGGAAATGCTACTGCGCACTTTCTTTCTCTCCAGTCGCTCCTGCTCTTCTTTTTGGAAGTGTTTTTCCCTCTCGACGCGCTGCTGCTCGGCTTCTTCGCGTGCTTTGGCCTCGGCCTCCTCCCTCTGCAATCGGTCAATACAAAACACACGGCTCGTAAAACAACACGATGGAACGTTTGCTTTGCGTCATAATTATTGTTCGATTTTTGTGCATTGTCGATTGCATTATTATCCATCCTTCCGTTTTCGGGAGTCGAGGCTGGGCTGGAGCCTCTCCCACCAGACTTTAAATTCACACCTATTTCTAGCCAAAGCTCAACACACCGCTGAGGATAAATCGAGATTCCAGCCTGTCTCGATCACTGTCGCGTCGAACAATGGATCTAGTGAAGGAGAAAAGGGAAGTCGAAACTTGCCGCGAGCTCCGACCTCGGCACACACTGACGCCGCTTGTCTGACCGGCGCAGTCGCTCGGTGAAGGAGACACGAGCAACACAGGCCTGTCACTATCTCCTGCATCACAATGGCTCCCTCAGCTGCCACTCATCGCTCTTATGGAGGTCACCAGCTGGCATGTGCCCGGGAAGACAAGTGGGCCTCTTCTGACTATTAGGGCTCACGCACGACACATAAAATCCGTGACAGCGGCGCACATATCCCCCCCGCCCCCCGCCTTAATCTGCCCAGATGCCAGACAGCGCAGTAGCCTCGGCTACGCTCCTATGCATTAAGCAGCCCAGATGGTAAATGGCTTCTCAGCGTGGAAGGGGGTGACTGCTAGTTTCCATGAGCCTTAATGGAAATTTGAAGGCTTTACAATACCAACAGTATTTAGATTTTAGAATATTAGGGAATAGCTAAAAGCCAGTGGAGGCTATCATGTGAATGATAAGGTGCTAGACGGTATAAAAAGTGAGTGTAAGAAGTTATTAAGACTAACAAATAATTTTCTGTTTTCTGTACTCGTCATATATTTTACCCAGACACATTTAGGACTCGACTCGGGGAAGATTTTCTTTGCAGTCGACGGAAGCACGATTCCCCAGAGCAACCAACGGCGATTGCTGCGCAAATCGCGCTCCAAGTTCCCATGCTTCCTGTCGAACTTTTATCGATTGCATATGCAAATTACAAGGAAAAAAACAATGCTCTCACTTCGCTATCAATACTGGACAAAATTGAATAATGAGCTGTATTCAGTATATCGTGCGCCTAGCTTAAGATTCTTCTTTGGACATGCTAAATTAGTATGATTTGGCTTTGTTTTATTTATTTCAGTATCGTTTGACCTGTTCCACATTCAAAATGCATCAAGCTGTCATTCAAGCGCTGACCTGCTTCTGCAGTCTGTCGTTCTCCTCCTGCTCAGCTCTGGCCCGCTCCTTGGCCTCCTTCTCCTCTTCAGCTTGCTGGGCTTCATCCCTCAGACGCTGCTGCTCGGCCATGAAACGAGCCTCCTCCTCTCTGCGCTTCCGCTCTTCTGCATCCCGCGCCATCGCCTCCTCCCGGAGGATCCTGGAAGGATGCGGGCATGTGACAAACAGCGTTCGCGTATGCACGCGATGGTGGGAAGTAACAGCGGTTTGTTCTTTCTTTCAATAGAGCACATAGTAGATGAGTCAAGCCGACCTGTTCCTGTGCTCTTGCTCTTGACGCTCCTGCTCCTCTCGCTCCCGCTGCTCCCGCGCTTGTCTGCGTTTTTCGGCCAGGACGCGGGCGGCCTCCTCGGGGTCGTTGGTACCAGCTGAAGGCCTGCCGGCCGCCGCGGCAGTGGAGGCGGCAGGGGTAGCGGGATTACTTGCGGGGGAGGCAGCTGGTGTGGTGAGCTCTTCTTTAGGCACGGCACCAGAGGAGGCTTCAACAAGTGGCGGGCCGGGGGAGGGAGATGTGTCGGCTGCTGTCCCAGCCGCCGACACATTACCGGAGTCTACAAGGAGAGGAAACAAACATATGATGAAGGACTCAAGCTGTGCAACAGTGCCGGCGGGCTGAAAAAGCAACATGCGTCAAATAATTATATGTGTTTATGTCTTGTGACTTGTTGTAACTGTCATATGCTAATTTATGTGCTAGGGTCTTTTTTTTATCCTGGACTTAAATTACTATTAAATCTATGGTCACGAGCTATGGGTCGTGACCGAAAGAACGAGATCCCGGTTACAAGCGGCCGAAATTAGTTTCCTCCACAGGGTGTCCGAGCTCTCCCTTAGAGATAAGGTGAGAAGCTCGGTCATCCGGGAGGGGCTCAGAGTCGAACCGCTTCGAGAGGAGCCAGATGAGGTGGCTTGGGCATCTGATTCGGATGCCTCCTGAGCGCCTCCGCTGAGGTGTTCCGGTCATGTCCCACCAGGAGGAGACCCCGAGGAAGACCCAGGACACGCTGGAGAGACTATGTCACCCAGCTTGCCTGGGAACGACTCGGGATCCCCCGGGGAGAGCTGGAAGAAGTAGCTAGGGAGAGGGAAGTCTGGGTTTCCCTGCTAAAGCTGTTGCTGTTAAACAGTGCTGTATCCAGACAAGTGTACCATGGAAGGCAGCCAAAATGTGAAGTCATCTCAAAGGATGGATATCATCACCGTGGTTAGCAGACTCACCCTTTTTCTCCTCGGGAGGGTCAGACTCCTTGGGTTCTTGGCCGGTTTCCACGGCGACCGCGGTAACCGTCTGGAGCTGCACCCTGGCGGGTGTCTGAGCCCGTTTGGGTCGGGTCTTGGTGCCGCAAGGGGGTGTCTTCTTCCCCGTGGGCGCCTGGGAACCCGCCGCCAGTACCAAAGGCGACAAGGGCCGACCTTTGGGAGGAGCAGGTGATGGAGGTCTTGGCCTGGGGGTGCTGAGACAGGACACAAGCATGCAAAGGAAAGAGTGAGCTCAAAAGGAAACGGGACCGTCGCAGCGTCAGGACAAGTACTTGTATATAAAACAAAACTGGGTCAAGGGGAAGCGCGTGTGAGATGAGACTCCACTTTGGGTTGTTGACACCAGTTTCTGACTCGAGGGAGGTGAAAGACGAAAGCGTCAGTTGATAAAACCCAGTTCTGCCCGACAACTCCTCACTCTCATTCCAACAGACATGACACGTGCAGACAAGACATACGAAGAGCAGCAGCTACAAGGACTGTTCGCTATCTGTTAAAGGTATTTTATTTGGTGGTGTATATGAAACTTAATGTAAGATCTGACTGTAATCGTTATATTTGTTATGTATAAATCCAAAGTGTATTTTTTGTTGCCCAAGACCTCGGAGGTGGCAGGCGGCCACGAGGTAAGCTTTAGCCCACATTTTGCATTAGCTTCGTATATTGTTTCTGTATTATAAATTGGTGAATGTATTTTATTTTACTGACAGTTTTCACAGGGTTGGTGTACAAAGAAAACTCACCAAACCCAGCGCCAGTGGGAGGCAGCCATTTTTTGACGACGGCAGTGCAGTGAGACCGAGACGGTACCGTGGTAATACAGCAGAGGGCGCTATTACCAAGGCCATCGCTCACAAGCTCAACAAGCATCGTATCAACTTTATTCAAAAAAGTGAAGTAGAAATCGATTAAAAGAAATGTATTAAAGGTAGAATTTGGGTGATAAAGTAAAGTTTGAAGGTTCACTATAAGTTTCTACAGCACAGTCAAAGATTTCTTCTGAGCTTAAAGTAATGTTCGAATTCAAATACTTTTGTGCATTTATTTTGAGCTAAATTGACATTTATTACAATAATCAAATGTCTGAAATATAAGTTTAGGTGTCTGAATGTGAAAGTTATAACCCCTAAAGTTTTGTGGTTCAACTTAGAACACTGACTTAGATTTGACTAAGCATTCAAAATGGCTGAAGAAAATAAGGAACGGTTCCGTACTACAACACTTAATGAAGGTGATGAAAAGTATACAGCCATTGAAGCTTCAGAAGTACAACCTGTTCGTAAAAGAAGAATAACACTTACTGAGAAAGGAAGATGTCTCCAATAAGATGAGCTCAAAACACTGCTTCACAAATATGCAGTTGTATTTGAAAGGTGGAGATATGAAGCAAGAATGAGGAAAGTCATGCTCAGAAAAGAGGCTTCAGAAAGTGAACTCGGAGAGCTTATTTCTAAAATATAGGCAACCTGTGAAGAAGTAAGAAGTTTCGCTTTTCTTAGTGTCAGTGAAGTGATCATTTCTGTTTTTCTAAGGCTGTCTTTGAACACCTCTCGAGTCAAAGGAGAAGAGAAAAGGCATGGAGTCTGACCGCAGACGTGTCTGTTTGTCAAGACTGTTAAAAGCATAAATAAAGTGTACGTTTAAAAAAAAAACAACAACACCACAGCTCTCCTTTTTGGAGCTGCAACATGTATCTATATCTACTGTATATTAGCCTACTATCAAAATATTTTTCCATTTTCAAACATTTTTATAAAGCTCCAGGGAGCCACTAGATGTCGCTAAAGAGCCGCATGCGGCTCTGGAGCCGCGTGTTGCCGACCCCTGCTCTAAGCAATACCTGGACTCTGTCTGGGATCTCCTTGTAAGCGTGGTGGGCGATGGAGTCTGTCTCTTCTTCTGTACTCTCTCTTTTGTCAGTGCGCTCTTCTCTTTCTCATTCTCTCTCTCCTTGTCTTTCTTCTCCTTCTTCTTTTGGTCAACCTTGAAAAGGACGACAACAACATCAACAACAAAGGGAGGATTCAGGACACACCTTGATGTGAGCATCCATTGGTTGCCTCGGAACAGATGCTGCCGCAGATTCTTCAGAACCGCTTTGAAATAGGTTTCAGACACAGTTATTCATATCATGTTCCTATTAGCTCCCTCTCAGCCTAGAGGGTAAACTCGCATCTTTTTACACTCAAATGCACTCCTCCCTGAGTTCATTTGGCGGTTTGTGAGAAGACGCGGCGAGCAGCCAAATGTATTTATACCAGCCCGCAGTGAAAAGTCATCAATATTCAACAAGATAGTCCTGCGGATTTGAACCACATAGCGCTTAAATCAGAAATATTAATGAACCTAGCAGCGGTCATTTGAGGATCCGGGATGGAGACTTTCGCCAGAGGGATGTTAGTTTTGCTGGGCAGTCTACAAATACTCCTGAACTCAACTAACAATGTCAATACAGTCTATTGACCGGACACGTTATCACACGGCCTACCGGTGTGGATATCCGTTGGCGTTGGCGCTGGGTGATGTCGGGCGTGCTGGCAGAGGAGTACCTCCAGCGCTCGGCGGAGTTCCGGTGCTGGTGGTGTGAGTAGGCGTTGAGCGGACTGGCCGAAGCTGAACGGGAGCAGTGATGAGAGTCTGAGTAGTGCGGCAGACATGCAGAGACAAGGGCGGGGTGGGGGAGGTCACACACAAATATACACACCATGCAGGCTGATCCTAAACATTCAGGGTCACACAGTCCACGACAGTAACTGCCCAACCAAATTGAGAATTGAGACTTCAATGTCCCTCTAGGGCAGGCGTGTCAAACTCATTTCACATTGTGGGCCACATTACAAAACCAAACAAAATTGCACCTCATTAAACATATTCATTCCGTGTCTATGCATTTTTTTCACTTTTAAATGATCCTACGGGCCTGATCAAACCTCCTGGCGGGCCGGTTTCGGCCCGCGGGCCGCATGTTTGACACTCCTACTCTATGGTGACATTCACTGATTTGTGTGATGCTTTTCTTTACCATGTTGTCCTTCATAGCTTTCTTTATCTTTGTTAGAATCACACAGAAAATCTCCTGCAGGAATTAGCAACGGCAAACAAAAGATGCATGCAAACACAAATACATTGAGGAAAAAAAAATGATGTTTAAGCTTCAATGTTAGCGCTGAAAAAAAAAAATAAAAATACACGCCGGCGATGGGTTGTGACACTCACAAGAGTCACTGTTGTTGAGGAGGGTGGCGGCGCTGCGACTGCGAGCCAGGAAGGAAAGCGTAGGCGTCATGAGCCGCTCCACGATCCTGCTCTCCCACGGGCTCAGGCGCAGGCTGCGGGCTGACATAAGAGGGTGCCGTCAGTAACGGGTCATTGTCCAATCCTCGGCCTGTTGCGACACGTCTCTTGCTCTTAGCATTTGTCCTTACTTTGCCGGTTCTGTATTCTTAACATGAGTGTGAAGGTGTCAATATTGCAGCGGTGACATTTGAACCCTTTCATGCGCCGGTCCTGATCACCTGTCACCTGATAGCATGCGTGGCTGTCCACTGTAGTGACCGCCCGTCCCTGAAAGGGTTAATTTCACTCCCGGTATGTGTAAAGTGTCTCCACTGGACATCTATATCCAATGCATCGCACACGAGTCAGAGCATCTGCTTGTCGGACAACACTTAAGCGCGACACCATCCGCTGTTTCGGTGACGTGTTGTGACTCAGCTCTTCCTGCAACACTGCTCAGCATTAAGCGGGTCCACGCCTACTGAGTACCATGTGATTGACATTCATCACAGTGTCATACATACAGACATGATGTCAGGGAGAAAAATAAAAAAAAACCCAACAACAATCATGCATCATCACCAATTTCAAGCACGGAAAGCAAATTTTCCTGTCAGAGAATCACGATCCTTTCACAAATTTCATAAACTGTCTGACGATGATGCGCGGAAACCGTGGACCGCTAACTCAATTACTATTCGCAACAAACTTTTAAACGGGAATTTGAAAACTTTAATAGTTTGCAGAATATCACTCTTCTGGGAAAAAAAGGTCATAATGCTTGACACTTTTTTTTCAGGTGCAAGTAAATAATTAAACATGCATACAGTAGAGGGCTGAATTTCTCTCTTTTTAATGCCGAGTTGACATCGACAAAGGCATCGATAACATGCCCATAGGCTGTCGTGTACATGCTCGGAGAGCGCAATCACGTTTGGCGGCTCACGAGGCAAAGGTAAAATGACTTTTTGGATCATAAAGTACATTCTTTATAGAAGACCGCAGGCTGTCACCTTCAACGTGTTTTTTTTTTTTTGGGGGGGGGGGACAAACCGATAAATTGACTCCCTCCTGTTGCTAAGCAACCACGGCGGACTGCCACCTTCTCTCCTTTTTCTCCGATGCGGTAAGAAGGAGGCGGCTGTGTTGCTGCCGATCGACTACTCTGTGTGGGTTGCGTCTATGTTTGAATGTCAGCGCATTCTCTCGACCAACTTTGCAGAGACGCAATATGTTTCGGGTGCCAGCTGCCCTCTTTTATATTATTGTATATATTGAAACGATGTCGACGTGATGATCAAGTGTCAAATCAGAATCGGAATCGGAATCTCCATCGCGCTGGTGTGTAAATTGCTAATCACGTACGCAAGATATATAGGGTCCGTAATGGTACGTGCGGCTTTGCATGTGTGAAATGGCTGCGACGTGAAATATAAACAACTGTCATCTGAAACTGTGGCTCTGGGAAAAAAAAAAAACAACAAGAAATGCATCTCAGCATCCACGATACGGAAAATACGGCCTCACAGAGGCTCCATTTCTTACAACGATAAGCCACTTAAGGACATGAGACGGGGTTGAATCTCTTTCGACAATCCCGAACGATGTATGCGGTTATGTAAGGCAAAAGTTCTGTTGAGCAATACAAGAAAGCCGAAGTGACGTCGTGACACAATTCAAGACGTTACCGATGACATCATGAACAGAAAAGCACATTTGTGTGCTTTCTGTTACTGAGATGCGCTTGCGAGAAGACCGTTTCAAATCCGCCACCGATACCACCACCACCACCACCAGGAAACCGAGGGCAGACACCACATGAAAATGCCATGAAGACACGTAGAAGATGATGAAACACACTCCCGCCAAGCATGGTGCTATGACTTCCACGGTGAGAGGACGTTGATCCAAAATGCACAGACAACCAAACCAAAATGAAGTCAAATCCAGGGGGGGGAAAAAAAAAAAACACAATGCATACGAGACCGTGAGAGTGTTGGGGGGGGGGGGGCGAATGACCGGTCACCAAGCACAGGCAGGCAGGCAAGTCACCAGACACGATCATAGTAACAATAATTTAAAGAAAAAACAAATTAGGGTAAGAGGAGGGGGGGGGGGGGGGGATGAGGAGGGTTGGGAAGCCTGGCGGACATTGACGTTGGATCGTCCTTACTTCTGTTGGGGGAGTTCCAGAGCGTGGCAGAGGACTTGGACAGCCTGTTGTTAATGACAGGCTCCACCTGTCTTGGCAAGTTGACCGTGGAGGCCGAGCATCTGCCTGCACCGGAGAAAACGCAACACACAACATCGGTTCACACGAGCACCGGGGGAGGGTGAGGGTGGTGGGGGAGGGGGGGCCGCCCGCTGCTTTACCGAGGCGGGATCATCCCGGGAGTAAGATTGGCAATTCGTCCGCCACAAGGAGGATCAATGTGAATGCCCACTTGGTGGAGGAGGGGGCGGGGGGGGGGGGGGGGGGGGGGATTTTGAGGAGAACTAGGGGGAAGGTTGAGGTTGTTAGGAATCAAATATTTGGTTTGGAGCTGCAAAACAGAAAAAAAAAAGGGAGTTGTCTTATGTTTGCGCCGGTACGCGGCCTCGGGCAGAGTTCAGTCCAGAACGGCTAAATGACATCACAACTAGTCACACAAGTCATCTAAAAACAAAAAAAAAAGGACGACGACAACACTTCTGCCCCTCTGGCAGCTTTAAAACGAAGAAAGCAGCTGGTGAAAGCCATATCGCAGGACACTTCAGAGCAGTGACATCATGTATGTCGGAACCTCCGGTTCTGCGCCCTCGCAAGCGCCTTCTGAAGACAATTTCCTCGAATTGCGTCAGCTGGATGATCGGCCTCGGACGAGGGTGTGTGTGTGTGTGTGTGTGTGTGTGTGTGTGTGTGTGTGTGTGTGTGCGCAACGCTTTGTGCGGATGTGCTCCATTTGTTTTTGTTACCAAAAACTCACTTTCTCTGCGGGAAGTCTGGTTGAGTCCACCCGCCCAAGACCATCTCTGCTGGCGGATCTCGGCCCACGTCTTTTTCGTCGACCTCTTGATGGCTGACTCGTAACGCTCCTGCGCCACAAAGACCGCCAAAGCTATCAAGCTTGAATCTTTTTTTTTTTTTTTTTTGCCGAGAGTTCCAAACAAAGAATGCTTTCAGATTTGCCTCCTTTGGTCCATTTTAATGGAACGGGGGAGGAGGGGCGGTTGTTTTTTTCCCCTTTCGTGTAGTTTTTGGAGTGCAGCTGTGAACGCAGATTTAAGACTCTGATCCGTTCAAAATGCACCGTGATCCAACGATGGATTTGGACCAGACGAAGCAAATTCTAGGCGTGAAATTGAAACCAAAATGCATCAGCACCTTGTTCTTCTCCAGTTTCTGCCGCTGTTTCTCCTCCAGAAGGGCTCTGCGCTTTTCAGCCTTCAGTCGCTGTTCCTCAAGCTTCTTCCTGCGGTCCTCCAGCTGACTCTCTCTCAGACGCCGGGCCTTCTCCTCCTTCTCCAGCCATTGAGCTTTCTTCGCCGCTGAGGAGGTGACCACACGCACGTGTCGCAAACGTTTTTAGAGTCAAGCCAGGGTTGTTCTTTCACGCCGGAATCCTTTGCGACGGTAAATATCGACGTTTCCCAGCGGCGCTTCGGTCTTGACATCACCGCGGCTCATTTCTTCGGGGGGAGCGATTAAACGGGCAATCGGTCCTCTTCAAAGTAAACTTCTGTCATGCTGGATCGCGACTGCGTCTTTGCTTTTGAACGCGGAGCCGCATTTCTAACAACCGTATTGTGGTGAGGGTACAGAACGCGGAACTAATCGGCAGTTTCTTGAGTTGCTTTTTTTTTTTTTTAAACAGTATTACAAATACTTTATGGACTTAGTCCTGAGGAATTTAGCAGCGTCACGCCAAGAAACGAGAGGATTTTTCTCCCATTCAGTGTTCAACAGCTCTTCTTTGCAAGGAAGCGGCAATGACAAACTCTTCTCGTAATCCAATTGCTGGGGAGCAGAAAAAAAAAAAATCTCATTATGACCGCAGGATTACTGCAGAATTGCCGGAAAATACGGCGAGTTAAAGCTTGCGTTTGTGCTTATAGGCTTCAGGGTAAATCACCGCTCCCCGGTAGACACTCCTTCGTTCGGAGTGTTCGTCATGGGCCCCGAAATCTGCCGAAGGTGTCGAAATCGGAACGCGTCACTCATATCAGGATTGGAAGATTGCGCAAGAGGAGAGAGGTCAGCGTTTGGGATTTGATTTGCGGCGAGCCTTGTTGAGACATGAGGCGAACACATCTTTACGGCCTATTTAACACCGACGGTGGACATGCAAAACAGACTGCAGCAAATTAGGAGCCACTGCGGCAGAATCAACCTGACGGTAAACAAAAAGACACGAGTCCGACGGTGGCGTGACAGCAGCGTGACCCCGCTGGCAATGCTAATGAATGCGCTAATTAAATGTAAGCAAGGCCGCGAGGCCTGGCTTTCGGCTCACGTTTATGATGGCTCATCTTTTACGCCCGGGGCGCCGTTAGTACAGCATCTCCCTCTTCTGGGCACGTGGCGGGACATCATTTCTCTGTTCTGTCATTTAAAAGGTCACCGAATATGGAGGACCCACACTGAGGTAAAGCCCCGCTTGAAAAGGAAAAAAACTCCTTCCTTAAAACTGTCCCCTCGCAAAACGGAAGCACAGTTTAATCCAAATCTCCGGATGGAATAATGAATCGATGAAGTGGTGTATGCCAAGAATGCCGGCCCACATTATTTATTGTCGTTGCCCAACTAAATGATGGTGTTAAAATTGGAAATTGAGGCGGGAATGAAAATGAAAGGAAAAACAAGGTCACACTGATTAAAGATTAAAAAAAAAAAAGAATCACAGTGTCATGCACCAGAAAAAAGAATCACCCCCCCAAAAAAAATAATTGCAAGTTCTTTTTAGAATAATACAATCGCAGGTACGTTGACGGGTTTTAGTAAAGCGCCTTACCTTGCAACTGCGTTTGTTGTTCTGAAAGCCATGCAAGGAGACAACAATAAACAACGTCAATAACCATCAGCAAAGAGCCAGAGGAGGGACGGACGGACAGGGGGATAAGAAGTTAGTAGAAAGTCGCTCGGGCAGAATATAAAACATGCACCGACTTGGTTAAAGTGCGCAAAGCAGTTCCCCGGTAAGGACATGAATCGAGCTTCTTACTCACCGATATATCGAGCTCTTTCCTCCCTCCTTTGCTTGGCGAGCTTTTGCCGCTGTTCCGAGTTCATGGCATCTGCGGAAGAGCCAAACGGCCGTTTGCAGTCAGCGCCACAAATGATTGACATTACATTTTAGAAGAGCACATTGAATTTTTTTAAAACATCACATAGCGATTTGACAAGCAGCGCGTCGACTTTTCGGCTGCTTCGACGGATCGATTTGAAACGCTAACTATCTGCCCACTTTTGAATTTGTTGAGGAAAAAAATGTTTGTTTGTTTTTTTTCACGCCACGTGTTTGAATAATTCGTCAAGGCCGAAGCGATCGTGTCGATGAAAGCTCAGCTCTGAATGGATTGTGTGCAACGCTTTCTGCGCCGTCACCGTGGCAACCAGATTTCCCTCCCTCCCACCATGGGGGGGTCTGTTATATGGATGTAAAGTATACGCCGGTCACGCAGAGACGCTGTTTAATGTGCCCCAGCCTTCCCCCGACCTGCCACGACACAAGTCGACGCGGTGCAAATGATTTCATTTGGCTTTTGTCCACAGCCATTTGTCTGGTGGGAATCAATTGATTGGCACCAAAGTACAAAATTATGCAATCGTCTCACACGTATTGATTGAATATTGATCATCATGGGTTTTTTTTTTCTAACGCCCTCATCAAAAAGTGACAGAGGCTGCTTTTCACCCATTTGAAGGTGATTCAAATAGATCATTCTAAGATTGTGCTGTCGTGCGGGATGATGAGCAAGCAAGTTGGTGATGCCCCTACAGAGGAAAATGCTTATTCATCATTTGATGCTGAAAGATATAAAACAGGACAGAAAAAAAGACAATTCATGAGGGAAGGCCTTGTTCTCTCTCTTTGTTTGTTTTTTTTTTACTGTATATGAGCGATTCCGAATTTTCAAGCGTCGCACCGCTCGGTGAGGTCTTCAAAGGCTGTCCTTAAAAACGCAGCTCCAAATCCACAATTTCGATTCGAGCTAAATCCAACGAGGACGTTGACCGCACACGAGAAGCAACATGTATGCGGCGACGTGTAAACGAGCAGTTCATAGCTCACCTTTCTTGGGCTGGGGGCTCCCGTCGGGGCCGGGGGATGACCTGTCCGTCTTGCAGGAAGCATCCGTCGTCTCTGTGGGGGTTTCTGCTTTGGTGCAGGACTCAGTCTTGGGAGAAAGGTCTGTGATGGCTGAATCGTCCGGCGTCAGAAATACGCTCCCCGTACACTTGTCTCCATTTGGGGTGGACTGAGAGTCACCTTGCAAGGGCAGAGCTGCGGAGAGGGGGAAAAAATGAAGTCAATTTTTCGCTCAGCGTCAAATCTAATGATGTGAGCTCGTCCACGTTACTCCTTCATTGCTGACACACTTTCAGTGTCAAACCCGAGGAGCTCGCAGCAGCTTCATTATCGCCAACACTCCAAACCTCATTAGAAATCATTAACTAACGCTTTCGCACGTCATTCGCACGCACGTCAGCGGCAAGACTGCTCTGCCCCTCCTTTTGCTTTTTCAGCCCGGCGCAAAATAACCCCCCGTCAGCATTGTTTTTAACACGCCAGCAGGCGTAAAACTAACAACCCCGAAGTTCAGGACATTCACCGAGACTGAAACGACGGAGCGGCTCAAATTCAAATGGAATTTTTATGTTTAAAAATAAATAAATAAAAAAGACAAGTGAACGTTCCCTTAAAATAAATTGCACAAAACCCTAATAAAAAAAAATCCAGTGAAAAAATGAAGATGATGGCATTGCATATTCTAGCCTCTTTGCAAATTAGGGGGTCAGCATTGTCTGGCGCTACTCCCAAAAACTTGTCATCTACAGTATAAAAGAAGCTAATGTACATTCACCGCCATCATTCCGTTTGAACCCCTGTTCTGACTTTTGGTTTCATTGAGCCTCTCGAGACCCGCCGATGACCTCACTGTGTGGCCCCCGCCCGTGGTTGTCTTTATCGAGGATACGAGTGACAAACTGCGCGGTGTCTCACTGTGACAGGAAATAGAAATGGAAGGCGGTAGAGCCACTGAGGCATGAGAACATTGCAGTAGATATTTGCTTAGAAAGAAAGACGGGTTGGAGGCAGGGGAGGGGGGGCAATGAAAGTGGAAAACAAAGAAAGTAGTGGACACTTTTACATGAGCAGACTGTTGGATTAAAAAAAAAAAAACGATGAGAGAGAAGATAGAGATGGAGGCCGAAGGCCAACTCGCCTCTCGGTTTGCCAACAATGTGCAGATGGAGAGTGACGCTCTCGTTGGGCCCGACCAAACACTCACCCAACCGCATAAATTACAGATTAACACTGGGCTACTTTCCAAGGCACCCCACTGTACGGCACTAATGAGGAATCGTGGGATGGAAAGTTGGATGCTATTTGTTACAACGGGACAGGAACAAGAAGGGGGGGGGGAAGCTACTCTTGGCAACAACTTGTTTGGACAATTTTGTTCTTAGAAAGTTTCTTAGGGGGGAAAAAAAAAATATCCTGAGCGGGATGTGTTTCTGCGATTGCCTGACACACCACTCAAGGGTCGCCCAAAGTCATGTGGGATAAACTCAACGGAACCCACAACCCTATTGAAGACAAGCATTATAAAAAAAATATATGAATGGAAGAACAGATGCGTGGATAATCTGTGGTTGACGCCACCGCATTCAGTGGGGAATTGCAGAAAGTCATCTATGTGAACCACTACACGACCAATGTTTACCATAATCAACAAGTTTCGATAAAACCATCCTGGATTCCCTGATAGGATCTTCCTGTTTTTTTTTTTTCTTGCTTCGACCATGCCATGGGGTCAAAGCGGAACTCTGTGTCATTTTTTGAAGTTCTGCTGGAAACATTACAATGTCATAAAGAAGAGCAGGCGTCCCTGTGATAAGACACATTCAAGTAAGAGAACAAAGGTTCACTGTGGGGCGAGAAGACCGTCCATCACATGACAGGGCGAGGCAGCAACAGACTTGGCTGGTTGCGAGCAGCGCGGCACGGGCGTGTTTTTTGTTGTCTGTAAGCACTGCAGGAACGATACGCCCATTGTTGAACAAATAAGACATTGTTCTCTTTCAAAAGACTTCGTTCGTCGCCGTGGGAGCTAATGTTCACCAAACGTTACAACGTGAGAACAAATTATTTATTTCACCTAAAAAAGTACAATTGCTGACATCACGATCATCCAGCAAATACATTCTTTTGAGGTTTATAGTATTTGCAATTAAGTATCATGTATGTAAAAAACAACAAAGAAAATGCATAAAAACACATTTTGGGTTAGCCTCATAGCATGCTAACGTTCATCAAACGTTACAACGTGAGAACAAATTATTTATTTCACCTAAAAAAGTACAATTGCTGACATCACGACCGTCCGGCAAATACATTCATCTGAGATTTATAGTATTTGCAATAAAGTATCAGGTATGTTAAAACAAAAAATATATAAAAACACATTTTGTGTTAGCCGAATAGCATGCTCTAACTTATTGTCGCACCTTCAACAAAACATAATGAAAAATTTGGTTGTGTCTTTACGTCCGTGTGGAATTTCAGTCACAACGGGCGTAAAAGGACAGAGCATGGACAAGAACGCCAACAAGCCCTCGTGACAGGATCACAACTTCAACTCCCTCACCTCTTTCCCCGCCGCCTCCTCCTCGCCCTCACTGCTATCTCCGGTTTCTGTGCCACTGTGACAGACTTGGCGGTTTATAAATAGCAACGGGCACCATACTGAGAATGTCGGCCTTAAAAGGGGCGGGCGTCTGGCAAGTTGTCCCAAAGGCAAAACTCCACGGAGGAGGCCGAGTGCAACACGGTCGCAACGGGGGCAGGAGACATTTCCTGCAAGTTTGTTTGAGCCTGGCCTGTAGAATAAGGCGGGCAACTGCAAGTGCCAGATTAAAACAGAGCATGGAAATAAGGGCTGGATATCCGCATATGACGAGAATCAAAGCCAGGCCAGACTGCTCATGTTACCGGAAGACTCGCACTCTCATTCTTTCCCGGAGTTCTTTTTTGGAAAATACTCGATGAGACAGACGGTTTATCAGTCATATTTTGAGGGGACTTCTATTTTAATAAAAGAGAAGCAAACGGGATTTATAATTCCTTGCAAACTAAAAGACATTTAATCAGCGCAGTGAACCAGTGAAATCCCCAACCCAAAGAGTCAACCCCCCAGCCCCAAAAAAACCAGACTGCAGGTCAGCTTTTATCGGGTCTCTAATCGAGTAAAAATATTAACATGATTGATTCTAAATCTGGTGTAACAGTTCACTCCCCTGACTTAAGTTCTGTTTCCGACTACAGGACGGTGTCAATGCTAGTGTGAGGTACAGATTTGATTGACAGGCAACCAGACCAAGGCGCAGTCTTGTTTTTCCTCCCCCAAGTCAACTGGGATCAGAGACCGCCCCCCTCAAATGAATGGAAGGAACCGTTGTTTCTCGGGTAATGTCCTTGAAAAGACGAGTGTGTTCGACCAGTTTTCATTCATAAAACCGAATGGTCCATTGAATGAACGGGTGGGGTACTGAACAAGCCCCGCCCCCGTCCCCACTTTGTACTGTGTAAAGCAGGTCAGACTCCACGCAGATAGGAGTTATAGGCATGAGCGTGTCGTTGTCATGAGTGGAGTGTGTTGTTAGATATGGGTCAGGCCAGCTCAGGAATCTCAGGCATCCGCAACTCTACTTCCACACATATACAAGGAGTGCGGGGGGGGGGGGGGGGGGGGCTATGTCTGGTGGATGCGTCCGCCGAGCACTCACCACCTAGTTGAAAATCAGGACTTCCATACATTTAGTGTCATATGCGGTACATTTCGACTTCACTGGATGTGTGTGAGCAAGTTTGTGTGCCCCGACGGCACTTCCCGCGTGTGTTCAAAACACGGAAATGCTCGCGAGCGACAAGAGACCGCACCCGGAGGGAAGAAAAAGAGGAAGAACATTCCTGAGTTGTCGAGAAGAACAACAATGAGGACACGGGGCGGCTGAGTGTGTGACATTCCCTGCATAGTAGGCCTTCGATCAATGAGTAAGTTTTCCCCGATAACGCCGCTCGTGACGAGTAAAGTTAAGCAGAACGAAATCGACGATCGGTGAGTTTTGAGATGAAGCGCGCCCTGCGGGATAAAAACAAACAAATAAAATGGCGGCACCGTTTGGAGGCCACGGTCGAAGATGCCACGGTCGGAGATGCCACGTTGAACCTTTCAACCCATCGATCGTCTGGTGGCCAACGTGAGCGTTTAACGGACCAACGGCTGTGTTTGGAAAAGGCAGCACATGCGAGAGTCAAAACAAACCCCCGTGAAGAGGAAGAGGAAGTCAGGATGTGACGCCATTGAGAGGACGGGTCTCCAGATGCTTTTAAAACAAAGACGTGGGCTACTCGGTCGCAGAGCTGTAACGCACGCACAGCACTGATTATTGATGACTCATTCATCATTCCGATTTTCCTGGTTGACTCTTCTCCGCTTGGGGATACGGACGGGGTAGATACTAAAAGAAGGCCAGAAGTGGTGCCAGAAGATCAACAAGAAGTCTTTTTTTTTTTTTTTTTGCATCTCGCTTGTAGAACAGCGGAACAAAAGTTTTAAAAGGGGGGAGAAAATAGCCCAGAAGTAACGTTTCCTTCGGCCGTGACCTCATCATGAGCTCATAGGCACACTGTTGCTATGGCGAGCAAGAACACGGCGTAAATAAGGGCAGATGTTCACCATAGGCTCCGCTTGAAGATGAAAACGGGACAGCCGAAACATGGAACAAGAAACTGTATGAACGAGAGAGGACAAAAAAGTTTTATGCTGTGAAAGCACCATGACACCTGACTACAATGCGGTTCATCTTTTCACGGCCTTCGGTGTAATCGGGTTTGAGTACAACTCGCCGGCTCCATAGCTGCGAGATGTTTCGTGGCTTGACTGCATCTGAGGTTCATGGGGGGAGCTCGCGCAGCATCACCGAAGGGGGCTGGCAAGGTCATCGATTTTTCCCGGCGCAGCAGGAGAAGCTGCGGTTCGATTGGTTTCAAGTGTGCTCAAAGCATCCATGAAGGAAAGCAGAAAAGCATGAAATTGATCCGAAGTACAAATACGTCACGTTGACAGCGATTGAGAGCGAGCACATGCGCGTCTTTTTCAATGTCTGTCGACTCGAATTCTAATATGAGAATCTGAAGGATCCGGTGACAGAATTGATGTCT
Organism: Hippocampus zosterae; assembly: GCF_025434085.1. Lineage (NCBI taxonomy): Eukaryota > Metazoa > Chordata > Actinopteri > Syngnathiformes > Syngnathidae > Hippocampus > Hippocampus zosterae. The sequence goes on from NC_067457.1 coordinate 20,757,635, forward strand.
GCTGGATGACGTGCGAGTGATTGTCAAGTGGACAACCAGGGTTGCAAACAGGCACTTAAGGCAGAAAACAGAGTGGTGCCGCATCTGTTTGCGACCCCCCCCCCCACACTCCCTGAGGTTAGAGCGGTGCGTCAACACAAACGACCGAGCACAGTTACTGCAAAGCGCAGTCAGAGAAGAAGCACGGACGCCGGCTGACAAGATGTAGCGGAGCCTCTGTGGGACGGAAAACCAATTACAGTCAAACCTCGGTTTTGGAACGTCTCTGTTCTCGACCAAATCACAGTTTTCGACCAAAAATTTCGAGGTTTTTATGCCTCGGATTACGACCGAAAATCGGTTCTCGACCAAAATGCGCCACTTGACTGTTCTCGCCTTCCTTACACGCGGAAGAGTTTTTTTTTTTTAAGAGCGTCGTTTCAGTTTGCGAACAGCCTTCTGGAACTGATTCTGGTTGAAAACCGAGGTATGATTGTACTTTGAGGTCAAGGTGAATTAAAAAAAAATGCTCTCGCAAAACTGGAGGTTAGATTAAACACATTTCTACCAGTGCACCCACCAGATTAAAAATAAAACCCGTTCTAATAAAATGTGACTTTGATTAGCTAGGACTCGCATCGAAAAATCTCCATTCGTGTTTAAAAGAAAAAAATAAATAAAATATATACTGTATCTATGAAATAATCATTTAGTTCTCAGCACGAAACTGTTCGCACTCCTTGCCACAAGAGCTAATCCCTCCAATTTGACGTGACGGGTCTATTTGGGCCTAAATGCTACCTCACTCGGGAAATAATCCCCCGCAAACAGGATTAACAACATCAATGGCAATTCATTTTTAACTTTTTTTTTTTTTTGAAACAACCAAATAGGAATGAGGAGGGGAAACATGAGTAATCGGAATATAAACCCTCAGGAAGCCCTTTCTTTCTGCCATCCTTCGACTTTGCAGCAGAATGGAGGCCTTGCTCTCCTTTTCCTGTGCAGGCGTCGGGGTGAGATTTAGAACATCTGCTCTCGGCTTCGCCGACGCTGACGTGGAGCGTGTACAGAGAAGAGCGCTGGTCTCTTCCTTTTCTATGCCCCCCCCCCCTCACCCCAAAACACCAACTCGATAGTTTCCAGTTTCTCAATCATTCTAGCCCCACCCATTCCACTCCCCCCATCCCCAATATTTTTTCGCCCTCCAATTCAAATACTTTTAAGAAATCTACACCCACTTGGCGAAATTGTGCGTTCCATCTTGTCAGCAGTTGGTTACATCATCCAAAATGTTACGCCCAGAAGAGACGATGCTGAGTGAGATCCTTTCAGTGTCACGTCAAATTACATTTGCACGAAGACAAAACCGGCCCCAAAAGTGAGCTCGTCACCTAAATAACTAACATTTTTTTGTCTCCGCGACTGATAGCAAGCCCCTGAAACCAATTTCAGCGTGACAGGGTGAGCGCATCCATGGTTTTTGAAGCGCAAACGATTTCATAATGGCAAAAGACGCTTGGTTCAAAAAAAAAAAATCCTCATTGGTTGATGATCACGAAAAGCGGCTAACGAGTTAGCTAGTTATGACTTTACGTGCGTATTTACGGTTTAGTCAAATCTCAAATGTGAGGCGGTTCGTGCAAATCTGTGACAAAGCACGACGACATTGCTAAGTAACGCGAGTGTGACTAGTTTTTCAGCGACCCCGCTGAAACCATCAGCTAGTGTTGCAAGGTTTTGAGGCTGCATTTCCAGACCAGCAGTGAGCTCGACAGCGAGCCAACAACATGACGTCAACATAGCTCGGGAGCAATCTGGACAAAAGGGAGTGAGTCGACGTCTCGTGATTATTTTCACAATGACGTGTTCGACTGAAAACCGAGATTCCGACTGCGGGGCAACATCACAGAAGAAGACACAAAGTTTTTTTTTTTTATCCGAACCGCTCACACACCGCCCAAAAACATGGGCTTGGGGAGTGAAATGATATCCCTCCAAATAACAGTCCAAAGTTCTTCGGTCATACTTTGGTCAATATCGGGAATTGAACAAACCAGCCTCACAGCAGGCCGAGACTGAGATGCGGGTGTTCCAGATAAGAAAACGTACTGCAAGAAAGCGCAATTGATTTATTTGACAAAAGGTCACAACCATCGTTGTGATTATATCAGGGGAAAGGATAAAGTCTTCTCTTCAAGCATTTGGGGGGATGATTATACCCTTTTTTCAGAGCTTTGCATGTACACTAACCAAGCTGTAAAAAATAAACAGCCCTTGGCTGGGATCCTCTTCTTTTGTCTTCCCTTTTGCTATTTTTATAAGACCGAGACTCAGAGAGAGGAGACACACACAAAGAATGTTTGTTTATCTTGCGTGGCCGCCTCTTTCAGGTGTCACATTCCTGATAACGTCACATGCTGGAGCTCTCGGTGGAAGGGCCGGAAACCAAACGATGCCTTTCACGGTCACGTAATTAGGGAAGCATGTTCGATACTAGACGGCAACGGCATTACAGTGAGTGAGCGGTAAACGCCAGATTAGGTTTCTAGATTTGAATCAGGATCAATTTGGGGCTTTGTTGCACCGTCCAAAAAGCATACGGTGGGCTTTCAGGGGTGGCCGTCAAATGAGTACAAGCGAGAATCTGCAAAAGACTATCGGTACGCAAACAAAAATAAAGGAGCATGAGCATGTCATGGACAGGGTACGAGGATTATTTGACAAGTGAATGAGAGCGGATAGAAAATTGACCACTGGAGCAAATACTGCCGACATTGCTCTGCTCACCAATAATCTTCCATCTGCGCCAGTTAAATTGACTTCTCAAGGCTAGTGTATGGTCGTCACAGGATTTTTTGGACCCATCAACGTCTTGGCAGTTTGGCCTGTATGAGCAATTGGTCGATTGATTTTTTTAAAAGTAGAAGACAAAACAACAGAGTCGATGAGCGCCATGTCAAATAACGACGTTATACCGTTTGACTCGAATTTGAAGGTGGTTAATGGCCATGATTTCCGATCTGTAATATCACACAAAAACATTTTTTTGCCTCCGACATGAAAAACTCAATTTATTGGAACCCATTGGCTCGTTTTTTTTAATTCTTGGTGCGTTGGACTCAGGTCAGAATGGCCAGACTCAGAACTTTGATAGACTGTCATTTGTTGTCACATCGCTGTTGCCAATGGAAAGGCTTTAATGCGGAGTAACTTTCTTTACAAGAAGACACTCCATGGGAATGAGGTACAGATCGCGTATGTGCTGGTTTCATGGTACAGTAATCAGTGCAAGGTGTACCCCGCCCCTCCCTAAGTAAACTAGGATGTCCTCCAGCCCCCACTTGCTGTGACCCTATCCGGCATAATGGTATAGAAAATAATTGGATGGGTGCATTTTCAAGCAAACACACCCATAAACAATTCACTAAAATACTTGAAATGAAATTCTCGAGCCTCAAATGTTCCTCTGAACTGCACGACTGTCCGTGTTTTATGTTATGTGTTGTGTTTATTGTTTTACTTGATGTTAACTGTTTTGTTAAGCGCTTTGTTACAGCTGCCGCTGTTGTGAAAGCGCTATATAAATCAGCATGTATTGTATTGAACATCCCCCCGATTGGCACCCATGCACACCCCCAAACATACAACATGGCAATTGGCAACATTGATCAAGGTAATGCACGTCTGCTGGAAATGGGAGTGGGGGCGGATGACATCTTCCATCAAGATGTTGAGGTCAAGGGAAGATGAAGGGTAGATGTTTGTCTCCAGATTTATGACCTAAGCTTCGCCATTAAAATGAGGCGGTGGAGACTGAGAAGGGTTTGGGGAGAAGCATCTTTATCGACTCTTCATATGTGATGTTTCTATCGACACATGTTTTGCAGAGATGTGCTATGTGTCTGCATGTCGAATGAAGGAAGACCAGTGCAGTATTTCCACTGCTCTACTTCCGAGCTGCCTGGTTGAGAGGTTGGGGGATGACACGGGCAAGCCAACATTTGTATATATACACTCCACGTCGGAATTTCCCATTTCGATCGAGATGGAATAAAAGAGTGGTTTTAAAAATATTACTTCATAATGGCACCATCCCAGCTCTTTTATTTTACAACTAACCATGACCTATTTTGATGCAGTGTTGTGCACTCACATTTCTCTGTCAGTGTCAGCTTCTCCTCGAAATGATGTCCAAGATCTTTATAATCCATTGCGTCCATTCAGGCGGATTGCAGTGAATTTCCAGTTGCTGTCATTCCTCACCAGTCTCCCAAGTACAGGAGCTGCTAACTCCCGGTCCAGATTCAGCCAAACACGCCCTTTCGAAAATCCAACCGGAATAGAAGAAAAGCGACGCAAAAACAGGACAAGTAGCTCAATGCCAACTTAAAACGACGGCGAACATTCGAGATTGTAAACTATGCGAGGTGACGCGATTGTTTTGCGCATATATGACTAGCTGGCATTGAACGAGTGTAACGTGTCTTCTGTGGAAAATCCACAGTGGGAATAAATCGCACGAGTCTTGCCCACAGCAAATTGGTCATTGCCGTGAACAACAATGAACTTCCGGTTACGGTGTTCACTATAAAATGTATATACAGGCAATGCATTTTTATAAAAAGCTATTTATTTAAATCTCAACCTGAGAAGAAATGCCTGCATTGAAAATATGGTTAATATATTAAATCTAAAATGACTTGTAGTATTTTTTCGGTGTACATTCAGTGGAGCGAACGGTGAATTTGCTAAGGATTTTATTTTGAAGAAAATTTTGGCCTTTCGGTCATTGTCCTTGCACGCTATAATTACCTTGACGTCGTTTCTCGACGAGAAAACCGCACGTCGGAAAAACTGGACTTTACCATGTGCTGGAATGACAAGCGAAATTGTTATTCTATACATTCAAATGTGTACGAAATGTACATTTTAATATTACTGCAACATTTCATTCACTGCGTGTTGTATTTAGTTCGTAGCTTCATGGAAGGGCCGTTTTCCTGTCTTCTCCGGGAATGGTTTGACCCATCAGATGATTTCGAGCAGCTGAAAACAGGGTGACTTGCGAGGCCTGCGTTATTTCAACACAAGAGTCCAAGTTAACTGTTCGCAAAAGTAGAATTGTGTAACTCACTGACAACATTTCAACTTGTACTCAAAAGTAAATGAAAGATGGAATACAACCAAAAATAAACCACAGAACATTAACCGCTGTGATTCTATGGACACCAATTGAATGCTCATGTAGATTACGTCTTGGTAAAACAATTAGCAGCAAAACGACACTTTTACCAATCCCAACCCTGTCTGAAGGAAAATCGTTGCTTTCAAATACAAATTTAGAAGAAGATAAAAATTATAATAAAAAATAAAAATACAATGAGGGCGGCCCGGTAGTCCAGTGGTTAGCACGTCGGCTTCACAGTGCAGAGGTACTGGGTTCGATTCCAGCTCCGGCCTCCCTGTGTGGAGTTTGCATGTTCTCCCCGGGCCTGCGTGGGTTTTCTCCGGGTGCTCCGGTTTCCTCCCACATTCCAAAAATATGCGTGGCAGGCTGATTGAACACTCTAAATTGTCCCTAGGTGTGAGTGTGAGTGCGAATGGTTGTTCGTTTCTGTGTGCCCTGCGATTGGCTGGCAACCGATTCAGGGTGTCCCCCGCCTACTGCCCGAAGACAGCTGGGATAGGCTCCAGCACCCCCCGCGACCCTCGTGAGGAACAAGCGGCTCGGAAGATGAATGAATGAATGAATGAAAAATACAATGAAACATGTATGTTTAAATTGTCTTTTCCAATTGAAAAGCAGCACATAAAGTCCTGTGCGTGCCTACTTTTATAAATAGACCCACCAGCCTCACGACCACTACGGCTCTTTGGCCATCAGTGAGATCAATTATGGATGAGGTGATGCACACATGCATCGCCTTTTCATCAAACTGAAGGATGTACACTGAAGGATGTACACTACTTAATGACACGTGGTATGAATAATTGCACGATCCATGCTAAGAATAATAATATAAAAGCCTTCACGTTAAGGCTTTCTTCACTTGAGTGCAGGGAGGCTGAAAACACTAATCAGCCCACTGGTCACAGCAAAGCAGCTTCCCTTGGGACTAATGAGGACAATCTTATCTGCTGGTTTCAATGACTAAGGTTGCCTGGAAGAAAAATGCACGGGCAATGTATAAATATATATATCGATATATATTGAGAGCCGTTCGCCCTGTCCACTGCGCTGAGCTTTTCGTGCGATGAGGGGCATGGCTCAATGCAGGCTGTCTTGCCAAGTGCCATGCCGCGCCGCGCCCTTCATCACAAAAGAGTCTCGTCCGCAGCTGACGAATATTAACGACACACCCTGATCTTAACCCCACAGGAGGGCATGGAAAAATTCATAAAACCCGCATCCGGGGAAAAATAAGAAACCTTGAGAAGGGGTCGCAGATGGGGGAGATCCCCATCCAGGATGAACAGGCTAATGGATGCTGAGTGGGGAAACATTTAACACAATATGGTGCTATACAATTATAGAATAGTATGAGAGTCCATTTAGTAAGATGAAGCGTGGCATTTTTTTTTAAATTCCTAAGTGCCCTTTACGACAGACAGACTAGACCCTTTGAGTAAGTCTTGCAACAAGATTAGATGGATCGCGTCTAATCGCTTCCTGAAATGTACACCACAGTGTGTACAAAAACAGTGTTTCGACTGTCGATTTCTCTTTCAAGGGGCAGGGGGGGGGGATACATGTCCACACTTGTCTGCAGCAGACTGAAACGCAGGGCGGATCAGAGAGACTCTCATCCTTCCACAGAGCCATGTACAATTGCACCTTGTCCACACAAAAGCAACAACAAAAAAAAGAGGTTAACGCAACTTTGCCTGCAGTTCTGCTCGTCGACATCCTCCTTTGACTACAGGAAGGGTGCGTTTTGCACAATGGCCAAAAACCACCACTCACTGTAAAAAATCCCCCAAAGCTCACACGAGCGGAGGTTACACATATTTGGAGAACGCACGGCTGAGGTCACAATCTGAATATAACTACAGCTGCTGCTGTGTCGGAGTCAAGCAGTTGTTCTGATGAGGGCGAAAAATCTCACGAGCAGATGACAGCGTGGTTTCAACGACAGGGCATCTTTGTCGAGAGAAAATTGCGGGAGGTAGCCATCACGGATCGCTGCCATTTATGCATTACTAGTCGACTTTAAGCTATACCCAACGGGAGCCATCCCGTGTCTAAACAAATGCGGGCAAATGTAACTTCGTCGTAACTTTGGTGTTAATTATAGTAGTGTTGAACTAGTGGCAGGTTACTTCAGCCTCATTTCTTTGATGAACACTTAGGCCTACTACACCACTCAATTTTACTGTTGCTCAGGTTAGTGATACTTCGAGAGGTATTTTTGTGTGGGTGTAAAAAAAGTTTTGAGAACCAAAGGACTGACACATAAACAGCCTCCTACCATCCATCGCCTTATTTCGACCCGTCGACTAATAAAGGGAGCGATTGATGCGTCCGTTTCTCCCTGGGGGCGTAGCGCCATCCCGGCCTCATGTCCACGCTGTCACATTGCACACATAGAGAGTCACACTCTGTGCCCGCCTGCCCTTGAGCAGTTGGCAATCTGGTGACATCACAACCTCTCAGCTGTTCCAGTGGCGGACCACGGACTGGACACGCAGCAGCTGGGATTGCAGCAACTCCGGCACACATATCAGAAGGTGCACAGGAGAGCATCAGAATATTATCGAGACGATCAAAAATAGATGGCTTAGAACATCTTCTCATCACTCCCCGGTTGAGGATTTATTTGGGGAAAGATTAAAAACAAGCTCCTATTTTGAATTCATTCAATGATACTTGCTGAGCCAGTTGCGTGAGTTTTGTGCAATTTAAGAGGCAAAATGTTCCTAATATTATCGAAAATTGACCTCAGGCTCCATCCGTTTAACAAGCATATTTAAACAGGTAATCACATTGTTTTTCCTTCTTTCCAAAGCAAATGATTGCGGAATGCAAACAATGTGAGCACAGGCAGATGCTCAGTCTTTTAAGTGTTTTTAAACTACCTGTTATTATTACTGGTGATTTGCTAGAAATGCATGCTTCCCTTTTGTATCTTCTTTAACATTGTAGTTTGCTGATCTCTTATATGATGGTCTTTCAGCTGCTCAACTTAAACAAAATGATTGCGATTTTAGCTGGGATGTATTTATTTATCTCAAAAGCATCATAGCCTTGCATACAAACAAATGACACAGGAATACACCCTTGCCCTTAAAAAGGTGAATGAGATGGTCAAACTAAATGTAATGCTAAAATTTTATGCTGGGTGTTATTATGGATGAAAAGGTTGTCATTCAAAATTAATGTGCACCCTATTTTCCGTATAGCTTAAGTCGGCAGTTTATATGTCTTAAGGTTCCAGGGGGCGAACTGTTGCGCAATACCATCCCATCTTACACCATTGTAGGCACTGTTGTTAAAATTGCATTACCTGTGTATGTTTCACAGTAATAGCTTGTGAGTCTTGCATCATCCTCCTGGTTTTAGATGCAAATGCAGCAGCATTGTGTGACATGCCAATGGGGCCTCGCAACCCTGAGGTTACGGTGACCAAGGCCTGGCAATGGTACTGCTGAATGTCTCCACCTTAAGGCACAAAGAAACAACGTATATATTTTAAGGATAATGACAAAAATCAACAGGGAACACACAATTATGCTAGGTTTAGTCAAAGCAATGTGATTTGCTTCGCAAAGGCCTCATTTGGATTGTGTACTCCTAGAAACTGGTGGCTAAGCAGCTGTGAGATTTACTGCATTTAAGTTTTGGTGCAGCCTACGGTGAGGGTGTCCTTGACATTTTACCGAGTTTGAATTCTCTGTATGCAACTTCCCCAGATCAGATTCGAGACCTTTTGCTTTCTGGTGCTTCTTGCACACGCGTCATCGTATTTAACTTTAATTAGACTACACAGCGTGGTTGCTCAATTTTACTGTATCATCAAGAATTTCCGCAAAAATTGCTGAAGGTATGACGTAAGGCCGTGGGCTGCAACCAATGCGCTCCGCTCCAGCTTGTTGTTATGGTGATTGGGTGGCGAATGGGTCATTCGCGACTTGTTTCTGCGGTCCTTTAGCTCCATCTATTGGCTGCAGCGACCCATTTAGGAGTCGTTGCGAGCTATCCCGCCATCTTTTTGTTTCTCCACGATCCACACTGCTCCATCCATCATGGCGATGCACGCTAAAGCTACTCCACCACAGATCCCAGACACCCGCCGGGAGCTTGCCGAACTGGTAAAGAGGAAACAAGAGCTTGCGGTATGTTGATGCTATTAAGAAAAAACGGGTGTAAAGGTCTTAATGCGTGGAAGCCCACCTAACGCAAAACTCAAATGTTAAATATAACATTTTAATCAGGGTGTTTATTGATAGCTTAGGCCTTGCTAAATGCTAGGCTAATAACGGCTATCTGTGTCGCGCCGCTTCCTTTGCTAAAATCTGCGCACGTATTGATCGTGTGTTTGACATATTATGTTCCACCTTCTGTTATTAAACTTACTGATATTGCAAGACGCTTACGACCTATGTTTGTGCACCAGCTTAATTTTTTCGTGGAGGCTAACATGCTAGCAGCTTCACCGGGGTCCGCGGTAGTGTCAAATTCTCGCGTGATTAAATATCGTGACGTCATCAAACATGGACACACTTTGTGTTTTGATTTAAATTTAACACAATGGAATGTATAAATACGTGTATGTACGCGCAGAAGAAGAAAAAATATTGTACCAGTAAACAATACTCGTGTTCCACAATGATAAAAATAAAAATATACTTTATTTATTCCGTGAGGGGAAATTTGGTAAATTCATACAAAATACAATCATATTAATAAATGAAGCTGCCATGAAGTGAAAATAATTCCAAACAAAATCATAAGAACAACGGGATAAAGCATTCCACTTTCACTGCTCCGGCACACAACACGCTGCTACTCAACAATGTAAAATACATCTTTGAGTTAATTTTCAATTGTGTTGTAGGAGACGCTTGTGAATTTGGAACGGCAAATATACGCCTTTGAAGGCAGTTACCTAGAAGACACCCAAATGTATGGCAACATTATCAGAGGATGGGACAGATACCTAACCAACCAAAAGTAAGTTGTAAATCAGGACGAAAAAGCTGCACCTGTGTGTTCTCTGTAGCTAATAAAACATTACTAATCCATATCATGTTTCTTACAGGAACTCGAATAGTAAAACCGATCGAAGAAATCGCAAATTCAAGGAAGCAGAGCGTCTGTTCAGCAAATCATCAGTCACCTCAGTTGCAGTAAGTCTCTGTCGTTTTGTGTTTCCCATTTCATAAATGAACTTAGGTTTGAATATTTACATGTTTTTTGTTGTTTGTTTTTTTAATCAACAGGCGGTATGTGCGCTAGGCGGTATACCAGATCACATGAACGAAAAACGTGAGTGATGTGCGCCCGAAAGCCGTGTTGCCATTATGTACGCATGCTGAGATCAGTGTTCTCTGGCCAGGTGAGGCGGGCAGCGGCACGGAAAGCGACGCCTCACCGGACCTACAGAACCAAGAGAACGAACCCAGCCAGGAGGACACGGAGGATGTAGACTCCACCTTGCAGGACTTGAAGCCCCAAAAAGCTGCGTCTTCCTCTTCATCTGGTAGCCACCACGGAAGCCATAAGAAGAGGAAGAACAAAAACAGGCACAGGTAGACAGAAATGACCTGAAATTGGACACTAGTTTAGTATTCCTTGTCAATTTGTAGACAATAGCAAAGAGCATAACATGGTAGAAACCATGCTCCAGGTGGCATGACCAAATATTCTCTTGTTCTTGTTAGTTTGAGCTACTGCACAAAAATGTTCTTCTTGCTGCATTCAAAACTTCAGAGAATTTTAAAATATCCATCCTGGTTTTAGTTTTGGCAATTGCTATGACAGAGATATATTTTCCTTTGAAATAAACGGAAAGCTGAAATAAACCACGAGTTGCGTCGCACAAAGCAGATTTCTGGTGTTGCTCTTTTTGAGTGAAATCAGGACCCACCTTCCAGATCAATTGGTGGCAGTAGTGCACCATTAAGTTGTTTGCTAACTGCCAGGAAAAACGACCAATAGAAGAACATGAAGATTTCTGGTGTAATACCAAAAGTGACCTGTGAGAGGCAGCACTGCCAGACATCCAGATTACTGGGGGGGAAAATGTGGCTGTCTACATCTGATTTTTCATACTTTTGGGTATTCCTTCTCTCACTATATATTAACCCAGCTGGCTCTCCTGCTAACACACTGAGGCGACACGTGTCAATCTGTGGACTATTGTGTCGATAGAGGGGTTCAGACTGGGTGGTGAACTAAACTAACAGTTGCTGATGTTTTCCTCCGCTGTTGTCGTGCTGACTCCTCCCCTTTCCGCCCCAGCCCTTCTGCCATGTTTGATTATGACTTTGAGTAAGTCCTGAATTTTACTTCTGCTCCTGTGGTCTGCGCATCCTGTCTGCTCGTCACCGCATCCTGAACTCGTCTCCTGTGTGTCGAGTCGAAGCCTGCTAGTTTGAGTCCGTGCCGCATGTCTTTGAATGCCTGTCAGCATCCATCACCCCCCTCATGGCTTGTCACTGGGCTGGCATCTCATTTTTTCTGCAAGTGCGTTTGGCAAAAGCTGTGCTGTTGTTGTAAAATGACGGGCTGGCTTCAAGTTTGTCTGCAAAACCAAGAACAAAGTTTAGCCTTTTCTTTTTTTTAATGGGCTGTGGTTTGGTTTTTAGGCTCCCTCATGGTACAGTAGTGGCACCGCTTGTTGTCGTTGTTCTCAGAACCAAACCTCATATCTAAAGCTGACCCCTCTTTGTCAATGCAGGTTCGACATGAAAGTGAACAAGAAACCGAGAGCCGTAAGTTTGATTTATCATCCCTTCCCGAGTCGCCCCACGCAAATCCAGCGATTTCTGCCTTTTTGAAGTTGATCGATTCAATTTTCCCCCCTTATGCAGGAATATTCTAACTGAGAAAGACAAGTGCAAAATGTGGACCAAGAAGAGAAATTAGAGACTTTGTGGACACGTATGCCCCCCGCCCCCCCCAGTTGTTATATTTCAGCTGTGATGACTGTACTGCGCTCCAAACATTCCCCAGCTTCCATGCGTCCTGCATGTTACTCCACACCAGCCAGTAACATTTTGTATAGTGCAGTGGTTCTTAACCGGGGTTCAGTCGAAACCAACCGGTTCTGAGAATCAGTCTCAGAGGTTGGACAGAGCCTCCGCCATGGAGGTGAAGACACACCCGACTGAAGATGTCAGTTACTTATGACATGCTCGCTTGGCCATTACTGACTGGTTCATTTTGTGCACAATAAAATTATACTTAGAAAAAAATACACAATTAGTATGTTTTTAATGTGTTTTTTATGTCGTGAATTTGTAAAAAAAAAAATCTTTATTTTTCACTAATGAAGGGTTCGGTGAATTTGCATATGAACTGGTTGGGTTCGGTACCTCTAACAAGGTTAAGAACGACTGCTATAGTGTTTAAAACAAAAGACTATTTATTTTGTTGGCAATTAACATTTTTTCTTTTTTGTGGCCACTTTGTTGTGAATCCCGTATGAATATCTGTATTCTTTTTATGTCATTGTGTTTTTCAAGAGAATAAAATACCACTGATGGGTTTTCTTTTTAAATTCAAATGTGTCAAGTTTGAGTAACGTTGGGGTCGAACTGAAAAGTGACATGTTGCCTTAGTTTTTTTTTAATTTTTCGACAAACGCTAAAATTTGATGTTGACGTACATTTCAGATTCCGATTCTGTTAGTAACTGACATTTTGCTTTGGAAAAATACAACTGTAATCTTGGAACAATGTTTTTTTTTTCTCGTGAATTCTACTTTTGTCAGTTGCAGTTCGGCCCTGTATATTTCTTTTATACATAATTGACGGTGCTAGTCTATATTTTAGTGTGCAGGGTACACAAAATGACCAACACCACCGCGCATAAATAGCCGGTGACTCCACCGACAATCCTGAGTCATCTCTCCCAAACCGGATGTCTGGTGAAGTACCAAGACTGGCCTGTGAGAGGCAGTATAGAGCCATGGGGCATCGAAAAGAGAAGCAACAGTCGTGGTCAAAACAGCTTGTACAAGGACTGCTAACTCAACGACTGTGACAAAAAATGCGAGGCAACAGCATGCGACTGGCCAGATTGCTGTTGTTGGGATTTAACCCTTGCCAATGAGAATAGTTTTAAGTTAACATTGGCCACTTGGGCGGCGCTGTTGATTCTGAAACCTCACGGGCAGATTGCGTCGAACGTGTCAACGTAGAGGCTGAAATCTCATAGGACAAAAAATAAATAAATTAAAGTAGATTGAGGCTCGACACTGCCGTGTGGTTTTATTTAGCGTAGCATTAATGTTCCAAATACGCCCCTAATCTTTCACGGGACAAAAGTAGCCCATCCGCATGACAAAGAAGCTGGAAACTGTAACAGAGAACTTAATGCTCTGCTGGCAGACGCGGTGATGGATAAACTGTCAAGTCTCCAAAATACATTCCCTGGTTTCATGCAGCTCGACTGCCTTTCCCATCCTAGAGTCACGTTTCATTTGGCTTACCCCTTTCTTCAGTACTTTTCCTAAATGGGAGCAACAAGGCCTTCAAACTGTTCATTTTAGGGTCAGAAACTTTAGACTGACGGTTCAGTTACCGAGGCGATTAGCTGGCGTTGGGCACAGAGGTGGTCTGAAAATCTGGTGTCGTGCGGAATAATTCCAAAATGTACTGGAGACACCGCTTTTCCACTATAATTATGGTTTGTCTGTGGAGAGATTCTGTCACGGTTATACATAGCTTGTTGTGCAACATACGGTTATAGTTGAGGTCAAAAAGAAGGGCAATGGGGGTGCAGGAGGGGTGGTGGGTGGCAGTTGTTTATGCTTTGATGGTTTGAGCCCTGCAGGGCGCCAGGTTGGGACCAACATAATCAGATCATTTGACACCAAGACCGATAATGATACAGTTTCACGCTTGCATAAACCAGATTATGAAAGTAGTCACCTGAAGACTGAGCATTTTATTGTGACAATTTAGCCTAGCGACACCTCGAAAACAATGTGCCTGTTTTCAGTTCGATACACCAGTCGCTGATTAATCTTTATTCGGAAGGAAGTTAGAAAAGTTATGAATAGCTTTAGTAAATCTCTGATAATAAAGTAGCAGCCTCCAGTGTCCAATAAAGTTTAATCTTTTGGCATTGAAGTACATTTTATTGGTTTAAAAAGTGAGTTTCATTGAGAAGAAAGATGTCTGGATGTCAAGGAGCGATTTAGAAATTAGTTGAGGAGTTTAATTTCACTAAAAATAGTGCTTTGCAGCTCCCCAGTGGCACAGTCTTAACGGCTCGCTAAGCGAAGGCATGATTGAAAATGAATTTGACACCTCAGATAAACACAGTATCATTATCTCGTTTGCCCTTAAGAGTCGTCGCTGAGTAGACAGAAAAGGACTTCGGCGACTGAGTACCTCTAAGCCCTCTCTGGAAATATTTCCGATCACATTACACCGCGTTCCACTTGTTCCACTTTCTGATGCGGATGACTAAGGAGGCACATGCTGACTGGATGTGTTAAGAGCGCTTCCTGTCACGTCGGGAAATTTGACAAGGTTTTTTTTTTTTTTTTTTTTTAATTGCAACTTGTGGAGCTGAGCAGGATTCTAAGATGGAATCGGATGACTCGAAGAGTTGCGTTGGGACGGCAACTACACAGTAATGATCAAGAGAGTCACTGGATTGGACTTTTATTTTGGTTGTCCTCCTGAGTGCAGAGAGGAAATGGCAGTCTGTGGCCTGAAGCTGTTTGCGATTGCGGTGGTGGGGGGTAGAAAATTGTTGGGTTCGAGTGACATGTCATAGGGGACCCGCTTTGTTTTCGACATTTTTAAAAGCTGCTCTTGGAATTTGCATGACATTTTTTACTCATAAAAACAAAATGCATGAGAGTGATTCAAACAGTTTTCAGTTGACTGTAACCCCCCACCCCCAAAATATCTGAAGTTCAAATTTCTGATGTTAATTTCTATATATTGCAGTGGCAGAGTGTGCATTGGATACCTGGGCCGTGAGTGGGGACTTTGCTGTCTTTGAATCCACATCATCCAAGAGTTGGCTCTTTTTTTTTTTCTACGTTTATGTCAGTCAGTGACGATGACCTAAACGGTCTCCACCAGATGGGTCGGAGTCCACAGAGGCTGAGGCAGGATGACACGACTTTGTGAATATTTGCCGTGGAGCTTCCACCATCTCCTTCCTCCTCCTCATCCTCCGGGGAGCAAACAAGTCCTGTTCTCCTTCACTGCCTCAAACAAGGTCAAATATATTTCAGGATGAGGTCTGGGAAACCGGTCCCCCACACACACACGCACAAAAAAAAGAATAATAAAAAAACGAAACTGTACCACATGGCCCTTTTATTATTTATTTTTCATCAGGAGTCGATAAGAACCCGAGCGCAGTGTCAGGCTGACGGGGCTTGTTGGAGTAAAGGTCAAAAATGGCGCTCAGAAGCAGGAAGTGGAAGGATGCTCAAGTCACCGCGTGACAACCACACATTTGGGAGAATGATGAAATAAAGCAGACTTAAGGGGAGGTCATGTGTTCACATTGACATGATTTCCATTTTTTTTTTTCGGGTGGCTTTTATTAGTTTGCAAATATAGTCCTTGAAAGATAAAGCGGTGGCTTTTACACGACATCTTGGTATTTCGACATCATGAGGTCATGATTATCTAAGCATGCTCGGAACAGGGGTGCTGAACTGTAAATATTTTTACGGTTTACTGGGGCAATTATAAGAGTCCGTTCGCATGGGAGCGCTATTCTTGGGAAGCATAGTGGGAAGAGCTCAGTCTCGTATGAGTGTTCTAAGAAGTAATATGACAGAAGGGATGAAATTAAACTAGTTGATGACATACATGACATTCATTATAACGACGGGTTCAATGATCAAATGCATGTCATGCCCAAGGAGATGGATAAGCTAGGAGTGATCTAACTGGGGCATTTGCAGTGTTCATGTGCACCGCTGAGGTTTTGGAGGTTTTGTGGTTCAATCAGTCATCATTGTTGCAGTCCGTACACAGAATCTGGTCGCGGTCCGGAAAGAAGCCGGAACCGACCAACGACACGGAGCACCGGGAGCACTTGAAGCAGGGCTGGTGCCACTGTCGCTCTTCGAAAGAAACGTATTTGCCATCGCCGAACCCTGTGGGGTACACATGACGAGTTACAAGTGGCCGGCGATTCCGATTTTGAGTGAGATGGGTCGATCGGATTGACATAGGCGCAATCGGATAAAGCGCTGGAAATGAGTTTTGCCGCAAGCTGGACTGACCTGTGATGGCCGTGTTGCAGCCAGCGCATTTTTTGGCATAGAGGCTGCTGAAGCACTTGACACAGTAAGGACGTTCCCCCTCGGAGGTGAAAGGTTGGCCGGCCAGAGTGGTTTTGCAGCCCGTGCAGAGGAAGCACTCTTTGTGCCACACCTCGTCCCTGTAGGTCACCCCTCCTTTAGTCAGAGGCTGCAGGTCAAGAACACATTTCGATGCATGAAGTGATTTGAAGGAATTTCTGGAGTTGACCGAGTTCTAACTTGGAGTCGATATATTTTCTGTTTATTCTACTCAATAGGCAAAATTGCGATGTGAGGCCAGGTTCACCTTATTGCAGTGGCTGCACCGAGGAGCAAGCCTGCCCTCGTAGCACGGCACACAGTAGTAATTGTTTTCGGCTGGGATGAAGGCCTCGGCGCCGATGGGCTTGCTGCAGCCGTGACACACGAAGCAGTCCTCGTGCCACGTGGAGCCACCATACTCCAACATTTTGGATCCTGCAACAGAGGAGAGACGGAAATGTTTGCGATCGTTCTCTTCTAGTGTCATCGACAGGAACGATGTGATTTTGCAACATGATGGTGAAACCTGTTCCGCAGTTGCGCCAAGATCGTCTGACTACACTTCACACTTCCTGGTATGAGTTGAACATGTGGTGGGAAATGATCGAATTGTAATTCATGGATCTTTGTTTATCCGTCTATTTGGGCAACATATAGTGGCAGGTCTTACCGTTTAACAATTTCTGGCACCCAAATTGTAGGTTGAAACTGAGTGCTAACATTTTAAAAGGTCAACAGCTTTGAAGTGCGTCCAAGGCCGAAGGGAAACCACCTACTTCAGTTGCATAGCTGGAATAACCCTCGCAACAAGCCACATGATCGGAAAACCTTTCAGCCATCCGACACCACCGCAGCTGCCACAGCCTGACACCGCAGGCGCAATCAATTTGTCGCATCCAACCTGTCAGGCCTCGAATGAAAACAACGCAGCCCCTACATCACAGAGGAGCTTCTTTTTGCCCCCAAGGGCAACTCGGTGGCTCGGTTCCCAGGTTGGATGTGTGAGCTCGGCGATGGAGTAGGCCAGCAGGGTGAATGAAAGCCATCTCACCAGGCATCACCTTCTTGTCGCAGACCACGCATTTGGAGGAGAATTCGTTGCTGTAGCACTCGCTGCACACCAGAGCGTCGTCCTGGCTGGTGAAGGGCTCGTCGGCCAGAGAGCGAGTGCAGCGCATGCAGCGGAAGCAGTGTTCGTGGTAGTGCCTGTCTTTATAGCAGAGCTCCTGGAGGAAGAAAGGCAAGCGGGTCACCCTGTGTAACTTGTAAAACATTCAATCACAATATGCCGAATGTGAACGTTATCAGAATGGACCATTGCATGTGATCGAATAATGTAAGTCTCGAGACTTGAAGTAAGTTCGTTCTGTGCTTGGTGCTCACTGTAAATTAATTATGCCACGATCGCCGCCTATTAATAGAATACCACAAGATTTTATGAATTGCAGTTATATCCCCCCCAAAAATGGCACTGTGCATACAGTAAATCACAAACTTATTGAAAAGTGGCAGCTGGTGTAATTTTTGTGGAAGTTTTCAGTCAATGCCTTTCTTAAAGGCACTGTAGCCTGTCTGTCATTTTGTTGAGGAAACCTATGATTAAATCCACCATACCTGTTCTTACCACTGTGGTCCGGGCTCCACGTTCTCCTCTTGAAATATGTGTAAGTTACTTCACTGAGTTGTACATGAAAAAAAACCTTCCTGTAGAAGCCTGGCTGAGCCACATCCAATATGGGCACCATATCTACACGTCGCACCGCGATCGTCTGGGCCGCAAAACCCGAAGTCAATTTTTGAGACACCAGAAATAAATGAATCAATTTCACTCATCGATAACTGTATCTTATTCGGCCTACTCGTCTAAAAACGGACACACGTATATTCTTGGATATTTGTATTACAATATTTCATTTTCACAAATTTACATGCCTCTCAAGATAATTCGGTTGCGCGAGAGGCCGACGACGCCCCATAGCGCCATCTGCTGACCAGCCAACACTCCACAAAAAAAAAGTCTCACTGCCCTTTTCTAGCTGGGATATAACTGGTTCAAATGAGACAGTGTTGTAATGACAGCATAAGGATGAAAGTCACCCCCCAGACAAAATATATAACTCATGAATAATGACCAAGACTGGCACTTAGCACAGTACTTTTCCTTCTCAATGTTTTGGCTTTTTCCTCATCATTGTCACCCACGTTGATGTGGTTTCCTTTTTATGGTTTTCCTCTTTTGGCAGCAATGGCGCCCTTGTGGTCAAACAATCTGTCTCACAGTTAGGAGAACCCTGTTAAAAATCACTTCTGGAAAAATGGCCGGGGCGTATCCCGCCTGCTGCTCAAGGACAGGCGGCACAGAAAACGGAGTGATGCACGTTTCTCTGTTTTGTTCCTGAACAGCTGCTTGCGATCCAGTTCAACAGCAGTTCATGTTGGCCTTTTGAGAAATGGGCCCATTGAACAGTGGGTGAAGAACGTATTTTACAGGCGTGGGTTCTCACAAAAACAGTTACATGCGAGGGAGAGAGTGGGATGAGGGATAACCGCCGCTACGTCTTGTGAGCAGGCTGGAGGGCCAAAGTAAGCAGCAGTGTAATTTACAGTCGCTCCCTCACGGGGAGCGCATGATTCACAGGACAATCGTGGCCTTCACGACATCCGTGGGTGTTTTCTTTCAAAGCTCCTTTTTAGATGGAACTAAAATGGTCGTGCTGCAAGCAGTTGTTCGAACCCGTTAAGTGAAGGCCTCCCCCAAGGGAGATTTGTTGAGCGTGCTTGTCCTGTTTGTTGCTTGACATGCTACTTCCTAGTTTGAGGAGGACTATGCAAATGGACAATTGGTTTCACAATGTAATCTTGACATCATTTAAAAAATTTTTTACTCATTGTTCACTGGGATGGGAAATCATCTTAACATGTCCTACCTTGCATTGCAAAAAAATTAATTTAATTTAATTAAGCACCCTTCCACGGTAGTTTTGCATAATCCTGCTAAAAGAGGAACAGTGGCAAAGAAAACAATAATAATGAGATATAAAAAAAGTCAGCTTACTTTAGCATTATGAGTGATTATTTCTTTACATTCCTGGCACGTATTGGCGTAAAGGTGGTCATAGCACGGGATGCAGTGGGGGTTGTCCTCCACCTGGATGTACTTGCGTCCATAGAGGGACTCGTGGCAGTTCTTGCAGTCGAACCGATCGCTCATGATGTCAAGCCGACCTCCTGCGAACAAAGAATTCACAGTTTAGCAAACATTGTCAGCAGCACGAAGGCAAAGGGAGGATCGGGGGCGAGGGAGTCGGTCAAACACTCAGAGATAGAAGGAAAAGAGGAAGGGAAGGGCTAACACAACTGTCGCTTTCAAATACCGTATTTTCCACACTAAAAGGCACACTGGTTTATGAGGTGTGCCTTCAATGAATGGCCTATTTTGTAATTTTTCTCATATATTGTACGCACCACATTATAAGACAATCTACAATGCATCCACTAGATGGAGCTATGCTCAAGGAAATGCAAACAGAACGCTAACAGAACACTACACTACCCTGATTTATATAGCAACGATCAGATGTCAGTAAAATTTATTGAATGAGTAATAAGTAGCGACACGGTTCACTTAACCAACAGCAAGTTATAACATTGACTCCTTAACGTTGAACTCTCTTGCCGCTGCTCTATTTCCGTGTTTAACTGCGAAATTGATCGCCTTAAGTTTGAACCCTGCGTTGTAAGCATGTCTCGAGCAAGGAGCCATTTTGGGGTTGACATATTACCGTAATGGCCACACACAAGGCGCATCTGATTTTAAGGCGCTGTGAGCTTTTAAGAAAATGGAAGACTTTTAGGTGCACCTTTTATTGCAGAAAATACGGTATTGTGGAGGTGTTCTCAACAAAAGGTGAGAGAGAGAGAGAGAGAGAGAGAGAGAGAGAGAGAGAGAGAGAGAGAGAGATACATAGAAGCAACAATTTTCAGTGAAATTCAGTTCAACACTCGAGAGGCATTTATGGTTAAATACTATAACCAAACAATATTACATGTTTACTGGTGGAGTTATCAATCAGTCAGGAATCACAGTTCTAGCCTTCGTTTGACCTCCATTTGTTTGGAGATCAATATTAGCATTGTTAGCCACGTTAGCCACCCTCCTTGATGGTTTAGAAACCCTATTTTAATTTAGCTCATGTGTGTGTTCATAAATACAACTACAATCTTACATCTGTAATTTGTACATCTGCCATCAGAATTTTTGTCTTCTTTATTTATTTATTTATTTATTTATTTTATGTGACAACATTTTGGGCATTATGTTTACAAAGACCGGGCTGTTTGATTTCCATCTTTTTACCCTAATTTGGGCACCATATGGCTCTGTTGTGGCTCTCTGACATCATAAAAAAGGAGATGACCTCAACAAAGTGCAGCTGAGAAACCAAAAGGCTCCGAAATGTTCCTCGGGGAACATGGAATGAGCCGAGACTCCCCTCCTAACTGCCTCAGTGGAAGACCCGTGTCGAAACAATGACACAACCCAGAGCTCACCAACTATCGAAGGCCTCATATATTTTTCTGAACATAAATGTTGCCTTTTATTATGAAGCCGGCTTGATATAATGATCATTTACGAAAAGGCTTCCTGCTCTAGAATGCTGACCTTTACCGATACTGCGTTCAGCAGCTTTTTAAGTCTGCATCTGGTGTGTCAAAGAACTCATCTTTTACATCTCGTTTACATTCCGCATGTCTGCGTCGACATAAAATCCAGTAAGCAACGATGCAGCTACTGTATATGAGATAAACACGCACGAAAAGATAAACAATTTTTTTTCTTCGCTGGAACGAGGGAAGATCATTTGAGAAGAGACATCTTTAACCCTTTGGTATGGTCGTACTGGGAGTTAAGACAACCCTCCCTGCTGATAATGTTTCTTCTTCAAAAAACATTCAGAGGGAAAAAAAAAAACTTAAACGAGTCAAGTCAAAACATCCCATCCTCTCCGTCTGTTTCATGTCACACGGAGCATTGTGCGTGAGGAAACCCGGTCCCACTTCCCTCTGAAAAGGTCTAAAAATGTCCATTTTCTATTCAGGTTGATGCTTGGCTGCGATCAATGCCGCAACACAACAATGGCTTTCCTTCCGGACATAGTCTACCCCCCGCCCCCGACCCCATGTTTCTCGTCTAAAGACACAACAGATGCAAACATTGTGTGGGCTGCAGCTGTTGTCGTTAATATTTTTGCCCCCACCCCCACACCCCAAATTGCGCTTCCCAATGGGTTTGTATGGGATTGATGCTACTGCAGACAAACAGCGGTATCAAATATTTGCTTTGCCGTTTTTTTCGCTTGTCATTCACGGCAGATTGATCCATCACTATTCCATGTGTCGAATCTGTGATAGCACATTTACGGATTGTCTCAGCACCTCTTTGAGGGGACTGTGGAGTGCTTCCGCTCTTATCCTTAGATTTAAACTTAAATTTCAACCCCATTTGGGGCGTAAATGGCGCGTTTCATATGAAGGTGTAATTGTTTGCATCTGCGTGGTCTCTGGTTTATGACCACATTATTGTTGCACAATTATTTTGGTGGAAAATAGCAGCAGCACATCTTTGAACCTTTTCCAACTTGGCTTCAAATTATTAGTATATGCTGAGGAAATGGTACGAGAAACAGAAACTCCGTGTTTTTCTTATTTTTCCCCCCACTGAGGTAACAATCAGCGCTTTCTTCTTTAATGTAACACCCGCCAAATGACCCAGAGCAGTAGAGTCAGTAACAAAGTGGAGTTATAATTACCTCCCAAAATTCAACTGTTTATTCCCACAGAGGAATAGATTTGGAGGGGGTTTAACGGCTTTCTCCGGCTCAGCACAGTCCAGGTATTGTTTGACTCTCGACTCCTACACCCTTGACGTTGGGGAGGGGGTGGGGGTGAAAGAGAATATTGATGGAAGTGCGCACACAATGTTGGTGTCCCATCGAGGAGCCCCTGCCTCCAGCTCTGGAGGAAAAGTGACACCCTCGGGTTTGCAAAGCGCTAACAGTAAAAACAAAGAAACAAAGCTGCTCTCTTGCAGCCATCAGATGACTGCACCACCTTTCATCCCCAGTACAAAGTGCTGTTGTTTGCGGCCCCCTGACGCCACTTACACATGAACACACGCACAAAAACAAACAAACAAAAAAAAAACGATTTGGGTAAGACCAATCAAGAAAGGCAACTCTGAACCGAAAAAATAAATTAAACTGCACAGTGTATTATCTGCATATTTTTTCAAGTAACCTGTCGCTGCAAATAATAGTAATTGGTTAAAAGAAACAAGAAACACTCATTTGTAGAGTGAAATGTATTGCAGGATGTCTGACAAACGTCAAAATGAATCACCGAATAGACCGCAGAGATGGGGGGGGGGGGGGGGCGGCAGCTTCACATTCACCTTCAGAGGAACAGGTTAAGTGATGTGAATCATTTAGAGATCATCATCCACTCGATGCAAACGTTACCAGCTGAAATGCTGACTATAGACAATTAAAAAAAAAAAAGATTTTCCAAGCAACTGTTTAGTCACAGCGGGGTGTCCACTTTAGGTCTTGGGTGTTAACGTCACAAGTGCTTGTTATCTGAGAGACGCAGCCTGGAGGAACGCTCGGGCTACTTGATTTATTTGCCTTTCATTTGGAAGTCGCTTGTGTGATGCGCAGACTTTTTGAGTCGGATGTGTTTCGCCTATAAATGGTTGCGGAAAAAGGCAAGACGTCAAACCTGCACAAGAGGGAAATTAAGCAAGAGGGATGAATAAAATGTTTGGGTTTTTTCCAGTTTGGGGAGTATATTTCTTCTTTTCATTTGGTTGCAGAGCGTTGGAGGAGAACATTTATGTTGTACGTCTTTTAATCTTGAGCTATGATATCTACAAGCACGGGATTTATTGTTTCTTTGCTTTTTAACTGTCTTTTTGGTGCTTACTGTGATACAAGTAGTATTTAGAGAAACTTTCGAAGGGAGGAAAGGTGGGAGGTGAATACACCCACATAAGGGAATACAGTATCCCAATGTTTTTTGTTTTTCTCCGTGCTGTCACTTGTTGACAAAGCTAAGCTTGAGTATATTATTGTTATTTTGACTATTCACGCTTGTTTGAGATTTAAAACATGCTCTAAAAAGGCACTTCAAAAATTGCCTTGAAAAAATAGTTTTATGATGTATTGTACATGACATGAATTTGGTCAGGCTATATTTTCCTGCCTGATTCCAGTTGCTACGCGAAGCGAATCTGTTGCTGCCATATTTCATATTGAAGAAATACTCATATTGGCATGCATCATTCCCATTATTCAGACGGGATAGTACTCTCTCTTCCCCACTGAATATTCTGGTACACAGTCTCAACTGTTTTCCCCCAATGTAAGAATTTCAGAGGAATGTGACTGCGGTCAAGACATGGCAAAATTATGCAGCTCTGAGACACGAGTAGGAAAATAATTTTTTTCCCCCGCCCTGTTTTATTTAAGAGCAAACCCAATTACTGTATGAAACAAATGACAACACCTCTTCAGAAAGAGAAATGTAATGCCTGCAGGAGTTTCACCCAAATGGCACAAGAACAAGATGCTGGTGTGATGCTGGATGGAAACTATGAACTTGATGGATGGTTTTCTTAAGGCAGAGGAGGGGCTTGGGGGCATCTAGCATAAGAGACATGATGTCATTTTAACTCACACTTATGAATTAGCTGTAAACATGTTTTAAAGAATAATTTATCTTGCAAAAGAGAGAAAGCGGGTGACTATTTTCTCTCTCAAATACTTCCATTATGACTCTCGTAAAAAACAAACTAACAACACTTTAAAATACTAAATGATACAAGATTGAACACCGACGAAGGTGTCAGTTCTCATCTTATTGGATCTCAGTGCAACGTTTGACACAGGACACTGTTAAACAGGCTGGAAATCTTGGTTGGACTAAATGGAACAGTCCTAAAATGATTCAGGTCCTACTTGGAGAAAAGTTATTTGGTTACCATTGGAAGTTTTAAATCTGTTCAAATGGTCATTAGATGTGGGGTTCCTCAAGGGTGAGTCCCTGGTACCCTTTTGTCCAGTCAGTATATGCTACCCTTATCAATGCTTTTATCTCCAGTAAAACTTGATTATTGAAACGGTCTTCTGACTGGACTCCCTCAGAAGAGCATCAAACAGCTGCATCTCATCCAGAACGCTGCAGCTGGGATTCTTACCAGAGCAAAGAGATCAGAATAGTGTACTCAAGTCCCAAAGACTGTACACTGGGACCTACTACATTACACATTTCATTTCCCTTTAAATGTTGTTGCTTGCCTCTAAATGTGGCATTTATTGTATTCATTTGTAACTACTGTACAGTATATGGATCATATTAAGTTACCTTGTGTATGAATACCCGCTATAAATAAAGCTGCCTTGCCTTGCCTTTAGTAGTAATAGTCCACGCACTTTTGACACACATTTTAGCCCCCCTCCAACTCCCTCAGACCATTTCCATCTTCTCAGGAAAGGACATCCTTTCGGGTGCATCCTGGATGGCCAGAGTTACATGGTTGACTTCAAAACGCACCAGAAATGTGTATACGTGATTGTCTTTTATATATTTGCTAAAAGTGGATAAAAAGATTTAAAAATAAAAGACACGAGTGAAAGACGCTAAATGAACGATTGAGCACACTTTTACATTGGGAATGAATGCGTTAAGAACAACGCCTACGCAGTCAGTGTGCATCGAGGTTTCAGAATTAATATAAGACGATCGTACATCACGTCATGTAGAGATTCGAACTACCGGCATCTTCGTTATCGTCCCAATATACAAACTCATAAATATTGTTGGACTTTACCTTTCTTTGCGCATCTGAAGGCAGCGGGCAGCGTTTCTCAGCCGGGTCTTTTTTCCACTCTGACCGAGTGTGTGTTGCCCCTGTTGACAAAATGACAACTAATTACAGCCCTGCGTGGGTCCTATGGGGCTCGCTTGCGTACGAGTTTGCACACAGAGTTGAAACGGGCGCGTCAGATGCGTAAAAAAAAACAAAAAACGCCAAGCATTCCTCTCAAACACCGCCCCCTTTTTTTCGTCCCTTCTCTGCGTCGTCTCGCACTCCTGTTGGCTCCTCGACGGGAGTTCCCACTCGGAGGAGGCAGATCGTTTGTGGCAAATGAGTGCGCGTCTAAATAATTAGACGTACAAAGAGCTTGTGAGAAAAATCAGCTGGCTCCCAACTGCCACTTAAGTGTTTGTTGACTACAATCATTCCATATAGGAGCTGTGGGAGAATTCCACAATAATTATCCCAGCTTCAACCCCCTCCGCGTATCAGTTGCAGCCCCCCCCCCCCCCCCAAATTCCATTTCCCCCACTTTGTTGTGTTTATTTTGTTTAAATACACAAGTGTGGCTTGTATTTCTTTATCGGTCTGGGCAGGAAGTTTGGAGGTCACGAATTATGCTTCCTTTAATTAAATGTGCGTGAATGTGTATGTCATAGGTGTCAAACTCAGGTCCTGGAGGGCCGCTGTCCTGCATGGTTTTCCAAGTCTCCCTGTTGCAACACACCTGATTCAAATGAACAGGTTCAATGTCAGGCTTCCGCAGAGCTGGCTGATGATCTGATCATTTGAATCAGGTGTGCTGCAACAGGGAGACTTGGAAAACATGCAGGACCCGAGTTTGACACCCCAGGTTTATGTGGACCACATATGAATGAGCACATGCAGGTGGATTTTGAAAACGCTGAGGTGCACATGTTGAACTATGCTGCCATCTTCTGTACAAACCTGCAAATTACAGTACTTGACACTATATGGCCAATACAGGGCCAAGTCCCAGGAGAAAAAGTTTCTTGCTAAGGTAATGGACAAGGACAAGTGGACTGGAGACATGAGGACTGACATGTAGCTATGCCCTATTTCAACACCCCCAACACATCTCCAAGTGGACCACGGCCTTGATACAGGAGCTGAGGGCAAAGGTGACGGACTACTCCATCATACTTCAATATTGAGCATCGGAGGAGCATCCTGAAAAGAAGAGTGGAGAAGTCATTTAACACTCACCATGATGTCATTCTGGAGGAGTCTCACAGGGCTCCAGTGGCTTGTGAATCTCTGGCGAAATCCATGACCAAAAAGGTTTGCTTGCAGTGCTGGAGGAGCGGCGGGGGTGGAAAAAAAAAACAGTCACCACACTAAATATTGACGCTGAGCACAATTTGGACCGTTTCGCTTAACGGGTTTACTCACTTTTGTTACTGGTCATTTCAATGTCAACGGTTGTGTGGCGTTATTTTGAGAGGACAGTAGATTTACAGTACAGATATACAAGCTGTACATGAACTACTTTACCATGTAGCAGTGTGATTTCTACAGCATTGTTGAATAAAAAGATGTAATAATGACCAAAACTGTGATAAGTATACTCAATTTTAGCAACCTGAGATAAAGCCTAACCTTATCCACTCACGAGAGCCAAGAAAAGGCGGCAACTATTTCCACGTCATGTAACACATGTACAATTTTGGTCTGAAATTTAATTTTCCAATGCGCATCAACAATAACCAAATAAAAATAAAAGCAAAATCAGAAGATCTGCTTCAATCAACAAAATAGTAATGTCTTTATTAAAAGAAGCTATGTACAGTAAAAAAAAAATCATGGCCTTTGGAATTTCCTATATGGCCTTCGAAAAATGTAAAGCCCCTGTACTAGGACATAGCGTACAGGGAAGCGCAGAGTGTGTGAACCCCCTTCAGGTTAACTATTTCAAAGAGCGACAAGAACAAACAAAGCCGAGCGCAATGGGAAGTCCCTCCAAATATGTCGCGCTGCACAACAAACCGGCTGAGTAGGTACACAAAGCTGACAGCATCTTCAAAGCGATAAATATACTTATCTACATGACATGGGAGACCATATGCCATGGATGCATAACCTGGAATGTTAACAAACCTGCCTTCCCCACAGTGGCACTAAACAAGGCAACAAAAACGGGGAGGTCATAGCATTTTGCTATTGCGCTTTGAGGCTGTTCCCATTTAGCGTAGCAAATTTCGGGCTGCCGCTGGACGAGTCTGATTCTTTCAAGTCGGCACTTTGGTGGGCTGCAGCAACTTCAAACACCTCGTGGATGGCGTTTCGGAAACAGTGAAAATTGTACTCGATGAGACCTGCGGCGAGGGAGAGATTTTACAACTCAAATTTGCGTGAAAAACTTTTTGATCCATAAATGGGACATGAAAACGCACGTAGGAAAAAGTCATTAAATATGACATAAACCCATTCGGTAGACTTTCACAATATAATCTCCAATAAATTATGCTTGGACAAAAATAATGCTCACTTTTGTACTGCAGTTGTATTTTTACGATATTTTCTATAATTGTACCCCCTCACCAAAATATTACAAAATCTCTTTTCGGTATGCAGAGAATCTAGACATGGCTGATTTGATCGATTACAAATAATCAATCACTGCTATCTGCGTCACACGGCACCGGCGCCGATGTTAGCGTTTTGCGCTAACAGCTGACAATTAAAGGCCGCCGTGTGAAACTAGAATACAAAACATTTGTATTGCGCTAAGTTACACACCTTTCCTCTCAAAACGCTCCTCTCTGAGGATACAAACGAGCGCGAGGAACTTTGTGACCTGTTTCAAATAAAGCACGGTGGTGTTGTTCAGCTTGATGATGGCCAAAGACTCCTTGTCGAAGGCACAGCCGCTGCCATCGTCCTGCAGCCTGCCGAGGGATAAGAAATGTGGAATCCATCGAAGGAACAAGGGTCTCGGCGAATTCACATCTTACCCGTAAATGCACGAGACGTCAATGACAACATCGATCATGTCGCAGCAGAGCTCATAACACTGCATGTCCACGGCAGAGCTGTCTGTGGCGATGTAAATCTTGCTGACGACATCAAACAGGAAGGCCTTCTCGATCCCGGAATGCTACCAACAAATGAATCCCGGGTTCACGAGAGGATATACTTTTCAGCTTTTTCACACAAGGAAAAACAGGATGGGGAGGGAGGAGGGGAAAAAAAAGCAGCATACAGATATGAAAATATTTAGGAGGTTCTCCAAAGTTGGCAATTGAGGGATGAGCTTCTGGACTACTTTGCTGAAGGCCTCGAAAATGGAGTGGTCGTAGATGCTGGTCAAGTAGAAGCTAAGGAAGGAACAGAAGGACATTTAAGACTCCAAAGAAGTCTGCCATTAATTTGACGTTAAGTACACAATCCTCCTTTATCCATTCATTCATTCAGTTTCCGATCCACTTTATCCTGACAAGTGTCGCAGGAGTTCTGGAGCCTATCCCAGCCGTCTTCGGGCAGTAGGCTGGGGACACCCTGAACAGGTTGCCAGCCAATCGCAGGGCACACAGAGATGAACAACCATCCGCGCTCATATTCACATCTCGGGACAATTTGGAGTGTCCAATCAGCCTGCCATGCATGTTTTTGGAATGTAGGAGGAAACCGGAGTACCCCGAGAAAACCCACGCAGGCCCGGGGAGAACATGCAAACTCCACACAGGGAAGCCGGAGCTGGAATTGAACCCGGTATCTCTGCACTGCGAGGTCAACGCACTAATCACTGGACCACCGGGCCACACTCCTATATCCATTCTCTTCATTATTCTCGTCAGGAAAAAATACAAATGGGTTTGTTAACGCTTTAATATAAGATAAGATATCCTTTATTCGTCCCACACTGGGGAATTTACAATCTTATCTTGTGTGTCAAGAGATCCAAAATTCCTAATGTGGGTTTTACATGCCGTGCAAGATAGTAGAGTCCCTTAGGAAAGTGCACAGGTACACTCTGATCCAGAAAAAAAAAAAATCAAACACTTTTTTCTTTTTTTAAGGCAAGCTGATCCAGCAACTTTAAACAACAACCGAGAACAGCCAAAAGCAGAGCTTCTAACTTTCATCCCTCCTGTTTTCCTATCACCCACTCTCACCCCGTGCTATCCCCTCGCTGCGTCAGCGGCCTCACCAGCAAACAAGCGCCGATCAAAGCGCTTTTTAAATTTACTTTCCTAAGAGGAATGGATCAACAGAATCATGAGGTAAGCCGAAAAGCGATTTCTAGGAATGAAATTACTGGGAAGGAGTTTCATCTGAGCCGCTTCACCGTAAAGCAGCATCGTCTCATCATCCATCGCTTACCTGAAGTGAACTTTCTGGAGACTGGCATCTGCGAGGTTATCATTGGCCCGCTCATGAATGTCTCTTTGTGTTTCGATTTTGTGATCGTCGGAAATGCCGTCTACTTTATGGATGAACACCTCAAAGTTGATGTCAGGTTTGACTTTGTAGGCTCTTGACACCGTCACTTGGAGCTTTTCAAGAGCCTCCATGTAATCATCCTAAAAACAGGGGACAAAGGAAAAGCTGTTTTATTTGAGCCTTGTAACTCATAATTTAGTCATATCTCACCTGAGCGTCAATAACAAAGATCAATGCGCCTGTTCCATTGAAGATTATGTCACTGTCAAACGTCGGGTCACAGAAATCCACTTGCCCCGGAAAGTCCCAGATTTGGAAGTTGATGAAGGAGCTGCTGGAGATGTCATCCTTGCAAATTTTGTTGGTGCTCTCCAGAAACACAGTCTCATTCGGTGACATTTTGTGGAAAACCACCTGAGAAAAAAAAGAAAAAAAGAAATGTCGTTGGTCAATTTAGTCAAAGGTTACCTTCGCTCAGTCGAAAAAATGCTTTCCATACACGATAGCACGGTACAAAAGAAATAAGTGTTCACGTAGTATTTTTTTCTGCAACTGTAGACACGAGGTTTATGTATTTTTAACCAAATACATTCTTGAATAAGTGGGGATATACCACAAATAAGCGTTTTTTGTTTAAAATATCTTGGAAAAAACACTCGGTTGATGTAATGACCCACACCTGTATCCAATTCACTTTTTAATACTTCAAAGGGACGCTGTAAAATTGTACAGGACCTCGCGTGCTTTATTAAAACAATAACTGGTCGCTTTAACTTAAATATATCGAGGATAAATTTTGAATTGACCTTCTGAATGGACGACTTCCCGCTGCGCCTCCGTCCCATCAGCAGGATCCTCGGCTGGTCAGCTGACACGGGGCTCTCCTCCATGTCTGCTTCCTCCAGCCCGTATCCAAGACTTTTGGGAAATGAGCCTACAAATGTCGTAACTCCCGGTTAACCCCGGCTCTTCAAAGTGTATCGACATCGTGGACCTTGTCGAAGAAACCCAAACCACTTTAATGACACGAACTCACCGGAGTGTGAGCAGTATTTCAAGTGGCTCAACGATCCGACGAGGAATGATGTCGATAATGTTCAGCGCGAGCTAGCATGTCAAGCTAACTTAGGCGACACACTATGTCCGGTGAAAATGTGTAACCATCACATTAAACCGAATTATATCTTCTTGGTGTGCAAGTTAAACTAGACCGCCAGATTAAAGTGTCATTATGTCATAAAAAATCTAATGAATACGGGCTAAAGTTCGGCTATACAAAACCAGTCACAAGTGTAGCCACTTTTGCTACGGGACCCCTCCCCTTTCGCTCTGATTGGTTGGTCGACCTACCCGTTGTCACGTGATAATAAGATATCGGAAGATTTCAAGAACGGTAAGTATGGCTGGCAAACAAATTTGATATCTCCGGTTTTGAGATTTGTTCTATCTGCGCTAATGACAACATTATGTTTTATTCGCTGTGGTTATGCTTCTGTACATGTGGGGGTTGAAGAAAATTTTTGAGGCGCGAATTTGTGCAATCCGTCACTGTGCGACGAACAAATCAGGCAATGCGAAAACCACAAACTGTTAACGGCCACAACGTGTGCCTTTGTGAACCACAGATAAAGTCAATGTGATATCACCACGTTTGACTGAAATCTCATCATATAATGTTTCCCGACCTTTATTGGGCCATGACACATATATTTTTTTAAATCGCATTGCACACCACCAAGAAGAATGTCACAACATGTACTGTAAAAACACTGGAACGATGCTGCTGATGAAATCCGGCCGTGTTTAGTTGAACACACATAGCTATTACAGTTGCATGAATTGCAGCAAGTAGATATAACTACAATTAACCTACCATCTAGTGGAAGAGCATTTAATTATTCCACCTGTCACAATAGGTCACCACATAGGTGAATATTCATTATGTATATAATTTTGGGACCAATCGTAATGGGGAAAACACAGACATAATTCATGCATTGCAGGTTCCAAGATGACACTGGTTATGCTGTGGTTCATCCTGGTGGCTCCAGTGATACTGGTTGCAAGTAGGCCGACTCAAGATTCCATCAATAGGACAGTACCTCTGGTTATGTGGCATGGGATGGGTAAGTACAGTACAGGACTCAAATTGTGTTGTCAACAAAAAAAATATATATATATGTACAGTTGTATTATATGCTTTTGTGAGCAGCAGTATGGTTTCATGCAAAAAAAAAAAGAATACTACCGATGCAGTATTTGCTTTATGGGTGTTGATAGAGAAGGTCAGAGGGAACTGCATCGTGTCTATTGTAGATCTGGACAAAGCGTATGACAGAGTGCCCAGAGAAGAACTATGGTATTGTATGAGGAAGTCTGGGGTGACAGAAGTACGTTAGAGTGGTGCAGGACATGTATGATGACTGTAAGACAGTGGTGAGGTGTGCTGTAGGTGTGACAGAGGAATTCAAGGTGGAGGTGGGACTTCACCAGGGGTCAGCTCTGAGCCCCTTCTTATTCGCTATGGTGATGGACAGGCTGACAGATGAGGTTAGACAGGAATCTCCATGACTATGATGTTTGCAGATGACATCGTCATCTGTAGTGAGAACAAGGAACAGCTTGAGGAGAAACTAGATGGAGGCAACCGATTCGCTGTGGCGACCCCTGAAGGGAAAAGCCGAAAGGAAAAAAAAAGATTAGTCTGTAAAATCTAATGTTTGTACCGCATCACAGTAATCTCATACCCGTTATCTGCAGTTCTGTACTTGATTTTTTTTTTAAGTGTGGTAACTCTTACTGCGTCTAGGTGACAATTGCTGCAACCCGCTCAGCATGGGATCAATAAAGAAAATGATCCAGCAGGAGATTCCGGGAATTTATGTGCTTTCATTAATGATCGGCAGTAATATTATGCAGGTACCGTTCTATCGCCTTCAGTTTCAGTTTTAAATTGCTTGCACCATCACGAGGATGTCTTGAATATTTCGCTCACAGGACACCACAAATGGATTCTTCATGAATGTCAATGAGCAGGTCTCATTGGTGTGCAGTCAACTGGCCCGGGACCCTCATTTAAAGGGAGGATATAATGCGATGGGATTTTCACAGGGGGCGCAATTTCTGTATGTAACTACATGCTAATGACATGCTAATGACACAAAAAGGTTTTGCGCATGACATAACAAATCGCTTCCCTTGCGCAGGAGAGCCGTGGCACAGCGATGCCCTTCTCCACCGATGAAGACGTACATCTCCGTCGGGGGCCAGCAACAAGGTATGAAAATCCACCACAGCAGAGAATCGTTCAGGCCCAAACACATCCACAGCGAGTAATGTACAATCCTCAGGTGTGTACGGGCTGCCGAGGTGTCCGGGAGAGTCATCTCACGTCTGCGACATGATCAGAAAGGCCCTTAACACCGAAGCTTACACCAACGTGGTTCAGAAACAGTAAAATGTTTTAGTTCTCCATTTTGACGTTCATCGGATCCACATTTGAAGCAGCTTTGACCATCTTGCCTTTTTCAGTCTGGTGCAGGCCCAGTACTGGCATGACCCTTTAAATGACGACCTGTACAAGAAGCACAGTCTCTTCCTGGCGGATATCAACCAGGAGAGGGTCAGTATGTTGTACTGTTACGAAAATAGTGAATGGAGCAAAGGTTATGAATCACGTTATGACCCCCAAATTCTGTTATCAAGGTTGTAAACGAGACTTACAAGAAAAATCTTCAGATGCTGGACAAGTTTGTCATGGTTAAGTTTCTGCATGACACGGTGGTGGATCCTGTTGATTCGGAGGTGAGGTACCGAACGTCCCTTCGGATGTGCAGCCTCATTTCGTTTTGGACTAACAGCCCTCAACTCTTCTCTTCAAAGTGGTTTGGCTTCTTGAAAACGGGTCAGGCCAAAGAGACCGAAACGCTGCAGCAGAGTATTCTCTACAAAGAGGTGTGTGTGCGTAAAGTCATTTTGAGAGAGCTGGGGTTTTTTTTGCATACATAGAAAAAGAGAATCACTTCAGCCGTTTTAGTCGAGGTAAGAATTTCAAACTTTGTCCTAACGTAGGATCGCCTGGGTCTGGCTGCCATGGACAAGGCAGGAAAGCTGATTTTTCTTGCAACAGAAGGAGACCACCTGCAGTTTACTAGAGAATGGTTTGATGCAAACCTGATGCCTTACTTGCGCTAAGAGTGGAGAGAAAAAAAAAAGGAAATGCAGAAAGCGCAAGATTCCCCACCATTGCACTGATCTGTTAGCCTGCTGTTAGTGAAAGGTAAAGCCAATTTGTACCTTTGTGAATTTTTTTTTCAGTTAAAATTTGCTTTTGCAACGTTAAGAACCTTTTTCAAGATTAAAGAGTTGCTGTCGACATGTGCTTCTAAATCCAAATAAAGACGAGAATGTTATTGCAACGTTTTAATGATCTCTCCGGTACTAATGAGCAGTAATCTGATTGTGAAAACAATTCCCTCCCCACACACACACACACACAAAAAAAAACCCACCAAAAAAAAGTAGAAGACAATATAAAAGACAATCCACAGCTTCCAAGTGCTGATGAACCAAATGGTACAGACATGGGCCCTGGAGCAAGTCGTCAAGTGGGTGATGGTGGCGCCAATAAGACTCAACATCTACACAGATATTCAACGTTATTTTCAAGGCCGTGGTGACATTGTGGGGTGCCCGTTTTCCATTTCGAAACAACAGCACGAGCCCGTCACTAATAGTCATGTTCGATTCCACATTGCTCCTCACTGCCATCGTTTTTTTTTTCTACTTTCAAGCCTCTTTCCATGGAATGTCTTAACACTTGGGAATGTGTAATACAAAAACGCACGAGTGTGATCCGAGTTGTATTCGAATGATCTGAGATGAAAACTTTCTGTTAAGATGTCGGCACATACGCAACCTGATTTGACTAATTAATGCGTTGGAATAGTTCACATACACGACAACCGTGAATATTTTTAACGTGCGATGTGGAGGCTGTGGAAACAATTTGTTCACAAGGACTTCATGGAATTGCATATTAAGGAACAGAAACCTTCCAGGCCGTAACTTGGGGGAGGGGCATGGGAAGGGGGGGGCTCCTTCGCCAGTAAGAGATAATTAAGTGCATGAAGCATCCTGATAATTGTGGCTGCAGAGGCGATATCCACCTACCTATGACGGCTAATTTAGTACAGCATTATCCCGATAAATATACAGATACAATTGGCAAAGTGCTCCCCTGCTGATTGGCTGGAGGAATGCTTCGGATAAACGTGAGCAGTCCTCATTGGCTGTGGGAAGGAACAGCAAAAGCTCTTGATTGGCCAAGGAGAAGGGGCGGGGGAGAGAAAAAAAAACCCAAAACGAAATGCATGACGTTCGATTCTCGACTCTACAGCGCGCGTGTTAGCTGGTGAGTGCGGGGTCATCAGTCAGGTGGGCTTGGCGAAATGGGGAGGGGATGGGGGAGGGGGGGGGGCAGGCGCGCGAGAGGTGCAGAGAAAAGGCGGCCGCGTGGCATGCCGCCCCATCTATCCCGCGATCTCTGTCGATGTGGTCACGAGCTTTGCGCCGTCCCAAACCGTCTTGAACTGCTCAGGGACCGGGAACTCCGACTGTGGACCACAACGAAACGTCACTGTACATCTTCCACCTGAAGCTGATCGACAAATTGATCCGCCCGCACCACCAAAGTAGTGTTGGGTATCCAACTCCGGGTGGCATACTCACAAATTCTCCATCTTTGCCGGGCACCAGGATGTTCATCTCTGAGCTCTTGGCGCTGATGACCTCACAGTCCACCGACTTCTGGCTCAGGTACACGTGGCAACCGTCGGTCTTGTTGATGGAGATGGTGGGAACCCGACCGATAACCTGCGCGTGATGGCCCGCTCTCATTTTTTTAACGCCGCCGAAAATCGAATGTGATCGATCAAATGCTGCACTAAGACACTGCGGGTTTGTACACACCTGGACTTTGACATCTCTGCAGTTTATGATGTCAACGATGCCCACGACGTCATCAAACACCAGGCCCATTTTCTTACAGTTATCTGATGGGGAAAATTACAGAAGGTTGCCCTTGTTCACATTTACAACACTGATTGGACATTTTGAGTAGCGCCGAACAAGTCACAAAATTAAAAAAATGACATTGCAATGTTGTATGATGCAATTTTCTAATTACAAAGGCTGCCAGTTTTTTTTTTTTCCGGGGGGATTCAGGCAGTTGGCTTTATTATTACATATACTGTAGGCGCAGTATATTTTATTCATTATCATGAACAAACGAGTCTCAATGGTGCATAAAGAAATTTTCAGAGGTGCATTCCACATTAAAATGATAATAATTCAAATTCATCCGTTCCAAACTAGAACAATGCAAGTCCGTGCAAAAAAATAAATAAATAAAAATAAAATAAAATAAACTCCACTGGACCCAAACTGGTTCTTACCGATAGTAATGGAGTTGATTTTGCCTTTGACCTGCAGGGTGCTGTTGTTGCACTTGAAAGCGTAAACCACTTGCTTGAGCTCAGTGTCGCTGATCACCAGTCCCTGTGCACCTTCTTGGTTCTCCTGTGGAGCGAGCACGCGCACACACACAAAATCAGGAACAGACTGCTGGCTCAACACAAACGGGTTGTAGTCTCGTGTAGGTCTGGGGAGGCCAATTAGGAGGTGGGCCAAGTAACGTACCACTTTCCACTTCTTGCCCTCCAACTCAAGAACGGGAGGCGCGCTGCGTGTCGGAGCGGCCGATGGAGCGGCTCGGAGGGAAGGGCTAGTGAAGGGTTTCGGTCCGGTACGCACGGGAGCACCCTGACCCCTGAGTACAGGATTCTTGTGGGTCTTCTCATCATCCTTAACATGCCTGAGGCCTGAAAAGGGAAACCGAGGACACTGAAAATATTTCCTCGTGGAAACTATTCCTTCGCTGCCGCTGACTTCCAAATTGCCGTCATTTCAAAACACAAGGTGATAACGCACATTTGTCCGTACCGGGCCTAAGCCATCGCCGTCACACTTTTTACTACAGGCAAAGTCTTAAGTACTCAAGGATTTAGCCGTCAATTCAAAAGATTTGCTGCGCGGAAATGAAGTAACGCGGCACACCCTTCAAGACGCCTGACAGACATGGAATGAAAGAGGGAGCAGGAAAGTGTCTGCTGGCAGCATGTACTTGTCATTCGCTTGGTTTATTTTAGGTTTAGTTCCTTTAGTTATGCTCATTCTCATGAGCCCTCAAGAAGAAAGCCCAAGATTACCCTCGACTGTGTATGAATATTCAAGCTTCATCTCAGGATTAAGATAAATCGTACCGCAGACCTCCACAGGCGAGTTTAAATTTCTCTCAACTTTGATATGCATTCGTCACTTTATTCCAGTACTTTTACTCAACTTGCTCAAAAACAAACCAAAAAAATAAAAAAAATTACATCTAAATTGTTTGAACCGTGAATCGAGATCAATCAGAATTGAGATTTCAATTGTCGTCTTCTTGATACCGTTCACATTTTGACATCGCTCAGACCAAGATGGCAACACCGTGACATTTGGCAGCCGTCAAACTGAATGCTCTCAGAGGGAAGTTGCCACTGAGTGTGTCAACATTCAGCGGCTTGCAACGGACACAGTAACAGAAAGGCACAGAAGTGCATATCAGGTGGAACGAGAAAAAAAAAAAATAGTCGATTCATGGAATGAACACATTCTGAATTTTGCAGTTCTTGTTAGAGAACAGCAAGTTGAGCAAAAACTATTCAAACAGTCAACGGCAGCGATTATTTTTGCGGCTTATTACAGCTTACCCCTGGTGATGTCGGCCCCCCTGTTGATGGCCTCAAACAAGGCATTCCGATTGAGGGCGTCGCTATCGCCGTGCTCCGAGGAGCCGCCGATTTCCGCGGGAGGCGGGGGTGGTCCGGGAGGAGGTGGGGGCGGGGGAGCGCCGCCGCGAGGCTTGCTGGGAGGCGCCGCGGAGGCGGAAGCCACTGTGCCCTGGACAGGAAATCGGGTTTTTGGAACCAGCCCACCAAAAGCACGCTCTGCTTTATCCACCGTCACTCAAAACGAAGCCTTCGTGGCAATAAGTGTTGTGTTTTAAGACCGATGGTGCTTACGGTCTTGCTCCAGGACAGACCAGTGGTGTGGTATTCCTTGATGTAATTCTGCAACTCGGTCCAGATTGCCAAATAGGAGCGCACCCATTCCACGTGCGTCTTGTCTCTTTCAATAAAACAGGAAATGGGATATATGAAAGGCTCCTTTTCAACTCTTTCGGTTTTTACGAAGCCCCAGACATGATTATATATATATGTATATATTTTCTGTTTATTTCAATGCGAATGAGCATCACAGCTCACGGGGTTCCTGGTTTGGTCACGTGGCGTTCGCGATGCAAGGCTGAGAGCAATTTGATTTCCATTTCCGTCAACGACAGGGGCGGTGCGCGATGAAACGTCAGCCTCTTTGGTTGGCTGATCATCTGCTCAATTCTTACTCCGCAAATGCAATATTGATTCGAATACCGTGTTTAGACTCGATATTTTTTTTTGGAACAACCATCTAAAATATCGGCTCTCAAGCCAACTTGAATACCGATACTTGATAACAGCCCTGAAACAAAATAGAGCAAACATTATGGTATCTTATTGAATCTACTTTTAAACCCTTGGGTCAGTCAGTCACCGGAAAAAGCAATATCGGAGAAAGGAAGATTTTCTTTACTTTTCCTTGTACTCCTTGAGCACACGGTTGGTGTAGAACATGGCGGCATCCTGCATCTCTTTCACATAGGGGCTTGGCTTTGGGGCCTAATACAGAGAAAACATTTGTTTGATAACCTCAGTTTGATTTAAAGTGCGACGCTGACCACATGTCAAAGCGAGCAAAAAAAAAAAAATCTCACCACGGCAAGCCATCCGATGGCAGGCACGCTCTCGCTGATGGCGGACAGATGGTTGAAATGCGGCGACGTGCGGTTCTGCTCGCGTAACGCCTGCACCTGCTCGATGACCTGGCACACCGGCTGCAGGAGGGTGCTCAAAACATCCTGAGCAAAACGAAAACTGGCATGAAAAACTACCAGGTGACGCTTCAATTGTTATGCGGGGAAAGTGACAACAGTATTTTTTTGTGGCAAATGAAAACATTTCAAAACAAGAGTGGCATACATCCGATGGCTTCTGTGCAGCGGAGGCTGTTAAAATGACTTGTCGCTGACTGGAGAAGGCCTGCTTCATCATTTCTGCCTGCGAGAAAGACAAGAACGAGGCAGCGGTCATGACAAATACTTGGAACAAAGCCGCTGGGATGTTCTCCAAACGTTTGTCAAATATAATGCCCGTAATAACGTCGTGGATGACTGAAGGTACGCGAATGGTTGGGTAGATGCGCTATTTGGATTTCAAGAGCTACTGCGGGGCGTGACGGGTTACCCTACATGTTTCAGGACATCGCCCCCGATCTGCTGACTGTGGCAGTAATATTGATTCACAGGACCACGGATGATCTCGTCGAAGGCCTCAACGTAGGCTGGTACAGCTGCAAGAAAAATAGGAGGTGGGGGAGGGAGATCTCAGCACAATTTAGTCTCTTGGTGACATCGCTAGTCATTAGCTCACAATTATAATTATATTGCCGTCACCAAGCACAAGGCAAGGTTGCAACATGGCCGCTGAACTGGATTTCACGATGACAACAACAACAAAAAAAACCCTCTTAAGTCATCGACATGTTGCGCAGCACGCCTCTCTCAAAATAAATAAATAACAATAATGAATTACCTCCACCAGCAGAACCTTCGTTGCTGCCACCGGGGCCCGACATCGCCTCCAGACGGCCCACGGCCAACTCCAGCCGCTGCACCAGATTCGCCAGCTCTGCCATACCTAATGGATTAGAAGCGATTAGGAATGTCGCCCAATCAGGACGAGGTGACACCAATGTGGAGTGAGGCCGATACAAAACAGAGCCTTGGAGCTTTGGCAAAACACCTTTGGCAAAATAAATGAATAAAATGTAAAAAATAATGACCACGTTTTCAAACAATTTAGAACGATGCGCTTAAGGACATGTTCTTGATAAAAAACATTCTGCAAAATGACGATCATTGGTATTTTCCTAGTAAGTGGGCGATCCCTGAAAGACGACTGCGTCAAAAAAAAAAAAACGAAGAATGCAAGGGAAGCATGTCAAGACTTGAGAAAAGGTATGTAGATACCAGAAACAAGGTGTGTTCGGAAAGTCCTTTGTGGACAAAAGGTTAGCACTTTGTGTTAATGATCAAAGCATGATCAACCAGTTCGTGGGCGTACTGACAGCCGGTGACAAATATTGTCAACATTACACAAGAGTGTTGTAACCTGACAACAGTTTCAGGCACAGCCACCTGAGCAGATAGCACGGTAACATCATCAACAATTAAAAGCTACAGCGGCAGCCAGCTCGCTTTTAAAACAAAAGACTTGGCTTCATCTTTTGGGACATCTGGGGCGGACAAATTAGAACCGAGTATATAGGTCGGGCTGAGGGCTCACCTTTGCCTGATCAGCAGCACCACTCATTGAGAGGCAGCAGTAAATTCATTTCTGAGCCAAGATTGGAGATATAATTAGATTAAGGAAGGACACTCACCACTAATACCCATGACCTAATTGCTCTGCAGCGCCAATAAAAGCATTTGCACCTGGTTCTGGACCAAACCAGTATTGAATCATAATTTATGTTTAAGCATTTAATATGCCGTCAACTGGAAATAATAGCATGTTTCTAAATAGACTAATGGATTTTTTTCTTAATCGCAGTCATTGAAAACAATCAAATCCACAGATTGATGACTAAAATTATTTGTTGCGATCCTAAATTCAACACACTACCATTACACTGTAAATGTAATCTTTAAAAAGATTTGCTCAGAGTCACGACACAAACAACTGCTCAGGCCAATGTCTAGCCAACCACGTTGCCGTTTGTGTTCTACTTTTGCGATGTTTCGAGTCTCCTGTGGTCTTATTACATGGGAATGAGTCATGTCACAAATCCTCTATATAATGAACATTTATACTTCGATACAGTCTAGTTGTAAATACATGACTACAGTCTGTGCATTAAGAGACCTACGTACATCTGTCGGAGAACTTTGTTGTCAAAGAGCACCACCATGCAGCAGGAAGAATGCCTGTGAGAGGTTCATTGGCAGTGAGACGTTCAGGTTACCATCGGAAAATCGGATATTCCGCGCTCCCCGAAAATCTCAGCTCACCTTTAAAAGAGGCTATGCTCCGCACAAACATGGACACTTTATCGAAATATGATTTCAACATCCTTGCCGTTTGTCGTCGATGTTACGCGTTTGGTTAGGAAATACTACCCGGTGCTACCTATATGTTGCTGTAATGTTTTGAAAAACCGCTAATTCGACAAAGCCAGGAGAAGAATTGTTGGTTACGGTGCCTTAACGAGTGTTGCTCGGCTGCCCACAGTACCCAGTTCGTTCACGAGAGGCACACCAATGAGTTCTTTGTCTACTTTATGAACAACAAACTCATAGAGTTCTTTCAAGTGTGTGACGTCACAAAACTACATTTCTTTAGGGTGTTTTTGCGGGGAACAAAAACGTGTGTTTGTTGAAAGCATGAGACAAACAAACGTCGAACGACCTCACTCCCGAACGTGTAGCACGAAAACAAAAACCACCTATAGACTCGAGTCAATGCACTTTAATGCGTCAAATATACTTCTTTTTGCGATTCAAGCAAAGATGACGGCGAAGCACGGCTAGGAAAACTGTCCTAGTGGTTTTGCAGAATCTGCTGGCGGTGGTTTTGCAGAATCTGCATTTTCGGCAAGTTCAGGCACACTTCAGTATAACATCCTCATGATGTTTTTACTTAAATGTAAATCACACAAAATGTGAGTAACTTGGACTCGAGATGGTACGATCAATTTTCGACATGGCGTGAGGAGAACAAAATGCAGTATCGGGATCACGGCAAATTAGCAACAATCACAGTCGTTTTAATTAACTGCGGTGCAGACACACTTACGAGTGCAGTACCGTAAAGTGCTTACATCTTGCATCTTTACTGCTTCCCTCTTTGCAGCTTTCGGCATTTCCTGGTTCTCGTTATCACGCCCTCCCTTGTTAGCACAATTACGCCAATCTGTTTTTGTTTATAATACACTCTTTTAAAAAATAAACAAACCTCACATTCAGCCGGTTTATTCGACTACAATAAGCGAACAAGTGTGATAACTCCCAATATTCGTGCTAAAACAGTGCCGCGGTTGTGTTAGCCGCCACGGCTAACCGGGTGTGTTAGCGTCCCACTGATTGCAATGATGACTTCTGAATGATGACGCGTGCGCTCCGTTGTGTTTTACGGTAGACGCAAAAAAAGCTTCAACAGACAACCGTAAAAACAGTGCAAGTCTTACCGACGAGAACGGGTCAAGTGATCACTCGGTCGTTGATTCGGACGTCGGGCTGTATAGCCTGAACGAAGCAGATCGTGCTGGGTCTTTTTTCCTTCCTGGATGAACTTACCCAGCTGTCACCGCGCTTCGTTTCCGCCCTTGTCCGAGCGAGCCGTTCCTTTGCCATATAAGGCGTGTGAGCCACACACGGGAAGAAAAAATATGGAGGAAAGCGAAAAGAAAAAAAGCTAATTTTTTTTCATATTTTATGGCAATGCCGCGTTCTGTGAAAAAAATCACGCACTGTTCACAATACAAATGCAGTCATCTACATGGATGACGGCATCATTCTTGCAACGAGATTGCAATTTAGCCCGATAAATGTTTTGCAAATTTTTATTTCACCTTCACACACGCAGCTACCTTGTTTCTTCTGCAGGGATGTATTGATCCATCTCTACATGACCGAATGAGTGCATTATATTTGTACATTGTTTTCTCAATATGCAGTCAAATTCTCATTGCACGTTTGGAAGTTTTAAGTGCAAGTCAAGAAGGTCATATATGTAGGGGCGCAGCTACATGGTTGCCAGGGGAGGCCCTGGACACCCCACATCGAGGGATAATTTCTAATACCTGTAACCTTTCGCAAAGAATGTTATATTGTTAGTCAATATCAGTTTAAAAAAATACTTTTACACCATATGAGGTATACAACCTGGCTGAAAAGTCATTTTTTATCATACCATCCAGCCGTGGTTTGATGAAATAAAATGCGATTTATTAAAATCGCATTTTATTTCAAGATATGGTTTGAATAAATGG
The DNA here is from genome assembly GCF_025434085.1 of Hippocampus zosterae. NCBI lineage: Eukaryota > Metazoa > Chordata > Actinopteri > Syngnathiformes > Syngnathidae > Hippocampus > Hippocampus zosterae. The sequence continues at coordinate 20,800,631 of NC_067457.1, forward strand.
GCCATCAATCACAGACAATAGCTACACGGCCATGTCAGGTGAGAAAGGAGGTTGGGCGAGAAGACAATGTTCTTCTTGGACAGGAACTGTCAGATGCTCAAGTGATTGTCGGTCGGCTTGAAATAAACGTCGCGGGATCTCTTTGTAGATGTGCCAGTTAATCATCTGGGCCACAATCAAAGGGAATACTTTGTAGTTTTAAGGTTTGAAATATACGGCTCCAAAAAATAAAAAAAAATAAAGGGAACACTTAAAGAGCACAATGTAACTCCAAATGTTGCCTTTATTTTATTATTTTTTGAAGCCGTTTGTATTCTGGCACCTTGCATTTAAAGATGACATTCAATGTTGTAAGTCTGAATGCTTAATAAAATCATGAAGGTCTTTAATGTCATCACATGAAATTCATTGTCACCATCTTTCTCATAGCATCAATGAACAAACAACACAAATCATGGCCCAATGTGTTTCCAGTCGGGAACGTGTAAAAACATGAAGTAACTCTCCTTCATAAGGGCAAGAATAAAATTTTAAGTCTTTATTCTAATTCCCAGATTATCCAGTTGTATCAGGTCACATCGAACACAAATGTAATCCTTCCCTTGAAACTTGATTTAAAACATGTTAAATTACTCCTCCGTCCGTCATGACTGTTTCCGCCTTCACAGTGGACTCCAGCAGAGTCAAGGTCAATTTCATGGCAGTTTTTTGTGTCTTGGACAACTTTTTTTTTCCGTGAATCAGCTTTTCGAGTTTTTCCAGGTGTGCACAGTTGCAAAGAAGATGGGAGAATGTGACTTTTTTTTTTTGCACGGTTTCAAAAAGATACAGTAGAGTTGGCACTTGGGTGCGCTTCATTTTCTTTGTCTACAGCTCCAATGACAACTAAAATTACACTCCTGCCCTGCTGTGCACGGCAGAGTAAAAAGTAGTGCAGCAGAGTTGACCTCACAATGAGATGATTTGACAGTACAGTACACATTTATCCGCAAAACATTCTAAAGTGATTGCTTCACATTAACTGCAGACTGAGATGAAACAGTGACACGACCCTTCTCGACATTCAACGCTTTACGAGTGACTTCCAGGCTCTTTTGTGTTTCACATTCTTGCATGCGGAGCGATCGCAAAGTGGAATTGGAACATGACCAATACGCAAAAAAATTATCTTTTTTTTAATATACTTCTGACTGTGTGTGGCCGCTGGAGTTAAAAAAAAATAATAAATACATTATTTGGTTTTAGCTTCTTCACACAAAACAACTGAAAAGCTCATAATTGTGCTCCAAATAAGAACAAATCCTACATTGCAATCAAGGATTAAGATGCTGGCTGTGATTGGGCTGCTTCTGAAGAAAGTGACGTTTTCTGAATCAAGCGGATACAAGTGAGGACTTGGAAAGAAAAAGTGCATCGGCGTTGAATCACAGCAGGAGGCTTTTGTTTAAAAAGTGGTCTTCGTTCATCTTCTACGCTCCAGCGTGTATTCCAGTGGCTTCATTTTGTGCGGAGCGGAACCTTCGGTATAAAAGCAGCATTTTGGCTCGATGCATTTGCCTGACAATTGAGCAATCAAGCATCAGGATGCAGACGAGCAACAGATAAAACACTTGGAAGAAATACGATTTGGCACATCCGCCAGGGGGAAGAAAAAAAAATCTTGTCATGCACTTTTTTGTTTTTTAATCTTGTGCCATTTTAGTTTCAGTAAATCAGCTATGCCGACTTCTGGATTTGTGGGCGGCGTTTGGTAGCAATCAGGCTAACCTGTAACAGTGTGATGGACAGTTCACGTGCATGTCGACAAAAAGCAAGCTTGGGAAGTGTGACGTGAACTTGCTGGTTTTAGGTTTGTGAGTCACCTTGGTAATATCTCGGTTTCAAAATTCAGGTCCTTTTCTGTGTTTCTTGCTCCATAACACGGTACACACGGTAGGCTTTTTCCTATGCCATGGCTCAGTTTTTTTCCAGTGTAACAGCGTGACATGCTCTCAAGTCCTTAAGGTGTCCAGGTGGGGGGAAATGGAAGAAGCATCAAAAGTATGGACGGATCCGTGTGTATTTGAGGACAGAATCGAGCCCCCCCCCCCCCCCCCCCCCATGACGCTATAGCTCTTCTCTGTGCTTCTTTCCTCTCATGGGACCCTGGCCGTTCCTCAAGGAGCCGTTTTGCGGTCGCAGAAGGTGACCGCGCTCCTGCTCCGTCCACGGAAACCCGACCTGTCCGTCGTCGCTCTCCAGGTCTGAGTCGGAGTGCATGAGGGCGGATGAGGTGGGGGCGGGTACTGGCTTGACGCGGCCTGGGGAGGTGGCACCAGCGATACATCCGGTACTTGGTAATTGTAAATAAATCATTCATATGTATTTAAATGTGGCATTCTTACCGGCTCTGGGTGGTTGGAGCTCCAGAGCGTCTTGCTCGTCAGCTTCCAGCATTTTATAACGGCTTTTGATTCTGCGCGCTTTGCTCTTGCGCCTTTGTAGGAAGACCAGGAAAATAAACCATATCGTAAGTCGAGTGCTGGAATCAATAAACTGCAGTAACAAACTGTCTTTTTTTTTTTTAACAGATGATAAAGAATATATGCCCGTGACTACGGAAACTGATCTCACCTGTCACAGCAACACACACACCCCCAGACAACCGTCGCCACAGCAACCACAATCATAAAGGACGCGATGGTCACATAGAGTACGCTCCATTCTGAAAGCAAGCACATTTATCATTTAGGTCCAAAATGGCTTATTTTGAAAATTCGAATGGAATGTTTGTAGTGAGGATCAAGCGGTTCGGAAGATGAATGAATGAATGAATGTTTGGTCCATGTCAACGGGTTCATCTGGGTGCTTTCCTGCTGAGGGCATATTGGTCTCATCTTACCGCAGTTGCTCTCTGCATCCCCGAACTGCGCTCTGATGAAATTCTCCATCCAGAAGGGTTGGCACACGCAGCGCCGTGTGAATGAGTCACATTCGCCGTGACTGGAGCAGTTCAGCTGGCAGACTGAGGGAGGACGGCGTGATATAAACGGACATTTTAGAAGACAACCGTGACTTAAGTTATGACATGATTTGGGACAAGAGAACTTTACGTATCTTTTGGGAACAACTTTGGATTTTGACCAGTGAACCCAAATCGGTCCTTACCCCACAATTACCTTCAACAGTATAAGAAGTACAGTACAGAACTCACTGACAGTGTCCACCCGCAGCGCCTTGTAAATGAGAAAGTCGTTCTTCTGTTTACGCAGTTTGTTGCGTAGGCTGAGTGCAACGCTGTGACCAGACAGCGGAGGGCGCCCTGGACCGCCCGACACCAGGAAGACCAAGCGGGTGCTAAGGCCAGAACAAGAGGGGACAGGTAGCAGGAGTACTTTATAACATTTAAAAAAAATAATAATTTCCTTCAGCATTTGACTTATCTAGACACCATATTAAAAAATATAAAAATGTACGCATATAGAAAAAAATAAACCCCAATGACTGACCAAAACGAAGCCAAGTTTGCGCATTGATGTGCTATTCATCCATCCCGGTCGCCCAAAAGAATTTTTGCGCCATAACTCGACTCACCTGTGCTCATTGAACGCGGCGATCTCTCGAACGATGATGTCACTATCGAGGACGCCGAGCAACACTCCGACCTGCCGCAGGAGCATGTCACGTTGACGGTGGGAAACCTGCGTGATGGGAACCTCTAAGACCAGCTCCACCTGGTCGCGCTCCCACGGGTCTGAAAGAGAGACACACGCAATTTCATTCAGCGGTTCTCAACTAGTATGAGCGGCCTGTCTGTGTTTTCGACATGCGTTAATTACCGCGTACCTGGTTTGACCTGCAATGTGCCGCTGTCCGTGTTGGTTTGACCTTTGCTGTCAGTGACCGTCAGAGTGAAGCTATACTTGCCCTCCACCAGGTTTCCCAGAAACAAAACCGCTTGGTGATCGGAGTTGTTTAGCACATCCTGTGAAACAAGTGGCAAGTATGTTGAGCTCTTTTTTTTTGGGTGGGGGGGGGTACCTTTTCTCGGAACTGTTTGAACCTTTTTAGCGGAGGAATTGTCAACAAAGTCAGAAATTGTCTCACCCCGGCCGCAGGGCTGCTGTCATCTCTGGTCCACAGGTAGCTGATCCCACCTTTGTCGTCGGTGGAATGAGATCCATCCAGGGTGGCGGTCCGCACAGGGAGAGAGATGGGTGGGCTGGAAATCACGCGAGCAACTGGTGGTTGGTCCAGTTCTGGTTGAAAAGAAGTTCCGGTGGAGGTGATTAAACATTCAATCAAGTATTTTTTTTTCCACTTCCACAGATTCAAGGGCAGTAAAATAAATCTTCTGTCACTTTAAAAAAAATGTAGCAGATAAAAAGCTATCATAAATTTGTATATAAAATTTGCAACCCCACCCGACAAATCCTAACGCGCACCTTCTCTGACGATGACCGTCACGGTGTCGCTACTCTGCAGCTTTCTCTCATCCGTCACTGTCAGGGTGAACTCATAAGCGCCCACCTCGAGACCGGTCACTGTGGCAACGGCGCCGTCTGCGTTCTCAATTTTCACGCCATCGGGACCCCTGGGAGGGGGGGGGGGGGACAGATGGCAACGGGGAAAAAAACGTGACCGAGAAAGTGATGCAAATTTTTCATTGCGTTTGTACACAACTCCACGCATTCTTAACTCCTCACAACTATGTGATTGTGCATCAATAAATTCTGCTTACTTGGTCTGTTCCCAATGGTAGGTTGCTATTTTTTGGTCGTCGCTACTCTTACTGCCATCTAGCATAGTTCGATCAACCGGTAGCGTCAATTCTTTTTCCGGTCCTGCGTCTGCCAGTGGCGGTTTATTGTTTTCTGCAGGGATGAAGGGAGAGAGAAACAAGAGGGTGGCGGCAAGACGCTTATCGGAAGGAACCACCTCACACGCGGATCAAGCGTGGACTGGCCTAATGTGACTTGAAGGTGTTTACCTGGCTGCACAATAACCGTGACATAGGCTGTGTCTTGCTGTCCAGCGGAGTCGGTCACAGTGAGCTGGAAGGTGTAATCTCCCTCTTGCATGGCTGACAGCTGCAAGGTGTGCGTGCGCACGCCCTGAAAAATGCAAACGCGGGACCCCGTTTTTTAAACCAGACAAACTGTGCAGGGGGAAAAAAAAGATCTCATTCAGTGTAAAAAAAAAAAAATGTAAATTAAGATCCCGCAAAGACTCACTTGCATCTCCACCACCTTGTCTTTGCTCTCAGGACTCAGCGACCATTCATAGGCAAGGGAGTCGTGGTCATCTGTGCTCTGATTGCCATACAGAGTGATGGAGTTACGTGGCAAAGTGATGACCTGCATCACAGAAAATCAAATAATTTTAAAAAATAATAATCATTCGGGCTCACGCTATTTCACTGCGTTAACTGGTAGCCGTTTCTCGACATTCTGCAGTGGAGACCAATTTCTCAAGAATAAATAATACAACTCCAAAATCTGGAATTCCCAATTTGATGATTACTTCTCCTTGGTCCCCATGCCACGCCTCTCTACAGAGTTCAGTGGAAGTCAGTCAGGAGAAAAAAAAATGCAGACAAAAATGATGACCTGCAAATAAACTAATACAAATAAATGGATGGTTTATTGCAGCAGAGCTCTGTGTAATAATGTTGACCTGGTTGGGGCCGGCGTTGGCCTCGGGCTTGTAATCCTTGGCTTTGTTGACAGACAGGGTGGCCTGTGTTGAGTCTTGGGCGCCATCGGAGTCTGTGACAGTCAAACTGGCAAAGGACAAGAAATAAGAAGCATCATTTTTTTTCTTTTAAATGAGGCCTTCCGTGACGGTGGCTCGATTCCTAATTGCCACTAAATTGCCTGGGTTTTTTTTTTCAGTGGGCGGGGATGGACAAGTTTCTGGATGACAGGCAGTATGAATGTGTACTTGAACGTGTAGTTCCCCGGAACCAAGTTGGTGAGCGTGAGGACGGCCGTGTTGGCGGACACCTTCTCCTCCCTGAGGGGACCTTTGACCTCTTCCCAGTGCCACGCAACTACTTTGTCATCGTCTGTGCTGTCTGGAACAAAACATCAGAGGGCAGTCTAAGCACGTAGCCTCAAGTGGTAACAACGTTTGGTAACGTGTGCTGATCCGAAAACTCACGGCTGCCATCGATCACCGTAGAGCGCGTTGGCAAGGAGATCTCTTCGAACTTCGGGGAAACTACGGCAACGGGGGGCTTGTTGACCCGTGGCTCTGACAGGTGGAAAACAAGCACGTAACATGCTTGGTGAGCTGTAAACCGCTTGCAAGTGACTCAGGCGCAAAACCAATGTTTGTGGAAGGGTCAAACAGAACACGGGATGCAATAGGAGCGCAGGCATGCTTTGTAGTATGCAAACGACATTTGTTACACAGTGCAACTAGCTACTTTGTTAACAAACATTAAAAAAAAGAAAAAAAAGTGACGTAAATAGCACAATGTCCATTTTATGTTTTCACTTACCTGGTTTGACAGTGACATTGACGTAACCTTCTCCGTGGGCCCCTCCCCCGTTGTCCACGGTCACCTCAAACTCATACAGACCAACTGTGAGCTGGGAAAATAAATACCGGTCAAGCAATCGGAAAGACAAAGCGATTTCAAAACCGACTACGGGTCCATGCAAAAAAAAAAAAATCTTTAAAAAGACCTATGGACAGTTTGCTCTCTCCACTTTTCACAGTACGCTGTGACAGTCCCAATTTGCAGCCACCGTATAGACGGGAAACAGGGATTTGTTTTACAGTCCAAGTATGTACTTGTATATATAATTTGGAAAGAAATTGGAGCGTCAGATTAGTATTTTGCCTTTTGAACATGTGCTTTCAATCAATTCGGTTGAATAGTTTTCTTGAATGCATTAAAAAGGCACTGACGTCCATTTTCTATTCAACAGAATCGCTCCACTTTGATTACGAAGGCTGTATACCTTGCTGAGTTTCAGGGTCTTGCTGTGCTTCCCTTCCATCTCCCCGCTGTAATCTTTGGGATGCGTTATCAGACGCCAATCAAATGCATACTTCGTATCTGTTGGGAAGCAGAGCCAGAAGAAGTCAAGAAATACCCTGCCGATAAGGATCATTTGAAATAACTGATTTCCCATTTCGCTTCATTCAAGCGCGTCGAGGAGAGAAAATGGGGCTAAACAAAATCAAGCCGAATCATTAATCGAGTTCTCCGTCTCACCTGGCGGGGCTGGGGGCACCACAAAGGCATTCAGCTCGACCGAGTTGCGCGGTAGCGTGACCTCAACGCTCTCCCCCGCTGACACCACCAGCTCCCTCACTAGCATGGGAAACAGATCAGGTGACGGCAACAGCGCAGCATGACGACAACAACGTTGGCAGTCTTCAGGGTTAATGTCCTCGTACGGGAGATTTAATTGGAACACATTAAATATTAACAAAATGTTAGCTTGAAGTTGTGATTTTTTTTTTTTTACAATCCGCACAATGTCAAGCCCCATGAAATGTTAAGAGCGCTGGAGTAAGACAACGCTAACTTGTGTATTTTGGATTCGTTATTTGATCTCAGGGGAGACAAGATTTCTTCCAGACACCTTTCCAAAATGCCTTGTTGCATCATAAAGTCAATGCTTAAACGTGTCTGTCTAAAAGTGTCACAGTGAGCTTGCGAGTGTATTCAAAGGAAGCAGTGGCTAAAGAATTAAACCAGTTGTACGTTGAAGGCAAAACCCAATTAACCCTAGAAAAGGCGTCATTTAAATTTCAGGCCTTCAGACCAAAAGCTTAATGAACTCATTCACTCCCAAAAGACGTTTTTAAATGTCTTTTCAGACTTGGTCCAGAATTGGCTGGTACTGAATGAGTTAATAAGAGTTGGGGGAAAAAAAAATCTCTCTTTGCCTCGAGGAGAACTTCCACAGGCTGATGAGCACCAATCAAACAGATTACGTTTGTGAGATTTACACAGAAAAAAATAAATAAATCTATTTCCCAAAGGCAAAGAAACACTGAACAAGCAACACCTTCGCCAAGGTTGACTGCATCCGGGTCACGGGTTGAGCACGTAAACGTGGTAGTAAGCCACTACCGGGACTTGCTGGCAGTTACAGGCGGCTATGAGAGTGTGTCAATCACTTAAGCTGATTTCCAAGCAGAGATGACCTTTCTACAATATCTCCTTGGACACTGTGTAGACAACAGTCGCTATTCCCGTGCTATGCTATCTGCTTTAATCCATGCGGCTCGGGACAGCTCAATAACGTCATGTGCCGCGACTCGCACCGCAGTTGCCGCTGAAACCTTTCTGTTGTCATTTTTTTTCTGTCAACAGGTGAAACCGCCTTGGCAAGCTCTTCTTGTTTGTTTTACGGCCGCTTCTCTCAGCGCGCTCCTGTGCACATCCGCGTAACCTCGCTGCCACCAAAGAGTTACTTGAAAAAGTCCATACGTGAAGGGTCACAAGAAAATTCTAAATTCGCCCACCGCAAAAAAATAAATAAATAACAACCATCGTAATAATTCTCAAGAAGCAAACCTGTGAATGCCAAACCTCAAATATGTGAGGATGTCATGTATTTCTTACCAGCCAGTGTTGGAGCCACGCTGATGGTGGTCGTCGTGGGTGTGTCGACATCGCTCCCGTTGGAAAACGCAGGAGCCTCGACAACGGTGGAGTTGTGATGTGAGGCACGGTCACTCGTCGTGTTGGTTATGTGAGTGATGTTCTTTTGCAAGGCTTCCGGAACCACGCTTGGGTTGGCCATCGGCAGCATTGGCTGCGCTGAATCAAGTTGGGAGTTTTCCTGAAGAAAGGGTCAGAAAGAGCGAATGTGTGACAGCCTAACAAGGTGCGAATTTTAAGAAAGTGAGAAATTGTGTCCATGTCATGATTGGACTGAGGACATCAGATATTCAGAATATGAGATTTGAATGAAAAAACTCAAATGTGAAAAGAATCGAACAGAAAGTTCATACATGAACCTATTATTACCGTGCTGGGCTGCTGTTCTGTTTCCACTTCATCTCCCGCCTGACGAACGTTCCTCCATCTTTTGGCGGGAGGACCCTTGAGAAAAGACCACAAATAAAGCATAAAAAATATATATACGTCAAAGCATTTCTGAAAAGCCGGTCATGACAAATAAAGGATTATCTTAATCTGAATACCTTGCTCAGTATCTGAAGGAGGCCGAGAGACTCCTGATCAGGTTGGGGCAGAAACAAGATGGGACAGCCCCCCTTTAGGGCGCAACTAAGAAGCACACATCGCCCACCGAGGCTCCACACAGCGTTGCAACTGGGCCTCAAGCAGCAAGTCTCCCAGCACGTCGCCCCGCCCCTCCCGTCCGCGAGAGGGTACCAACCCAAGCTCACGACGCTTGTCCAGTGGAGCCCCAGCACTCCTCCGGTAACACGGCAGACATCTGCCGACACACCTGGAGAGAGTCCGAGGAAGTCGATTAGCTTCTAAATGGCCATTTGGGAGTATGGGGGGGGGGGGGGGGGGCATGTTGGACTGTGGTGATAACAGGAGCTCGTGCTGCATACAAATATTGAATCTGGGGCTAGTTGTCAAAGAGATGCTAATTATTTTTTTGCGCTGCATTTTTAACATGAAAAATAATGGGTGACAAGTTCTGTACTTTATAAAAAAAATAAAAGTTGTAAGAAATCAGAGTGTAAAGAACAAATATCAGGGATGCGATTATAAAGGCGCCACTCAAGCTTCCAGAGTCTCAAATCGTTCAGAATCACTGTAAAAAAACATGACAACAAGTCAAGTTTTCCCAAATGGAAAAACCCGAGAAAGAGCGCCGCGGAGTGTTGCAACTGTCACTTGATTGGCAGGCCTTCTTGGGATTTCATCTTGAGTCGTTAAGAGCCGAACGGAACTGTCGTCCAACACCTCGGGAGACGACTTATTTATGTTTTGGCGCTTTGACTGAGCTTTTCTGAGAAAACAGCCGCATCTTGAGTAATCTGCCCCGTCAGCAGCCGAGAGAGAGGAAATTAGGCTTTTCCCTGACAAACAAGACGCTCGCTGATTAGAGCCCGCAGCGCATTACGCAATAAACGCCAAGACTCCGCCCTCTGAGCCGACGGGTACCAGCAATCATCTGTCAGTGCAGTGAGTGCACTGCAGTCTGTTCCTCGTTGGTGGCATGACGGCACTCCACAAATCACTTAACAGAGCTGATATACATTGCTGTGAATTGGAATGTTTATTTTCAACTTTTTTTCTGGAAAGAGAACACAAGACTCACCAAGCCAGTGATTGTTTGGCAAAAAAAAAAAAAAAGACTCTTTGGCCTCTGTTCAGTCACTCTACCTCTTGTCCACTCTTCTTCTGTCACCCACCCTCAACACACAGAGCACTTATTGTTCCGTTTCACATTGTATACCCGGGAGCCCCCACGCGCTCCCCCGTCACACTATTTAGTCCACGAGTCTAATGGCTCTGATTGGATCAGATGAGCGACGACAACAAACGAGCAAAAAAACAAAAAAAAAACTGCAAACGGATTCCAAAGAGGATGAGGACACACGTTGAGTAACCGTCGCGACTGCGTCGCAGTTCCCCATTCGCAGCGTTTAACAGCTGCACATGTCAAATATGTTATCAGTCCTCAGTCAATAAATGTACTTGGAAGATTTATCATTTGAGTTTGTTTTACCTGTGGGAGGGGCCAAAAGCCAGAGGTGGCTCAGCGGCAGGAAGAGGAGGTGTGGTAAACTCCAAGTGAGGAGATGCTGGTATGCAGAAGACATTTGAAACGACCTGAAGGCAGAAGGAGGGCACTGTCAATTGCTTCTCATTCACGGTGAAATGTATGCTGTCAATTTGGATTGCTACAGGACTCGAGACACACCCAAGAAGCGTTGAAGCACTGCGAGGGTTGGGCATGTCTTCCTCAAAGTGCTGCCAAAAAGAAACGTCGCACCTGTTTCACAACGGAAGCTTACCTTTTGCTCGGCAGCCAGATGCTGCGGGGAGGAGCCGAGGGAAGTCGCTATTCCCGTGCTGTGTGGAGCTAGGGTGGCAGCAGGGCGGCGCGAGGCGATGGGTGGGGGAGGAACGAGACCGACGATGTGCGGAGGACATGCAGCATGGCCGTCGGTGGGGCCCGCACAGGTTCAGATGCTCAAACTCAAAGCTGGAAATAAGACAGTGGGAGAATATCAAAAAATGTGTCAAATATGAATCTCAATACATTTACAACACCCCACCATCTCTTCCGACATGTTATTTACGACTACAACATATGTGAACTATCTATTAATGAATACAATCCATTTCAATGTGATGTCTTCTAGCCACACAGACGCAGGGGCAGATTTATTTGATTCCTGAATATTTGTAGTTTTTCAGTTGTCCCATCAGGAGACTATCACGAGCTAATCAGGAAATAAATCGCGCAGGTTACACCCAAATCCGCCGCGTCGACAGTGTGTTCCAGCAAAACAGACCCTCCATATCAACAAATCATTTTTCGCCGGGTCGAGCAGCACTTTGAAATCCTTTTGACTTCTCAAACAAACAAGCTGACACAAACCTGGTTTGATGACACAGTCTGCCTCCACTCCCCCTCCGTGCATCTGAGGCAAAATAAATATATAAATAATCCGGGTAAAAATAATCCAGAACAGAAAAAACTGTATGGGGGGGGAGGGGAGGGGAGTAATTTAGCCACATTTGTTCCACCTTGTTGTTAGATATTCCTTTTTTGACTCAAGTTTGGGTGAGGCAGAAGTCAACTTGGTCACCTGGGTTGATGAAAGCGAGGAGACCTTTGAGGCTAAAAGGCTCCTTTTCTCCTGAGAATCTCCATCAGAAAAATGTTCTCTGTGACCAAGAGGTGAAGGTCACGCGTTTGTTTCACTCTCCCCGTCCTTCTGAGATGAAGAGAAGCACACTTGCCAACTCGGTTTGCTTCCAGTCAGGTTGGATGAGGGCTTTCAATTTTTATTTAGGCTTTAAAAAAAAAAGAAATACATTTTAATCCATTTCCAACATCAACGGCCACATTTTTATTCAAAAAATATCTGGAAAAGAATAATGTCTGATTATTGTGACAAAAAATGTGACATGTCCCTTTGATACATTGCGTCATCGTTGTAATAGTAGATGTGTACAATGTAATGAGATTACATACAAGAGTAGCATCACAACTGCAGATGCAAAGGTCAAGCTTAGTTGTGCTTGGCAGAGACGTGCAGTTTGTCAATAGTAGTGGTTGTTTCATAAAATGTGCAGGGGGAACTAATAAAGGCAACAGTATTTTATAAGTCATTCCAATAATGGCAGAATTCTGGATAGATAAATGAGGGCCGAATGAAGGCAAATAAATGGATTGCCATGTTATACATTAAAAAACATCATGCACTGTAAACGGTGGGTGGGCAACATTGTATAATTTAGACGCATTGTATAGTTTAGCCAGCTCATATTCACTGGTTTCAGAAAAGACTGCACGACTCTACTGAAATCATACTGCGGTCCTATATGAGGCCGATCGTTAACGCTTGGCAAGTCCATTGAACGAACACGCCATTACAAACGCTTGGATCAGGAATTTATCGCATCTGGTGGATCGCTTCACGCAATACATACTGACATGCGAAGAGTACGGTACCTGTTCAATCCAGGGTCCTTTAAGGCACCTTGAGCCAAACAGCTGCTGGCATTTCTATGACTTATTTACACGCCGTGGCCACGGGTCCATCGCGTGGGTTTTTCCAAAACGCTGCTCCTGCTACACCATTTCAGAAGATAACCGTTGTCGTACTCATTCGCCTTTCTCGTCGCGCGATCGCCATGGCGTGTTAAATCCTCGTTGTCCCCCGCAGTACAGTAAATTGGGTCACTATTCCTCTCACTTGCTCAGCTGATGTGCACTTCTAAGCTTGACCAAGCCCCCTTATAAGACAGACGTGTATTTCCGGTGGCAATTTCAAAATAAGTAACTCGTGCACCAGGAATTTTAACGTTGAATGAGAATGATACGCACATTCCCTCGTGACAAAAAGGGAAAAATTGAAACAATTAATAGCCTAAAATGATACGGTACATAATGCGGATTGTTGTGAAAGTAAACATGTTGACGCGCCAGTGGTTAATGATGGATAACTTATTGTATCTTAATCCTACTTTTTCCGGTCTGTGCGCCACGACTACCAAAGACGAAATGCAAAACTTTAACACTCACCTCGTCGAATGTCATGAATGATTCGGGGTTGTAGAATATTATTCGTTAACAACAACAAACGGCGTAGGGCGAATTTCTTTTAATTATTGTGGCCAATTTCGCTTCAAACGGCACTAAAATGGCGACGGCACCTTCCAAGTAGCGTTACTGCGATTGGTCAACTAATCTTGTAGGAGCGTTTTCATTGGCTCCCGATAGCTTTACGTTGACATTCCATATCCGGCGGGAGCTCAAGAGAAACGTATTGAATCTTTCGTTCAAATAATCTATTTCTAAACAAAACCGTCATCTTTCCTCATTCTAGTAACCCAGACGAGCAGTGAAAACATCCGTGAGTAGATGATGCTGGTTTCCTGATTGCAGTGCGTTGCTAACCGCTAGTAATGAAATCTCAACCCTTTCACAGTATTTTCTCTATGACGCCTTGCTGACACTGTGAGCGCACGATGGCTGACGGTGCAACAGTAGACGTGAGCGATCCGTTCTCAGGGGGAGAAGAAGGTGGAGGAAAAGGTCCAGAGAAGGATGCGGGAGGTGGTTTGACGGATGCTAAGAGGGAAGTGTTGGAGAGATGCCTCCACGCTCTCAAACATGCTAAAAATGATAGCCAGACTTTGGCCGCACTACTTTTGGTACGTTTTCATCGGCTCTCCTTATTTAATTACATCTTTCGCACAGGATACGTTGATTGAATTTGCCTGTAAATGTAACAAGATGACTGCAAAGCACTTAAAACGGGGAAGATCACAAAGTATCAACGCCATGCATCGAGAATGTACATAATCAAGAACTCATCAATTCTCTACATTCCCAGATCACACGCTTGTGCCCAGCTTGCCAACTGGACAAACCTACCTTGAGGCGTATCTTTGAGGCTGTGGGTCTTAACCTTCCAGCTCGGCTATTGGTGACTGCCGCGAAGGGAAGCGGGGACCCCGGATTGCCCCCGCACGAGCTCCTTTCATTGGGTGCAGCTTTGTTGTCTGCCATAAGCACCGATCCAGACATGGCCTGTCAGCCTCAGCTCCTTGCCACCATTCCACTACTGCTGAAAACTTTGGCATGCGGTGCAAGCGACCAACAGCAGACGGGTGATGAAAATGGAGACGGAGACGCTGGGCAGATTCCAAAAAGCATGAGTGATGAGGCGAAGACAGCGAGACAAAGTGAGGTCAGCATGCAAAAGGGCAAGGATGATGATAACGGTGCGGCAAATGAACCATCAACGCTGAATCCAAACTCACCACCTGGAAAACTTGATGAGGCCGTAGCGGCTGACTGTTACCAGGTCCTGACTGCCGTGTGTGCCCAACCCAGGGGTCCGGACCATCTGCTGAACCGAGGTGCTGTTCCTGCTCTCTGCCAGGCTTTAGAATGGAACCAGACCTTGAGCCATAGGATGGGGCTTCCCTTGCTTATTCGCCTCCTCTCGGGGAAAACCAAGGACAAAGCGTGGCGCGCACACTCAGCCGAACTGCTGCCTCTGCTGGTCAGGATGTCCAAAGACTTCTGCAAATCCACAGACCAGAGCAGGCTGGATATGTGCTCCCAGTTGGTCAATGTTCTACCCCCAGGAGGAGTCACAGTAGAGAGAGGGGTGCTGAGGGAAGTGGTGAGCCGAGTGTGGGGGACACTGAGACCCATGGTGCAGGCTAAATTGACTCCGAGACAGATTGGGCCAGTTTTGGTACTCGGCGCTTGTCTGCTTGATTTGTATGGTTGGGAGCTGGCTGGATCGCCCAAATTCTGCTGCTTACTGGTGAATCGGGCTTGTGTGGAGGTCCGGATGGGATTGGAGGAACCACCTGGAAACGATCTGAGCCAAGAGCTGCAAGACACGCTCACGGGTAGATGAAACTTTGAAACATTTTAAGATCTATTTAATATGCTTTTATGTCTTGAAATAAGTTGTGCCTTGAGTAGTCGCCAGTTCTTGCTTGTTAGCATAATCTCTAAATGGGAACAAAAAGCGGTATAAGACACCTGTCGCCGACTTAATTGGTACAATAAATTCACTCCATTGATAAATACAATTAGGTCCACGCGCCTTCTGGCGAGCAATAAATAATGACAAGACTAAAATTGGGTCATGAACGAGGTGGCGCTGTGAAGCTTAGCATGTGTTCAAACACCATTAACCTCCTCCTTCATCCTCGTCCAGGTTGTTATCGGATCATGGAGGCGGCCATCGAGCAGGCCTGCAACCCGGCTGTCATGGCCGCTGCTTCGCCCGCTCCGAGTTCCATCTCCACCTTAAGTCTGCAGCAGAGCAGGCAGGTGCTCGGCGTACTGGAGGAGGCCTTCTCGGCTCTCATGTACCACCTGCAGCAGGTGAGACGATGGATTTGAAAAGCTTTTGGACCATGAGCGAGATCCAACGGAAGAACCGTGGCCGTCTTTCATTGTGTTGTGTGTTTTATGCGCGTATGTTACGTTTTGGATGTCTGCGCGTCACTCACCGAAATCTTGGTCATTTCCTGTTTTCCAAGCTGGACCAGAGTCGCTACGGCGACCCTTTTATTTTCGCCACATTCCGCTGCCTGTGCTCCTGGCTAGCCGAGGAGACTTCCTGCCTCAAGGAGGAAGTGACCGCGTTGCTGCCAATTCTCATGAACTACTCGCGGAGCCACCTGATGGCCGAGAATTCCGAGCAGGGGCTCTCCGACTGGATGGGGAAGATGTCCGTCACCGATGAGAGCGGGACCTGGACGGGCAAAGAGGCGCTTAGGTAAAGTTGACAAGACCACTGACACCTTCGTGGATTAGTTTCAGATTCCATTCAGTACCAGCCAATTCCAATTCTAGACCAAGTCTGAAAAGACGTTTAAAAACGTCTTTGGGAGTGAATGAGTTAAGTATTTTTAGACCTGTCTCATGTCTTTAGGTATCTCCTGCCAGCTCTGTGTCACCTCTCTGCCGAGGAAGGGCCCAGGAAGGTGCTGCTCACCCTTGACACGCCGGCCTTACTGGTGTACTACCTTTCGCACAGCTTTACTTCCTTGAAGGGTAAAAGCGGAGCGTCCTCAGCGAGGGAGCCCAGCATGGAGACGGCCTGCTCGGCCCTCCTTAACTTCTCCGTCACCGAGGCTGAAAGAGTCAGGTGGTTGCCGTCTTCATTCCAACTTAGAACCGATTCTCAAACGTCGGTTGCTGTTTTACCGTTTTGCGTGTTTGATCGCCTAGTTGACAGGCAAAACAATTAAATGTGATTAAATTAGATTTCTTTTCATGTGATACATGCAACATTTGTAACGCAATGGTGTTTTCTAGGAAGGATCAATGCTTCCAAATTTTGGAGAAGCACCTCAGCGAAGCACTTCCTGTTTTGGTGCACAAATCTGGCCTCCTTGTCCTTGCAGCAAATTACTGCACGTTGGGTTTGATGATTGGCAGACTGAAATCAGCTCCAACAGGTAATGTTGTTTTAGTAAGCCATCAAACTGGTCTTAATTATTAAGATGCCCTAATATAAAATACATTATACTATTACCATTTTCAGGGCTGAATTAATACATTGTCACCAAAAGCTAGCAGCAATGAAAGCAAAGTCTTATATTTTTCTTACCAGGTTCGGGGGAAGCCAGTCAAAGGCGCTTCTTTTCCACGGCTCTCCGCTTTCTCCACGGCGCCCTGGACGCTGAGCTCAGCCCGGGGCCGGTGAAGGTGAGCTCCGGCTGGGAGGACAGCTGGGAGGAGGTCGCCGAACTCTGGAGGTTGGCTCTGCAGGCTCTGGGGGGCTGTTTCCGCTCTCAGTCCTGGTTGACCGAGCTGGTCAGAGAGGAAGGATGGTTGAGGAATACGCTCGGCATGTTGGGCTGCTGTAGCGCACTACCGGACCAGCACACGCAGGAGGCGCTAGAGGAGGCTCTGTGTGCCTTGGCCAACCAGTGCCCACTCTGCAAACAGGACATTATGGATGCCATGAAGCATCATGATACAGGAGCTTTAAGCTGCATGAGAAACCTTAAGAAGATGAGAGGAGTGAAATGACTTGGAAAAAAAGTAAAGCTTTCAACACTTGCAGACGGTTGTAATGAAATAAGGGAAATCCTGAAGCCAAGGTGCATCTGTGACGAGCAACAGTTACCATTGAGCACCAACTGAATTTATCATACTTCAATTGGAAATAATTGTCAAATGGTAACAGAATTTAATAAAGAAATACTTTTTTATGATTGAACAATATTCCTTCTTTCCTGTGTTTCGCTTGATTTGATTCTCTTCGGAGCAACCGAGTATTTCCTCCCTTTGACCACAAGGTGGTGTTGTGACACTGATGTGACTTTTCTTCAGCGTGTCCTTTCTGTTTTCGGATTGAACACATTTAATTTAATTTGAAGACGTCTGAAATGGCTTTTTTGTGGTGTATTAAGACACGAGAAAGGGGCAAAACGTTTAGAAATAGCTCCCACTGTGACACAGCAATTTAGCCAAGCACACAACTGCAATTAGGAATATACCAGACGGATTGTTAAAAATTCAAAACGGAGCAATCATATATGTAAAGGTACAACATCTGATACAGAGTTAGTATTGGATCTCGATAGATCATGGAAAGTGGCCCTCATATTGTCCGATAATTCCCACTGAAATTTATGACATAAAAAAAAACATACCTTTGCATATACTGTTTAAAAATGGTCTAAACCAGAGCATACTCACAGTGGTTCTCCACTTTTTTTTAACACCCAAGTCGCTCAAAATAACGTATACGTAAATCACGATTCAATTGAAATGTATTGCACATACAATTGAAATATAAACTGTATTTGAATACATGTTTAAACAAAACAAAACAAAAAAAAACAAACTGCATAGCTGCAAGTGAAGTATAACTGAACTCTGTTTAGGCAGTGATTCTCCGGCGTACCACAAGAGGGGGCCAGTGCGTACTAGGGGGACCTGTACAACACTTACGAGAACCCCTGCTCTCAAAATATATAAATGACACGTTTTTTTAAAAAAAAGTTTCGATCATCTACCCCCCTTTTACGATACTTCACACCTCCCGCCCTCTTTTCTTTTGAAACGTGCCCTCCTACTCCCTCTTCTGTCCTCTCGACTCCTCGCTCATACAAACTCCTGCATGGAGTGACACACTAACTCACTTCTCTCTCACCTCTCCACCCAACATCACTTCTCCCCCCCCCCCCCATGTTTATTTATTAATTTATTTCTTTATTTTAAATTCATTTAAACCCTTCAGCTGCATTGTTTCTGACGGGCTGCTCTGGCGAAAGCATGCTGTGGAAGGCTCGGAACAAGACTGATGGCATGCAGGTATATCGCTATTCCGTTTATTTAGTTTTGTTGGGCTGTGCGTAAAAGTCTGGGGGCGTTGAATGCGCGGATTTGAAAGTGAGAGGTTAAATTGATCGCAAATACAGAAAGAAAACGCGCCACGAATCATGTAAAATGTCTATGTGTCAAAATAAAAGGTCCGTGGAATTCATACAAAAAAAATACAATTTCTCATTTAAATTCGAAGCGTTAAACGGAGCGTTAAAGTTCTTTTTTTGAAGTGATTGTACTAATTGACTGAATATATCTCTTTAAGAGAAGTGGACCCCGTCGACCCCTCCCCTTATTCTTGCAGCTGCACCAAACCTATAAGTAGTGCCTTCATGGAGAGCATCCACGCCTCCGTCTATATGTGTGTGCGTGTGTGCATGCGTGCGCGTGTGTTTGTGAGCGCGCGCGCGTGTGTGTGTGTTTTAAAGACACCGAGCCTTGAAGAAAGTGTAAATAACACATCGGGTTCATTAATGGACCCGTGCAACGAAGCTGGATTACATGGTGGAGAATTTTCCTGATCCCTTAGAAGGTTCAGCATCCTGTTGATTATTTTGGTTGTTTTCTCTTGTTTTTTTTAACATTGGGGGTGTTCAGAGTGGGTCCAGATGTTGATCCACACTTATTCGGCTATGGTGAGTGTGGCGCTTTTGACGCATCTTTTTTATTTTTTTGACCGCTTTGTAATGTATTTTCGCGTGATATCAGAACGAATGTGACTCGTGACAATTAATACGGAACTTGCTTGTTTTATTATTTGCATATTAATAGTGACTGACTTGAGTCAAAAAAATTTAACCAGTTTTCTATTATAAGTGACTTTACACTTGCATTTTGCAATCCTTGCGCACTAATTTCGAAAACGAATGACATGAAAAGTGGGTTGTTTGGCATTGACAATGATAGAATGTGGAGCGGAAACTGTTCGGCACATTTGAAATTTCACTTGAAATAAAGTGGTGCAGAGCCTTTCTGTGTCAAATAATGGAGCCACATTGATTCGGCTGACCCAGCTCCCCCCCACATAATAAAAAATCCAATTGTGTCAGGATATGTGTGAACCTAAATGTAGGCTAAATGGATTCAACAACTTTTTGACGGACGACTTCGAAAATATTTGTATAATTTTAACTACAACGCCAAATGTGAATGTAAAAATGCAACATTTTGGAGAAAGTGTTCATCGTGCATCGCATATTTTTTGCAGCGCTTTGTGGTGGCTGCGACCTTTGTGACACATGCCAAGGGGCGATTCTGCCAGCGTGCATTAAATCAGATGAAAATATTTGTTTTATATGGCCGGCCATAAAAGAGAGCTGCAGCCATTATTTTGGTGTAAAATCTGATGTGCATTTTATATTCGTTGCACAGCTTCCAATTGAGTGAATGGCATTGCCTGGCTTTTTTTTTTTTCATCAACCAAAGTGTCGAACGTGTGTGCTTTTTTTTGTGCAGGAGCGCGCAGACGGACTGAGCAGTTCCTCTCCGAGCGGGCGCCTCTCCCAGTTATCCTCCCTCAATCAGGCCGCCTACTCCTCGGCTCCCCCCCTCTGCCACACTCCGGCCTCCGACTTCCAGCCGCCGTACTTCCCTCCCCCGTACCCGCAGTCGTCCCTGTCATACTCCCAGAGCCAGGACTCGGCCTACTCCCACCTGTCGGACCCTTACCCCTCCATTAACTCCATCCATCAGCATCAGCAAGCCGCATGGCACTCCCAGAGGTCGCGCTCCGACGAAGGGGGGCTTTTGTCGCAAACGCACCGGGCTCTCGGGCTCGACCCCCGGAGGGAGTACGCGGCTGTCCCCCGCCTCCTCCACGGTCTCGGCGAAGGGGCCGCCGCTCTCGGGGACGGACCCCTGGGGATGCACATAGGACATCACGGCCTGGATGAGCTTCAGGTGATCTCTCTTATGGCTTCGCCTTCTTCCCCCCCCAGCCCCCTCCATTTTTGGAATGGTGGTGCTGTGAAATAAACGGCGTAGGCGTAAAGTTGACGATTTTTTAAAAAGTGTACGTGATTTTATATGAAGTGAAAAACGCAGTGCTGTAATACTGCCTTCTCAATATATTTTAAACAATCAAAACCCGATCAAGTCGATATGTTTTTTACTCGACACTTTAAAAATGATATTACTGTGGAGGCAATATTTGTAGATTGCAAAAAAAACAGTCCAGTGTCACAACTGGTGTAAAAATAGCCGATACGATTCGAGCAATAAATCAGTTAATCGGCGTGAAATTTATAAACATCTAAAGATTTTAATGCAAACTATTTTTATTTCCCAAAACACATCTCGATTACCTGAAAGGTTGACTAAAAATGAATCTTATGTTAAAATTACAACGAAAAAAAAGTTCACTTTCTATTTTTAAAAGTATTTTGGCATTGCCTTGTAAAGTTTACACGGAAAAAATCCACTTCCAAAAAACCTTTTTAAAAGCTATAAATCGCAAATAAAATAGTGACGAAAGCACTTTTTGAACACATATTTCCATCACAAAACAGATATTTGTTTATGTTCTAGCGGCAGATTCGTCATTTTCTTACATTGTGTGCTGCCATATTTCCCGAAACGATTAACAAAATTCAATTGTTTTGTTATTTATATACAGCAGGCACTTTATAAATCAATGGATCCGCGTGTCTTTTTTTTATTTTACGCCTGGCGTATATGAGACATCATAACTCCCACTTTTCACACTTTTTTTTCTCCCCCTCCCTTTTGCCCAGCCCAGAAGAATAGTTTGTAAGCTTTAGTGAGCAGTCAGCTTCCCCCGCAGCAGGTGCAGCTGCAGACGCTGTTTGTTGCCCTGCGTGCCGCACAAACACACCGCGACCAATTGATGTTCACGCTCATTATTATAGAAGAAAACCAAAAAGCGACGTCGCGGAGGCGAGCCAGAAGAACACAGTCGAGGCGGGCATGTCGCTGCTAAACGGGGGCCCCTGTTCGACAAGCGTCTTTATTTGATTAATGGGCGATATCCTGCACCTTGAAAGCCGACTGTGAATTAAGCACAAAGGAAGCTCGCCTTGTGTCCTTTTATCGATGCTTGAATGAATTGGAGCGAACGTATTAAACGGATTCGATTAAGTCAAACGAGCGCTACGCCGACGAATATTTTGATGGCGACGCAATTGCACTTTGGGACCTGCCGTGCAAATATGATTCTTTTTTTTTTTTTTTGCTTAACTAAGACAATAGTGTGGAACACGAAATCTAATGCTCTAATCAGGCCGATAATAATTGTATTAGCCTTCGTGTGAATGTTTAGGCAAACATTTAATACAGTATTTTTTTTTAAACCTCAACGATCTGCCTTTTTTTGCAAACATTTTGGACAAAAATAATTGCATTAAACTAACTTGAATTAATTCCTTACTATAGCGATGTGCTTTAACACACCAATTCAACGTATCTGCGTGTGTCTATAAAAGTGTGTATATAAATGTGTGTATACAAATATACACTTACACACGTGTGTACCACTTTCAGATATTACCTAGCACCCATTCTTCTACGTGGAACCAACTATTATCCAAAGTTCGGATTTAGCACTGAATGAGAACCAAATCGATTTTTTGATATGAATCCTAATCTATGATCAAAAGACTTCCCTGCTGCTACAAAATCACCTTTTCTAAAGAACCAGCACCATAAAGTACCCCAGAGGTGAAAAATGGTGGTATATGGTACTGGGGTGGGGGGTGCTACACAAACGGGAAAGCAATATAGAACCTCTGAAGCATCTTTAATTTTCAGGGTGTGCATTAGCTGCCTTTTAAAGCGAAAAGCAGGATCTCTGTGTGTGTGTGTGTGTGTAAGCTATAAGGCCAGTGGATAAATGATAGTGACTGTCTGTCTGACACAGGGAATGGAGGAAGGATCAGCCTTGGGCATCCTGGACCACTCTGTCATTAAAAAAGGTAGGATCCCAGTATGTGTGTGTGTGTGTGTGAAGAGAAAGGGCGAGCGCCTGTGTCCAAAGTGCGCACCTATATAATTGTGCTATACATGCTGAAGGGGTTTTTGTGTTTAGTAATGGCACTCCAACACCAGTCTTGCCTTGCTGACACACACACACACAAACACACGCAAGCACACACACACACACGCACGCTATAAATAATTCTGTTTTGCTATTTCATTTGAAGTCAAGAAGTCCTCTAATACTCAGCTGCAGACTTTCACCCCAAAGGCACACATTCTTAATGAACTGTTCATGGTCATATGAGTGAGAGAGAGAGAGAGAGAGAGAGAGAGAGAGAGAGAGAGGGATTAAAGTGAACAGAAAAGAGAAATGGGCCAAGGAAAAAAAATTAGTACGATAAAAGCGGAGTTGTGGGGACATTTGCAGTGTCGTCGTGCTAATATTACAGATATTGAGTGGCAGTTTTTTTATGGCCTTTCCAGAAGACACAGGGGCACAGTTAGAAAGCTCAAGTAGCATTAAAAGATGGTGGAGTCAGGATGCAAGTGTGGGAGGTGGGGGTCGACGTTCGTTGAGTCTGCATAGCAGTGTGGCTCAACATTATGAAGAATATGATTTTGAACGCTTGTGTGAACGCTGTGCTGGTTCATTGCAAACTTCGATAAGTTTTCAAGACACAACAAAATTGATTAATTGTTGCACCTCTACCTTTGCAATCCAGATAAAAAGACAAACAACAGAATATCATTACTAGCTCGATCACGGTATCAGTGGAAATACCTCTTTTCTTTTTGGGCCTTCCAGTTCCTGTCCCATCCAAGCTGAACGGTTCATCCTTGTCCGCCTTGTCCCTCGGGAAGGACGGCCTCGGCATGGGCGCCGTGTCCAACCCGGCCGAGGTTTTCTGTTCGGTGCCAGGCCGCCTGTCGCTGCTCAGCTCCACCTCCAAGTATAAGGTCACCGTCGGAGAGGTGCAGCGGCGGCTCTCCCCGCCCGAGTGCCTCAACGCTTCTCTGTTGGGCGGAGTCCTCCGCAGGTAAGAGAAAAAAAACAAAACACCAATAATACCGCACAGAATTCCATTCATACCTCCACAAGAGGTGGATAAAAATACTACCATTCTGTTCTGCTCTAGCTAACATGGTAGCTAGCATTGGCTCGGGCTAACGTTCTGAATGGCCTAAAAAAAAAAAGATAAATTGGCCATTAATAAAAAAAATTAAAAAACAAATACAAACCTGTATGGTTTGTTTCAGATTAGCTGGATAATTTTACTTGAATATTCACTTTTTTGATGAATTCTGTACTTTCAATCGCTCTATTTCAACACACGTGTGCTTTCGACTTCTTAATTGGTCAAAATAAGCCAACCACCATGGATGATCACAGAGCATTTTACTCTCAGTGATGATGGAGTGATTCAAATTCTGACACCAAAGGCACTTTGTAATGATACTGATCCCAAAAGAGGCTTGCGCTCAATGACCAAGTTGAGGTGGGCCATGGAACTGATGCACAACTGCAAAATACCGAGAAGGATTTGAGAGTGTGTGTCAACAGTGGTCTCAGTTCAATCCAAACCTCTCTGGTGATGTCTTCCGAATAAAGGCGCCTATACAAAGCAACTGTGAGGTCAGAGCTTGTGGACCCAAAATGGGTCATGGGACTAAATCACAAGAGCGGGCAACGTTTTAATGAATCCGGGCCTCGGGGCAAGACAGAGCAAACTCATGGATGGGGCTCATTAAAGGATCAAAAGGGAAGTAAGTTTCTTTCTCCTCTACGGAGAAAGGCGAACTCCTGCTTGGTGACATTTTGTCGCTCTTTGTCATGCCCCCCCCCCCCCAAGAAAAGTGTGCTTATGTAAAAATCAACAACCCATAAAGGTGAATATCAAGGAGTGAAAACAAGGCAAGGAAATAAAACAGAAAACACATTTTAAGTGTTGACGGGAATCAGAGGAGGATTTCAGTGAGACACACACGCACACACGCAGAGATTGGACCATCTACTAAAAACTGCTCGCTGTCTCTACCTCCCCTCAGGGCGAAGTCCAAGAATGGTGGCCGCTGTCTGCGAGAGCGTCTGGAGAAGATTGGCCTCAACCTGCCCGCCGGGCGACGCAAGGCAGCCAACGTCACTCTGCTAACATCTCTGGTGGAGGGTGCGACGCACACTCACACACACACTATCCAACACTGACCTGCCCACATCCTAACAGATAGAGACATGCAGAAAGATGTTCAAATTAGCTGATGTGAATATTAAACCAGGCAAGGGTGGCGCACACAGGCGCACACACACACAAGTCCAGGGTGTCGTTTAAAAAAAAAAAAAGAAGCCAAAAGACCATTGATCTGTGTAAGTAGTGCAAGTGAGAATGGTTGCACAATGTTTCCCCTGACCTAACATGACAAAGCAGCAGATTGTGCAGCATTTTGAAGGGATTTTCATGGCTACTAAATAGGAAACCCGCACAGATGTCACAATAACAGCTTTGTTTTTCAACATACCAAATTGAAAATCCTCTACGAGACTCACACTGCCTCTATCGTCGCCCTCCACCTCCTCCTCCTCCTATTGCAGGTGAGGCCGTCCATCTGGCGAGGGATTTCGGATACGTGTGTGAGACTGAGTTCCCCGCCAGAGCCGCCGCTGAGTATCTGTGCAGGCAGAGTGAGCCAGACCAGCTTCCCACGCGACGAAGCATGCTCCTCGCCACCAAGTGAGTGGGGCTTTCCGTATTTGAATCGACGGGTGACATTTGACAGCGGGCACACCCGCAATATGAGTCCAAGTATAGCGAGAACATTCAATGGGACAGCTCACGAGATGCACTCTCTGGATTAGATTGAAGACAAGCTCTTCGATTGATAGCCTTCTGTAGGGGTGTCAAACTCATTTTTTGTCGCGGGCCAGATTTTTTTTGTAGTTCCCTTAGAGGGCCGTTATGACTGAAACCATATAAAGAAGTCAAGAATAACGGTTTATTCCCCTATTGTTTAAGTTACTGAAATGAGGGGTTTGTTCACAAGAAAATGCTGACAGTATCACTCTTATTTTTTAAAAATGAGAATTTTTAAAGTTTGGTAGAGGTTTCAGCAAGCATCATGAAAGGTGACATATTTGATGCGCAGGCCACAAAAAATGATGTGGCGGGCCAGATTTGGCCCCTGGGCCTTGTGTTTCACACCTGTGGCCTACTGTTTGAGGTATTCTTTGAACAGTACAGTGGAAATTAATTAGCGCACCAATCGACATATATTTTTGGGTGACTCTTTTGATTTGTGTTGCAAGAACACGAGCAGGGGCGGAGCTACACGGTGGCCAACGGTGGCTGCGTCTGGGGTATTATTTTGATGAACATGAATCAGATGATTAGTACGGCTTTACTGCCCATTCTACAGGGTCATACTACTTGGATGAAACTTGGATGATGTACCACAAAACATATTATGACTCGGAATAAGTCTCGATACTATTGAACAGTGTCTGAAAAAAAAATCTCTAATAACATTACAAATACGGGGTGAGCAATAATCAAGACGATTACTTTCAACATGGCCTGAGAAATCATTGTTTGAAACCATCCGCAGTCAGGGTTTAATCATATAAAACTGACACATATAATCAATCTCGCCCAACACATTCATTATGATCCGAGCAGGAATAAATATATGGTGAATAATTTGTCAAAATACAAATACATACATGGGGAATGACCAACAGTATTGATCTGTGAAAAAGACATCTACTAAACGTTTGTACCTGTATTGCAATGACAATGTGACATCACATGGTCACATGGTCATGACTGGCTCTCATTCGATGTTGCAGGTTTGCCTGATGTTGTGTCGCACAGGTGTATGCTGCCAACGGAAAATGTCTAAATAAAACCGTGAGACGCCCCAACACCCCCTCACCTTCTTTTTCTTTCTTAAAGGGAGATCTGCAAGGAGTTTGTAGACCTCATGTCCCAGGATCGCTCTCCGCTTGGGGGCAGCAGACCTAACCCCTGCCTGGAGCCTAGCCTCCAGGGGAGCCTCACCCACTTCAGCCTGCTCACCCACGGCTTCGGTACCCCCGCCATCTGCGCTGCGCTCTCCGCTTTCCAGAGCTACCTGATGGAGGCCATTAAAATGCTGGACAAAGGAGACGGCGTGGGGAAAGGCCACCACGACAAGGAGATGAAACATCGTAAATAGACGGTGAAGAGGCAAAAAAAGAGGCAAAAACTTCTCGGTGTTGCAACCTTTGGGACAAATAGAGAGACCAGCCTGGACCCTCAGGCATGAGGAGGTCTACTGTAATGTACTATAATGTTTGTCCATAAACTTCATTTCAAATGGACCTCTTCTAGTTGCATCCACACCAGGATGCACTCCTACATATGGCAGTATTGTTTAATTTCACACCAACCTTGGTTGTTTTTTATTTATTTTAATTACTTGTTCGTGGAAGCGGATTTTTCCAACATTTTGGACTCATGCTGGACGTGTCGTACGTAAGCCATATCTGAGGCAACAACCTGCTCTTTTGCTGAAAGACTTCATTTTCTCAGCTTCGGTTTATAGTTCTTAGCAAGGTGCTCACGGGAAATGGCAGTTGCATGTTTGGTCTTCAGTGGACAGAGAGGGTTGAAAATGCAGCTCGAGGCGAGGGGAGGCTTCTGCGTGTTCTGTACATAAGTGAAGCAAAGAGCAAAATCATTTTGTACTTTGTGTGTATGTTTATTATTATTACTGTTATTACTGTTATCATTGTATTACAACATAAATGTAATATATTATTAAAAAAATAAGAATGATCTGTTTGATGGATGTTTTTCATGTTTTGATCAGGTATATCAAAACAATTTTAAAAAACTCCCATGCCCCTTTAACTGCACAGAATGAAACACTTTACATATGTAAAGGTCAACAATCATACATTGACCTCCAATCCTTTGACCACAGAGGAAATCAACATAGTCACATTTTCAAACATGACATCACTCGTAGATAATTACAATGTCCCACCACTGGTAAGGTATTTTTAGAACAGGCCCATGGCTTACTCATGTCCATGGGTGCTACCTGGTGAATGCGGAGACCACATTGGTGACCCATGCTCAAGGGAAAAGCTGTCAGGAAGGTTCAATGAATCATTTATAGAGATATTTTAAAAAACAATAATTTGACACCTCAAAAAATATTTTGCCTCATAGTATAGCAATTAGATTTACAGTATTCAATGTGTATAGAGTACTCATCAACAGCAGGATGAAGCCTGCAGTGACTTCCTCTTCCTCTATTGACGGTTGAGTTCTTACTAACCTTAAACGACTCTCTTTACAAGAACATCAAAGGCTCCAGAAGACGCGCTCATGTTTTTTTTTCTTCTTATCATGATTCCCCCAGTTCAACATTCAAGACAAACGCAACAGATGGATCGTGGAACTTCGTCCTCCTGTCGGCATCAAACTGTGCAAACCTTGGTTAAAAATCTCTTAACATGGTGACTATAGTAAAATTAAAGGGGCCTAAAATAGACTCAAGGGGGCTCCGCTCCATCTGCAGCCTTGAACACAATGACGGGGTGAGCCCATGCAGAGGTTTGACCCCCAATGTCCAATAAGCCAAACAACTCAGATTCAACCATCTGTTTGTGCGTGACTTACTTCCCATGGACCAGCTCGCCTGGTCCACCAAATGCTATTCCAGCTTTCCCGGGGCCGCACACATCCTCTCAAATACCTGTCTTATCTCTCTCTCTCTCCACCCATCTCATTACTCCTCTCAGTAACCTAACCTCCGCTCTCCTCCTCCATCACCCCCCCACCACCACCCCCGCCCCTTATCTGACACTCAGCAGGGCCGCTCTCCATCTCTGTGTGTGTGCCTGCAGGCAAACATATGCTGCTCTTCCCGTCAAGAAGATTCCGGTGTGTTTGAGAGAGGAGGGATTGTTTAATGTTTATTAATCACCTGTCTGTGGAATGAGGTGGCGAGACAGCAATGGAGCCGCACACACACTCACACACAGGTCTATTCAGTAAGGTTACCAGTCTGTCCCCGGTTTTACATTTACATTTACACAAACTATCTAAAATTTAAGGGAACAATCTTTTTAAGAGCACATGCTAAATCACAGGTGTCAACTAAAAAGTCAGGTGCCATTTCCCATCCCATCAATTTTTTTTGTGATCCAATAAAGCAAATAAAGTGCATCAACTTCGTGTTTCTTGATAATTAGTTCTAATCATTATCAATGGTCTACAATTTAATGCAGATCCAAAATAAGGACAGGAGAGCCTTGCCAGAGGTCTCCACTTTGCGAAGGAGATTTCAATTGAAGGCTTTGTGGGTTGCCCCTATGCCTCAGAGTAAATCTTTTCCTTCAAATACACCTAAAGATTGATAGTCCCCAAAAAAGCAGCCGGTAGATTTGTCAAAACCTTACACCAGTTACATCCATGACTGTATGACTTTAGGCAAGATTCAAAACAAATGGGCATGAGTGCTGGTTCATCTGGTACAGCTGTCGATCATAAATCAACAAATCTGCCTTTTTTTGGTCACTTTGCCCCCCCTCCCCCCCTTCCCCATACACACACATTTTTAGCAAGCACACAAGCATGAGCAAGTGTCCAATGCACACGGACTGAATTCAAGTGCAAAAGTACACAGCCAGGAGCGTGTTCTCATGTTGCAGATGAGTAAACTAGAGAGCATAGCGAAAAGCACCACAGGGGCAAAGAGCGTATATCTCAACTGCGCGTCACTTTTTATTGGAATAGAAAGAACAAGGAGGTCAGTGGTAGAAAAAAAAAGGGGAACGATCACTTGGTGGGAGAGAGCTTCTCCAGGTCATGGATGCCCTCTTTGTCAATCAAACGGACGGTGAAGAAGGGAAGGTTCAGAATGAAGCGCCTGTTCAGCTGGCGGCGGCAGAAACAACAGTGACAATCAGAACAAATCAAACGAAACTCTCCTGAGAAACCGAATCGAGTGAGAAATGACTACTAATTTTCCAAAAGTTATGTGATTAAAAAGTGCAATGAAATGTTAACCAACCTCTTCAATGCACTTCTTCAACACATCCAGCGCTTCATCTCTGGTCAGATCTGGAAGACACAAAGATGACCATGAATTGTGGGGGGACAAATTGGAGATGTTTGAAGGTAGCTTTTGGGGGCCTAGCACACACCTGGTTTGTAGTAGCGGTCAAGGATGGAGAGCGTGAAATAGGCGCCATAACCGTGGGCGGCGAAGGGGGCCTTGACTAGCGAGGACAAGTGGTCCATGTAGTACAGACCCGGCCCGTCTGTGTCGTCGTAGCCCGCCAGCAACATGTTGACGTGATATGGCGTCTGAAGACAGGGGAGGATGAAGGTGTCACGGCGCCCGCCTTTGCTCACGTGCCCGTTTCGAAATTTCACTGCGGCCTCGCGTGTTTCTGCTTAGCTGCGATCAAACGCCTCCGGCTTAAAATAACCGCAAAAAGATCCGAGGTTACTTCATTCTTTTTTCCGTATTGACCAAGTGAACTTCCACATTTTCGATAGATAGGGACCTTTTTCATCCATTTCCTCTGATATGAAAGAGGGAGATGGGTCAAATGTGTGTGTTTTTCTTTATTATTTTGGGAGGGGGGGGGTTAGTCACTTGCATTGTGACATCTGCTGGAAGTCAGCACCCCTGTCACCGCCTTCATCACACCCTCCCTCCTTCTTCCTTGCTTCGCTCGTCCCCTCCTCTCCCGCTGCCTTCACCCCGAGCCCCCCGAGTCACGCCAGGGCTCATTAAAAACTTCTAAAGTCGTTTCTCTTGCACCCCCCCTCCGTCTTTCGAAATTACATCTTCCACGCTTCCAGCCTCTTCTCTCCCTCCAGTACACTAATTTCTTTCCTCAATTAAAAAAAAAAACACACAATTTGGAGGACTTCAAAATATCTTGAAGCCTAAATGCTTGACAGACAAAGGGTGTTTTTTTTTAGCGCCAAATAGAAACACAAAAACAATTACAATGTCGCTCCCTCTTGTAGCGAGGTGATTCATTCAAGCCGGGGCCGGTGACGATCTCAACACCTTCCCCGTCATTTCAATTTGGCACACATTTGACCTGCTTATTTCTGTGACTTGTGTTGCCGTTATATTTGCCACGAGGGGGATGATCGTTATATCCCCTGTGGAGTGGGCTTTAGTACGAGTGTTAATGATGGCCTCGCACAAACACACACACTCACTCAAAAGCATAACTATATGTGTGTGTGTGCGCGCGCGAATCGGCGCACAGCACGTACGGCCACGTATCGCACCCGCGCGTGTTTGTATGCGCGCTTTTACTCCTCTGTGAGCCTGCGAACGCCCCAAGTGGCATCACCCCCACCCACCAGACACCTGCCTCACTGGTTACATTGAAACAATAATACGCAGCTGGCATCAAAATAACCTTCCCATGTCACCTCAAAGGCACCTTGTTAACCCCGCCACCTGAACTCACACCTTGATTCACATTAACAAACAATGTGCATTATCTGATCAACCCCCCCCACCACTCCCCAACACACACGCACTTTTGTATTAAAGCACACACAAGATAAAAAGCTGCCTGTTCCTAGTGATAACCCAAATCAAAATTCCACCGTTCTTTTCACAAACCTTCAATTTTAAGCACAATCCAATGTCCAAAATGAAAATATACAAAGATATGAATCCAATGACTAATTCCGAGGCATCATCAGAGCGCGTGTTTTGGCCTCAGAAAGGGACTACTTTAGAAAGGTACAATCAGGTCCATTAATATTGGGACGTGGACATCAGAACGAGCTGCTGACAAAAGCACCACTGTGAATTCTGAAGTGTTTGCGGAAATACGATCGGCTCATATTTAGCCGAACGCTTCAGAATTCATTGGGCGGTGCTTCACAGTGCAGATGGACGATAACCCGGAACATACTGCAAAAGCAACCAGGGAGTTTGTGCGGGAAAGGTCAATCACCTAACCTGTTATCCAACCGAGCAAGCAGTTCATTACCCCTAGAACGAAAGACAGTTGCACTTGAGGCCTGCCAAGTCTGCAATTAAAGCTCATCTTGTTTCATTTCATTTCAAATGTATGGTGGTGATATTTCGACCCAAAAAGATGAGATGAATATTTCAGGAGCTGACTGTAAACTGGTTTCTGCCCCCCCCCCCTTTAAACCTTCCAAACCTCCACTAATAGTATTTTGAGAAAATTGTAGAGTGCACAGAAATACTGCACCGACAGTCAAACTCTTCTGCCAAGTTTAAGCGCTGCCTTTCCATCCTCTCTTTCCTGTCGCCCACTCCTCTCCCCTCCGTGATTGCCCCCGAGGCGTGTTCTCTATATTGGCATTCCTCCTCAATCTGTTGTATTAATTGAGCGCGGGAGCCGTTGCATTGTGTGCGCAATATGGTAGCAGTAATTATTTGTGCCCGTTGTGTGCCCCCGTTGGAAAATTTATCGCCAAAACGTATGGGCCCCAGCTGTAGCGTGCCGCCGTGCAGAGGCTAACTGTTGCCGTGGCCTAACAGAGCAGGTTCCTGTCGCAATCTATCACTGATCGCTGCTGGGGGATGCCCTGAAAATCCATCGCTCCCTTAAGTATTCTAACAGCATGTTTAATTGCTACAATAGTGGTTAATCACTGTCAATTAAAAAAAAAAGAAAAAACTATCTGCTATGCTAACTACAGCAACAAAAAAAAAAAAGAGAAGAAGCCATTTATGAGTGTGTTTTTCTATTTTCTATTGTATATTAAAGAAAAAATAATAATGTTCCCCTAGTTACAAACAAGATGCCAAAAAATGTTGAAGATGAAAACAGAGGATTCGGATTTCATCTTGACCGCAGAAGATGGCAGACATTGCAGCCATCTCAAGGACCTTGGCAGGTACCCTCTGAGCGCTCTTGTAGATCGACGTGTCTATTCAGCATTGAGACAAAAGCTCCGAAACGCAGCGGAAGACAGACAGGATTCCACGGACCCATCGGCTTTGAACTTCTCGTTTGGCCCTGCGCTGAATCCTGCGCCTCATTACTGATGCGGACTTGTCGAAGCCTCAGGTGATTACGTTTACCGCCAACTTTTTTTTTTCCCTCTCCTCTCTTTGTTTCGCTCCACTCTCGCTCTCCCTTGCTCCCTTAAGCTGGAGTAAATGCGGTTCTCCAGAGGTTAATAGTGCGGCCCTGTTGTTTTCCTGAACGGCAGGTTGGCCAGCGCGGCGCTACATAAGGCAAGTCCCGGCCTCCTACGTTTCGACATGCTCTGCTGGCGAGAGTTAACGACACCTCCCGGTGGTCGGCAGCCACTGGAGTGTGACATCTCTCAGTCTACAGAACTCATCTGGAATGTGTCCTGCAGGAATAAGGCCATAGGAATTAACAATATAGGCCTGATTAATTTATCAGCCAGTCGGTTTTTTTTAACCTAGGGCTTCGGATACGTTGGCAGTGCGGTGATCGTTTTTGGGGATGGGGGTTAGGGGGGTGGGGCTTTGATGCACTCAGAAGATGACTTAAGGATGGAGGAGTAACAATTTGGATCCAAAACAAATCATTATCTTGATAAATCCTCTTTTTGCAGTGGTTAGATATGAATCTACTCTGATTTAATCAAATTAATTAAAACCAATTGCCAAATATCTGGGACAGTTGCCCAGAAATCAACTGGAAAAAAAAAAAGGTTAGGCATCTGGAGGCATCTTCACATAAATCGATAGTTAATGATGTCGTATTCCGCCAACCATCTTAAGCTCCACGAGTTCATTAGTTTTGGCTGATGCAGAGTAGATACGAGGAAGAGTCCGCCGGTTCATCTTTTTGTTTTTATCATTACCAATACTTCAGAAATAATTTGGCCAGCCATAATTAAAACAACAGAACATTGATCGTGAAAATTGACGTTTCAGACCCCGTACTCAAGACGGACTAATAGAAAACATTGGGAAAAAAAAGTTAATCCAACAAAATCTGCAAATGTCCGGATACTCTGGAGGTTGCTGAATGCAAGAGGAAACATAGCTGGAGGAAGGTGTGGGATGCTGGTTGGGAAAAAAATGCTTTGGATTTGGTTTCTCAGCACTCCTGAGAATGCAGCATTGATAAATCCACTGCTCACAAAGCCAAAGTCGTAACCAAGAGGCACAAAAATAAAGATTCCCTTGAAGCGTATGACAAGACATGAATAAAAATGCTCCTTCTGGTTCAACGTTTCCCAACCTTGACTGAATACAAATGATCCTGCAGCCCTCTTCCATGTGCAAATTATTTGAGGTTTCTTTTTTGGGCAGATGTAGAGTCGACTCAATTGAGCAGTTTTGTTTTGTGCGGTGTGCCTTTTATAAAGTTTCTTTCGTATATGGTCGCAAATGATGCCACCCTGCACCATGCCCATCTTCTGTAACCTTGTGTGACGTATTGTTGTTTACTCAAACTGAAAAGTGTCAATTGGTCCAAGGAAAGTGATGTAAATGATCTTGATTTGTTTTTAAGTTGAGGTTGGACTGACACTTCATCGTGAATTCTATTTGAATTAATTAATAGACAAACGGATCATTTATAGGTTGAGAGAAATATGAGGTCCTTTACGGTGCTGCTGTAATTCCCAGCTGGACAGGAGAATTTAAAGTCTTGTGTACACTGACTCCTCCTGGTTCTCACACTCCATTTTGTACAGTGTGGGTCTACTGAGAGTACATGTTGTGCCCGCTGGGACTCCCTCCGCTCCCCTACTGCTGCTATCGCACCTCTATCCCTGGCTCGATGTGTCCCACATTCCCTTCCCGGCCACACTAATTGTTTTTTGTAATTATTTTCACCCTTCTGCTCTTGTGAAAGGAAGCAGCTGCACAACTGCTGACAAATTAGCATGAGCATCACAACACCTTCTAATAATCACTTTTTTTCGTGTCAGTGTGAGGCATATAGTGATACTAAATCAAAAGTATAATTGCAGCACAAGTGTACCCTGGACTGGCATTTAGCAGAGATTCCGAACCACCAGTCGGTGGGACTTTGAGTACTGGGTTGGGGGGAAAAAAATTAATAGATTAATTTAAAAATCTGGTGTAGCCACTACATCCAGATTATCAACAGTCATACTTAAGTCCTACTTAAAACAGAGTTTTGGAGTCTCACATAAAAAAGGCCACTCTGTCCATTATGTGGCAACAGGTTAGTGAGCAATTTATTATTTTTGTGTTTGTTTCTGTGTCAGTCTGTCAAACTAATGCTTCATGTGAAACCAGTCTGCTGCACAATAATGGTCAGGTGCTGCCGCAGTAAAATTGTCGTCAAAACCGATAATGTACGAATATTTTATGTTTTAAAAGGTTTTTTTTGCAACAGGTTTCCAGCTCTAATTTTGAGACACAGAAGGCCATGCAATGACAATTTATGATAAAAATTTCTGATAAAA
Organism: Hippocampus zosterae; assembly: GCF_025434085.1. Classification (NCBI taxonomy): domain Eukaryota; kingdom Metazoa; phylum Chordata; class Actinopteri; order Syngnathiformes; family Syngnathidae; genus Hippocampus; species Hippocampus zosterae. The sequence continues at coordinate 20,835,474 of NC_067457.1, forward strand.
AAAGTACTGTAAATTCCGTACAGGAAATTGTATTTTTGAATTCTAAACTAACAATGTGTTGAACTTATTTTAAAACTATTCTTTTAAAACCACCACACTGAATCCAAATGGTTTGCCTACGATGGGTATTGCCATTCTCTCCCTAAATAAGACAGTTTTGGGAGTCATGTGTCTCTTGTATCCCCCCAAATCTTTTTCTTTACGATTGTTTCGTATATTTACCCTGCTTCGAAGGTACTCTGCGAGGTTCTTTCTCGTAAAGTTTGCTGCGGCTGCTGGGCTGAGTTCATAGCCTGTAAAGGAAACAAACATTGAACAAAGAAAACTTCGACCAAGTCTTTCGTCAAGTGGATTTGTAGTCCAATTTGAGGTGCTTACCGTTTCGCATTTTGTAGAGCTGAACATTCTTCTGGATATACTCTGCAAACTGCAACGTGTCTCCCGCCTCTCCCACGCACAGCAGCAAGATCTTCTCGCTTAGTTTGAACATTTTGTCATCGTCTGACACATAAGGGAGAAATTAACTACCACGAAGTGCATCCAGAACATATAAGTCACTATCGGAAAGAATACAATACCGCTGTGGGTGGACTGATTTTAAAACGCAATGACTTTCACTTTCGTTAGTATTTTGGGGTGAATTTAGTTACTGCCGAACGAAACTTTCTGGTGTGGATATGTTCTATATACTAACAGGATATGCATGCGCATTTGCGAATGGTGAAATCTAAATGGAAGACGGCAAAAGTCAAAAACAACCTCGTCATTCATAAAGGTGCAAATGTTGCCATAGCAGATTAGACATAGATGAATGCAGACACTTTTCGAAAAAGCTAACGTCATACCTGACACACAACACATTTCATTCAAGACGTTCTTTAGTTCGAGTAATATCCGAATATAACATTGACATTTTAGTCGGGTAGTCATGCTAAGCTAACACATTGTCACATTACCTTGTTTCATCTGAATAAAACTGCTGACTGCGACATTATCGGCAGCGACGAGGACAAAGTCCGGTCCCTGTATGCCGATTAAATATTCCATTTTAAATTACGAGAGCTATTTTGGCAGAGAGTATTCAATATAAAAGACGCGTTCGAGCCGCGCTTGTACAGATTACACAGCAAAAGTTACTGGTCGTCGGCGCACCGTCTAAACGTCGGCGGAAATCGGATGACGTATCTCGTACGCGACGAGGGCGGGCATTTTGAACGGACTTTGCTTGCTCTGTGTTTTTCGCCGAACCCACTTCCAAAAAGAATATCTGTTTTTCTACGGGAGATCGAATAAAGGGACAAACACATACGACCCACAAGACGATGACGGATTCGAATAAACTAAACGACTCGTCGCAGCGAAGACGGTCCCCGCGGTTGACATCTCCCTTGGTAAATACGGAAAACAACATGGCGCGTAACAGTAACGCTCCAGTCAAGCGTTTCACTTTGAAGAAAATAGCGCCCAGGAAAACTACAACTGCATCTGTTCATACATCTCCCTTGGTAAATACGGAAAACAACATGGCGCGTAACAGTAACGCTCCAGTCAAGCGTTTCACTTTGAAGAAAATAGCGCCCAGGAAAACTACAACTGCATCTGTGCACGACAAAGAAAATACGCCGAGGCGATCAGAGGGAAGCCAACAGAAAAAGGACAAGATGTCCACTCCTGGTCCGGTTCGGGAGACCCGGCGGTCCTCCGGTGCAAAAAACAAGGCCGCCATGCCATCGCCGATCCTTCCGCCATCGACGCCGGTCCAGCCTTGTCCCCAGCAGCCAGTCGAGGATGCACGCGAGGCGATGTGGTCGCAGAAAGTGCGTCGCTCCTACACCAGACTCGGCGACAAATCCTTCAACAGCCACGACGCCCGAGAGACTCTTTTCGGGTTTGAGATGCTGCAGACCCCCGAAGTGGGACGAAGCGTGAGTCGGGCTCAGTCGACTCTGGAGGTTTCAAGTACCGCATCTGGTCCCAGTTCCTTCATTCTGGACGCCGAGGACTGCGTTCCGGTCCATGACATCCCCGGCGTGGCGTTGGCAAAGAAGAAAAAAAAACGAAGGAAGGTCCAGCAGATCGACGTCACGGAGCTGGATGCACTTTCGGCCAAGATGAACGCCGAGTTCCAGGAGGCTGAACAGTTCGAGTTGGTTGTGGAGTGAAATAAACATGGAGACCGACAAAACACTGAACAGAGGGCGCCTGACAGCATGTTGTGTTCAACGACATGCTGATTAAATGCCAGTTTTGAAAGGACAGACAGTTCACTTAAATGTGATGTGTTGTTTTTTTTTCACATGTTCTAGTTGTTCCTGCATTATAATTCTGGCATCATGGTGTAACGTATGGTCTTAATGGGATTTATTCTGAACCGTTTTCTCTGTTTTAATCACCATTGTATCGTTTAACTTGTTGCCTCTGTAAAGTCGTATGTGAGACAAGAGTAAAGGTGAAGTTGCCTACATTGTTTTCTTATTGTTTTATTTTAGTGACTGGAAAGTCCAATTCTACATCTGCTCATCAATAAATAGTTCCGTTTTTTTTGTTGTCACTTGGGCCTGTGACATTGCAACCAATTATCAAGTCAAATATTTTCCAACCACATCGAATGCATATGCTTTCGTGAAAAATATTTATCCAACACATAAAGTTATTTTATTTTTGTGCGCACTTGGAATGTAATGTACGACGAATATCGTACCTCAATAATATTCCTTGTTTCTTGTTCAGCAGTTTTTTGCCGTCCTTGAACGACTTTTTTTTTAATGCAAGAGGCCAAACAAATCCATGGCACTCAGAATGACACAGCAAGCCCCTCATTTGAAACAGATCACTTTGATTGACAATGTCCTCTTTACTCTATACCGCAAGTATCAAGTTTGAGTTTTACACCAGTTGACAGTCGGTATGAATGTGCGGAGAAATAATGAATGTTTGTCGGCAGGGAGTAAATCCACAATTTACTCATACATTTAAGGATGTTGCACTGTTTGCCTCCTCAGGTGCCACATTGTGTCGGTACCCTTCATTTGACATTTCCGCTGCCTGGCAGAGGGCCATGTAGCGCTTCGTGCGAGGCCTTTTTTGGTATATTTTTAACAAGTGAGCTTGTCACCATCACTGAACGCTACAAACGGAGTGAGACGGAAGCTGTCAACCAGCAGCAACTAAATCAAACTGCCGCCTTTTGCTTGGGAGCGTCTTCATGCAGATTTTTCTAGCAGGGTGGATATTTTACACTCTCAGTATAAGATGTGTTTTTCCCTCTTTCCCTCCCATGCCCCCCCCCCCAACTGCCCCCCCCTTCCCATTTCACTCACGGCAGTTGTCGCCGGTTCAGCTTGACTGCTTCGTTAGGGCTCATCATTTGCATTCAGATTAATTATCTAATTACTGACAAATGTCCGGAGGCCACCCCACACTCCGGCTCGTCATCTCGCAGCCTGTAATTATTTTAATCATTTACTTTCATCTGGAGCGTGGCTGCTTTACGCCTGTGTTTAGAGGCCATTCTTAATTACCCTGCCAAGACACTCTTTTTGAGAGGGGGGGGGGCGTTTGGGGGAGAAGAGAGGAATTGGGTGAAGGATTCGTGTGTTTGCGTGTGTGTGTGTGTGTGTATAAAGCGAAGGACCAACGGGGACATGATCCAGAGGCTTTTTAAAGCACAGAGGAAGAACTCTCCTCTACTCCAGCCCCTCCCATCCAACCAACTAACTTCTTCCTCTCACCCCATCCTCCACAGACCCCCCTACTCCCATCCCTCCCCCCCATTGTACTTCCTCTCCCTTTCCCCCCTTTATCGCAAGCTCACACAGGAATCGCCCGTGGGCTTCAGTGCGCCGACTGCTAATACGCTCGCACACACGCACACACACACAAACACTACATACAAGAGAATCGTGCACCCTATTTGTGGCGCTCATCAAAATGCGTACGTCTTTCCACCATATCTGCATGGAAAATCTATACTTGTCTGGGCTCGATCTGTCTGTTTCTGTTTTCCCGCCGCATCACCTCCACCCCACCCATCCAACCAATGCACCTGCACTACAAGTCTTAACATCTTTCGCTTTGCCGTGTCCTTATCGCAGTGTTTGGACAGCCTGGCATGAGGCCTGCTGCTCCCTGTCTCCCCCATTGAGGGACGGTAGGTCACTCCTTCCATCCCTCCCTCCCTCCGCTAGACCGCTCCATAATGATGCTCTCACTCAACCCCTCAAGCCACGCGGCTTCCCCTCGCGCGCTGACTGCTCTTGTTAAGGATAGCCAGAGTGTGAGAGAAAGAGATACAAAGCGCCGTAATTGGCCCCTTGAATATTTAAGTCACTCGGGATGAAAGTTTTAATGAAAAGATGATTATCTACCAGTTTATCACACACACTGTTTCATATTTCATTTTCGTATGTTCCAGGCGAGCCGCGTCGTCTGTCTTGGCAGTTGTGGGGATGAAGTTTTTGCTTGGGGGGGGGAGTCCGGAAAATAGTGCAAAGGCGAGAAATAAATGCAGGGGTCGGGGGGATTTTGCCAAATGGATGCGTTTCATTTCCAAGCGATTTAAGATGTCCACTGTAGTAACCGCTGTCCCTCAAAGGGTTAATAGGTTCAATTCTTTCTTTCTTTCTTTATTTTCGGTGAGAGCAACAAAATACCTTTAGCACCTTCATCTAAAATAGGGGTCTGCTTCAAAAAAACGATGTTTTTGAAGCAGGGGTCGGCAACCTATGGCTCGGGAGCCGGATGTGGCTCTTTTGATGATTCCATTTGGCTCGCAGATAAAACAAAATACTCTCGCTTGTTTAATCTCTCTATCGATTTTTCACCGCTCACGTTCTGTTAAGGGCTGCAGTTGGCAGCAGGAGCAAATTTTAATTGGATGATACTGTCCAACGTAGGCCGTTGCTGGGGAAACAGGTAAACGCCCCCTTTTTGAATCAGCCCGCTCGGTCATTAGTTCAAAGCTAATCCTGAAAAAGAAAAAAAAAAGATGACGAGTATGGTACACTTCAGATTGCAATGACAAAATACCATCGATGAAACGGCACTTTGACACGCGCCGTGCTACGTTCGCATCAAAATACGCCGCGGGAGACACTAGAAAGGAAGCGTGCAAGCTACTAAGCAGGGTGCAAGCTAGCCGGCAGCAACTCCGCGTATGGACCCGGCGAGCTGACTATAATTCCGGTAGTTTTTGCTTTATCTTTAGCAATCGTGAGGAACGGAAACCCATTCACATTAATGGTATTATAACAACAATATTTAAAAGTATACTGTACATTCTGAGGCTTATGATGAGGACATTTTGTTCTTTCTTTCTTTATTTTGTTGAATTCACAAATACATAAATATTATATATATATATATATATATATATATGTGTATTTGTGAATTCAACAAAATGTCATCATCATAAGGTGCATATATCTATCTATATATATATTGCGCGTCGTCCCGCACGCGGTCTGTCCTTCTGTCTGTCCCTTTTCAAAACGTACCTACTTCACCGCGCCGCTGCGCGCCGCCACTGCGCCGCTGCGCGCCGCCACTGCGCCGCTCAGGCAGTGGCTCACTACGATCGCGCGGGCATCTTAGCAAAAAAATGTTGTCTACCCACAAGCATTGCAATGAAATTGTTAGTTATTTAGTAGAGCTAAACATCTCTTTATTTTCGCGATAAGCAATGAAGATGAACAAAAAGTTGAACCAAGCAACAACACTTTTGTGGGCCGAAGGCCCACCTTACCAGCCTTCCGCAGGAACTAGCTGATGAGCCGCCCGGAGGGCGGCGAACCAGCTAGTATATATATATATATATATATATATATATATAAAATGTACAAATGTAGTAAAATAAAATTCAGATCTACTCCAGCATGGGACTGTTCAGATCAAAGTGGGTTCTCATTCACGAACATTTTTTTTTGTGATCATATATGCACCCAACAACGTCCATGTGCAAACTTTAATTCCCTGCAGGGAGACTTAACGCATCATATGGTAACTTAACACGCAGATTTCAGACCACGCTTTTTAAACAGAAAGAGAGAGAGAGAGAGAGAGTACGGGGGGGGGGTATATAAAAAAAAAGATTTAAAAAAAAAAGCACAAGGACACATTTTTCTCTCCAGGATAAACAGACGGCTGTTTGTTATTCATTTTCATTGCAAATAATGGTGGGGCCATTAATCCCCTTTTTGCTCGAAGATGGTGTGAAAAAGCGTTCTTGTGCAGCTTTGACATGTAACAGTTTTGCCAAATCCCAGCGGAATATGTGGGACTTGGATGGATTGGGGGTGGGAGGGGAAGTGGGGGGGATTAAGCGAGGACCCTCACATAGCCTTAGGCCACAGTTTGGAATGGGACGGCAGAGATTAGACGCCAAGGTATGGTGCAAACAGCTCGTTTTGGAGGGGGGGCGAAGATGCAGCGAGGGTCAGCATGGCGAACAACCATTGCTAACTGCGGTCTGATCACAAAGCATTGACCTTCTTGTCAATGCGTGAGAAAAAAAAAGATAAGACTCCGTGAAAAGACACACGACGTGAGGCTAGTTTGCCAATTTAGCGCGGATTTGCGTGGCGCGTGTTATTTGATTGATTTTTTGGCAACGTCGCACGGCTCGATTCGCCAGGCGCATTATTCAACAGCTCGGCCGACAGACCGCCATATGTTGCCGCCGTCGCTTCAAAAATCGGAATCCAATAACTTGCAGAAAAGAGGCCTGCGGGGGACGAAAAGCGCGACGAGCCACAAAAGTGTGTCGACGTTGAGTCTCCCCGAGCAAAGCGCCATCTCGATCTCCCTTCTGACTTATCGCTTTGATCCTCCATTTCACAGCGCTGAGGTGTTCGTGACCTGCTCCCCATGTGGTCTTTGTGGACAAACTGTCAGCGTTTAGCTCCATCTTTTCCGCAGAGGAGGCATATAGGGAGGGGGGTGGGGGGTAGGTCATTCATGGGGGTCTGCGTTGATGTGTGAGGGGAATGAGAGGAAAGAAAAAGAGCAAGTTAAATGGAAGTGACAATGTGCAAACATTCCTGCCGGCAGCTGCTAACCATTCTCTGTACATGCACCGCAAACCTGAGTGGTCACCAGACCCCAGTGACCCCCCCACCCCCTCAGTAACCCCCATCCCCTCACCCCCCCGTGCCTGGCACACGCACCTGCCGCTCCCAGCCTCGCTTTCATTTGACAGCCACATAATCTATGGGCGGGTCGAAGGCCCGGCTCCACTCAATGTGCTTTTGAGAAAACCTCTTATGCGTGAAAAAGCCCCCCCAGTCTCCCTCTTTTGTCCAACACGGTTTTTATGGGACAACATTGAGCATTATGAGGTTTGGGGGATTTTTCATGGGACTCTATAGAAGACTATAATCCTTTGAGACATAAAAACTTTAACCTGCTGTTTTCATATTTATTAGCTGGTTAAAGCAGGCGAGGCAGCTGAGGCGTCAACGACAACCGCCTCACGTGCGCGCATGCGCCGAAAGCGAGTGACAAGTGGTCGCATCTTGAGAGGGGCTTTTATAATGAACCCGATTGCTCGACTAACTAAATTAACGGGGAGAGACAAGTGGTTAAGTGGCAACGAGGTCGACAAGGTCTGCTCAGTTCAACAGGTTACGATATAACGTAAGATTCAATTATTGTGCTCGTCCTTGTTGGGTCAAAGTTAATCTCATTTTGGCTAATGTTTGGCCTAATTTAACCAATGCCTGACAACACAAACACATATGAGTAAATAAGTACTGAAACGTGGCTTAAACGAGAAAAGACTTGCTCTAACACATTTTGTCCAGGGGCGTGTTTAGTCATCCGGGGGGGGCCCAAGGCCAACACGGTCATGGGGCCTTCGTCATCGAAAGGTTTTGAATATTTATGTTTGCCATGCACTAAAAAAGGGTGAAAATTCAACTAAAAGAAGAGAGTCTGACTATTGCTCTTAACGCACGTTTAATATCACTGTGAAATATTGCTTTTTTTTTTTTAAATCAAAACAACCGGTTTTGTTTTGCTGCTGTGTTCCTGCATCAAGTCTGCACACGTGCAGTGAGAAGATGGACGAGTTCATTGCACGAGAAGGGTCATGGTGTGAGGGGCTGCGGGGCACTTGTGATGATCATAATTTAATAATAATCATGTATTTTTTTTAAGCATGCGAATTCAGCTTAAAACAGTAGCAGATTGTTTTAAATGAGTGAATATCTATTAATCAGATTTTATGAGGTTTTTGGGTGTCCCTGGAATTGTGGGTGCCCTCAATGAATACCTTTGTTTGTCTGCTGATAAATCCGCCCTTCATCCAGCATGCCGGGGAATATTTTAAATTGAATCTATAAAAAAAATCATGTGACAATTCTTCCCCTAAGAAATGGAAATGCAAATGTTTGATGCAACATTTTAACACGCATAAGAAGTGTGAAAATTTGGCTGCCCGACATTAAAATGGAAGAACAATAAAATACATTTTGGAACTTAACGGTATCCTCCAGAAAGACATGAGATGAAAGCCTTGTCGCATTATTGTCTACCTACTCTTCCATCTGTCTTCGTGGCAGTTCATGTTGCCTCGGTTCTTTAGTTTTGCTGTTGTCACTTGAGCTGTGTCGGACTGAACAGTCACACTCGGCGCAGGAGCGCACTACCAGTTATTTTCCGGCTCCTTTGGGCTTAACGTATTTCCTCACTGGTACCCAACTGTGTAGCAAAGTATTGCAATCCTCATTTCTGTCAAACACACTTTGTCCATCCATCCTTTCAAGCACCCGTCCATCCAGCTTTTGCCTCAGTCGACAACTCTTTTCATCCAGTTTATCATACCCAGGCCTCCGGCCGCAAGTTCCCTGCACCCTCACTCACCCTTCCTCACCCCCCCACCGTCCAACCTCTCCCCGCAAGCTCACCCCCACCCCACCGCATCCTCTCCACCACCACCAGCACCACCTCCTCCACCCCCTTTCTGTCAAAGCTGATTGTTTCCAAGCCAGCAGAGTGCTGCGGGCTAACACACTGTCACACTACATCAGGCAGAGGAAAAAAGGGGCGAGAGAGACTATGATAGCTTCTATATGCATGTCTATGTTCAAAAAGACCCCCCCACACACACCAACTGAAGACTTGGCCACAGCAGGAGTGTCATGTGATGAATATTGTCCAAAAGAAAGAGGCGAATGCCACTTGAAACACTTTTTTTTCCCTCCAGGTTTTCTATCAGCATGGACTGCAGTTATATATTAAAAAAAGACGTCAAGAAGAAACGTTCATGGACTTGTGATTATTAAGCCATACTGACCTGTCAAACTTGACTTCATATCAAATCCTGGATAAGATGATTCAAGAGTTGCCAAAACATGCCACGTTGGTGTTGCTGTAATACAAACGGTGAACCTTTGATTCGAAAAGTGCAACGAGAAACGTGAAATGGAGGAAATGCGAATCGTTGTGGGACGTGGTAATTCTTAAAAATAAAAAATAAATAAAGTGTTGTTTTCTTGAAAGTCACGTTTAAATTTTCAAAATAAAATTTCTTTGAAATTACTTTTTCGATTTAGGGGTCCGTTGAGTTCCCAAAGTTGCCCTTTAGAGTCCATTGATGTGAACCGGAATCAATGGCAAGCTAATACTCGTGTGTCTGTGATCTATGGTCGCCCCCTAGTGGTCATTTCTGGTTCAAACTTAAAAAAAAAATAGAGCCACAACACAATACAGTATTTGACACGAAGAAATACGAAGTGAAAGTGGCACTATTTGTACATGCGACAGCTCTTATTTCATTCCATTTATTGTCACAGGAATCACGTTATTTCTGATTGGTAGTGGAGGCTCAACAAAATCGATCTTGTACTAATATCAGTAATTGTAAACAAAGTCATAAAAACAAAACAAACGGATTCTTTTGACGATTAAACAGAAAGAAATATTCCTCGTGTTTGTTAACACATAAAATAAACCACACGAGGGGAAATTTGAAAACATATTACTGTATATTGCTGTATGAACTGTACAGAGCACAGGTATCAAACTCAAGGCCCGGGGACAGTATCTATATATAATAATTGGACGGTATCGGTTGTTTTAAAGGCAAAATTTGTCATACATTGCCACTCACTGGATTGCCTATTGTTGTAGAAAAAAACCTGTAAATTAGGCATGCAATTTTTGTCACAATAACAATAAAAGATTTATTTCAGTCTGCATTATGAGTCGTATAACAACAAGAGAGACATGGGTTGCCTTTTGTCTTCAGTTGCTTATATCCAGTTAGCCCACCTTGAAATCAGCTTGAGTGTTTTACAAATCCGCATCCAAAGCAACGTTTGTTCTCACAGTGTCCTGTTGGAGAACTACGCACATGACAAACCGTTGTAACCGCTGTAAACGTGTTATCCCTCTTTTGCTTTGGTGCCTTGCGTACGCCCAGCCAGCAAACTGGAGAATCAATCCCGAAATTCGCTCCGCTCGCCGTGATGATTGCACCACAAAGGGGCGATAAGACAAGCCGAACATAGGAGAGGTTCAGAGGGCCTATAGCCGTGGATTTTCTCTTAGGCAGCCCCAGGCTTTGGCCTCCCCTCCTGTACCTGACGTCTGTTTCCCAGGGGGACCCTTCTTTGAAGGTGCAGGGCCCCGGGGTACCGATTGACATGCTCCCCCAAGGGCGTTCTGCATGGGCGAGGCCTCCCCCCCCCACCACCCGTCAACTTCACAGGCGATTAAAGGGTGGCAAAGATGCTGGTATCTGTGTGAGCACACACACACAGAGGTGAGACAATCTCAGTGCCGGGGGGTGGTCAGCAGCCTCACACGGCAATAACACTGTCTGCAGGAACAGGCTCTGCCCAAGCCCGTGTGATGGGCTCATACAAGCCAACTTTTATTCACGGGACAAAGAGCCAATTGTGAGTTAAAAGGACATTAAGCCCGAGGGTGGGTTACAGTGTGCACAGCAGACGGAGCGAAACATCGATAAACATGCTGATTAGGAATAAAATGAAGGCTGTGTGCTAAATGTACTCCCCTTCAGAGCAGATAAACAAACCATTTCATTTTTAAAGCTGCCAAGAATCCAAAAAACACAGAAACTATTTTGATATCTTTATTGACATTTGTTTAACCGTCTTTATACAGAGGATCACAACACGATTCTGAGATGTTGGCCACAATCAAAGACTTGAGTTACACGAATCCCGCAATGAGGCTTTTTCATTCTTCATTTTTTAATTTTGTTTTTTTTAAAAATAAACATCATTCCTTTTACTACTTTTAAGGTTTACTATGGTAGATATAGACTCCAGTCGGTCAGAAAGTCACCAACAAGATTTTCGATCATTCCAGTCACAAAACATGTAAAACAAAAACAAAACAAGCAAACAAACAGAAAATATACTGAATATATGAGACTCTAGATTGTAATAATTTCTCGGTTAAACTGAGATCTTAAACACGCACTCTAATTGCCCCACAGGGATAAATAAATTTTGGTGAATCTGAACAAATATATTAAAAAAAAAGGATATATATATAATCCATTTCGACAGATTCTAACTTCATTTTCAAAGTGCAAGTAAAAGGGAAATACATTTTTTTGGGATGGGAGGAGGGGGGGGGGGGGGGTTGTCACCTTGACATGACATCACAGTGTGCAAATTCGGATACATATTCGCAGATTTGATGCTTTTCCTTTGCAGTTTATATTCAAATGATAAAAGAGGAACTCCCCTAGTTACTATCCCCCCCCCCCCCCCGCACCAAAAAAAAAAAAAGGTTGCTGGGTAGCTCTGGACTTTGAGCAGATTGGGTTAATTTTACCCAAAGTTGGGTTAATTATTTGGACCCATCAGATTGAGTTTCCGAAAGGGTGACCTTTTCCACAAAAAAAATAAAAAAATAACATGAAATTAAAAATGGACGTATTTACTTGCTCCCGGCTTCTAACTGGATGAAATTGCCCGATGTCAATAACTCAGAGCGCTTCCCGTTGCTTTGCCTTGCTAATACATCTCTTGTGAACAGATGTTTTTTTTTCTTCCTTTTTATCTCAGATGAAATTAACATCGCTTTCATTGTTCCTCGTTTCCGCTCCTATGACTGTCCCACGGCGGCGGGCGGCGGGGCGTTGACCACGGCGGCACCCATGCGCAACAGTTCCTTCCTGTGCGTGAGGATGATATCAAAGCTGGACTGCAGGCGATTCTGTTGCTCCTCCACGCGTCCTTGCAGGGTGCGCAGCCAACGGATCAGAGCCAGGCGCCGGTACATGGTCAGCTGCACCTGATGCTTCTCCATCTCCTGAGCCTTGAACCTCTCGCGGTCCCGCAGAGTCCACACGGCATCCATCATTTCGGGAAGCTCGCCATCAGAATCCGATGACTGGTCATGCCCCTCCTCCGCTCCTTCCTCCGGGAGGTCTTCCATGTGACTTCCCGATATGGAATTGCGGCCTAAGCTTCTCCGTTTTCCCGATGACTCTCTACTTCTGGTCGGCTCGCTGTCGTGGCGGCTCAACTTCTGTTCCCCAAACGCCATCCGTTCCAAGCCTCCCGTCGACAACCAGTTGCTTCCCTTCTCCAATCGGATGGAGGACATGCTCCCGCCAGAGTCCGAGTCCGAGCCGCTGTCCCCCCACTCGTCGTCATTTTCAAGCTTCATCATCTCCTCCGGGTCATCCCTGCTTCGGTTGCTGCTTTTCCTCCTCTGGAACTCCATCTTCTCCCTGTGCTTGGTCATCATCTGTCCCTCCTCTTCCTCCATCCTCTTTTCCTCAGCTCCATCGGGAGGCACTCGGCCATAGCCGTCATCAGCGTATTCGATTTCCTGAAGGGGCTCCAGCGTGCTCCAGTAGGGCAGGCGGGAGCGAGGTGATAGGATGCCGGAGTTGCTTGGGGAGGATTTCAGGTCGGGGCCCAGAGGGCCCAGTTTACTAGGGCGATGCAGGTTTTGATTTTCATCGCCTCTTCCTCTTCCATTGCTCGTCAGGAAATTATGGTTGGCATCTTGATCATATTTCCTCCTTGACACTGAGGAAGAGGAGCGATTTGTGTTTTGACCTCTGTAGGCCAGAGGCTGATCCTGATGAAGCATTCCCGATCTGGACTGATTCTCACTGTAATGACACAGGATCAAGTATCAAGTAGAACTTTATTGTCAAATGTGCTGTATGTACAGTGTATATATAATTAAAATCAATTGACATTCACTTTATTGTGCTGCGGTGTTTTCCAGCTTTTTGCAACGGAGGCACATATTATACATCGAATAAGAGTGTCAGGCAACCAACATAAATAAACACGTCACCAAAACATTATAATATGAACATAAAAATGCTCACAAAGAAAATAATAGATCAACAATCGTGTAGTCGGATCTGCAATCAACCAAAAACAGAATCCAATGCGTTTGATGAAAAGACCCCCTAAAACTCTTTCACCTCTAAATCACCCTTTGCGGGTCACCCCCAATATAGTTTTTTTTTTGTTTATAACTACAGGCGGCTGCGCTGCACTCCAATTCTATTAGCATCACACATTAACATGTCACCCCGGAATGGAAATTTCTGTAATCCTGACTTGGGGCTGCTGTCAATCCACCCCCCCCTTCAATCCCCCTACCCCCCCTCCACCCCCTCCCTCTTCTCTGAGTGCATGCGCGTTCACGCGGTGCTGAAGGACAGCTCATCACCGAGCACGCGCGGACCAGAGAACAAATACTAATTTAATAATACAACAATTAAAATGAGAAGGAAAAATACCCAAATAGAGTCGAAGCAGGATTGGCGTTCCGGTTCTTTAAGAGGGGTTCCGTGGATTTGACTAGATGCTTATAGAAAGCAGAAAAACGACGACTAGTGGCTCTCGCAGACTTCATGTTTGATTTTTTAAAAAAATTGGTCGTAATAACATAAATAGCGTGTTAGCGCGGAAATAAACGAAATGTATCTAAATGCGTCTTCCCTTGCGCGTTATGTAACACTCACCCCATCTCAGTGTTCTCTCGTCTCTCTCCCCTTCCCGGATAAAAACAACACAAGCCGCCCTTCCCCGTTCCTATTTGTTGCTCGCTTAAGTCACTTGACTGACATTTCAGCCTCATTTGCATGCGCTTGTGATTTCTTTCTTACCTTCGTTGCGGGTTCGCTGCTCGTTGGACGTGGGAGGCTGGACCGACGCTGCGTTTTTCCCAACGTTCCCCCCCCCCCTCCTCCGACGCGGTGTTGTCGATCCTCCTCTTCTCTCATCACCCCCCTCCCCCTTCTGATCCTGACTCATGCGGTTCCAGGAAAAAAAAAAAAAGACGTGGACGGCTGCACTGGGGGGGGGGGTCAGGAAAGGAAAGAATAAGAGGAGCGTGACAAAGCATGTTTGATGCATTTTTTTTTTACGTTGTGTTTTGCTGGGATGCAGAAAGAGCGAATGCCGGGTGGGCTGTTATATTTTGGGGCAAATTGGATTGGATCGGATAAACTTTATTGTCAAATGTACTAATAATAATAAGATATCCTTTATTCGTCCCACAATGGGGAAATTTACAAAGTTACTGTATGTGTAACATACAGCACAGATGAAATTTCTTCCCTCTTAACATAAAACACGAGGAGCCGCTGCGGGTGTCCGTGGCGCTATCAAAAGAAAAGTCCCCCCCCCCCCCCAAAAAAAAGACAAAATAATTCAAAACAACACATGAGACACAGACAATCGTGCATACACTTTGAAGCAGTTATAGATGAAGGAGCGATTCAAAGTGTCCTTTTCACCAGTGGATCAAAGACGTCATGCTGTAATGTGCACACGTCTGCTACAAGCTAAGCTTGGAAGCAACAAGAAGCTTTAGCATCCATTAACAAAAAAGAGATTGGCTCTCTTCTCCTGTCCCATGTAAGTCCGCTTCAATTCCAAGCCGCGATATGGTTAATTATTATTTTCTTTGAAGGCATGGGGTCAAACTTATTTTTGTCGTGGGCCATATTTTAGTTACCGTTTCCCTTGGACGGCCATTATGACTCAAACTATATAAACAAGTCAAGAAAAAACTGTTTACTCCACTTTTGTTTCAGTTACTGTTACGACGGGTTTGGTTACAAGAGAATGATGACAATATCCTTCTTATTTATTACAGATGAGAATTTAACATTTCGGTACAGATGTTAGCTAGCATCATGAAAGTTGATTTATTTTGCTTTGGCGTGCCACATAAAATGAGATGTCGGGTCAGATCCGGCCCCCGGGCCTTGAGTTTGACACCTGTACTCTCAGGAAACATACTTGTGAAGACATTGTTTGTCATACAATCCTCAATCATGTTTGTACACACGGTCAGGTCTAAGACAAAATTTTTTTTTGTACCAGTCAAGCCCCGCATATGTCTCCAAGATTCAAGACCCGCAAAAAGCTGGTACAGTCATGTGTTGTTTGGGGATCAGACCTGACATATTTCATTTGATAAAATCCACAATATTTTAAACAACTGCTCATTTCTTTTTGAAATGGGCAACCGCAGAGGGTCCAAAAATTCTTTCCTTCACTGTATCGCTTGTCTACTTAAATAGCCACATGATAAGTTATACAATCACATCAAGAAGCCCATCAAGTTCATCTATGTCCTCAGGAAATACAGAATCGTACAAAATAAGCACAGTGTGAATCTCGAGTTAAGCCATCTTTGGTCTGATGATTCAAAATTATGCAAACACTTTAAGGCTTAAATTAGAACCAAATCACCAGAGGGGGCAAAGGTATTCACTCTCTGTCTTTAAGAAGTACCATATACACACACACACACACACAAAAAGACACGTAAAAATACACGTACTGATTCAACTCCATTACTTAAGTAAAAGTACAAAAAGCCTGTGAAGTGTACTTCGATGCTGGATTAATTAATGACAACATTAACTACCACCCCCACCCAAAAAAAAACACGGGTTTCATTTTTTCAGGTTAACCAGAAACCTTTGAGTGTGACAAATGTCACGGCTCTGCTGCCTCATAGTAGGTTGTATAGTATCCATTCACTCTCTTGTCCTGAAAAACTCAAGGATTGAGGAAAAAATTAAGTTTAAAAATAAAAAAAAATTAAATTTATACATTTTTATTTTTTCCATATGCTATTGACTAAATGCTGACAATGTGTTCTTCAAAGGCTTTGGCAATCAGGTTGTTTGGTTCCAAGATAATTTACTTGTGTTGAATAAACTTATTTTACAAATTGTAGTACAGAATATTTATTTATCTAACGGCGTTTTCATATAGCACAATATTGTTGAAGGCAATTTATGTCCTGAAAAAAAAAACATACCCCAAAAAATATTGGTGTTTGTAGGGCATGGTGAAACGGATTAATTCAATTTCCATTCATTTCAATGGGGAACAATGATTTGCAATACAGGATGGGTGTTGTTAAAGTCATACCTAAAAACACTGACGAATTTATTTAGCTATAATTAATGAAACAATAGTTGGAAGATGGAAATGTTTTAATGCCACCCATAATGCAACTGTAATCCCTTAAATAATTTCTTGTAACTGATGACCAATCTCAGATATAAGAAAGCATAGTAGCTATTAGCAAGTGATTTTGTTTTTGTATGAGTTAGGGGTGGGGGTGTCAATACGTATGTGTGTGGTATCGAGAGGCAACATCAGACAGACTTAACAAGTGTTCAGTGTCTCTCTCCTCTCTGCTCTCGTCCCCCTGACGTGTCGTCGCTGGCGGCGGAGAAACTCATCCCCTCTTCTTCTCCCCGCTTGCACGAACGCACACACACACACACACTCACACGCACATGCACACACTTCCATCCCTTCTTGCTTCTCCTTTAACAACATCCACATTCAAATACACCAGCTCCAGGCGTCATTCGTCTCTCCCTCCCCTCTCCATCGTACACCAGTAGCCTAAGCCCATAAAAAATACATCAAACACAAGCCACACGCCCGAGGCCTCGTCACACGCAAAATCATCACTCTCTCCATCTCACTCTTTTAAAAGTTACAAAACAGCGCCACTGCGGAGAAAGCGATATCAGCGGAATTGAGGCCTAAGACCGTAATGTTCACACTAAACGCTTTCCACACAAGGAAAAAGGAGCCTAACTTACCTTGTACATAATAAGACTTTTTGTTTTTTGTTTTTGAATGCTCCCACAGCCTGCAGCACCGTGACCCACTTTCCTCCGCTTCGGCTCCACATCTGGTCCAGCAGAGGTCTCGGGCTGTGACAGCGGCCGAGGGCGGCCAGCACCCATGGGCCACACTGTCAGATCGCCAGTGCGGAGAAGAGATGCACATAAGAGAGCGCGAAAAACACAGACCAAGAGAAGGAGAGTGAGCCAGCACAGTTACAAAATGAGCCAAACTAGCCTGGACGTGCGAAAGTGAAATCCAGCATGGCTTGTTTTGAACTATAATTACACTTTTATCCCACATGCATAAAGTGGATGCTGCATGGCATACAGAAAAAAAAACACCCTTAGGTGCTGCGGCTTTTGTTTCTCTTCAATTATTCCACCCTCTGTCCTCTCTTATCCTCAAAATCAGAATAGAAGCGGATCCATGTCCTCTAGATATTTAGAAGCTCGGACCTCTGTGCCAAAATGTGTAACCTTCCCGCTCTTGTGTGAAATGAGAGTTCACTGAGGTTTTATGTTAAGTTTTACAGATTTTGACCCCACGGTTCACCCGCCTGGGGAGTGGGGGGGCTAGGGGGTAGTGTGTTTGGGATGTTGGAGGAAGACAAAGCATGAAAATAAAAAAGGAATATCAATCTCGAGATCCTATTAAAATCTAATTAGATTGGCTCGCTTGACCCCACAAAAAGGACCCTTGGCATTTGGAATCCGCTTCATGTCAATGAAATGGACGGTCATGGCTCAATAATAACATATCTGGACTATTCTTTTTTTCATAGTCCCATGTGAAGCAATAACCACGTTAAAAGGTTAAATAAAACGATACATACTGTAAATCTCACAAAAATCAAAAAAAGTGAAGGCTCCCCCTTCGCATTGGCTCCTAATGATGTCTACTCGGGCCCTCCTGCAAGGCATCCTAACCGCAGGCCACTTGTCTCCTAATCGCCATAGCAACTAATGAGGTGGATAGACAAAAGGGTCTTGTTGAAATGTCTGCCTATTATTAGCCACTTCAAACATTAGGATTGAAATGGCGAGAATACTTCAAGAAGATTCTTTCATACAGTAAATGAGCCAAAACAAACATTCTGAGTCGATGCAATACAACGTATAAAAGCGCTGTCTAAATAAAGCTGTATTGAATACATCTTTATTTAGATAGCGCTTTCACAAAAGCGCCAGATGTTACTTTTGTTCTTTATAAAACCAAATTGTGCTTTGGTGTGAATGTGTGTGTCACCGGTTGGTGCCCCGGGGGTGTTTTC
Organism: Hippocampus zosterae; assembly: GCF_025434085.1. Taxonomy (NCBI): domain Eukaryota; kingdom Metazoa; phylum Chordata; class Actinopteri; order Syngnathiformes; family Syngnathidae; genus Hippocampus; species Hippocampus zosterae. The sequence continues at coordinate 20,853,864 of NC_067457.1, forward strand.
AGCTTCTCACCCAATCATAAGATGAATGATGTGTGTTCACCAAACAGTATGAGTATTTTTGAAACTATGTGACAATCCAAGGTAGACAGCATTTCCACAAATGTCTTAAAATATAATTGTATTTACATGTAAAATACATTACACAAAACCCAACAATTTAGACTTCAAAAACAATCCCTATATACACACACAAGCAAAAAAAAAATAATAATAAAAAAAAGTCATTTATACAATTAGTTGGCTATCAATTGAACACAACATGAATTTAAAAATTTAAAAAGCGAACACGGGTTTTAGTCATTTTGTAGAAATGTTAATACTCATCAGGCTATGTCCTGAATTCAGTGGTCCAAGAAGCTAAAAATGCTTCTCTGGGGTCCCTTAGTGTGTCCGACAGATGTGTCCTGCCTGCAGACCCTCTTGGCTGCCGGGTTCACGGTTCCCGTGTTCCCCCTCCTCTTTGTCGTCTGTCAAACAAAACGCAAGTTGTCCCTAAATTTGGTGAAAAATCTCAAAAATTGTTCACATTCATGCGGCAGTCTGCTTATCGAAAATGCGGGCTTTGGCGCCGCCCCGTGGCGAAATGTTAGATTGCTTAGGTTTACCGAGCAAACTCAAATTATTTTCCTCATTTTTGTTGGGAGAAAAAAAAAAACATCACTTTCCAATTTTTACATTATGATTTCTTTCACGCGACACAAATATACGATGTATTTGTGACGCGTGAAAGTCACGTTTCTCTCCAAAAACAAGTCACCGCATTTAAAGATGTGATTTTGTGCATCGCATTGATTGAACGCCGTCCTAAAAATAAACCTCTTCACTTTGTTGAATTTCCACGCCACAGATGTACACTGGGGGCTGTTTGGCGCTTTTCTCAGACAATTGTTCCAAAACAAGTCTCCAGCTTTCGATGTGAAACAAAAATAGGACGTGACACATTTTTGGTGGAGTGCCCTTTTGTCTACTCACATGATTCTGAGACGCTTTCCGGGTTGAGTCGTCTTTCTCGGGAGACAACGTCTGAAAGAGGAACGCACGACTGTTCCTGGGTGCCAGCGGGTTGCCTTCGGTTATGGACGCCAATTTCTGAAGGACAGCCCGTGGCTGACTCAACAAGGAACCTCTTTTAACCTTCACGGACACACACACACACACAAACCCCCACCCCAAAAAAACACTCTTATTTATCTGATATTGAACATAAACAATATACAGTGTACCTCGAAACGCAAATGGTGAAAGAGTGCTAATATGTTAAGAAACTAATCTAGAATTGAATACATACATTTTCCTCTCTATTTACATGACCTACCTGTGAGGATCGCAGGAAGGGATTGAGGGTTGATGATGTCTTCAGCGGCGGCGGTGCAACAGGAAGCTCTGCTTTATAAATCAAGAACAAAAGTCTCAATGGAAAAAAAACCCCACCAACATTCTCGTTTTTGTATCTTCAAGACATTGTCGATACTGTTCAGATTACATATGTCTTTTTGTATAGTGTAGCTGCTATCTTGTCTTAGCTGTGCGTGTTTAATGCATAGCATGTTTGCACCGAGGATTGAGAGGAAGAAATTTCATCTATGCTGCATGTCATACATAAAGCATATTTGACGATAAAGATGACCTTGACCCTTGATTAGATTCATCTGCCATGTGTTCGGGAATATCTTTGTGAAAATATGGTTGTACCTTGATTTACAGGGTTTATTTGCAAATTGCAAGTAAATCAAATTTCCCATTGACGTAGGGGGATATTAATCTGTTCCAGCCCACCACTATTTTTTTTGCTCAAATTCTTTTAACAAAAAAACAACAACAAAAAAAAAACTATTTGTGTGCTGACGTGTGCCTTTAAGGGGCGTGGCCTAGAAAGTGACTAAAGAAGGTACAGTGTTTCCATTTTGTATTTTTCTTGATCATCACCCCCCCAATAAATATATAAATGAAATTATATTATATATATACACACACACAAACACACATTTGCATAACGCAACAGCTTGTGACTTTGCCATCGGACCGTAATGAGGCTCGGGAGCAAACGGACCTTTCTTCTGCAGAGTCTTTGCAGTCACCTTCTTGGCCAACTTCAGGAACTGACTAGCTTCCTGGTCAATCTCGCCGTCCTCCTCTTCCAAATCTGTCGCTTTCTTGGCTTTCTGTTGGGACTGAAGAAACGCGGGGAAATGAAGAGTCAACATGAGCACATTTTTTTTCTTCTTCCCACCTCCAAATATTTCCACTCATTCAGACTCCTCATGTTAGCCTGGCATGTTGTGACTTGCGTACAAATTGAAGTCACGTCACCCTCATGCAGGGAGGATAAGCAGGAACGGGGGTTTTTTTTTTTTACACTCTACCTGTTCTCTGAGCCACTGTTCCCTCTCCAGTCTCTCCTTCCTCCTCTGGATCTCAATCTGATCCATGTCATCATCATCCTCGTGCTCCTCCTCACCCTCGGCTCCAGTCCTGTCTGCGTCGAAGGCCTCATCTGCAATGCCATGACCATCGGGTGATATGAAAATCGGGGAAGAAGCCTCGCAAATCCGGTCCGCTCCCCCACCTCCTGTAACAAACCGAGATTTTTCCAACGGAAGCGGCGAGCTCTTCCGGGCCCGTCGGAATGTAAGTCTCCATCGGCGAGGTAGCGTTCCTGGTACAGGCGCAAGCGTCGCTTGTCATCATCCATGATCTGCTTCCTGTCAGGATACGTCAACTTTAGCGCAACAACTTCACTTGACGGTTCCGGTTTTGGAATTTAGAGTTTGTACAATGCGCTCGCGCGTCGAACGCAAAGTCGCATTTTCCTCACATGTGGATCTTGTTGACCTGCTGGTGCAGCTCTTCATCGGAGGGAAGCTCCTCCAGGAGCTCCTCTTCCTCATACTCGCTCCCTCCCTCGTCATCTTCATCGCCACTGCCCTCGTCGCTGCCTGACAGTTCAGCTTCCGAGTCCACGTAGTCGGTCAGGTGCCTGCAAAAGGTTGCAGCTCAACGCCCGGAACGCCAAAACATCCACATCGACATGTCGAACGATCGCACCGTAAGCCGAGTGGCATCTTTCACCTCTGCTCGATCTTCCACTTACATTTTCTTCTTTTTTTTCTTCGCGAGATCGGGTGCAAACACTCCATTCAGCTCCTCCTCTTCGACCTCATGATTCTCTTCGTCCTCTTCATCAGCATCCGTTTCCTCATCCTCATCACTTTCGTCGTCTTCCTATAAAGACAAATTCAGATTTGTTCTTGGATTTGAATGGAATCTCAGACAATACCAGCGACGTTTCTGCCCCTTATTTTTTTTGGGGGGGGGGGGGGGGGGGTGGGGGGGCTGTCCATACCACGTCGGAGAGAAGCCGAAATTCGCAGTCCTCTTCTTCCTCCTCTTTCTCATCCTGAAGCGTCTTCGTCCTGCGAGGTGGGAAAATCCCGTCACGATAGTCAATTTACACACACGATTTCCGCTCTTCTCAACAGAGAGCATGAATTCAGAGTTGAACCCTTTTCATGCGCCCTATAACATGAACAACTGGCCACTGTAGTAGCCGCCGTCACTCGAAGGGTTAACAGGCGACAAACCAGGGTTAAAAAAAATAATAAAAATTAAATAATAATAATAATAATAATAGCAGGGCGGCCCGGTAGTCCAGTGGTTAGCACGTCGGCTTCACAGTGCAGAGGTACCGGGTTCGATTCCAGCTCCGGCCTCCCTGTGTGGAGTTTGCATGTTCTCCCCGGGCCTGCGTGGGTTTTCTCCGGGTGCTCCGGTTTCCTCCCACATTCCAAAAACATGCGTGGCAGGCTGATTGAACACTCTAAATTGTCCCTAGGTGTGAGTTTGGGTGCGAATGGTTGTTCGTTTCTGGGTTCCCTGCGATTGGCTGGCAACCGATTCAGGGTGTCCCCCGCCTACTGCCCGAAGACAGCTGGGATAGGCTCCAGCACCCCCCGCGACCCACGTGAGGATTAAGCGGCTCGGAAGATGAATGAATGAATGAATAATAATAATAATAATAACGACAATACCTGTTTTGTGCTGGTGAACTCATGTGGGAAGAACCTAAAAAGGGACAGCAAAACGGCAACCTTATCAGGAATCGTGTTAACAAGTGCTTGGAGCAAAATATTACTACAACGATAATGATACGAGTGGAGGAAAGGAAGTTACCCGAGCTGGGAAATTTGCCAGAACAAAGGCCAAGTAGTTCATCCATGCTGTTTTCGTCATCTTCCTTCTCCTTGCTTTGATCAGTCTGTGACTTCTCGCCCGCATGTGTGCTTGGAAATGCGCCCGAGCATAATCCGAGAAGTTCTTCCGTTTCGCGGGCGGCCGGTGGCGCTTCGCCGCTCGGCGCCGTCCCGAAAACACCCGAGCACATTCCTAAAAGCTCCCCCATGTTGGCGTCCATTGCGTTTTCATCCAGGCTGTCCAGGACTAACTTTCTCTTGTGGGAGTGGACGGCACCGGGATGCGGACCCACGTTCAGGAAGCCGTCGGCGTCGAGTAACTGGGAGTGGGCGTCGTCCTCGAGAGAGAAGCGACCTTGAGAGTCTCCGCCCAGACCGCCGCGTCCGCCGACTTCACCACGGGGCTCATAGTCCGCTGGGGAAGGAGGGGCGTACAAATCTTGGGAGTCTTCAACCGGTAGGCACAGCGAAGGCTCGGACAGTTTACCAGAGCTCTGCCAGAAAGATACGACGGGGGGGTGTCATGTCAATAATTTAGATCTTCAAACTTGATGTGAAACATTTTGAAACCCCCCTTTTAATCTCTGGCAGACATGCGTTGCCCAGAATTTCACGTTTGAGCGTCCCAACCTTGGAAGCGGAGCTGAGGATGCTCGGCCTGAAGAGGCACGGCGACGGCGAACGGAACAGCGAGCTGGAGTTGGAGTTGCAAGCGCCCCTCCCCGGACGCTGATGGCTGATGGGTTGATAGGAAGTGATCATGGATCCGCCCAGTTCGAAGCTACTGTTGTGGCTGATGTCCTTCATTAGAGACAGCGAGTCGTCCTCTTCTGGAGACAACGGCATCAACGCTTGACTGTCAAACCTCGGCCAATGAGGGGTTAAAAAAAATAAAATAAAATCATAATAAGTTTGGAAATCAAACAAGCTTACCCACTTTACTCCCACTGTATTGCCCCGCTCCAGATCTCCTTCCACCATCACTTCAAGGGGGGGAAAAAAAAAAGTCCTTGAAGGTGTATGCGGTGACCGGTAGACACAAAAATAAAATCTGAACACAACAGATTTCCCTGCCTACGGTGACAAGGTCAGAGGTCACAATGTGCCATTACCAATGCCGTAGCAAAGACTCACTCACTCACTGAGAAGTGTCGGGATCGGAAAGCGACCAGGCAGGTGAACTGCAAATATCTAACCAACTTACCCGGTGCGAGAGCAGGAGTTGCCAGGGAACAGTATGAGGGTGCCATCGGTGTTCATGATGTCCGCAGTTACCGACGGGCAATTCAGTGCCGCGGGGGAAAAACTTCGGGTACTCTGCGCCCCGCTGCCATCCTCTTCTTCGTCATCGCCTCCCAACAATTCATCTAAACCCTGCGATGCATCAAACCAGAAGCTAACGTCAATAGCAGAAAGGGGCAAAACCACATTGGTTGTCAAGGTAACGAGAACCCGCCCCGCCCCCACACACCTCATCGTCCTCATCCGTCATTTCGGCCTCCTCCTCTTCCTCCCCACAGTCTTCATTATCGAGGCGATTCAGCTCGGCCTTGCGCACTCGCTCCTCCTGCCTGCGCTGCGCCATGGCGAGCTGCAGCCGCTGCTTCAGGGTCAACAATTTCTCTCCTGCGAAAAAAAGCCGATGATTTGTCAAAAGAACAACGCCGCCTCCAAACCACACGTTTGGTTTCATACCAGGTTTGGTTGGTGCTGGTTCTTCTTGTCCTTCTTTAACGGTGACGGCGACAGTCTGGGCACACAACTCCTCCTTGCCAGACGCCGCGGTGTCTTTACGGATGATGTTGAGCTGCAACGTATGCTCTCCCTTCGGCCGGACCGGAGCGTGGATGTGACGGAGGTAGCGCTTTTTCAGAGCCTCGACGCCTGATGGATGAGCAAATATCGTAAGAGGAATGACGGCCGGCGGCGGTGACATTTTAAAAAGCGTGACCGACCCGGGTTGTGCGAAGCTGGATCGAGGAGGATAAAATCTCCGGCGTTGGCGCACAATTTAGCAACGGGCGGGGGGTCCAGTCCGAGCTCTTTTAGTCGGGCTAATTTGTCCATCTTTGGCTTGCCGGCCAGCGTTGTGAGGGGCTCGGCAGTAAGAGTTGTAGACTGAGGTTCAACCGCAGCTGGGGGTCCGTCCTCCGCTCGCTGGATGTTCGACAGCGCTTCGGTTTGTTTCAAAAGACCCCCTTCTTCGGATGCGGTTTTCATCGACGCATCCGCTGAAAGCGACTCCTGCAAACTCTCCGAGAGATAAAGCATCGGAGCGAATCCACGGTCGGATGTGAAGATGGCGGCATCGCGCGTAGGACTCAGGTTCTCTGGCTCGGGTAACGGTTTGAGTTGAGAGGATGCTTGGTGAGGAGGGGGAGCGGAGTCTTGCTCTGCGGGCGCCTGTTGGGCTTGGCTGGCGGGGTCGGCTGCAGGTAGCGGCGGTGTCGGTTTCTCCAACATGACTTCAGAATACTGTCGAGATCTAAAAAATAAAACAAAATTTAAAAAAAAATGAAAGACTGTTTTTTTTTCTTACCCGCCCGAAAATGTTAAAATGAAGACCCCCAACTGGTCAGGCTGAGGTAGTAGCCGGCCATCAAAAGACCCTTAACTCATTCACTCCCAAAGACGTTTTTAAACGTCTTTTCAGACTTGGTCTTGATTGGCTGGTACTGAATGAGTTAATAAGTGAACCTGACGTATGCATAACATATTTGCATTTACTTCAACAGAGCCATGGCAGGTCCCTCCGGCCTGGCTCTCTTCTTAAAAAACTGGCTGATGGTCTTTGGCTCCGGCATGTGGTACGGCAAGCCAAGTTCTGACTCTACATCAGACGAAAAGACGCATATTAAAGATTGAAGCATCAGGTTGATTGATGACAAATATTTGTGTGTGTGTGTGTGTGTCAACTGACCTCTGACCAGCCTCTGAGACTCACTGTGGAGCTGCTTCATTGCCTCTTTGCTTGCACGTGCTGCTTTTCGCTCCTAACAGCACACAAAATAGTCAGTCAAACTCACATTTTTTTTGTCTTCCTTGCGTTTCGGATTTCCGAGGGATTCGGCACTGCTTACCGCACGCTGGGGCTTTTCCGCTCCATCTCCAACCTCTTCTTCATCCAGGAAAGGTGCCTGGATTCATATTTGGAAAAAGAACCACATGAAGGCCTGAATATGAATTGATTTCAATCTAGCCAGTCATGTTGAACGCAACATACCTGTTGCTTTTTCATCTTTTGTTTGACAGCTGCTCGAATTGAATCCAGTGACTCTTCCTCCTCTAACTCGTCATCGATACCGGCGTCGAAGAGATCCGTGTCAGCCAACAGGCAGCCGCTGTCATTCGGGGCAGTGAGGAGATGCGTACCCTGCGTGCAAGGAGGCTTGTCATTATCGGTTTGATGCAACACCCCCGAGCAGTTTTTCCTCTCTGAACAGATTGTTGGGGAAGTTGTTTCATTTTTTTTTTGTAAGCGGGATTGCGTAAATGTTTGATTCAAGGAAACCGGAAAGGTCTGTGTGAAAGCCACGTTTGAGAGAAGTGGGAAGCGGCGCCTTGCAGATGGAAAAGTAGCCACACTGTACGCCAAAAATCACTCACTTCGTCCATGTCGGAGAATCTCTCTTTGGTCTTCAGTTTTTCCACCGTTTTGCTATGTTTCTCCTTTTTGTCTCGGCGCCGCTGGCTCCTCTCCCTCCTTTTTGGATCTTTAGTTGTTTTGGCGACCTTCTTAGTGTTCTGCCTGTGCTCATCCACTTTCAGCTCGGGTTCGCTGTCTTCGTCATCTACGGGAGCAGAAATTCTTCTCCTGCTTTTTTCAACCTCTTGTTTCTCATCTGTTTCTATCTCCTCTCCACGAGAAGCAGACATTAAGAATGTTTCTGCCACAGCCGTCTCCTCCTCCTCCTCCTCCTCGCTGTCTCTGATGGCATGACGGCGAGGCTTTCGGCGAACTTGAATGTCTTCTTCCTCATCAGAGTCTGTAAATACAACAGGGGGGAACAAAGTGCAAATGCTGATAAGCATAGTTGCTCTTTTGCAAACAATCCATCCACAGTCGTCATCCATGATGAAAGCTTTACACATCAATGGCCAATCAAGCCATCCATTCACTGAAACATTTGAGCCATCTGCGGCTCATTCAACCTCTATTGTTGTGCAACTTCACCTGGATGATCCTCTCTGTTATTTGTTGTCTCTGGCATAGTCCCCTCTGCTGGAGAGCCCATTCCACTGTCTGAATCGCTCTCGGTTTCCGAGGGGGCCATGGAAGGAAGACCTTCAACCTGAGTAGACAGAATAAAAAAAAGAACATTCACATGTTGCACATCAAATGGGGTCCTATGTACATCCTAAAGAACAACTTAGCTAGTTAAGAAGGACTCTCTCAGCTACAGCTTGAACCATTCATGCATTTTGGCGTGATTGTTTGAGGACATGAGTGGCGCCTCGGAGCAAGCCAAACAATGAGCACATACGTTAGCTGGCGATGGCCTCGTATCATGACGTGGAAAGGAAACTTGTCTGGTGTCTATTTCGATTTGGGGAATATTACTGACATTACAATTTAATCACGGTTGCTATGTAACATTGTTCAACCAAGACGATGAAGGGAGACGCCGATGTAATTTACAAGTAGCTAGCTGCGACAAAGTCGCCTCGCTCGCTAACTAGCAGAAGCTAACAATAGGAAAGAAATGTTAATCACACAAAGGAATTGATACATTCTAGTTTATTACACAACAGGCGAAAATGTCTTGTGGTGAAAATTATATCCTCACCTGTTGCTGAGAAAGGACCAGGCTCATCTCGTTGCCCGCTTGCTACTCGAAGATTGTCACAAAGAAACCAGCGGCGAGAAATCAAAAGTCTCGTCAAGTTTTGGCAGCGTCAAAAAGCATCCAAAAAGTTCATGCCTGAACAACGGAGGATAATTCAGTCGTTGATGTCCAATGAGATGGCCTTTAGCTCGGTTGCCTCTCGTCCTCCCGCCTGTTCTCACAGCACAATTTTTTATCTTTCGCGCGCCGTGACAGCTGGACCACAGTTTTCGTCAGCGAGGTGTCAATCGGTGTCGTATGGCTTTTCTATTGGTCGTTAAGACACATCTGTCCCGCCTACATTTAAACAACCTGTGCGTGCCTGATTTAAGTCTCGCGACGTTTTCGGCGGGCGGGATCGAGGCGTGTGGAAAGTGATTATTATTCAGGTCGAGCAACAATAATTAAATTACGTATAAAAAACCTTATCATTATTACCTATGATGATTCCCATATTTTGAGGGTCCAAACATTAACAACATAAAACTCTTTCTCTCTCTCTAACTATATATATGTCTACTAACTCTCTCTCTCTATATATATATGTATACACTCTGTATAAATAAAATAATGTAATGATTACTGATTTATTTTTTATAACAGATCTGTACTATGATCACAGAAGACACCTTGCTAATTATTATTTCGATGTGCACAAATCTTAATTGATAATTAAGGTAAAATGGGCGTAAACTTAAGTTTCTTTTTTTTATATCTTTTTATTTTCAAATAGCCCACATAAGGAGTTACAAAGTTTAATAAATCATACAATGAGGGCACAGCACCCTGTTTTAACACATTTGGCTGAAAAGATGAATCTGATTTTGACTGTAAAATGCATAAGAATTACATCCAATTCTTAAGATAATCTTCATTTTATATTATGATTTATGAAGCAAAATCGACATTTCAAAGGACTAATTGTCGATTATGTGTTAGCGTTATCTGCCGTCATTAAAGTTTGATGCGCACCTGATGAGCTCGCGCATGCGCACATTACAATTGAATGCTTCCCACTCGCGCATGCGCAGTTACAAATCCCCAACGCCAGAAGCGGCAGTATCAGTAGTTGGGGTCAACCAGCCCAGTCAACAGCACTCTTCGCTGTCTTTTATTCCATTTTTTTCTTAAATTAGCCACTTTAAGCTTCGCGATACCGCCCCCAATTTCAGCGTCGGTACGGAGCCGCCAGGCCGGGACAGAGTCGGAGAGAGAGGCCTCGGCAATGGAAGCGCTCGGACCCGGTAAGAAATGAGACAAATGAGAGGCGAGCTACTACGCGGAGAGATCCGCGCTTGCGACTCGTGGGCTCAGGTGTGCGACTTCACTGGGGGCCGCGGCTGCACTGAGGCCTCGAAGCACTGACGGAAAACAAACACAGACCCACCCCGCGTGTCTCTTTGCGTGACATTATCGACGTGGGGTGTTCGAACATCGAATGCGTGTGTATTGTGTGTGTTCTGCGACCATGCCCGTGTGGTTTTATTTATGTGAGGCACGCACGTCTCGTCGTGTCGGAGCTGGTATTGTGTGAGTGGGGATTTAACTAGGACCTCCTTCCTTCCTTCCGCGTCGTAGTGTGTTCACACGTTTCTTCATTTCGATTAAAACCGCGATGTTTTTGGACAGTGACAACAGGCCGTCTGGCCGACGTTCAGTCAATCGTGTCACATATTTTTCCCACCCTTACTCTCAAGCCGTTTTATTTTTGAGCCATCGCCATCGGGACAGCGTGCTTGCTTTCTGGGGCTGCCTTCGTTCGAGATCCGTCACTAACAAGAAAAGGGGGAGAAAAAGGCAAAGATTGCCCAGGAAAACGAAGACGTTTAACTACTCGCTGGTGATATTTTAGTGGCCGTGTTATTGCGTCGGACTCCTCTGCCTGGCCAGCTGCCATGCGCATGTGAAGACACAGCGGGATTGGATGGATGGCGCTTTTCACCATCACAAGGCTGCAGGCATGCTCCATGTTACTCATCTGCTATATGATAACAAAGCCACTTCCCGGCTGTGCAGTTATTGCAAGGAAGCGTGCACCCTAACACTCGGCGATAACAATTGCAAGCCGCAAAAGCCTCCCACCCCACTTTTTTTGTAACATAAACGCATCCTTCCTCTTGTTTGTAATAGACTGCTTTGTTGAGAGCAGATCAACATTTTCTAAAATGTATTAACGCGCATTAGTGTGCTTTTTTTGTGGCCAGTCAAAATTGGAAAGATATTAACAGATCCTGGTTTTCTGGAATGTCCAAGGAAATGCGGAGGGGAAAAAAGTCAATTGGACAAGTATCCACAGGTGTTTGTATTCACACACCATGGAAGCTTTATCATGTTTGTTTCCTTCGACTATTCCGATTTTCACAAAATTGTAATCAAACCAGATAATGCACTGTTACAATTTTAGAAAACTTGCAGCAGAATGCAAATGAGGTGGACCATCACACAATAAAATGAGCGTGGGCAACCCGCACGCCAAGCAAATGAGCACCGGGCATCTCCTGGCATGCTGCAACGAGAACACCTGCAACCCTCTAATGCAGTGGTTCTTAACTTCCTTACAGGTACCGAACCCAACCAGTTCATATTCACGTTCACTGAACCCTTCATTTGTGAAAATTAAAAATATGATTTTTTTCCCTACAAATTCATGACATTAAAAAAAACACATTTATTAAAAACAGAAAAAAAATTATAAAATTACATGGCATAATGTAGTTTTTTTTTTTAATTGTATGACATACACTCGGACTGAGTGAACAAAATTTTCCCACAGCACTGATTGGACAAGTAATTTGATGTGATCATCTGCAGCCAGCGATTGCCAAGTGGGCGTGTCATACCAAATTGACATCTTGAGTCGGGTGTGTCTCGGTCGAACCCATCAGACGATTCACCGAACCCCTCGGGTTCGATCGAACCTGGGTTAAGAACCACTGTTCTAATGGGTTTTGAGGATCCACATATAGTATGCTGCTCTGTATTACTTATCAAACCACAAACATTTGGTGCGGTGGTCAAGGAAGAGGCAGTTTGCAGTAATGTGAGGAGAGAACAAAGGAGAAAGTCAAAATATTCTGACAGGCACCGCATGTAATGATTTAACACCCCTTCACTGACAGCACCTGTGCATTTCGGTGACAGAGGCGCTTCATGCTGTGCTTTCTAGCCCCATGAAATAATATTGCATCAAATGTATATCTTACAAATTGCACATCATGTTTTGGTGTGACGGTTTGCAGTGATATGCTGTTTTTGGCTTGCTCCTTAAAATCCTGCGCATACAGTGAAGTTTAATACAACTCCAAATGTAGTTGCTTCATTTGTAATGAAAATAGAACATTTCAACATGTTGTCAGTGTAAGGGCAGAACTTGGATACTGCTTTTTTTGTTGTTGTTGTTGGATCTCATGAAAACGCAATTCTTTAATCCAGGTGTGGGTATCGGTGCCCTGGCTGCTTAGATCGCTTCAGTCTCTGAGTCATCACCTGGTCCGATCATCATGCTCAGTAGAGCCTCGGCTCTCCAACTGCTTCATCACGCTGTGGTTACCAGGGACACATCAACATGAACATAATACATTTGTGCCTTCATCACTGCGCATGTAAATGCGAGGGGGAGGGTCAGAAGTGTTACCCCCCCCAATTTTTTTTTTTTTTTTAGCCCCATTACCACCAAAGAGTGCTGCTGGGTGCAGATCAGTGGCATGCAAGTGGAAAACTGCTCGTATCGTGCAGGTTCCCAAAATAATAGGAAGCTGTATTTAAAGACAGTAAAATGTACACCTTTCAATCGCCGTTGTCATTTGTTGAATCCATTAGCGGACTACGGAATGTCGGCATGTTTACATGGCTCTCACCATTCCGCCTACACTCCCCTTGATGGCGATGGAAGCCAGATTCAGAGCAGAACTGTGCCACTTACCGGTAAAGTAGCTTTTTTTCCAAATTTTTTTTCCTCCGGTGGTCTTTGGACATGAGGTGGCCATTTAAATGCAAGCTGAGTGACGCACACAGACTACAAAATCAGCAGAAAGATTGCCGAATTGACTGTGTTCAGGAAAAGCGTGTTTCACTTTCATTCTAAATAGGGACTTGCTTCGTACTAAAAAAAAAAAAAAGTCAACTAGTTATTGGGGTCATATTTTGTGATGAGCCTTCGCTGGACTTTTCCAACTATCAGCTGAGGAAGCTATAGATGGGTTGAAGCTCTTTTTTTTTATGCTTCATGTGAATGAAGATGTTAACTGCACACTGAGGCTTAGATGTTTTTATACCCCGGCAAAATTTGGAATATGTGGAGGTGTGCAGCGCATTTGTAGTCGAGCGCCGAGCTAACTTAAACTCGCATGTTACATCAAGACTGCATCGTGGCTCGATCAAGGCCACATCGGGAAAGAAAAGCACCGCGCATTGTCAAGACGGGTGAGTTACGCGCTGCCAGTCACACAAAGGTAACAATAGGAAGGCAGCAATTAAACTACTATCTAAACTATGCTTGAGGAGTGCGTAGCTGTGTGGAGGAGGGTGTCATTTGGGGGCCCGCCCTTGGTGGGGCGGGGGGCATACAGACGACTGTGTTTTGGGGGAGGCAATGGGGTCCTGATTGTCTGTGCTCTCGCGCCTCACTTGTTAACTGGAGCGTGTGGCTCCATGGAGTTCAGCGGGACCCCCGCATTAGGCTGGCAGTTGACAAGAGCATTAAGCGACCCCCCCCACCTTTGTCCTTCCTACCACCAAAACTGATGACACTGTAGGTCTGCGTGGTCATGCGTGTCCAATGAATTCAAAGTGAAGATAAATGCAGTGATCATGTTTAGGCAGAACTGCGATTACAATGCGTTCATCTCCCCATTTGGAAGGAAATTTGATGTGAGGGAGATGACTCGATGTGTGGAGGAGGGAGCTGCGATATGGCACATCGTTGGCTTCTTTTCACATAGATGACGTTGTGCCGAATGTGACTAAATTCTGAGTAAATCATACTAAGTTGTCATGGGAGTGGAAAAAAATGTATACATCTGCGGCTTGTACGCAAATGGAACGGTAATCCCAGACTCTGCGCACCACCCCTCCATATGGCATTGCTGCTGTCTGTCTGAGAGAAGCCTCGGCTTTGTCTCAGTGTTTTGAGGTGGGTGCCCTCGTATGTCTGGGTGGATCTGGGGGTGGGCTGACTGATAATTGGAGGGCATTGTTTCGCCGGCCCCTCTATGACCCACATGGTCAAGCGGGGGCAGAGTTCTGGATCAATTGCGGCACTTTTGCGCCGTGCCTCCATGTGCGTGCGCGTGTGTCTATTTCAGCGCAGGCCACCCTGATGAAATGGTGAACAAGCCTGGCATTGAGACAGTTAAAGTTTGGCATCTTGATTAAAAATCTATGATTTTTTTTTGGTCCCCCCCCCCGCCCCCCCTGAATCTGCACTGCAATCGTTCCTATGTCCTGGGCAGCGTGCGTCAATGTGCTTTCCCATAATGGCTGTTCCTTCCTGTCTCCAGGCCCGCCTGCCCCTACCGCTCTGTTCCAGCCTCCGCGGCGTCCCGGCCTCGGCACGGTGGGGAAACCCATCCGTCTCCTGGCCAACCACTTCCAAGTGCAGATTCCCAAGATTGATGTCTATCACTATGATATTGACATCAAGCCTGAGAAGCGGCCGCGGAGGGTCAACAGGTAGCTTTGCATACATTTGGACCCCCCCCCCCCCCCCCCCGCTTCAATAGGATTGCGTGAGGACTTTTCCAGTGTAATTTTTACACCCATTTTCTTGCCTTCCAGAGAGGTGGTGGACACGATGGTGCGGCACTTCAAGATGCAAATTTTTGGAGATCGACAACCTGGCTATGACGGGAAGAGGAATATGTACACAGCACATCCACTGCCAATTGGAAGAGACAGGGTTAGTTTCTCAAATGAGCTCCCCTTTTACTCAGAATGGTTCAAACGCAAGTCAACGGGGCACTCGTAAGGCACCGCTCTCGAGTTCTTAATCCTCCTCTCTGCCCTTTTGGCAGTTATTACTTGTCTTGCTGTTGTCACCCATCTCCTTGCTCTGTGGTTTAAAGTTTCTCCGTCACGATTAGGTGGATCTGGAGGTGACCCTACCGGGCGAAGGGAAAGATCAAACTTTCAAGGTGTCCCTGCAGTGGGTGTCCGTGGTCAGTCTTCAGATGCTCCTTGAAGCCTTGTCCGGTCACCTGAACGAAGTCCCGGAGGACTCTGTTCAGGCTCTGGATGTCATCACGCGGCATCTCCCTTCCATGAGGTCTTCATTTATTTTGTCTGTTTACAACACGTCATTCAGTACATGTCGCTTCTGATTGCGTTTCGCTGTTTAGGAGTCTTCAGCTGGATTCCACGCTATGCAAGGAATTTTTTTTTTGGTCTACAATTTTTATTTTTGGTGTCTCTTTCCACAGATACACTCCGGTGGGCCGCTCGTTTTTTTCCCCTCCCGAGGGCTACTACCATCCTTTGGGTGGAGGCAGGGAAGTGTGGTTTGGTTTCCACCAGTCCGTCCGTCCCGCTATGTGGAACATGATGCTCAACATCGATGGTAAGCCTGTGCTGCAACTCTGTGTAAAATACAGAGTATGGCACCCAGCAATGAGACTGCGCCCAACCATACGGTGCGCCGAATGGTCGTGAAAATACAGTACTATGAAAAAGGGAAACCTTCTAAATGTCTCGTTATGGTGATTGATTTTTTTTTTCCCCCTGCAAAAATAAGTTTCTTTAATCATGGGTTACATAAACTTTTCAGCACCTCCCACAAATGCAATTTATTTAAATTAAAAGTCCCAAGTGTAGCTTGACCGTAGTTTAACGTTTAGGTGAACAATTATTGTACCTTCACAATTCTGAAAAGTTGTTTGTTGTACTTCAGCAACCTCCCGAGTAACTCCAGCTCGATAGTCTTTTTGCTCTTGCTCTATTGTTATGAAGATCAGCCTGATTTGTGGCGGTTCCATTACGGAAAGTCCGATGCACTATTTCGACCCAAATATTTTTCTTGAAATGGGACCTTCAGCCTGACTACAATCTGTCCGAAGCCTCCTAAAAAAAGCATCTGTACATCATGCTTTCCTCTTTTTGCCTGTTCCACTTGATCCAATCCCCCCCCCCCCTGCTCCCACATGACGATTTCATGCACAAAATTGTTCAGCTCGTAGCTACTAACGAATGGTTACTCTTGGATGTGGCGTCTCTCTTATCCTCCCAGTGTCGGCCACTGCTTTCTACCGTGCTCAGCCCGTGATTGAATTCATGTGCGAAGTTTTGGATATACAGAACATCAATGAACAGACCAAACCCCTGACGGATTCGCAGCGTGTCAAATTTACCAAGGAAATAAGAGGTGAGCGTTGGCTAAATATGTCATGTGAAAGGATTTCATATTTGCAAGATGCGCACATGTAACATTTCATCCTCGCCGGTCAAGATTTTCTTGTATTTCCAACTGGCACACTGGAAAGTTTGCGAAAATTGAATCCTGCTCCTTTGCGTTGCCGTTGCGCTGTTTTCATGTTTGAACAGGCTTGAAAGTGGAGGTCACACACTGCGGTCAGATGAAGAGGAAGTATCGCGTCTGCAATGTTACACGCCGGCCAGCCAGCCACCAAACGTAAATGACCTCCAGATATCGTCACCTCGAACTTCCAATCTCAAGCAGTTTTGTTTTTGGAATTTGCATGAAGACGAATTGGACTGTGTTGTTTGCCATTGATCTGCGTTGTCCTTTTCTGGATAGGTTCCCCTTACAGCTTGAGAACGGCCAGGCAATGGAGTGCACCGTCGCTCAGTATTTCAAGCAGAAGTACAATCTGCAGCTCAAGTATCCACATTTACCCTGTCTGCAAGTCGGGCAGGAACAGAAGCACACTTACCTGCCGTTGGAGGTGAGGAGGAGATTCTTTTTACACTTGAAACATTTAAAAAAAAAGAGCGCTCACTGTTTTTTTTTTTTTTGGGTATGGGCGCTTGCAATGTAGGTCTGTAACATCGTAGCTGGACAACGCTGTATCAAAAAACTGACAGACAACCAGACGTCCACTATGATCAAAGCGACCGCACGCTCCGCCCCTGACCGACAAGAAGAGATCAGCAGACTGGTGAGTGAAGATGTTTGGAATTGCCACTGGATCTACGAGGGGGATTCTGTCAAATGTTCAAACACAAAGTAACCACATTACCGCCTCTTTATCCTCGCCTTTTCTTCTCGTCCAGGTCAAAAGCAACAGCATGGTCGGGGGCCCGGACCCATACCTGAAGGAATTTGGCATTGTGGTGCACAATGACATGACCGAGGTGACCGGACGAGTGCTCCCAGCGCCCATGCTACAGTATGGGGGCCGGGTGAGTACAGACACAGGGAGGGACTGTGGCAGGGTGAGTATCGGGACGGGGCGACACTTTTGGGGATACTAGCCTAATGATGAATGAATTGGGTTGGCGTTACGTCAGAGCGAATGTTTGGACAAAGGGCTTTTTTTTTCCAGGTTTGCAGGACGAGTTAACGTATTGAGTTACTGATATTCGTGCTGAATCAAAATAAACACATGGCTTTATCAGGGGCCGAACATGACCTTAAAAAAACGAACTCCCGTATTTCCCGCACTATAAGGCCCGCCTGAAAACTTTCTATTTTCTCAAAAATCAACTGTGCGCCTTATAAATCCATGTACCTTCTAAATAGATGGATATTCTGATTTCTTGGGCATAGTATTTTCAAAGCTCTTTCAAGTGCTTTGTTGCAGCTGCGGCCCGGTTGTGAAAGCTCAATATAAATAAAGCTATATTTGGCGTAGCTCCATCTAGTGGATGCATAGCGCAACCGCTGCCACTATTGTGGCTTTTGTTCTCTGCACCTTAAAATGCGGTGCGCCCGATATATGCAAACAGGCCATTTATCGAAGGTGCGCTTTATCGTGCGGAAAATGCGGCGACGAGTGCAGCGATTAAATGAAGTTGCCCTGCAAGACCTGGAACTAGCCCTGCGTGGGGGGGAATCCTGTGGTGCAACTCAGCAGTCTAAGTGTGCAGATCCTCGCTACCAGGGGTTAGTTTTCCAAAGGCGCCATGTGAAAAACTGGAACAGTCGACGAGGGCGCGCCGGTGTGCTGCATCGCATTCCACGTTAATTGACTTGACTTGATTATATGATGCATTAAATGGTATCGTTTTAATACGCCACTAATTGTGGAGCTATGTATGTGATTTCTAAACGCAGAAGATGACCTTTTATTAGTCCCACATTGAGGACCTAGCTGTTGCACAAATAACCGATTTTAATAGACGGTAAAGATGTTAATATGTACACAAAGTTTAATTTCTTAACGTGTATGGGGTGGTGAGGGGCGCGTGTTATGATATGGGTGGATTTGGTCTAATCACAAAAAGACTGCTGATTCACCCACCGAATCTCAATTCAGCCATCCGGCCCGCATCTGGAGAGAGGACGTTGAATCGCGTGCTTGAAAACAAAAATTGGCTGTCAATGTACTCGTGCTGATCCATGTGGAAATGCTGAGATGTTTGCATCCGTATTTGAACGCTCGAGCCTGCCTGTCAACTTAACCCAGCACGATGCTCCTCTTTGGTAAGATGGGCTGAATGGGGATTCAGGGATTGCGAGGAAGTGGGTCTGAGATGAATGCGTTGCCACGGGGATGTCGATGAGACTTGTTATCACCCAGCACGAGGCCAGCAGTAATTTTTTTTTTGAGCCACTTGAGGGTATATTTGGCTTTCATTCAGGAAATAAAACTGACATTCTGCTGACACGAAACGTAATCCTGATTTCTCGATTAGCTTTTGGGAGGATTTCCCCATTTTTTGTTTTGCGCTTGATTTATAGTCGTTCAAATTGTTTGAAGTGCTCAAACGCCGCCGGCGCTCTTCTTCCGCTCTTAGTTGAACACTTGGCCGTTTGCCACCTGGGACAGCAAGTCTAATCGGCTTCCAATGAACACCTTTAAGTGTGGACTTGTCAAATCCTTTTATATTTTTCTCATTGCTATGAATGAATTGTATTGATTTTTTTCATTTAAAAGCTGTATGCTGTTTTTTCTTTCAATTGTCGGGGGGGGGGGGGGCAATACCGCCTAAAGTCACTGGATACACACTTGATCTGCTAAAGGCTCATTTGTAACATACTCCAGGACTTCATTTCGACATAATTGTTGACCGATACCACGTTTGTCCTTTAAAACTTGCAATCCAAGTCTGTATTTGGGTATTTTTCACAATTTGAGAAATGCTTCGCCCATGCTGACGCCAAATGTCCGCGATTAACTACTCGGGTGATTTGCTCAGGGGCCTACGAGGCTCTTAATAGACTTTGGTAAAGCTTGTTAACCAGGTAGAAAGCTTTTTGGATTTACAACCTTAGTGATGATATTGTGTGTGCAAATCATCCCACAATGCAAACGGATTTGATTGGAAGACGAAACGTAAAGCGCGTTCCGTTCTTCATGCAAGTCAACCTCGTGTATCGGCTCGTCCAACCGGGGGGTTGACTAAGAGGTTAGGGACTCTCTCCGCAGAATAAAACGGTGGCCACGCCCAATCAGGGCGTGTGGGACATGAGGGGCAAGCAGTTCTACGCCGGCATCGAGATCAAGGTCTGGGCCGTGGCCTGCTTCGCGCCGCAGAAACAGTGCAGAGAGGACCTGCTGAAGTGAGTGCCGGACTGTATGAAATCAGAAACTCTGCTTGCTTAGTCCGGGCGACGACGTTGGAGCTTGATGGAGAGCCTCGGCTGGCTTCTGCTGATCGCTAATGAGCCCGGCTTCATTTTGGTAGGAGCTTCACCGACCAATTGCGTAAGATCTCAAAGGATGCCGGGATGCCCATTCAGGGCCAGCCGTGTTTCTGTAAATACGCGCAAGGAGCGGACAGTGTGGAGCCCATGTTCAAGCACCTCAAGATGTCCTATGTGGGTCTGCAGCTCATTGTTGTCATCCTGCCGGGCAAAACGCCCGTCTACGGTAAGCGCACCATTTTTTTCTTTTGCCCCATTGCATGACGTAAAACTAGATGAGGCTGAAAATTTTTTGCTTTGGTGATTATTTGGTCACCTGTGGGTTCTTCTCCGCAGCTGAGGTGAAGCGGGTGGGAGACACCCTCCTCGGCATGGCCACCCAGTGTGTTCAGGTGAAGAATGTGGTCAAGACGTCCCCACAAACTCTCTCGAACCTCTGCCTCAAGATCAATGCCAAGCTGGGAGGCATCAACAACGTCCTCGTGCCGCACCAGAGGTCGAGGAAGCCTTTCTTCGTTTTATTCTTTTGGTTTCATGCAAATATGGAAAGAATTGTTTGCTCATCCGTGACTTTTTTTTCTTTTTGGAATGTGGGGGTGTGTTTTGACTTTTTCAGGCCGTCCGTTTTCCAGCAGCCCGTCATCTTCCTGGGTGCGGATGTCACTCACCCTCCAGCAGGTGATGGGAAGAAGCCGTCAATAGCGGCGGTTGTGGGCAGCATGGATGGTCACCCCAGTCGTTACTGCGCTACAGTCCGAGTACAGACGTCCCGTCAAGACATGTCCCAGGTTTGTAAGCGCGTTTTTTTTTTAAACTCCAGAAGCAACGTCACCCTGTCTTTGGAAACGACAAGACTTTCTGGTCTCTTCAGGAGCAGCTCTTCAGTCAGGAGGTCATCCAAGATCTGACCAACATGGTGCGGGAGCTCCTGATCCAGTTTTACAAGTCCACGCGCTTCAAGCCCACTCGTATCATCTACTACCGGGGCGGTGTGTCTGAAGGCCAGATGAAACAGGTTCCGCATTGCGCACATTTTCTGTCTTGCCGTGTTCCTAATTATGCGTGGAGGAGTGCCGAAAATATGCTTTCCTTTTGACTGTTTTTAGATCACTGCTATGAGTCTCAAACTGCTTTATTTATCAGCTACACCTGCGGCGTTTAAAAGGGAAATGACCAAAGATTACAAAGCAAATCACACGAATCATTTTCTGCTGAGTGAAATAGTTTATTGCCTTGTGGAATGAAAACATTTCAAGAAAACTTCGGGGAGAGCGTCATGCGTATGTGAAAAGAAAAAGGATTTGTTAAAAAAAAATCTTTCAGCCCATGCATTGTATAAAAGACAAATTGATAAAAAAGTTTCTGCCGGGATTGAAAGTGGCGGGTGCATCTGTAGTTGTCCGAACCACCTGGAAATATTTCCCACAGGCTGATCAATTTCTGGAAATTTGGTGAATGGCTACAATTTTGCCGTTTTTAGAATGTCATGATAAAAAAAAAAAAGACAAACTCCCACGTTATTATAGAACCTATTGTAATTCCCCATGATAAAAAAAAAGTTCCCATAGGAAACTGGATATTGAAATGTAGCGCGTGGGAAATATTTTTGATGATTAACACTGCTACTCACAGATTTTTCTATTTTATTTTTTTAAGAACAGCCCGTTACACTTTTCTTTAATGTTTTCAGGTAGCATGGCCGGAGTTGATTGCCATCAGGAAAGCGTGCATCAGTCTGGAGGAGGATTATCGGCCCGGCATTACCTACATTGTGGTGCAGAAACGCCACCACACGCGTCTTTTCTGCTCTGACAAAGCTGAGAGGGTCAGAACTGTTTGAATATGTATCTTTTTAATGTCGAACATTCATTTTATGATTTTAAAACGACACGATAAACGGTTGTGTTCTTTCCGCGTGTCACTTTTAGGTTGGGAAGAGTGGTAACGTGCCAGCTGGCACCACAGTGGACAGCACCATTACACATCCGTCGGAGTTTGATTTCTATCTGTGCAGCCACGCTGGAATTCAGGTGAGGCAATCGGCTGTAAATCCCAAAAACTAATTTATAGCGCAATTCTGTTCTAAGTTCATAAGATTTGGTGCTACTTTTGGTCATGGATGATGACGTGATGTCAACTCGGAGTCAAGGTACCACTGTCAAATCCATTTGCCACATCAGGGTACCAGCCGTCCATCCCACTACCACGTCTTGTGGGACGACAACTGTTTCACGGCCGATGAGCTGCAGCTCCTCACCTACCAGCTCTGCCACACGTACGTCCGCTGCACGCGCTCCGTCTCCATCCCGGCGCCCGCCTACTACGCCAGGCTGGTGGCTTTCCGTGCTCGATACCATTTGGTGGACAAAGACCATGACAGGTGAGCTTGCAAAAACGTTGGAAATTGGTAGTTGGCGTCGCGAGACAAACATTTTTTTATTTTTGTCTTGCAGTGCTGAGGGTAGCCATGTGTCAGGCCAGAGTAACGGCCGTGACCCCCAAGCTTTGGCCAAGGCGGTTCAGATCCACTACGACACCCAACACACCATGTACTTCGCCTGAACTTGGGAGCCTATCCGCCCGTCCACACTTGGACTTCCAATCCCGTCTGTATTTTTCATTATTATTTTTCAAATCGGTTCACTGTTCGTCTTCTCCTCGTCGTCTCGTCCCCTCTCATCATAGTCACTTTTCCATTTCCCCTCAAATGTGCATCGGGGCGACATTTTTTTGGACGGTATTCTGTGTCCACTAGCTTTCGAATGAAACGAGGCTCAGTCCGTCCAGTGTACACCCCAGAGGCAAGTCGCCGTCCTAACCAGCAATTCAGCACCGCAAACCCGCAGGGGTTTCCAATGCGCAGAGGAAAATGACAAAAAAAAACCAGACGCATACATACTACTACTAATTGAGCCATTATTTTGTTTGATTTCATTTTATTTTCTGAATCTGAATGTCTGCACTCGTATTTTTAAGATACACTGAGCTACGGAGTATTTCGGCACCACTTGCGTCGACGAAGCTCTTTCGCTCTCCCAGCTAAGCAGGACTCTGATCTACTTTTACCTCAAAGCCCACCAGGGCAAATTCTGTCACAAGGTCTTGGGTTTTATTGGGTGGTCGGGAGGGAACTCCAAATGAGGAGATGGAGGGGGGTGGGGGGGTTGACCTTTTGAGAATGATTATATATATATACATATATGATATATTTTTTTTCCTTTTTATGAGTGTGTTTTAACTTTTTTCCTCCTTGAGTCTTTTACAAACGAGGTGACCTGGGTGTCCATACCCATTCCTACTTTCCTCCCATCCTTGCGAACGAGTAGCCGGTGTATGCGTGCGCGTCTCTGTAAATGCGTTGTGCTGTCGGTTTGAGTGCGTGTGCGTGTCCACGTGCTTTTCATGGCAGGCCACTGAATTGTAAAGGGAAATTGAGGAGATAACTGCTGTATATGCCTCAGATTTGTTGTTTTTTTTCCTAATCACGCGTACAGTACATATAAAGTATATTTACATCCCTAGAGCAGCTTTGACAGAAATGACTTCAACAGGCGTCGTCGGGGGGGGGGATTTCTAGCAGTCCTGGGTCACGTATTGATTCACATCAGGTAACGCCTTGGCGGGGATTTGCACACGCGCGACGATTGATTTCCAGTTGTGCGTGACATTTCATCTGAGGGACAGTGATGTCGGAGGTCGGGACCTGTTTGGCGACAAAAAAAACAAAAACAAACGGCAGCACAGTGGTCGTATCAGCGGTGTGACAAATTGGATTTTTCTTTGGACCTGATTATCTGAAAGACTTTATGACACTGCTGGAATTTTTTTTATATATATAAATATCTTTTAGTGGTAATTTTTAGGGCCAGAAAACGGTTGTATATATACTGTATTTTTTTTGTTTTGAGGTCTCATTTCCAAATGACGGCCAATTCATTGCACTGACCCGGGACGCTAGGCAAGTAAAAGAGGACACTCTATCTCTATTACCTTTATGCATTTATACATACGAATCAATAAATCAGATTTGTAAAAAAAAATTAATATAAGGATGTTTTGTGGCGATCTTTAAAAAAAAACCCAACTGTTTAGAATTTAGTGCTACCGTTGATGACGTCGTGGTGGTTGTCGGTGTTGTAATTGTTGTGATTTTTTTTTTTTTTTTTAAGTCAGTTGCGGTGAATCTTTTTCCAAGTAGTTCAGAGGTTGCAGGTCAAGGGCGGTTGGAATTTTGTTGTAGCATCCCGGCTAATGGCGAGGAGATGTGCCACCCCCTCCCCCTGGGATGGATAAACTCATGCTTCCTTTGTTGGTCCAAGGACGGCTTGAAGCTTCGTGGCAATTTGAGGCTTTTATGTAGCACTCCGTAGTGATGAGACAGATCTGCCTCTGTGTGTCACTGTGTGCCGGTTTTTGACCAGTTGGCTGGAGACAATCAGGGATCGTACTTGTAGTTGAGCTAGATTGGGTGGTTGGGGGTGGGATTGTTTTTAAGCGGTTTGCAATAGGCAATGAGATTTTTTTTTCTTCTAAATAAATGGTTTCAATGACTGTATTTGATGTTTACCCCTTTTAACTCTTAGTCTTTACTATACAAGGTGTGAGTTTCTCATTCTCATATTTTTTTTTTTTAAACACTGGATTGAACGAATCGACTTTAGCGTGACCACTGCCCCCTTAAGACCCATGAAAGCATTGCTTGCCGTTCGGTAGTTGCGCAAGCGGCGCCCTCAGAGCGTTGCTTCTGGAAAGCCGACAGTGCGCGGGCTGGCAGTCGCCGCGCACGCCTCATCAGGGGGGTACAGCTCGAGGTAAAACCCTTTTTGTAATAAACCACCCGTAAAGCAGTAGGTTTATTCGGATTGAGTTTGAGCACTTACCTGTTGAAGGCGTGCGCGTTGGCCTCAAGCCGAGAGAGAAGGGAGGCTTGTCCGGAACTTTGGAACGGCGTGAAAGGAGGCACTTGAAGGCTAATGGGGGGTGGGGGGGGCTGTGTTTTAATATTCATTCTTGCCGATTGAATATTTCGCCGAAGGCAAAGTCGGATTAACAGTCGTGTGCTGTTTGTAAAAATGGCGGCGCAAAAGCAATATGGCCCAGCTGGATGGTTAAAATGCAGGAAAAACATTGTCATTCTTGCCATTGTGGTTTTTGGTCTACTGTCGTCCCTGTATTTTAGTCCCCCCCCCCCCCCCCCCCCCCACGTTTCATTTGCTTGTATCAATCAGTGGGGATGTGCATTTGGTGGTATAGTTATAGGCTTTAGATCATTTTCATTAGATTTTTGCTTGCCTGCATGCCAAATTATTCTACTTAAAAGGAAACAAAAAAAAGTTTTTGGAATCGTATTTATAAGGATAAAGAAAAAAATCAATCTTTTTGGGTGTAAATGTTGATCACTTTGTTGAAACTGTTTAGCAATATCTGTTTTTTTGTTTAAGATTCCCACACAATGTCAATTTTGTTTTGTAAGGCGGAGACGTGTTGTGGGGGGGAGGGCGGGTCTGCTCTTTGGGCCACGTTCAAATTCAAACGAGGTACTTTGTTCAAATACGGGCCAGTTTAAGAGCACCCCCTTCTCCTCTTTACCTAGTTACAGTCGTGATCCTCCACATTGTCTTCTTCGTGGTTTGTACCTGTGGCCGAGCCTCTTTTTGGGGGGAGGGGGGGAAAGTCTCCTGTCTCCATGGCAACACCCCCCCATCCCCTAACAAGTCGCATATTAGAAATAAAAAGTTATTTCTGTCCCAAATGGGGAGAAAACATGAGAAAGCTGTTCAATTCCCATGATCACTTTGTTATATCACTTATCTTTAATGGAGTTCTTTGTTTTTTTTTGAAGGGTGGGGGGGGGGTCAACTTAGCTCTACTCTACAATTTTGTCAGTGTTCTCTAATGGCAATAGAAGGTATTGGAATGCTTCCATCCAGTGGATGGAGCTGTCCAACACTTTCTGAGCTGAGCTGGGGCATGTTGTAGAGCCCCCTCCCTTGTATCGGGGCATTCACACGGTATTGCTCAAGTACATTTTTTTTGTTTGTTTTTTTTTTTTAGCCTGCAGGGAACTCTTGTGTTAATGTGCAAAGTAATAAATTGGTATTTTATGCCCGTAACATTGTGTCTTTTGATCTTTTTGCTCTATCAGGCCTCTGTGTGCATCCATTTTGTCACAAGAGGGCGTTTTCGGCCCACAAATCTCACAATAGAGACCTCCTCCTCACATTGACCCCCCCCCCCACCTCCCTGTGTCCCAACCTGTTGTCATGACCACTGTTACCTCGGTGAGCTGTGCGACAGAAGAAAGGAAACCCGAAACACAGATCTTCATCATGACATATTTAATTCATGAGCGCATGGAGGTTTGGTGTACGTAATGCAAGTGGGGGAGAAGAACAGTATTGATTTAAAAAGTTTAAAATGCCTTTTATGTTGGATATTTTACCCTTAAAAAAAAACAATTCCATCACAATCGCATAGAAATCACACGGCAGGGTCTTGAACGCCGCCCCCCCCCCCCCTTTTTTTTTTTTTGGTCAGGGTACAACTGCCGACGTTTTTACTTTTTGCTATTTTCAAAATGACTTAATACTTTCATTGTGGTGTTTAAAAAAAAAGAGCAACTCTTGGACCTGCTCTTTTTTTTTTTAAAAAGAAATGTGCCATGACGTGAAACTGCACGTACGTCTCCTTTGTCGAGGACCCAATGTTATCAACCGATCCACCAACCATCCATTCATTTCTACCTCCTTTTGTTACCCACCCCTGCCCTTCTACCCCCCCCCCCCTCCCCAATGCATCCGTGTGAATGGGGGACACTGTCAGTATTGTGCCCCCCACATTTGAAGACAGCAGGTTACACTTGATCTTCCATTCGACCTGCTATTTCGACACCGAATCTGACCCTTTCGGACTACCCTGTTAGCATTCGAGGCGGTTGGGGTAGGGAGGGGGGTAAAGCCGAGCGGCAGCTGAAGTGGCTTCATCAAGACTCGGAGCCCAGAGTGCTTATCTGCATAGCGACGACGTTGGATGACAAATCCACGCTGCGTGTTTTCCACCATTCTTGAAGATCTTTTCTTTTGGGAATCGCTCACAAGACCACGTGGATATTTTTACCCAAAATAAGGGCGGCGGATTTAACCTTGCTTGACATGAGGTGCGAATCGGACCCGTCAAGGTAAAGCTTCGCACTCCAAGTCTGCTTGTTAAACTTGAAACACAAGGCAGCTTGGAAATTCCACTCCAGCAAAATCGGGGCTGAGACCAATTTCCAGACCTTTTGCTGAACTTCAATTCCGCTGTGCCCGCATCAATCCCGCACCCGAGGGCTGCCACAGGTGGCCGCGCAGCTATTGCCTACTCAATAATGCATTGAGTCAAGCTCAGGAATGAGGAGGAGAAAGTGAGTGGCACTGTGATCCTTTTCACCGGATGGATGTCTAATACCAGGAGAAAGTCGGGGGGTGGGGGGGCACGGGGAGATTTACGCTTGGTCGATGCAGCAACTGGATGCCAGGCGCAAGGGGACACTGTGAGCTCAGAGAAGTCACTTGGGTGCAGATAGGGAGCCAATAAATACACTTGACAAAGACCAGAGAACAATTTCCATCCTTCAAAAACCGCCGCTAAGCTCCGGACGCCGCGGCCAAGCCTCGGCCGTCGCCATGGTCAACACCGGCATGCAACTCATCAGCTTCACCTGCGCCGTGACCGGCTGGATCATGGCGATAGCCGTCACGGCCCTGCCTCAGTGGAAGGTGTCGGCCTTTATCGGCAGCAACATCCTGACGTCAGAAATCAAGTGGGAGGGCATCTGGATGAACTGCATCTACCAGACCACCGGTCACATGCAGTGCAAGACGTACGACTCCATGCTGGCCTTGCCTCCCGACCTCCAGGCCGCACGCGCCCTCATGTGTTTGGCCATTTTCATGGGCTGGCTCTCCTGCACCGTGTCCTGCTGCGGCATGAAGTGCACCACCTGCGCCGGAGATGACCGCCAAGCTAAGGCGAGCATCGCGCTCTCCGGTGGGATTCTTTTCATCCTGACGGGCCTGTGCGTTCTCATTCCAGTTTCCTGGACCGCTAACACGGTCATTCAGGATTTCTACAACCCCAACGTGCCCGTCATGCATAAACGCGAGCTCGGGCAGGCCATTTATTTAGGTTGGGCCGCCGCGGTTATTTTGATGATCGGCGGAGCTGTGCTAAGCAGCACGTGCCCCCTGGCGCAGCGGGGCGGCAGGTACCGCAGGGGCTACGCGGGTCGCAGCTTTGCTAATTCGCCCGCGTCTGCTCCCAACCTACCCAAAACCATCACGTCGACCGGTCTCCCGCTTAAAGAATACGTGTAGAGAGAAGACATTCCGGCTTTCGGGAAACAATGGCAAAATGACAAAAAAATAAGGTATTCAATTATTCTGTGACTATATTGATGTTTGCCTATTTTGTGTTCTGCAAAAAAACAACCCCCATTTCTATGATGCTTGTTTAATGTGTTATGTTTCGCTAACAAGTTATTTCCTGTCATTTACAGCCTCTGTGTGGGTGTGTCCCTGTCCTCTTGTGTGCCGTATGATTAAACATATTTCATTGGGAGACAATAAAAGAAAACACAATGAAGCTGTTTTCATTGTTCCAAAACAAGACCCTATTGTTATCTCTTGTTATCGATCTGGTGAATAAATCTCCCAATTCTGTATTCGTTTCTTCCGATACTCGCACTCGTGCCGTTGCGATGCCGTCGCAGAGCGCGAGCGTTGTGTCCGTTTCCCCTCCGCTTAGCTCGACTCCACGAAGAAGGACACTTTGCAAAGTGTATCTGAAATTGGACAAGGAAGGGATTAGTTCATGAGCCTTATAATTAAGATCCGAAATGCAACCAAGGCAATTTCAACGGTCATTCGTTCACACGAAACAGGACATGAACTCACATCATGCGCTGGAGAGTGTAGCACATATTCTTTCAATGTTAACAGCACAAACTAATAATTAACATCAACCTGAAATTTGATCCTCTGCGCCGGGAGTGTCCAATTCTTTCCATTTCTTGGTAGCCGTTGCCAAAATGTTGAGGTTGCCTGAACTGAGTGCGTGCAGCTGAGTCTTCCTCCTCACGAATCTGAACACACGATTTGAGGATGGGCACAACAGACTACGTGATACAATTCCATATCCAAGCAATCGGCAAGAGGATACTGTTGTCGATAGTGACGCTCTGCGTCCTGCAGCCACTCCAGCATGTCGACGACTGATGGGACAGTGCCTGAATGCTTGGTTACTGTGACCAGATCCAGAGTGTCTGTGTTTTGTTCATACAACTGGACGACTGTCGAGACCTGGTTCGTCAGAGAGTCTCTCAGTGACTGGAGTGAAGCCCTGAGAGAAAGAGTCAGGGGAATAATCACACGAGTGTAAAACTAGCACATGTTAACCCTGCAAAGTACCGCAACGATGAAGGTCACCCACTGTCTTTGATTGCATTCAATTTTGACCATTTACCACCATCTTTGTACAGTTCTTTTTGTTAGTGACGCATATCTACTTACATATTTTCATGGAGTTTGCACAAGACCGTATCCATAGCTTGCGAGAGCTTGAAACGCAGCAGTTCCTCCACTTCTGGAAAGTCTTTGAGCGGCGTGTTGGAGATCTGGACGTTGGAAAGCGCCTGCGACTGCTCTGCCAAGTTCTCGAGAGATGCCATCAGAGGGATGCACTCTGCTAAGACGCTCTTCCACAATTTTTGGTTGTTTTCCAGACTATGGAAGCTTCTCCTCAACGCTTGATGGATGGTTAGTATGGCAGATTTCGACATTTTGGGATCGATCTGAACAATTGGTGCACATAGAATAGACACCAACACATTTCTATCGGGTTCCCTTTAATAAAAAAACAACTGTTAAAATAAATACGCAAGTCGCTCCTGTCTTACAATTCACATGGTTCCATGTTGTTTTTTCGCCGATTTCCGGCCATACACTGTAAATAGATGACGTTTTGGACTCTCATTGGCTTGCTCTCGATGGAAAGTGACGTCAAAGATCAATAGCTGATTGGTGCATTTTGGGTATTAGCCCCTCCCTCACAAGGTTTTCAAATTACACTACGGTTTGCAAACCGCCTTGAAAGGAGGAATTGGTTAAAAAGAACGCGATTTAAAAGGGCAAAGTGAGCGAAAAAAGTTCAGGTAATATTGCTTATAAACCTACAACACTGGAAATGTTGGAACGTTGTAGATTTAGTTGGCCGAATGAAACGGTTTGGACGATTGGAATCTAAATGCTAACGTCGAAAATATCTTGCAACCTCCATGCGGCTCAAAGGAGCATAACGACTTAGCTGCATATTCACGGTAGCCTATTTTGTCAATGTTTTCTTTAATGGCTATGTAGTTTACGACTAAAACGTTTTGCTTGTGCTTGTTTTCTACATCCAGTCATGGCTCCCAGGAAAAGACCTACTAAGCAAGGGAAAAAATCACCCAAGATGGTCAAACTCGAAGCATTTCTGGATGATTTCGACAGTGAAGGTAAAAATGTGTTGAATAGGATGGAAACGTTATACATAGTTATTCGGAATCATGCGTACCCATCACTGTCAGTTTGTTTCTTTTTGTCCACTTGAGTACGCTCTTTAGTGTTTGTGTCCATTGACGTTTCTTCGTTAATTTAAAATATTGTTTTCACAGTAAAAACAAGACTTGGACAGCTGCAAGAGAGAAAGAATCAGATGTTGAGAGATCTTCGCAACAGCTATAATGTGGCACTCATTAAGCTCCCAGCCAATGTTCGCAAAATGACATGGATGGAACATTTCAGTAAGTGTAGTACTGCATCTCATTAATACTTCTTATTGCCAGCCATCATTTGTTTACTCATTGTTAGAATTTGTCAAGGTTAGACCCCCCCATAGTGTTGTGGTTTACACATGGAAAACCATTTCAACGTTTTCCTTGTCTATCTGCAGAGGTTGAGAAACCCAAGTCCCCGGAAGTGGATGATGCTAAAGTGAGTTGCGATTAAGTGTCCCGGGCTTCGTCTTCCTTTTTTACCTTGCTTAGAGTATCTGTCATATCTGTTCGCAGAGGCAAGAGGAGGCAGCAATTGTGGAGAATGTTGTGGCAGAAGACCATACAGTTCTCATGAAAACAGTCAAGAAAAGTATGATAGTAGTTCCCTCCCAATATTTTATGATGGACACAATTTAAAACAGTTCCCTGGTGTACCCGTCATTCTTAGGTGTAAATGCATAAAGGGTCAAGAAATATCCTGCACTTAATCTTTGCTTCACTTCCGGTGTTTGTAGACAAACAATTACAAATGTATTTTTCCATAATTCGTCATCTTTAGATCATATTCGTGGAGATGAGATTATGTATTATCAATATTTAAAAAACTAGCTGGAATTAGCCTCTTGATGCTTTTCAAAAGCAGATGCAATTAATTTATTACTTGCCTCCACACACACAGTGTCGAAGAAGAAGGCCTCAACCAAATCCAGTCCGAATGATGAAAACACAACTAGAACGTTGAGGAAGGTGATTTGCTCATTGACATGCACCGTACATCGTCATCTGTGCACAGTGTCTTGTCTGTAACCACTTCTTCTGCATTCAGGGGAAAACTTCAAGGAAGCCCCCGACGACATCAAAGCGAGCCAGAGCTCTGTCAGTCAGCCAACAAAATGGACCAATCAGAAGGTAGGACAGGAATGAGTTTGTGATTTTGGCTTTGTGCTCCAGTTAATCGCTAGGTGTGGAAAATAACTGTGGTCGTAGTGCACACACACACACACACACACACACACAAAAAATAATGACACGCATATCCTCTTCAGTACATCCTGGGGTGGGGGGGGGGGGTTCAATAAAAAAAAATTACAAGCTAGTGTTGTGTTGATTAATATGCTCTCTAAATTTAGATCATCGAGGAATCCTCTGGTGACTCCTGCCAGGACCCTGGTGGACTCCTCTTTGATGGGCCCAACTCCCCTCATCACACCACGCTTTGACCCCAGGTAACTGCTCCCCGTGTGGCACCGCACCCGGCGTTGCTCGCGGCTGCATCCGTGAGGATGTCGTTTGGCCAAAGGTCCAAACGCGTGACTCAATTTTCAAATGTTGCCGATCTCAGGCTTCCCAAGACTCCAGCTGTGAGAGTTCCTCGCCACAAAGAGAGGGTCTTCAGCATTTCCGTCAACGGCTCCCCCATCTCAGCCGGCAGTGAAGAAATTGTCATCAGTGTCCCGGTTGGGAATGGAGAGGTGAGTGCACTTTAGAACCTGCCCTTAAATAAAATCTGCTTCCAAAGGCGACATCGGTCCAAAAAAGAAAATGGCTCTCATGTCCTTGTGAATATTTTTTTGCGATTACCTTCCTGTGGGCTACCTTCCTTTCAGAGTATTCAGCTGCTAGCCAGTCAGGTGGATTCAGTGGATCTGTCCCTGCTGGGTGAAACGGCCTCGAGGAGCATTCGCAGTTTGCAGGTAGTGTATCGCCACCATATCTGGATGATGCTAGGTTGACGGTTTTAAAATCGTTTTTCTCTCTTTCTCCAACAGAATCGCCTCACATCACTTTGTGAATCCTAGATCTCAGCAAGCCGCCTCCTGTTGATTTGTAAAATAGCAATATTGGATGCTTTTTATTTGCCCCCCCCCCCCCAATGTCTATTTCAAAAGATTGTCTTGGTGTTGTAGAGTGCTATTCTTTGTTTTCCAACACATTCCCTGGAATTCACTCATTTAACCGCTGTACGTGTGTAAATATGCATTTTAAATGCACACATTTTTCCATTTGTGTTCTGTCGCCATTTTGTAATGTTAGGGGTCTTATTTGTAATTTCTACTTTAAACCTCGGGGGCACTCAACCATGTCACTTATTTTTGCTTCACACTCTTAAACCTGGATGTTTAAATTTTTTTAAAGTTACATGGCTCAGTTGTTCTTTCAACCCTGGAGGACCCAAGAACCCTTTGGAAAATGTTGAATTTTACATTAAATGACTGCTATATGTTCACTGAACACAAAAATTATTCATACATTCATTCATTCATTCATTCATCTTCCAAACCCCTTCATCCTCATTAGGATTGCGCGGGGTGCTGGAGCCTATCCCAGCTGTCTTCGGGCAGTAGACGGGGGACACCCCGAACTGGTTGCCAACCATGCACACCCGCACTCACACTGCGGGACAATTTAGAGTGTCCAATCAGCCTGCCGTGCATGTTTTTGGAATGTGGGAGGAAACCGGAGCATCCGGAGAAAACCCACGCAGGCCCGGGGAGAACATGCAAACTCCACACAGGGAGGCCGGATAACACATCGACTTCACTCTGCACTGTGAAGTCGATGTGTTATCCACTGGACTACCGGGCCGCCACACAAAAATGTATTTTTCAAATATTTAATTTAGGATTTAGGGCCAAATTTGACTCTTTGGGATTTAAGGGTAGCATTTGAGTAGCAGAACTT
The DNA here is from genome assembly GCF_025434085.1 of Hippocampus zosterae. Taxonomy (NCBI): domain Eukaryota; kingdom Metazoa; phylum Chordata; class Actinopteri; order Syngnathiformes; family Syngnathidae; genus Hippocampus; species Hippocampus zosterae. The sequence goes on from NC_067457.1 coordinate 20,887,113, forward strand.
ATAGGGGCCTAATTTGACCCCGTGGGTTCTCCGGGGTTAGACTGGTGCTTTGTTGGTTGTATGCCTTTTCATTTGAATGTACATAATGCAGAAAGGAACTGAGCGCCAACACCGAATGTATGACAATTATTTATATCATGGTTTCGTCATTGTGGGTATTTATTTCGCCTACGTGTCAAAGAGACACTTCAGCTGTACATGTATATTTTTTGGTAGCTTTGCAATTGCAATACCCAGTATTAGTCGCAAGAGGGGGCACTTTAGATTAGAATGTATTAGCTGAACTGCAGTCAAATGCCACTAGATGGCAGCATCTATTCATTTTTGTGCAGGCCTGACTCATTGGCCTTTAATATTTTCAAACAACAAATGCCTCCATTTCGGAGTAGTTATAAATATTTCAGATAATTTCACAACATTCACCCTTCGTGCAAAGCTTGCTTAATTTTCTTAAAATGAATACATTTAAAAATAAAATTATATATATATATATATATATACAGTATACGTATACCTAAAGGTGGAAGCCAAGTCTATAATTGCCTTCTCCATGAAGTGACATCATGATAAATTGACATATAATTTTAAATTGGAGATTTCTACTTTGCATTTTCCCCTTTATCCTCAGTAAACTCTTGCTTTTTGCTTCGGATCCAAGTTCCCTTGTCCTTTCATGACTTTGTTTGCACAGACGGATATTCGTGAGTGGCGAAACACGGCTGTTGGCAGGAAGTGGCAGCCTCTCCCGCTGCTGGCACAGGAACACGCACTCTGACCTTCAGGGACAAGTGAACTGCCAATTAGAAGCTCGTTATGACGCCGAAAGACCTCGTTGGGGTTTTCACCTGGGATGTGGCAATGGGTCAGGCCGGGGCTCACCTTGAGTCTCTACAGTCGAGCGCACAAATGCTCTCAAACTATTCCCGCTTGCTTCTCATGCCTCATATGCCACCGAGGCGTGGGACTGAAACTCTGCCCCTGACAGACACCAACCCTGGCCCCGCTTCCATCCACACACCGCCGTGGCATCTTACCAACAAGCAATGCGACAATGCCGATCAATGGAAGGACTTCCCTCGCATCTCTCCATGTGACGCCATTTCCGAAGATTGCCGAAGAAAAGCATTTTCGTTGTCAAGGGCGTTGCTACTGGTTAAATAAAGAATCTGGAAGGGTTGCGTTAAAAAAAATAACGGAAATATGCTTATAATTATTCAGCCATTGATATTACTCAAAAACATGATTGGCCAACTTTACTTCAACTTGGTCTTTAAGCACTTGATCAACTGCTGTCATTCACCACGCAAACGAACTCCGCTGCTTTCGAAAGAAAAAAAGAATCACCTCCGTAGCCTCGAAAACGACAGATGTCGTGGTCAGCAGTGCATGCGGTTCAACTCCCTTGTTGGCGAAAGTCTTTTGCACACCTGCTCTACATATCTGAACCTTCAGTTTCGCCTCTGAATGGGTCGTATATTTATTTTTTTCCTCACCCAATTCTCTTGTTGGTTGGACGATTGTACGGAAGAGGATAAGGACCAATAAAGAACATAAAAACAATGTTGGCACCTGTCATACTATTATCTTAGAAGTTTTACTAGAAAGTTGAATTATGTGTCTCAGACTTAAAAGTCATAATTATCACTTTAGGATTTAATTCTGACAGTCTAAAGGTGAGAGTGACATAAAAGTGCGATTTTGCCAACTTTGTTTTTTTTTTAATTGGCCCCAATCGTCTTCCGTACAATATTTCATGAATGGCTTTTTTCTTTTCAATAAGCATGTAGGCAGAGGTGCCGGGCAGATTTTGAGGCCGCGGAGCAACTCTTTCCACATAAATCATCCGCTGTGATGTACGGGATGAAGGATTGGAATCTGAGATATCGCGACCGGAGACCATACCTGGATGCTCAACTTTAGTACCTCTCACGCAGGTAAACAAACAATTTCAGTTACTTCACGATATTTAAAACCACTTTCGAGAAGGTTGATTTGATTCAACATTGCTCAATTTAAGCCTTTGGGGAAGTAGTAATTTAAAGTTGTCCAATTTTGTGAAATGTCTCGATCAAATCAAGGTGTTTGATATCATAAATGGCAGCTGTCCAAATTGGGGTCGAATGTTTTTGTTGACACAACGACGGTCAAAATATAAACTGCGTATCTGTCGTATTATAACAATATTGCGTGGCGGAGGGTTTAAAACGTTTCAAGAAGCTGATTGTTGTTAGATTTCCATTTTTCTGTGTGTGTCGAAGGACAATTTCAAGCCTCTAATTAATTAAGGACCGTGTTCTCGGTGTGTCTCAAACATTCCCGACAAGCTTTCAAAAAGGACCTTAGGAGAGCGAGTCAGTATCTCTCGTAGTATTTTAAATTGTAAATATGCTACAAACTATGATCCACACGAATCTAATATCAATTCAAATTGATTCAAGTAAATGACTTACATAGGATTTAGTTAAAAAAATAATAAATTGCGCCGGCGGTGCACATGTAGACCGTGTCTGCATGAGCATACATCTTAATTTCATTTTATTAGTTGTGTACGGAAGGAGGTTTTGCAAATCAGTTGTTGATTGTACATCATGTTGTTTTCTGTGCAGGCTTGTGCGTTAATTTGAATATATGTTGGTAAAAAATGCTTGGTTGGTTCCCACTAAGTGGCATTGTGTGGATGTGGGTGTGAATGGTTGTTTATCTCTACATGTGCCGCGCGACTGACTGGCATAGGCTCCAGCAACTCCCCGCGATACTGTTCTGGATGAATGATGTTGAAAATGGATAGATTTGGCTCAGAAGAGCCACTTTTATTTCCGGGTTGAATGAATGACCGCATTTCAACACGTGCGGGTGTCCGCCATATTTCTGGATGGATTCTTTTGCTCAGCGCAAGGGTTTTGCTGCTTTCTCTACCATTGTAGTAAGTAATGTTGTCATGGATACACCGTGTCTTAATCTCTTACAGTTTTCAACCTCACAATTGGTTTCGACTGTAACCGTTCCTCGACAGAGCTGTTCTCTCCCCCTGACGGCCGAAGCCCTTTGGTTAATTGAGCTCCCAACCCTGGGGAACCTGCCAAATTTCCCGCCAAGACGGATGAACCTGTTGGGGGCACGTTCTCCCGGAGAAATGAATTCTCCATCGCGTCGGGGCCGCCTATAAATCCCATCCGTCAAGTGCTCTCCTAATCGATTTATTCACAAAGTTACATTGCCTCCTGCCACTGTCTCTCACTCAATCCATAGTGAAACATCCACGGGTTGACACCCTTCTTATGCCATGTTTGTCATCAGAAAAAAAAAATAATGAAAATGTCATTTGATAACTTAAAAATGATGACGTGGTGAAACGGCATACTGTATGCCCCCCCCCCCCCCACCCCCCGCCCCTGCACGTGTTGCATTTGAGACACGTATTTGTTGGGGTGAGCAGCAGGGTCCTGATGGTGTTTTGATGGTCGGTCCCTGATGACAGGTGGGATTGAAAAGAACATCTGCTGCCATTAAAAAAAAAAAAAAAATCAGACGGAAATTAGGCTCCGAAGGAAGCGAAGCGAGAGTTGCTGATGGCGCACGGACAAGCTTTTCCTTGGACTCCCTTGGCGACGCTAAAAACAGAGATATTTTTCAGCCAAGGACATGATGTTGGATGGTGATTGTTGTTGTGTAATATCAACATATGTGTGTATAGTACTCATGGGGGCAGGGCTTGAAGAGGTGCGGCATGTACGTGTGTAGTACAGAAACGTTGTGAGATGACAGGAGATGGTTGCTTCTATTACAGTAGAAGCTGTAACTAAAAGGGTGCGTCGACGCTGAGTGTCTAGAGTCCAAGTATATGCATCTCTCCCCATCGTTAACGTCACTGGAGGCTCAAAATGAGATTTCTGATCTCATCCAATCTAATGTGAAACAAATTGAGTGCCCTTGCTTGCATCGGTGCATCGGTTTAGAGTGCCTCATTGTTAGCTGTGTAGCCAGAAGAACGTGGAGGAGGTTATTTGTGTCTGACTTGACAGCCAGAGTGTGGACCGGGGTTTTGGGCTGGAGTGGCCACTTTAGAGTGCCTCGTTGTTGGAGTGTGGAAAAGCCCGACGATGACTTGGTGGGATATAATTTTTCTCAACATATATTTCAGCCACTGGAAGTAGTTTCAATTTTTTTTTGGGGGGGGGCGGGGTGTAGGTTATTATGCTTGTATTTGATTGACAGTTCAGATTAATTTACCACGAGGCACTCATATCACTTCAATGGAAATGGCCCTGATACGGAATAGGATTAAAATGGATAGATGCATGCGCTGAGTAAGACGACCAAAATATTATCTCATAACATATATGTAACCATTTTTCATATGGGGGGGCGGGGGGCTCATTAAGGTATGATGCAGATCTTGTTTCAAAGGAAGTATCCTGTGAGTCTGGTTCCTGACTTGTCTTTCTGTAAATAATCATATATAATTTATTCCTGATTGTAAAGGTTAACACTTTCCAATTAAATGTGTTATTTTGTAAAAATGAAAAAAAAACTACATTTTATGATTCGTAAGATGCAAACGGATGATGCCCAATGTAGGCAGATAACTTTTCCATTCTTTTTTTTTTAAGATCCTTTATTTGTCCCACAATGGGGAAATTTACAGCCTCCAGCAGCAAGATTCAAGCGGGACTCGGGCGGATTGAAAACTCGTTTCTTATTTGGCTCAATGAATACGTGATACAAATTCCCGGCAAGGCGACGGAGCAGGGATGAAATAAAGTGAATTCTCACCTCATTAATTATCTCCATTATAGAAAGAGGAGGAGCGAGGCCATAAAATGAGTCGCGGTAGGTAGCGAGTAGCAATAGCCGGGGGATTGCCTTTGAGAAATAATTAAAGCCTCGTTGCGAGAGCCTCTTGGGGAAAATCCCCACCTTCGATACGTTCTTACAATTGATGTTTGCTTTTTACCAGCTCCTCTGTATAAAGCAGACCTTCAATAAAGTATATCGCCCTATTTGTGAGAGTAATGCAGCCCCGTGCGGCCCTCAATTAGGTATAAATGACACAGCAAATTGGAAAATTAGGAGGGGAGGGAAGGATAATTTGCTCCGAAAGCGGCTAAAACCAATTCATTAGGAGACTGGGAAGGACGCAAAGGGTCTGAGACTCTGTCCTTGAACAAAACGGTCCCTTATTTTTTTTTTTTTTAATTCAAATGTCGAACCATTCACACTGTAGGAGGGTGGGGGGGAAGAATTGTCTTTATCATCTGCGCTATGTTGTGTGAAGAAGTTTTCTGCTCATGACCGCACAGCAATATCATCTTCTTTTGCACATTATGCACAATCCAAGAGCTGCATCAAAAATGGTGTCTTCCCCCCATGCACACCCCCGCCCCCCCCAAATAACGCTCCTGTCAGTTATTCCTGAGCATGTTTATTGATTCGAAGAGAGCCGAAGATGTCGGATTTTGCTTAGGTAAGCAACAGTAAACTATTCATCAATCAAAAAGTGTGTGTGTGTGGGGGGTGGGGGGTAGTGGCGCATTTAATTGCATATGGATTAAACAATTATATTTTCAAGGGGGAAGATGCTGCCATTGCTCCTATGTAAAGTTTTGTCCCTCGGTCGTGAACGCTGAGAGGCGTACGCCATTGACACATCTTAAACATTGCGTTTTTCCAGCGTGGTCAATCAAATGCTTAACGGCTATTGGAAGACATCCCTCAGGTGCCATTTGGATGCGCGAGCGCTCACAACCTCTAAACGTGCGTCATCCATACTTTTTTTTTTTGGGGGGCTCTATAATAAAACATAACATCCCGCTTAAAAAAAAAAGCGACTGTGGACTCTCCTATTCCCTTCTAAGCTTGGATGTGGAATATGTCACGTAAGAGCTAGTAATGTTTATATCGGTCCTGTGAGACCCACAAAATTCCACAGCCGTCCATTTGGAAAGCTTGAGAAACACCTGTCTCTTGGATTTGTGGCAGCGGACCTCTGATGCAATAAATCGATTGGGGGGGGGGGGTCAATTTATCTTCATTCCCTGCTCCTCTTTTTATTAGAAGCAGAGGTGAGTGATATGATTAGGCTGCCTCAAGAGTTACAACACAATGATCCCTCCATTCCCAATAAAAACACACACACACACACTCTAAATACGATAATGTTCTACATAGATGATTTTGTTAATTAACATAACTTGAGTGACAGCAAAGTGAATATTTCAAACAATTATTTACTTAAGAATGGTCTGCTGGCTCCCAAGGCTTCACTGTTTGATTAATATCCTGGCGTAACCTTTTATGTTAAATTAAAGATGAAATTGGAATTTTAGTCTGCGGATACCTCAACTCGGCGTTGCGCAAGCGATTTGGGGAAACGTACGTCTGGGGCAGTAATCGGAGGGGAGTAGTCGTGCGGCATTTTGTGTCAAAGAAGTCGGAACACTGCCTTAGTTTTTTTTTTTTCTCTTCCATGTCACTCTGAAATAACTCCGACGCCATTTTGTGTTCTATTGGGTGCACCGTGATGTCATCACAGCATGCCTTATTAAAAAAATAAAAAGTTATCGGATATTTAAAAAACCCAACTATACAATATGCAGCACTACGTATGCAAGCAGAAAAAAAATGGCATAATCTTTCAGTTTTTCCCTTTTAACTCATTCAATACCAGCCAATTCTGGACCAAGTCTGAAAAGACGCTTAAAAACGTCTTTGGGAGTGAATGAGTTAAGAGATACCGTAATTAATTTAAAAAAAAAAAAAAATGCTCTTGGCACAGACACTTGGCATCGATGGTTCTATGAATGCCAGCAATGAGTGAATGACGTACTGATGACTTTTGGATGAGTGGGAAAAAAAACATTTGAAGCGAATAAAAGCCCGTGTCGGAAAGATTAATAGACGCGCGAGTCAAGGCGTTAAATGATGCTCCCATCATTTTCCCTGATGTTTATCTCTGCTCGTGGGAGGCTGAGGCGCGTGTGTAAAAAAAATAAAAATAAAAATAAAAATGCTGAGCTGGCAGTTCGGCTGTTATACATCACAGAGCTTTTGACCTTCACATCCTTGCCGGGTTGAGCACTAAAATGTGGAAAATGTTTATTAGCACTCCAGCCTGAAGTGGTGCCCTTTTCTCTTGTTCTGAAAGAAACACGCCGACCCTTCGATGTAAATAATTCATTTGATGAGCGCTACTGCTCATATGCTCCCTCTTTTGGAAGATTTGAACCAAAGTCTGGAACATTACGCATTCTTAATCACACGCAGCTCTTATCTGTGTCGGATATCTTTTTTCTGAGACTTAGTTCTTGCCGAGTAAACACCGCGCCGCTTTGCTTCCACACTCTTTCTTTCTCTGATATCCTTTCTTATTTTGTCCTCTGTTCCTTCTGGATACCAACATCGCTGGGACTTTTCCCTCACAAAGCACAGGAAGCTATAAGAATACAGATCAACATGGCTGACAAAAAAACAAAAACAAAACAAAAACAAAGCTCATTGGTTTGTACCACAGTGATTCGCAGCCTGCGGCGGTGTTGAAGAAAACGACGTCCTTCCAAGCCCCGAAAGCCTTCAGAAGATTGCGGCGCTTGAAAATCGCAATCCACTGATGTGCAAATTGGAGTCAAGAGTCAACAAGAGAATGCGTCGAATGTACACGGGTAATTAACATTTCCTTGTCAAGCGGCACGTCGCACTGGGAGGATTAAATAATTCCGCGGAAATTGCGAGGGTCAGAGTACGGCACTCTGGGACGGGTGTCGTCTTCGATTCATTTATTTATTATTAAATACTCTTTGCTGTCAAAGTTGTGAATTGAAAATTAATTGAAATAAACCGTTTGTTCCCCTGCTGAATTTTGGTACTCGAGCGCAATCAGATGCGAGGAAGAAGTACAAGGCTGCAGGATCATCATAACGATCGTCATAGTTACCGTTACAATGATGATTCTTTTAATAGTGGTTGCAAATCAAAATCCAAGATTAGTAACCTGAATCTGGATGGAAATGGGAAGAGGCCAAAGTCTGTCACTCTCATGAGCTAAGAAAATCAAATTCTGTATTTGTCTGAAAAGCATTTCAAGACTGATTTGCCTAATGCGTCTCATTTACCAAGGAGGATTGTGTTCAGCAGAGTTTTATGTGATCGAAGTTTTGTTTTTTTACACAATCCTTGACTCCACAAAGCCCATTTTTAGGGTCGGCTCAAATCCAGCGTGGCACTTAAGTATGCGATCAGACGTCTTAGAATGGTTGTTGGTCATTTTGCATGCAAGCCCGTGCATTAATAAAAAAGGGTGGTTTGCGCCATTGTGGGAGTGAACACAACCGACTCCTTTTGTTACAAACCAAATCGTCTCATTCACGATGGGAGACTTTTTTAGCGGCAATCATTTGTGTGTGAAAGTGCTATATAAATCAGCATGTATTGTATTGTATTGTATTATCATGCTAATTGGTAAAATCAACGTTTAAAAAACAAAAAAAACCAAAACACATATTTTTCAGAAGGCATTCAGCCGTGCTGTCAGACATTAATCAAACCGCTTGAGAGCTTTTCTTTCACAAAAGGAATTTTCGGGGTGGTGGCAATGTATTGATTAGATGCTGGGTCTTTAGCAGTTTTAATACTGGATCGATAAGTGTCATCTGTGCCATATGCGAGCGAGCAGACGGAGGTGATGAAGGGAAATGCTTTCCTGTCGCGTATGACCTTATTATAATGGGCTGGTGGGGTTGGCGGGGAGTTTAGCGAGGGGTGGGGGAGGGTGGGGGTGTCACGTGTTAACGTGGTGGCGGTACGTAGAGAAAACGCACGGCCGCACGTTTAGCACATGGCTCACTTGCCATTTTCGTGTTTGATTAACGCCGGTCTCGTGATGAGAAAGTGGTTTGTTGACGTTTTTTTTTTCATTAGACAAACGCGTCATTCAAATGTTAATTGACAACAATTTGCGATGTTTGTGTGCTACGTGTAATAAGGATTTATGTTCTAAATTGCTGCAAGCTTTTTGTTCCGTCTGCTTCACCGTGGGGGCGGGGGCGGAGTGGGGGGGGGGTGGATTCATCGTACCTTGTTCTCATCCTTATTTTTCACCAATCCCCTGATATCCCAGTGGCTATATTACACCGGCAGGTCTATCGTTGGAGGAATCAAGGCAATAAAAGCTTTATTTACTCTTATCTGGAGCCATCCCCCGAAAAGCGCCACAGTATAATACAGACCGAGACACTTTTAACAGGCAACCGGCGAAAAGCTTCCAGGTTCCTGTCGGCTGGCATAAATTTCCTCTTATTTTCATTTATTAAAAAGCCTTCTAGCTTGTCACTAAGAATTGCACATGATTGCGGGTGATCGCCCCCCCCCCCCCCCCCCCAACAAGAGTGACTCAACCTAAACGAATGAAGGCTCTGGAGAAAAGGTAGAATGATTACTCCAGGTTCCTAAAAGTCACATTTTAAACTTTGACCTTTGCACCCTGTCACCATTCCGTTTGTCACTTTTGTTACACCCGCTTGCATAACATACCTTTGCCAATTAGACGTTCCACTGAGTGTCAATAGCGGTCACGGGGGGGGGCGGCCATCGGGAATTCTGAGAAATGAAAATCACGCGGTATGGCAGTGCACGGAAGTTGAGCAGTTTGACGACAAACCAAACCATGTCGGGAAAATGTTTCTGTGAATGGAATCTATTCTTTTCCCTTTCCTGGGATCAGTGGCCTTCATGGAAATATCATCCCCCCCCCCCTCCCCCTTGATGTGGGTTCAGAACAAAGGAGTGTATCTGGTGAGCCTCTGGTTGCGACATTCCCAGCGGGGCTAATCTATCACCATATGATTTATAGGCTTTACACAGAAGGAGGTGGGCTGAGGTGGAACCGAGATGGGGGGACAACGTGGGTGTGCAAGAACGAAAGATGGAACAAAAAATACATAATTACAATGTAAAAATACCTTGTTTTTTATTCCAGTGCATACCAACTGCTCGTTACTCACCATGTTGCTAAGGAGACCAAATGACATGATACATACCGCATATATGATACATTTAATAAATAATTCAATTGTTAGCAGGTTGATTAATTTTACGGCAGGTTCCATTTTATTGTCTATCGGGATAAAATGCACCGACATGTTGATAATGACCCACATTATCTGTCTGGTTTATTTGCAATGTGCAGTTTCTGTGACAACACGCTAATGAAAAGGGTTATTACTTTCAACGGTGGGGATTGAGAGACTTTCAAAGCGTTTCCACTGTGCCCGTTCGATATCGCGCACATATTAAAGGCAAATATAAGAGCGGGAGAGTTTGTGTAATTGACAATCTAATTGAACTGGCAGAGGAGTACATTAGGCTAAGCTATTAGCCTTCGCGCATGCATTGTTTTCACCGATATGAGTTTGTATGGGTGCACATAATTGCCAAGTGCAGCTCGATAGAATTTGACATCATTCAACAGACTGGTCAATATTGTCAAGATCTAGACTTGATTACATTTTAGCAGCAATAGATTGAAAACAGATTGGAAAACTGGAGGTGAGATGGAAAACCCATCCACGAGGGATTTGGTTGCTTTTATTGGCCAGCACAGGGCTAACATCCAACTTTTGGAAGTGAGAACTTGAAATATCCATCTATCCACATGTAGCGAAGTTGCGCATAAAGTTTATTCAATTAAGTGACGTAACGGCACAAAAGGTGGCACCCGCTTCCCGCCTTCGCTTCAGTCAGAGCTACGAGGAATGTGGAGTGGTGAGTCACATGTATTTTGTAATCCGGATCAATTAACAGTTTTACCTTAAAACAGTATATCATTTACTTTTTCCTTATATTGTTGTGTGATGTGTTCAAACGTTTCCCCTAGTTGTTCTGAGCACACATTGTTTTCGGTTTCGTTACTCGAGTCACGTGTTGACAACTGAAACTTTGAATTTAAACAACAACGCGTATGAGGGAAAAGTGGATAGGATAGCACGACTGCCCGTGTTTTATGTTGTGTGTTGTGTTTATTTTTGACAGTTTTGTTACAGCTGCAGCTGTTGTGAAATCGCGATATAAATCAGCCTGTGTTGTAATATGTTGAGTTAAGTAGTAAACATTTTTTTTTACCAGATAGTTGTCCGCAACCGAGCGGAACTTCACCTAGTTGTTCATGTTGTTATTTCTCATTTATTCGATTGTATTTATGATGCGAACCCGCAGTACATCGCGGCCGCCATTCTTGTTACGCAATCGTCTCTGTTGCGTTTGGTGTGTTCATGACACTTGGTAAATGAGAGTGATAACGTTCTCTTTCTCTTTTACTGCATCTAGTTGTATAATTGGATTACTAGGATTATCATTTTCATCATAACACTTTAGTTTAAATTCCTACACGATCAATTTATATATTTTTTTCTTTATTTAATAAGATTAAAGACAATGTTTCAGTTGTAAAGAGAGCTATTGAGGAATGCGGTGTGATAGTTGTCTGGGACCGAGTGCGAGTTCACCTTTCTTCTTGCCATAGTGTGTTGCAGGTTTATTTCTTTTCAGTTTTGCTATAGCTAGTTGTTCATGTTAATTTTCATTTAATCGATTGTATTAATGGGCCGAACCCGCAGTTCATTGCGGGCGCCATTTTGTTACACTGTCCTTTCTGCTGCATTTGATGTGTTCAATGACCCTTAGTAAATAAGAATGTTCTTTTCCTCTTTTACTGTATATAGTTGTAAAATTTTATGACTGGGATTATAATTTTTATCAAGTTTTAGTTTGAATTCCTATACGATCAACTTGTATCTTTTTCTTTTTTTAATTTTAAATAAGAGTCGACACAGTGTTTTGTTTGTAAAGAGAGCTACGAGGAATGCGGTGTGACCGTTGTCTGGGACCGAGTGAGAGTCCACCTTTCCTGGAGCTGCAAATTGCCACCTTCCATAAATGGGCCGTCACACTTGCTTCTGTCATCCTCTATCCCGACGCTAGCAAGGTTATCAGTCGCTATCGGGCCGCACCGTCTGGCCCACCTCCACTAAAACCAAAGTCAATGGATTGCCTCCGCATTGGAACGATCCCAATCCATCATACCTCTGATTTTTTTTTTTTTTTATGTTTCCACACTTAAGGTTTGTATTGGCCAGATTGCTCCACGGTTGACTGCGAAAGGGGTTAAAGGTTATTCCGCCATAAACGAGTGGCATTCGGCCCGGCCCAGCTCACTGTGTATTACCCAAGGTAAAAGATCACTTAGCTTTGTAACCTCTCTTCACGTGTGTTTGAACTCATTCAGTGCAAGCCATTTTCAAACCCTTCTTTACCCTACCATGTGAAAAAAAAATACATCGGCGTACCTGCGACTGAATGTCTGCATTCTTAAAAAAAAAAACATGAAGAATGTCCTTGCCGTGAAATGAGTTTAAAAAAAATCACTCTACAATCTCACTGACTTCCATGGAGGAGAGCTCGCATATTTACAACGAAGAGAAAGTGTAGCTGAGTGCGGGCGCCGGGTGACCTCGTGGTATTTTGGAGTGCTCGTAAATGTCAATAGAGTAGGTTGCTCAGTTTTACAAGAGGCTGTACTTTGAAGTCAAAAGACCGCTAGGATGCAATAACCACTGCAAGAGGCTTATGTCCACCGTAGTTTCAAATGAAGCAACAGTATTCCTCACCAATATGGAATTTGATTCGACATGATGTTAGAAAAGAAATGATGTAACCCATCTCCAGTTTGTAGGGGAGAATTTGAGAAATACTGCGTTTTAATAGGCTTGGGGGCGAACAAGGACACAGCTCTCATTACAAACTAATCATAGACCACAAACGCAGCATTTATATCGTTTTCCTGGATGATTAAATATGCACCTGGGCTTTTGTTTGTTAATATTTTAATGCAATCAATGTCACAGCTGCAAGCAGCTTAGAGTCTGTGGAAATCTGTGTGGGGGTACGTCAAATAACACAACAGATTTTTCGGATTCTAATCTCCGCTCTGCCCGACCTGTGTGGAGTTTGCGCAGGTATCCATCTAAAACCTGATGAGTGAGAGTTTTTGGATTGGATTGCTTTGTCATTACACATTCGTGGAACAAAATTTTTCAGTTAAATGTGATTTTTTTTTTCATAATGTGTGACAGATTTTTTTTGGTGGATTTTTTTGTGTGCATAACAGATTTTTTGGTTCATGTTAGTTTTTTGTGAGCGAGGAGGTCTATTATTCATTCATTCATCTTCCGAGCCGCTTGATCCTCACTAGGGTCGCGGGGGGTGCTGGAGCCTATCCCAGCTGTCTTCGGGCAGTAGGCGGGGGACACCCTGAATCGGTTGCCAGCCAATCGCAGGGCACACAGAAACGAACAACCATTCGCACTCACACTCACACCTAGGGACAATTTAGAGTGTTCAATCAGCCTGCCACGCATGTTTTTGGAATGTGGGAGGAAACCGGAGCACCCGGAGAAAACCCACGCAGGCCCGGGGAGAAGGAGGTCTATTAGTGTGAGTTTGTTTTTATGTGCCTGAGAGAGGTTTTTGGTGTATTTCATTTGCAATGTTTTGGGGTGGGGTATGTAGAGTTCTTTTTAACTAGTTTTTGGTGAGAGAGTTTTTTTTTGGGTGATAGGAGTTCTGCAATGTGAGATTTTTTTAATAGGCAGACTTGCATACTACTGGCTGGTTGAGCCGTCCGATAAACGCACGAAAATAATCCTGCAACTCATAAAACCTTTTCAATTACCATTTTAATGCTCATTCATTGCATCTTGTAATATCCCAGCGACCACTGCAAATAAAGATAACAGCTCAATTAGTAGAAACCGGGGCCTTGTTGAACCATAAAGTGCTTCGAGGCTGCGGTGTGTTGAGCTTTGCCCAGTTGTGATTTACTTTAGTAATCACCATATTATTGAGACTTGACGATACTTGAATTGTAATCCAGCGAGTCCATCGATCCCCCCACCCCCCTTACTGCTAATAATTTCCATGAAGGTTTTCTTGTCATTAACCCCATTATGAGGGTCTCTCTCAACGACCGCAAACAATCTTTTTTTTTTTTTTTTTCGTAAACAAGCCCCCTGACCATTGTGCCGTGGAAGTGGCTCACCTCCCCTCACTCAAATCCACCCCCCGGGGGGGTGGGGGGGGGGGGTCCTTCTCGCATGCAGACGCAGGAAGTAAATCACCTGTGAGGGAATAAGGCTGGGAACTGATTGCCTTTCAACTTTGACCTTTTTTTGGGAGGCTGATACAGGAGCGCGCTCATGGGAACGTCATGCCTGCTGAGCAGGGATTAAATAATAAGGAATAGTGCGATGTATGGAGAGGGTGTAAGGAATCCTATTATTAGTTACTTTGTGGGGTCAGGGGGATTCTACAGGCGTCAGCAAAATTGTCGTCTCATTACTGTCCGACTATTTCAGCAACATCCTCCCTCGTCCCCGTCCTGTTCTCCATGTGCGGTGAGATTATTAAAAAGATGTTGCACATAAACAAGGAGAAGTTATGAATTTGTAAGTAAGCTTGAAGTGACTGAGAGACTGCTGATTAAAACATACACGCTCGTCTCTGGTGACAAACATCCCGAGTTGAATATGAATATGGATGATGAAAAGTTGATTCATATTAATAAAGTATCAGACTGTCTGTCGAAAGAAACTAGCCCAAGTTGTTTTAGGGTTTTCTCTTATACTCACCAGATTCGGCCGATTTTGAGTGAAAATGCAAAATATCTGCTGGTCTGATCCGGCCGATCATATCGATGTCAAGTCTAAAATTCTTTCTTAAGTAACTCCCATTAGAATTGCTAAACAAATTTAGCATGTCGCGACATGATCTGGACGTTCATCTCGACAACAAAGAACGGATTTCTAACTTAAAATGTACCAACTGGGTTTGTCTTGAGTTCTCCACAGTCTGTCAAAGTTGGAAAAGTTACAATTTGCTGCTTGGCACATAAGGACCCGATCGATACGCGGTTCACAGAAAGGACTCATTTCTGATTCGTTTATTAGAAATAATCTTTTATTTAAAAAAAAAAAAGCTTATTGGAGGAGATTAAGTTTGCGTGCTCTGGGTAAGAACTCTCAGCGGGAAACAGAAATAACAGTGAGAAGAGGATATTAAGTTTGCATTTCCTTTTATTTGATGCTCCCACTGCAGCAAACATGATATGGATGGATTAATAATTAATAAAGATTAAAAAAAACTGCTTCATATTGCAAAGCAGTGGGATGCTCTGTGGTCTGATGTTTGGGCAGCACAGATGTGCCGCACGTACTTTTACACAGCAGCAGGCGAAATGTGCTGTGGTTGCAGTCAATGTTTTTTCGAGGGTTACCATCGATGTTCTGAATGGGTTTTAATTGCCGGCTGAAGAACTTTCCTATCCTGGGACGTGCAATATTGTCGACTTCGACTACTTCTTGTTGGCCTCGCTGTGCTCATATGCTGCTACGTCAACAAGGGTTTGGTTAGAAATGGAGCAAGCTGTGCGCCAATGCACACACACAGAAAAAAATGAAGTATTTCAAGGCTTGATTTTTGCCTCCAATTAGAGACCTTAGTCAGAGTGTAACAGACTGGCAGCGCACCAAATTATGCTATGAATCAGGGGTGTCAAAGTCATTTTAGTCACGGGCCAATTTGGAGTTAGGTCTTCCCTCAGAGGGCCGTTATGAAAATTATTACTTGTACACAACAGATGAATAGATTACTAGTTTTGAAATCAGTCAACTATGATCGTTTATTCAATTATTCAACAGGATAACAAAATACGTTATTGATTACACGTGACAATTTAACATTTCGGGCCAGACTTTAGCAAGTTGACACACATGATTTGCTTTTGCGAGCCACATAAAATGACCTGGCGGGCCGGATTTGGCCCTCGGGCCTTGGGTTTGACACGCGTGCTACAAATGATCATTGGCAAATTAGCGAGCTCAACCTCATTCCAACGCTGATTTTATGCTAAATATGTGAGACCAGCTTGAATTGAAGGACAGTAAAATCAAACTTCTGAGGACCTTGCAAAGACTCCAAACTAGTTTGTCTGTATGTAACTGTACAAAAAAAGACCCCCCCCAACCCATTAAAAAAACCCCCCAAGAAACGAGCTGATCTTCCACCTGAGACTTCCGCGTGCGCATGACCCCGTCTTTCTGATCTGCATTGGTACACGAGTTTCCCTCAATGCCCGCCAACCACGTATAGATTGAGGTGCGCCTGACAACTGACACCCCGATCCGTCTTTCTGTAGCTATTTTACCACCCAGACCGGATTCTTCAGCACCTGAGTAAAGCTCAACTGTCTGACCCCATCCTGCATTTGAGCCAGCCGCACCCGTGCTTTATTTCCTCAACCTGTCAACGGATGGACGGACACACACATGCGTCGGCGGTGACAGGTAACCACGCAATTATTTTTCCTCCATCCATCACGGGAAGGAGGGCAGAGGGCAGCGTCATTTGAATCGGAGCTTTCGATAAATAGTCTGTCACCTTGCATCTCTTGCCAGGCCCACCCAAAGTCTGCCGCAACACTTGTCTGACTGTCATGGTATTTGATGTTTTCTTGACTTTATCGTCCCATATTTTACTCTCTCATTTAATCGGTGGCTACCTCTTTTAACGGGCAGGTGCTTTTATCCTTGTGTTAGATCTGAATGAACTTTTGCTAGTTGCTAGTTTGCTGTTGCAGTACGGTGATACAGTGAAACTCCTCTACAACGAAATCATGTTTGCAGCAAGTCGTTTTTCTCAACAGGGGGTTTTTCACTGTAGCAAATTTCATCTCGGATGGAAACACACGCACACACACACACACACACACACACAAACCAATGTGTACACTCACATGTAATGAAAATGAAATGTGCACTCTTTATTTTTATTCCAATAGTGCATCATTATGAGCATACACTTATTTGACACTTCACAAAAAAAAACAAAAAGGGAAAGAAATTGCGAAATTTACGATCAGCATTCACTTTCACTTGCATCAATTTCTTGGATAATGTCTTTTATTTTGTTTCCTCAATCTTTCATTTCATCACTTTTACCCTCTCTTCCAGCGTCAGTGCTCGTCTTAGCTGCTTGACATCCGTTTTGCAAGAGCAGAGAAAAAGATTTCATATAACGCAACAGGGTTTTTTTTCGTTGTATGGGGTGCAGGAGAGGGGGAATGGTGTTAATACATGAAGATTTTTTTCACACGAGGGGTATTTTCGCCCATGTAGGTTTCATTGTAGAGGAGTTTCACTGTAGTGGTGAATAAATTTGCTTCGCTCGAGAGGTTTTCTGGTTTGAATCTTTGCTAAGCTTCTTTTGTTCGGTCAATTGAAGACTAAACTGTCCTGGCTTTTGTTGGATTTTAGATGGAATAGGCTCCACTTCACCTGAAAACCTAATGAGGACAAGTCGTATCAAAAAAAAAATGGATGGTTAGATTGAAGTGAACTTGATGGTGGGTGACATTTCAACCAATGGCAGAATTGTCTTTGAATACCACATATACTTAAGAACTAATCATTGAATGTTTCATCGGCTTCCACGGTTCCTGCATTACAGTAGTGGGATCAAGTTAGTGGGCTTCCTCCATGTTCCACCGTATTCGGCCCCCCTCTTCTCTCTCAACCCTGTGCGCCTCCTCTCTCCTTCCGACTACTTATTTACTAATGATGCGCGGCAAATGCTTCCCCTTGTGTTTTCCTCCCTCTCCTTCCACCTCAGCTTTTCACCTCTTCCCATCTCGTCCAGCCCCGGTATCACTTTCATCCTCTTGCCAACCCCTGACATCCCTCCCTCCTGACCCCATCAAGGTGAGACCCGGGTGGCTTTAATTGGCTGGTTTCAATTAGAGTGGGATAGTATATGAACTCACGGGCGGGTTCCTTTTAGTTATCGCTGCGCCCGCCTTCTTTTTGTCCGTGGACAACCAGATTTGGGTTCATCATCAGACACGCCATGCCCTCCAACTTTTCTGTCACTCCAACCAAATATTCCCTTTCATTAGATCTCCCCCATGGACCTCCGTCCTTCTCAGTTTCTCTCTCTTCTACTAACTCTCCTGTCCTTATCTATTCCAGCCGCCACTTTTAAATAAATCCCTGCGGCAGGGACTGAACCAGACATGGCCATCATGGGACCAAGAGGAGGCTAATGCCTTTTTAATGAGGCCTCGGCCACAATGTGACACAGTAAAGTGGCAGGAATCGGTGGCTGGTGAGCCCTTGGTCCAAGGTATTTATCACCTGAAAAGCCCTGATCCACTGTGCCCGTGGGAGGGAGGGAAAGATGGGCAGAGTGGGAGGAAGGCCGAGGTTGAACAAAAGAAGAAATTTCCACATAAACCAAGAAAGCAGGCAAAAAACAAGTGTTGCTTATGAATTGGCAGTAACATTTGGGCATACAGTACATCCAATACATCTTTGAGATGGCGCTTTCACAATAGCTGCGGCTGTAATAAAGCGATTAAACAAGTTTTACTGACATCTGATCTGTTGGTTTTTCCATGAGTGTAACTCCATCTAGTGGAGGCAATGTAGAATGCATCTTATAATGCTGTGTGCCCAGTGAATGAAAAAGAAAAAAATACAACATGGGCCATTCAATGAAGGTGACTCTCGGTTCACGCCGATGCTCCTCTCTCCTCGTGCTCATTGATTCCGTCACTTTCTTTTCACTCCTATGAAAAACGTACTTTTAAAATGAGAACAGGTTGAATGTCAAACAGTGTGTCACAATAGATTCCGTTCGACTTTGTATGTTCCACTGTCGATGAAAAAAGGACCCATGCAGAAATTTAAGTGGCTACCACTCCTGTGATTTTAGTCATACCAGCAACTGCAAGATGCATAATGAGAAATCCTAATAACATTCACAGTGCTTTGACAGTAATTAATATTCCCCCACAGTGATTGCGGTGGTGCCTGAGAGAAAAGCACTGCGTGTGGATTGCCTTCTTTGAGGGTTCTCACATAATTATAATCCCATTTCATCTCATTTGAATACCCACTGGGCCATATATTCAAACACAAGATCGAGTGAATTGCCCTAAGTGGCTGAAAAAAGCAAATAAGAAAGATTAGCAACCAAAGAAAACCACCTTTCATTATTAACATACCTGGCTGAATGTGCCGAAGGCATAGGACTGAAAGAACTTCTGAAATATGAACTGCTGAATCCCTATTTCTGCAACTACAGATGTGCTTAGCATGTCAATGGTTGCCCATTAAGGCTCCGCACCACATAAAAAGAGCTCAGCGAAGTGGAAGCGAAAAAAAAAAGCCTATTGCCGTTCCTTCAATCTTCGGAGAGGCCCGTTCTCACACCGTATCATGCTAATCAAATACATTTCTCTTTTATTGTGGCTTCCCGGAGGTACGAAGTATTCATTCTCTCAAATGTCACTTGGACAAGACTAAACGGCCGGTGTTCCTCGCCAATTGTGCCACAGGGCACTTTATCGCCAGATTTTTTTTTTTTTAATCCCGAAAGACCAAAAATAAAATAGTACCTTGGTTTAAAAAAAAAAATTGAATCAATGGAATGTCATTTATCCGGAAGGGAAAAACTGCAGCAATCCATGGTTATGATTGCAAATCTGTGAAAGGAGAACCTGCTACGATTCAATTTCGGAGAAGAAATATGTGACTAAAGATGGGAACATTCATATAACGCTCCTGCTTGGGGGAGGGAAAAAAAAGTGTCATAATCTGTTCTGGTGTGGCAGTTGCACGTTTTCCAAGATTATCACAGTGCTCCACCGCAGCTTCAGTTGCCATCCTGCACCCCGCGCCGCATTAGCGATCCAAAGCAGACTTGTGATTTACATTCAAATGACAGGCGAAATTGACAAGATTAAGAGGACGCCCCCGTGGGGGAGATTTGTTTTGAGCTCCAGACACTGTTTGCTCCAGTAAAAGTCTTCAGCCGTGCTATGCCGCCAGAGAATTGATGTAATGCTGTATAGCGTTTGTAGCAACAAAAAAAAAAAAACGAAACCCGCCTAGTCGGATACCAAATAACCCGTGTTGGTTGCTGGCGTTAGGATAAGACTATACACCCATCGGTTTTTCTGCTGCTAGCGTATGTTCCAGACAGCCATAAATGTTGAATGAGTCGGTGGAAGGCCTGGGGAGAAGAGAGGAGAGGAAAGGATGAAGAGGAAGTGTGTAGGTGGGGGGGGAAGAGGACGGAATAGCAATCGAGAATGCGAGAATGTTTGCATAGTCAACACTACAAAAAAAAAAGTTGCATTTACACGAATGATGCTTGCTAGTGTTGCGTTCCATGGTGATTAAAAGGCAGTTTAACGACGCTGGCCTCCGTTTTTCATGTGTGTTTTTCCTGAGACTCGCGGGATCAAATCCTTTTCTTAATTCGGATCACCCCGAGCAGTCGTGAGCCAGGAGTGCTCATATGACTAGAGGGAAAAGTTCCTCATAAGTTGCGAGTGGCCTTGAACGACCACGCTTTAGTCATGATCAGACTCGCAGAGTGCTCAATAGGTTGCATTAAATCAAAGCGATTTACATTAATCTCCATTTGTGAGTGGCTGGCTGATTTCAAAACAAGCTCTCTTCATTTGACTGCGGAGGACACCAATTCATCACAATTTGTTCAGGTACTCATGGCCCGCGAATGAGTGCTTGTTTTATTCATCCCGCCAGTGCTAGGCAATGAGAAATCATCTGTTTGGACAAGGCGGCTATGTTTTGTAAATGCAGACGTGGCTTCGCCTTGCCTCTCCGATTTTGTTTCCATCGTTCATCCCTGTCCCTTTTCTCCCCCATCTACAAACGCGACGACAATTATTTCGATTTGTTTGACCGGCTGCTCAATTATGGTCTGTTTACCCCAGGATACAACGAAGGAAAACACTAAAATCCTCAAAGGAAAGAGGGCAAAATTACAAAAAGTTAGATGATGTTAAGCATATATTTGCATATATTTATGACGACATCTGAAAATATTTTTCGGAATGCCTACGGAATACTTCCCACTTGCCCATTGTAAGCGTAAAACTATGAACTTTATTTAAATGAAATATCTGTATGTATCACAACTGAAGGTATGTGACTATATAGTTCTCCCCAAATTTGAGTTATTTGGAAGGAACACACCGGAGACTGGTCTAGGGGGCTTCATAGTTTGGGGCTGCTTTGTTATTGCAGGGCCTGGATGAATTGCTATCAACATGCGGCGCACCCCACCATAGAACTCCCGAGGGCCAAAGTTGAGCACCTCTCGTTCAGCAAAGCACATGCACCATCCGGGAGCCTGCTGATTGTGTAGCTCGGGGGTGTCAAACTCATTTTTGTCGCGGGCCACATTGTAATTGCGGTTTCCCTTGGAGGGCCATTACGAATTTTGGGAAAGCGTTAAAATGTTGAATCCCCTCCCCATATTACTTCCACGGCACACAACAAATTGATGAATTACTAGTTTTAAAGTTAGACGTTAAGAAGAATGACTGTTATTGCGAATTACATTTGACAATTTGAAATTTGGGTTCCGATTTCAGCAAGCATCGTGGAAGTTGACATGCTTGATTTGCTTTCGCGGGCCACATAAAATGATGTGGCGGGCCAGATCCGGCCCCCAGGCCTTGACTTTGACACATGTGGTGTAGCCAGTCAACTGATCCACAGTTAGGACAAAAATCGCAATCAGTAAGTATAGTACTATCAAAAAGCAAAATACAATCGTATCCAAAGTCCAAATTCAATTTGCCTGCATGTTCATTTTCGCATATATGATCAAATATTCATAAATTGAAAAATTCCCAAACTGAACTTTACCATGGATGGTTTCTGAAAATATTCCATCCATTTTCGGGTAATTGCCTCCTTTTCGAACCTCGTTATCAGGTTGCCAAATTAATCAGACTCATTTAGTCCTTTCGTCTCCATTTGGTCCCACAGACGGCACGCGGTCCGACTTTAACAAGGTGCCCGCCCGTCCTTGAGAGATTTGTCTCGTCATCAATCAGCGGCAGGCGTGGTGTCGCAGCAAGGCAGAGAGATTGAGAGCTCGAGTGAAAGACACCAAGAGGAATGAGACGAATGAGGGAGAAAAAAAGGTGAAGAAGGGGGGGGGGTTAATTAAGAGATGGGGAAAGGAGTGAATGAGGTGAAGGAATACATTTCAGGGAAGTCTATCCCAGATGTAGCAAGTCATCATCCTCTCACAACAGTGAAGGAATATGAAGCAGCCCCCCACCCCACAACCCCCAAAAGCTCAATCTAGCACAGCTCTTCCCCACACGGACACCAACCAAGTTTTTTTTTTCTTCTGATTTATATCCACGGTATAAGTCATGATCACGAGTCGTTTGTTTTTGTGTCTCCTCGAGAGGCAAGCAACTGACAAACTAAGTTTTACTGTCCTTTTATCGTCTCGCCACCGGGTCCAGTAAAATTCAGCGCGGATGAAAAATTGTCGCGATATTGACAATCGCAACCTAGTGCCGTGTGAGTGTCACGACGGGCGTGGAGGCGGCTTTTTGCAAAAAAACAACAACAAAAAATTCATATCTCACAATTATTTTTAATTGAAGAGAAAATGTAAGAGCCTCGCAAAATTAACAAAGGAGAAAAAAAATTGCGTGATCACACACGCGCTAATGAGCTTAGCACACGTATTTATTTAACATGCACAATAAACAGTAAGACAAATCGGTAATAAAGGCGGTAGAAAGCACCAGACAGTAAAATCAAGAACGAATCTAAGTCGTGCTGAGTCGAACGCCAAAGAATACAAGTGAGTTTTGAGTCGTTCGAAGGTAACGGTCAGATGTCGGCCATTATGCTAAAAAACAAAACAAAAACATTTTGTACGAATACGTTGGAATGACTTTGTATCAAGTTCAAGCAACTTATCTCACGATATTTAGTACATCATTAATCATGTCGTTTTGAAAGTCTTTCTGTAGCCTTTCAAAGCGAGATTACACACACTTGAATTTCCGTACCTTCCTGAGTGTCTTCAAACCAAGTTGTTTACATCCTCTCGTCGCTCTCACCGTGCTGGACCTGATTTTTCGCCAATTTGCCGATGTCCAGTCAGGCGACTGAGTGCAGTGGCACTGTGGCTCTGTTGCGTGTACGATTGCGCCTTGTCCATCCAAATGGACGCCGCTGAGCTGAATCCGTCACTGGGGATACGACACGTTCGGTAGAATACTCAGTTTCAAAAAAAAACAAAACAAAACAATCATTGATAGACTGATGTGTGTTTTTCCCCTATCTCTCGTAAACACACGCACATTTATTTGGCTCGCCGCGGCCGTAACATTGAAGCTCAATGCCAACTGTCAGAAGTGTTTGCTTTTGGACTGCACGGTTGAGGGAAGCAGAGCATGTGACAACTGTGGCTCCCTCCCGCGAGTTTATTCTTTTTAAGTGACTGCAGTTTAATTGTTAAGCTTTGGAAATTCTGTGTCCAAAAATACTTTTATGTTTTTTTTTTTCACCTCCACTGAGTTGAAGGCATTTTAGAAAGGCACAAAACTTCCAATGCCTCTATCCTACATTGCTGCAGGGAGAATTGCACCAAAGAGTAACTTAATTTCACAGAGAATGTTCTGCTTGGTGTCCAGAGGGAGACAAAAGTTCAGGGTTCAAAAAAGTTCCCTTCCTTTCTTTGGAAGGAACTTTACAAATGAGCTGTATCGACCGTACTAAAGGTATCCGAAAGCAAGCAAGCAGGCTCCGAGGGGGGGGGAAAAAACGCTTTTTGTCCTTGACACAGTGTGTGGATGTGCGATTTCCTTTTTGTATGGTACCGTATTTTCCACACTAAAAGGCGCACTGGATTATGAGGCGCACCTTCAATGAATGGCCTATTTTGTCATTTTTTTCATATCTTGGACGCACCGCATTACAAGATGCAATCTACAATTCGTTCACTAGATGGAGCTACGCTCAAGGAAATGCCAACAGAACGCTACACTACACCCTGATTTATATAGCGACGATCAGATGTCAGTAAAACTTATTTAATAAAGCGGCGACACAGTTCACTTAACCAACAGCAAGTTATAACATTGACTCGTTAACGTTGAACTCTCTTGCCGCTGCTCTATTTCCGTGTTTAACTGCAAAACCGATCGCCTTAAGTTTCAACTCTGCGTTGTAAACACGTGGTTAGCAAGGAGCCATTTTGGGGTTGTCATATTACCGTAATGACCATACACAAGGCGCATCGGATTTTAAGGCGCTCTGAGCTTTTAAGAAAATGGAAGGATTTCAGGTGTGCCTTTTATTGGGGAAAATACGGTATTTATTTCTGACGGCGAGAAATGTGGGATGCAATGTCTTCGTGAGCGTGGCGGCGTAAAAGCATATGTCATATGTTTCGCCTTAGCCTCTTCCGTATTCGTTTGCTGGTTGATTAGTGATTTCGTCGCAGAGTAAGTCTTGAAAAGCCTCACTTAATTGCTTCTGCACTGAAATCACAACGCCAAGTTGAAATCGCTCGCCTTCGAAATTACAGTCGAAATTTGGCGATTCGTCAGTGAATCCTCCGAAACTTCTTTGTAAAGTATCTGACGAGAGCTAATAAACGGCGACACAAAAAAATAATAATAATAAACAGACAATTTTTTTTTTAAGTACCGATATGTATGATTCCCTGATACATGACACTAGTCAAGCGGAACACTGCATCTACTGTATTTTCCAAAGGTATAAAGACATGTGGATCGATGCTTTGTGTCTTGTGATTGATGGACTGAAGTGATGTATTAGTCATGTCTTAGGAAGACGCTGCAGGCGAGGGAAACTCTTTTGTCGCGGTCTTTCTAACACTTCAGTGTTGTTTCTCATTGAACCCGCCCGCCTTTTCCTCCCTGATGCTCGGTCCCCCGCCACCCGCCCCGACGCACTTTCTCCCTGGCTGTTTTATTGTTGCCCTGCAGTATCCTTTTAGATTTAGTTGTGTACTCACCTTGTAGCGCGGTAAGCTACATCGCAGAAGTCTTGCCCCCGTGCAGCTCTTTGGTGTAACTCAACACAACCTCTCCAAAAAGAGCCAAAGGCACAGCCAGGCAGAAGAAACCCGATGTCATACATCTTGCTCTGTGTGCTTTGCTCTCGTCCGTCTCGGAGGCCCAATCACACGCTGCAATATGCAGCGCCAAAATGAACAAATTCCCGGTAATCACGTTGGGTAGAGAAGAAGCCACAAGGAAGAAGAGGGTGAGGAGGTTTTCCACCCTTGCTTTCAACATTGTAGCAGTTGTTGGATTCTTTGAAGAATGCACATGATTGTTTTTTTTTTTCCTCCCCGCTTGTCCGAGTCATCGTAAACAAGTTATGCTCCTCTGTTTGTCCAATCAGGATTCCAAATCACAGGGATGATGGCGGTTTACGTCAGGGCGATTATCCAAATATCAGTGACAGGCTATATTTTAGGTTTGTGGAGAATAGCTCCGATTGATGCTACAAACAAACCGCGAAATGAACAGCCATCTTTCCCCGTCAGGATTTTGCTATTGGTGGAGGCATGTCAAAATGTAGAACGCAAACCTCCCCCAAAGGCCATTGCGTGTGCTTCTAGAGCAGTGGTTCTTAACTCATTCACTCCCAAAGACGTTTTTAAACGTCTTTTCAGACTTGGTCCAGAATTGGCGGGTACTGAATGAGTATTCACCTGGGTTCCATCCAACCTGAGGGGGTTCAGTGAATCGGTCTCAGGGGTTTGACGGAGCCTCTGCCATGGAGGGTAAGACACACGCGACTCAAGATGAAAATGAGTTATGACTCGCCCGCTTGGCCATCACTTCCTGCATATGATCACATTTCATTGCTTGTCCAATCAGTGCTGCGAGAAATTTAGTTCGCTCAGTAGTCACTGGGTCACTGTCGTGATAGTACGTCATACAATTAAAAAAAAAAAAGTATACTTGTCTCTAGAAGTTTTATTTACTTTTTTTCTGTTTTTCATAAATGCGGCTTTTTAAAAAAAATATCTGGAATATTTATTTTTCACTAATGAGGGGTTTGGTGAATATTAATTGGTTGGGGGGCGGCCCGGTAGTCCAGTGGTTAGCACGTCGGCTTCATAGTGCAGAGGTACCGGGTTCGATTCCAGCTCCGGCCTCCCTGTGTGGAGTTTGCATGTTCTCCCCGGGCCTGTGTGGGTTTTCTCCGGGTGCTCCGGTTTCCTCCCACATTCCAAAAATATGCATGGCAGGCTGATTGAACACTCTAAATTGTCCCTAGGTGTGAGTGTGAGTGTGGATGGTTGTTCCGTTTCTGTGTGCCCTGCGATTGGCTGGCAACCGATTCAGGGTGTCCCCCGCCTACTGCCCGTAGACAGCTGGGATAGGCTCCAGCACCCCCCGCGACCCTCGTGAGGATCAAGCGGCTCGGAAGATGAATGAATGAATAATTGGTTGGGTTTTGTTTGGGACTTAGTGGATGGTTGTAGTGCCGTGGCGGATGGTGGAGTTTCCTAAAGACACGATAAAAACGAAAGAAGATTCTTCTTTCATTTTGAGCGTGTTTGACATAATCATGTTTTAAAAAAAATCCTTAATGTCCTTGTACAAACTGCTGTAGGCCCACCACAGTCCTGTGGGTGGCAGTAGTTTGCATTGTTATTCCTCAATTGCATCCTTTCCCCTCACTGATGGATCCATAAATTTCTGGATCTACACATTTTTTTAAAAAATCACCCTTGAAATTTAATTAGTTTTTTTTTAAAATGAGGTAATCAGCTGAAAAAATGGAGCCCTTGTAGTCATAAACGATTTTCCACAACAAAGTCAATTTGCTCCTATTTAATCAAGCCCAACATTTTGTCCTACTGGACGTTTTCAGTTTGCATATGTCCTAATTTAAATGAAATAGTTTTTGTTGAGAGGACAATCTGGCAATACTAAGCCGTCTATCGTGATGCCCTTGTTTCATATTCATGAGCGCGCGTGGGCGTGTGTGCGCGTTTGCGAGGGTGCTGCTTTGTTTTCCCCCGGTAACAGAATACCAACGAATGCCTTTCCAACTGAGACTGATGCTTTTTTTTTATGCGGCAGGGATTTTTTCCATAGCATGTTTTTCAATTTGGCATGTAACGTCATCTGAAGGGATACGACGTGATTCAATAGAGCCTGAACAGTTCAATTTTAATTTGGTTACGCTGTGTATATTTTAACGCTGGTTTCCTGGAAATGAAATACGAGAATTGATTTTTTTTTTCTTTCTCTGTGATGTGAGAGAAAAAACGTTGGCAGTGGTATTAATGAGAAAATAGATCAGTGATCTTGACAACATTGATATAAATTAATTGTTTGGAGCCTAACATTCTGATTTCCAAATAAAAACAATTTCAGAAGTGCATCAAATACTTTATTTATTGGTTCAAACTGAGTCAAGTGTTTTATTGTCCGCTCCGTTGTCGTGACTTGCTCGAGTTTGGGACTTATTTTATTCGCACTGAAACAATGCGGAGGCATGAAAATCCTTTGATCATCATATGATCATCGCTGATGCGGCTCTCCTCAATGATGAGGTGGGCTATAGAGTAGGTGTAAAGTGCAGAACTTCTTG
Source organism: Hippocampus zosterae (assembly GCF_025434085.1). Lineage (NCBI taxonomy): Eukaryota > Metazoa > Chordata > Actinopteri > Syngnathiformes > Syngnathidae > Hippocampus > Hippocampus zosterae. The sequence goes on from NC_067457.1 coordinate 20,914,649, forward strand.
TGCATCAGTCTTGACTCATATCGAGGGAAAAAAAAAAATGACGAGCGGGTCATCAACGTGTCGGCCGGCCTTGGTGCTTATAGCTTGACCTGGATTTGCGCAATCCGGGAGACAGGGCGTAGCTTTTTCTTCCTTTTACTGTGGAGTGCAATTGCCGCTTGGTGACTGAGTCAGAGCGTGATAGTCACCTCGGCCCTTTCTACACAGTGGAGCGGACATAACAACCTGCCAAAAAGGAAAGGCAGATGCAAGGTTTGAGCTTTGCTTTTGGACCCGCGGGGGTTTAAGACACTCGTGCAGTTCCATGCGAAAGCTCCCAATCTTCTTGCTTTGCACCTTTCTCCTTCACCGACGTCTTTGCTTCGTACATCATATTATGCAGTAGGTCCCGCTCATCTTTGTAGACCGCGCTAACGGTCAGTACGACGCTTCTTGCTACCTTTGACGACCAGTTTTTTTTCTCAGTTTGTTGCCGAGAAGTCAATCACCAAACTGAAATGACATCATTCATCTTTTTCAGTGTAATTCCACTGTCAGCCACTCGATGGCAGCAAACTATTTTCTTTGGCACAGTAAATTTGACGCCGTCAAGTTGAGGATGAAAAATGGAAAGTATTTGAGCACAGCTTAGTAGATGAAGATTATTGAAAGTCATACCCTCCTCAGTCCCTTTCTACATTTTATAACTACTGTATTACAATCTTTGGACACAATTACACTGGTCAACAAATTTGATTTTTTTTTTTAATCAGAGCTGCAAAGTAGATTATTTATTGATTTAGTTTTCTATGATGTATTGGGACACAAGTTTGCCTCATGGTTTCAAAATGTGACTGTGAATGCATTTATTTATTTATTTGGTCAACATCTCCCCCCCCCATGCATTCTTGAGATGTCTTTTGAAAAGCCGAATAACGAGAATGCGCCGATTCTTTTTCCCATTACTCCACAAACTACACGACAGATGAATATTGTCATTTGATAAATTACAAAACAAACCGACGGGAGCACGGATGAGAGGGTATCGCACATTTGATTTCATGTTCTGCCTTACAGGAGCTTCTCATTTTGGAAGATTCAGTAGGGAAGCGGCTTAACCGTTCGGGGGCAAGGGCAAGGCGAGCGTGAGAGAGGTAGGACTCATGATGCTGAGCGAAATGAAATAAGAGTTGAGCGATACCTGCAGGGAGCACTGGCGGGAACTAAAGGCGAAGTGTGTGGGTGACGTGTGTGACAGCGCACGCACACACACACATACGCGCTGCAGTGAAGCAGCACAAGACTCAGAGAGGAAATACTGGTGCAAAGGAAGATACTGAAGCACCACAAAGAGCAAAGAAAGTTCATATCAGACAAAGTGTGGAGGGGGGGCTTATGGTAGCAGTATGAATAGATTGAACATGCATGGCAGGCTGATCGAACACGCTAAATTGTCCCTTGGTGTGAGGGTTAGCGTGGATGATTGTCTCTGTGTGCCCTGCGATTGGCTGGGAACCGCTTCAGGGTGTCCCTCGCCTCCTGCCCGAAGATGGCTGGCATAGGCTCCAGCACCCCTGCGAAGCTTGTGAGGATGAATCGGAAAATGGATGGATGGATGGATCCAAAAAGACCATTTTAAGTTTGAGGACTCAATATGAGCTTACTTTGATATATGAACATTTTCATACAAAGTTGTAGTTTAGGTCAAATAAATAGCCAGATTTTGGAAGGTCTAAAAGTGCTACATTGTATTCTACATGATTAAAAAAAAAATAATTAAAAAAATCAACATTTCTTTTGTGGCATTTTATGGCGGTTCCGTTAGTGACCGATAGAGGGCGCTGTGTGACTGCACAGCGCCACCCTTGCCAGAGCTGACATCTCTCCGCCTGCGGTGCACTGTTCTCTCTCTATTTGTCGCTTTACGTGCAAACACCCTCCACCCTGTCCGACCACGGCTGTTGTCAGCCAACCCCGCCCGCGCTCAGGAAAAAAAAAGAAAAAAAAAAGAAGATTCGGGCAGGAGAGTGATGAGGGCAGGAAGCGACTGGCTCACTGGCACATGATTTGAAGATCATTGCGCCCCCTGAAATAGCTCGGCAGTTAGGAAGGTTGTCTGAAAGAATTAATAAGTAATGAAAGAGCACCGGCGGAGCCTTTTGGGGTGTGCGTGTTGTGTTAATGTTAGGTTGCGCTAATTTCCCTTTGATATGAGAGTGCGGTTTGAAAAAGCAATTTTAGTTTTAATTTCAGCCCATATTACGACGGCGCCTGCGGTGTGTCCATTAGCGTAGTCAGGTGTATGACTTCTCTGTAGTCTCTGCGGTTGATCTGACGGGGTCACGTGTTTGCGTGACCACGGGCACGTGAGAGAGGATGAGAGCCGGCCGGGGATGTGCCTGTGGAAATGTCATGTTTTTGATGTGAATAATTTGCAAGGCCATCCATGACACCCCCCTCCCACCCCCCGACTTGAAAACCACGGGTCCCCGGAGCGGTTCTGAAGAACATCTGGAAGTAGATGAAAAATTCGGAAGTGCACACAAGAGAATCTGTTTTATAGTCGGCTATCAAAAGGGTCCGTGTCTCACAATCTGTTTGATTGACCCTTGGCTGGTAGAGAGCAGGTCGTGTTTTAAATAACAACGTAACGTAGATCAGTTTCAAGCAAGTAAAACAAACAAACAAACAAACAACAAAAAAAATAATTGGTAAACGTGAGCATCCCGATTAACTTCCCTCTTTGGTTGTTGACTCGACTTGGTTCATTATGTCCAATGCACTTGTGAGAGGGAAAACATATTAAAAAAAACAAAACAAACAAACACAAATATGGACGATATCAAGTAGCCGCTGAGTCTCGGTTGCTTGCACACTGAAAAAACAAAATGTTGAATTTAGTTTATTTGGTCAAGTGGTCACATCAAATAAAATTATCTGGGTCCAGATGACTTAAGTAAGTGCAACCACTTGATAAATTGCGATGAAGTAATCCCCTACCCCAAATTTTCAGTGTCATTTTTTAATTTTATTTTTATTGACTTGATTTGTATTCAAAGGGCTTTGAGTGTCGAATCAGTCAGATTCCCGAGGTCTAGTTCGAATCCATCGAAAAGAAACGCCTTGAAATCAGTTGGATGCTAAAGTGGATTGAAAGAACAATACGATCTGTGTTGTTGCCACGGCAACCCCGCATCACCTCTACTGTAATACAGGTGGGCCAACCCACACACCTCATGGTGTGCTAAAATGTTTCTTTCCACGCATTAAAATTAAGATTCTGTCAGCGTTTTACATGTAGATTAGCCCCTGTCACCGTCGATTCATAATTACACTATGATGGCTTCCCGTCAGAAATAATGTCCGCAAATGCACGCAAAATAGTTTTATTCAAACATGCGGTAATGAAGCTTCACAAACTTTCAGTTTTGTTCAGTCCAGTTTCAGATCTATTCTGTGGCGATAAAGGGCAAAACAAAAAAATAATAATAATTTTTTAACCGGTTGCCGGCTTCCCAAATGTCCAGGGAGGCACGGAATGTTGCACACACACTTGGTGAGTGTGTGGCGAGCTGGCCATGTGCCAATCAATGACACTGATGTTGACAGGATCCAGACTTGTGATTGACGGAGTAGAGGCAGCTTTCGACGATCCGTGCGGGCCGGGATTTGCTCAACAGTTGCAATTGATGCGGCCACCATGCGGTTGATCAGCTATTTATTGATTGATTGTCCCCCAACATTCATCTTCTCGAATAGTATCGGGTAAAAATAAAAAAACAAAACAAAGTCCGAAGGCCTTTTCATTATTGGTGGGAAGAATCTGGTCGTTATTATGATGTGATGAAGGTGTTCGTTGTAAGCAAAATTGGCAAATTGGAAAATGAATTATGTGAACACCAGACTTTGAGACACGAGATTTACTTTTCAAACGAGATTCAACTGCATCGTGATTCTGTTTAGGGACCAACAGTGTAGGGCCCCCCCTGGCAGATGCACACCTGTTGGTCATCGGTAATCAGGCCTTTAAAAGGACTCCCAGCCATTTACATTGTTTGCTCTTGCTACTGTCATGTGTGTTGCTTTTTTGCTCTTGTTTTCTTTCATGTTTAGTTCATTGTTATGTTTTAGATTTAGTCATGTTTTTTGTTTGATACTTTGAACTTTGTGTGTTTTGGATTTAGTTTTCTTTGTTTTAAATACAATTCTTCAAATACACCCCTCTCCTCCCTCCTGCCTGCTTTTTGGGGTCCACCAACACCCTGCTACGTGACAGACTGTACCCTAGAAAAAGCACCGAGTTGAAAAAATATTGGTGAGTGCCGCTTTCGGGGTTGGGTGGGGGGGGGGGCTGTCATTTATCAACAAGGGCCTGCTCTTTGTGCTCTTCCAAGGATACTGATTGGTCCAGTTATTTTTGGCCAAGCCACTATCATAGCAGCTTTAGGCTGCTTGGCAAGATGCCACCGCTCACTTGCAAGGTTAATAGACCATTTTCAGACATCATTTAATGCACCCCACGGGGGATACATTGTGTTCGTATTTTATCGAGGCGACCACTGATGCTGATTTGTGTGCGCGGAACACAGGGGACGGTTTAAAATAGAACCTGTTCAAGTGGTGTGTTGGCACAACTTTTTTTTTTTTTGGCGGGTAGGGGGTCAAAATAGGACCCCCTTCTTCAATTTTAATCACTTTGTAATTTTTTGAGGGGGCGGGCGTGTATATTTCATGTGGGCTTTATTCTGCTTGGGGATTGGAATGGATAAGAGAATGCACAAGGATACCTTGTGGGCATTTTCATATCTATCTTGTCATTCATTTGACACCCCAACTTTTGTTCTGGTCCCTGCTTTGCATGCATTGCCAGTAAATACTCACTTTAATTTGACTTGGGACTCGGTGTTGCACAAATTAAATGTAACCCCCCTCCCACCTCCACTCTCCCGTGTGCAATCATATTTCTTTTAGAAGGGCAGCGAGAGCAGTCGGGTAGAATGATGTGGGTTGACTACAGAGCATAGACGGAGTGCAAAAAAAAAGAAAAATGTCTCTTAATGTGGCGCTTACTCTTTTTGCTACAAACGGATCAAAATCCGAGCGGCTTGTCGGGAGCGTATTTTGTGGACCTTTTTAAGTTGCCGTTGCTCAATCGGCCCCAGCACCTGAATGGCGCTAATAGATACAAGGCTGCAATTTGTCCTCTGAGTTAATCAGCCCTGAGCGGGAGCGGAGAAGTAGCCTGTGACTGCTAGCGAGGTGAAATTTATAGATTTTGTAAGTAGGAGAGAAAAGCAAGTGTGAATACGGGCGATTTTTACCGCTGAAAAGGAGAAAATAAATCGGGCTATCATACATGGGCCAGTAAAAAGTCATTTTTCTTCGAATAAATGATCTCGGCGTGCTACATAAATATCATCATGCCTCACAGTCGTGTCAATTTTATTAAGTACTGGCATGAAACACGGACAAGACAAAAAAATTGTGTTCACATTCTTTGAATGTTTTATAACGCCGGGGACCAGAGAGGCTCACAATTTCCCAGTGTTCTTCAAACTGTCATTTCTCTTTGTCAGACCAAGAACCCGTTTTAGACCTACAATTATATTTCGATAGAGTGCAGACTTCCGCCAGGAACGCCGATCCTTGTGCGGCGTCGTTCGTTAGCCGCGATCAGTAATTTACATACACTCAGCATTGGCGACGAATGAAATACGGGGATGGATATCCTGAATCATACTCTGCTAGGGGGTTTCTTCCAGACACAAACAAGTTATCTTTTTTGGTTCAGTATGGATGTTTTAAGGATTCGATGAAGCTCAGTATCCCCAAATGCATTCCGTTTGTTTGTTTTTGTGTGTGTGTGTGGAGGGAGAAAGAAGGAGAGACGGAGAGAGGGTGACATGGTGTGTGAAAACGTCTCCAAAAACAGACTTGTCTTCAACAACCTCGAGGGACGTTATCAGCACAAGTCCTGTAGTTTCTCCTATTATCTCACCACAGAGGCCTCAAGGGTCGGGTGGGCCGGGTGGTTGGGGGGGATACTTCATTGTTCACGGCGATATCATCAAAACACACACAGATGATTCCTTGTCATGCTGCCCGTTGTCTCTCTAATGGTCGTGTAATGCCCCGTGAGTGTCTTGTCCAGGGAAGCCAAGACAACAAGTATTAAAAAAAAACCAACAACTAAAGGATGAGATTTATTTGAGTGTAAATTGGGGAGGATAAATTCAGAATTTTGTTCCGGTCCATTTTTACTCTGTGAGTTACCCATTTTTCCCCACTTTTAGTCTTCTCAAGACCAAAAATAAAATAAAATTAATACACTTCAGCCAAAAACAAAATAAGCTCAATGATAACAATCGGAGAAGGCAATCATTCAGCATAGACACACACACACACACACACACACACCCACACAATAAAATAAATCTCATTTTTTATAATACGAGTTGTCTTGGTTTCCAAGACGAGAGTTCTCGACCAGCTTCCCGTAACATGTGACTGTGTCATCTGCCATCGACTTTTTTTTAAGGTCTTTTTGACAAAAAAGACCTTAAAAAACCTAAAAAAAATGGTGAAGGCATTTATTTGACCCCCCCCCCCCCCACCTCCGAGTTGGACGCCGTGGCTACCAATCATTCCCTACATTAAAATGTTGCTGCTGAACATAATCACCCACTATTGTCATAACACCGCACAAGAACATCGATCGGCGATGTTGGCTTTTATTTTCCATTTGAAGACGGATATGTTCGTTGCTATTTTGTTCGAGCTAACCGCAGGACAATGGAGGAGAAGGGCGTTTAGGTCGTCGGCATGTTTGCCTCACGGTCCGTCGTCGCTAACGTTGACCGGAACATCAATCGTGGGCGACATCGTGTCTGACCGTACATACAAAAATCCCACAAATTGGCCATGCGTTAATATTTAATGCGCATCTTTGGTGTATGTTGCAAATGTCTTTAAGTAGGGAATACTGATGGAAAAGCGCTGGCAAAAATAGCTCTGACGTTATCTTTGACTCCAGCTCCAGTTTCTTAGGAATCAGATTTTGAAATATTGAGCTCAGTGGAATATATACAGACAGTCTGAGCTATTAGGCCTCTTTTTAGTTGAATATTCTTTGAAATCAATATTGTCTGGCATTGAGTAATAAATTAGAAATGAATCCGGGAAAGTCTGATAAGAGATCGATTGAGTGCGACAAGGGGGCACCTACAGTTCTGACATATAATATCAGAGACCTCTGAAATCATGCGGCAGATCTTTTCTAAAACGAGGAAATTACGACTCGCATAGCTCATGGTAGGAACACGCCGTAACGATTTGATATGCAACCTCACCCATCACTCGTCAGATTTCATGGAAGGAAAAAAAAAAGGCAACATTTTAGAACAAACATAACATAACTGAGAACTTGTTTTATGATTGCGCAACACAATCATAACTCGTCGGGTGCTCAGACACCCCAGAGTGACAAATGAGGCCTGTGGACGTTTGCATTAAATTGTAGTTGACACTTTGAGCCCAAAACAGATTTCTTGATGAGCTGATATTAAACAGCAAAAAAAATAAAAATAAATAAAGGCAAGAGAAAAGAGGACAGTACAAAAAAAAAAAAAGTAAAGCAGGAAAAAGCAAAGAGTTCCACGGTTCCACTCTTGGGACCCAATCCAAACTTGAAGCTGTCATGTTTAACTATCTTTTGACAGTGACGAGGGTAAGTCAGGCTCAACTTGAAATGACTCCCTAAATGTTTTCAGCAGTTCCCCCCCAGTCTCCGATCGATCCTTTAATAGGCACGGACTCCGTCAATGAGAAGCAAGGAGAAAGACAGTTAAATCTGAGAGCCATTCAAATAAGCCCCCCCCCCCGCCCCCCTCCCACCCGTCTATCCTCAATTGTCTTTGCCTGCCTTCATTTTTTCTTTCTTTTTTACTTTTCATAAACGTATCCACCCCTCTCTTCCGGTGTCACTTTCTTTTCCTACTCTCTCCTATTCTCTTCAATTTTCCAAGCCGTCCCTCTCATCTTCCCTCTCCAGTCAAGTGAGATTGGGTACTTTCTTTTGGTTTGTACGCTCCATGAGCAACGCTGAGGTCGGGTGCCTTTGGATGCGATTGCACGACGGCATGCGCGTCTGGATGATATCTGGCGCTCGCTTCCGTTCAAAACAATGTTTTCAAGCCCGGCTGCAATTTCATCATCTGCTTCGGAAAAATCGATACTTTGAGTACTTTGTGCTGCCATCATCACTTTTATTTGTGCTACGTTAAATTATCTTGATTTTTTTTTTTAAATCATCTGTTTGTAACATCCATATGGAAATATTTTTCTTTTTTTATTCTTTTTTTGTGGGGGGGGGGTGGAGTGGGGTGTATAGCATTCATGACAATATAAATTCCAACGGATGCCCTTGGATATCAATTTGGAAATTTTTTTTTTGGTAAAGCAATTATTTAATGGTCTATGTTACTGGTTATATATGGCTCTTATCATTTTTGGCACATATACTCATGTTCTTGTTTAATGTAATTTTTAAATTGTTTTTATACAAAATTGGGTTCTGTGAACTGCCTGGCCCACCCATCAAGTGGGAAGTACAAAACCAAGTGCAGTAAAAAAAAATAAAAAAAATCGGTGGTTGCCTATTTTTGAAACTAGGCAACTGTTTATGTACACATGTCAATGCTAACACCTTTATAATTATTTTTTTAATGGTTCCAAATCGTTCTTCGTGTTGCCCATCATTTTATCATCGTCTTCACCCTTTCATTCCACAAGACGTACTTGTACGTCTTTTTAAAATTAGGCCCCTCCCACCAAGGCCGATTGCTGAAGAATGGACAAAAATAGAAACAAAATGTTTTTTTTGCTGCTGAAAGACGAAAGGCCAAACTTTATTTTGGTAGGCTCCATGTTTATATAGCATTAGAACCAAATCTTCTGTAGGCCTTGCAAGATCAGTCAAAATCCAGTAAAATGCTGGGATTGAGGGGATTGCTCCAGTGAAAATGGCTGGGATTGAATGAGTTAATTGGGAGGGGAAAAAAAAATCTCCAAAAGTTTAACTCGCTATCCGTGAGCCAAACTGTAAACACATTTGAAGAGGTTTCACCGTGATGGATGACGTTGTCGTGAAATGTTCCAGTATACCGTAGTTGCAGTTTCGTCTTTGAATTCTGTTTCAATGCCGCAACCTAAACATGAACACATTCCTTTTCAAGTGATGTTTTGAGTCGAATTGAAGTCAAGCCTATCAGAAGTTTTTGTTGAGCCAAGTCTTAAAATTGGCGAGTGACGCATCATGCGACTCGGGTGCCTCGCCTTTGGTTTTGAGGCCGTTGCCCCTTGTGTGCTGCTGAAACATTCTGGATGAAATTAACGCAGACAATCTGGCCGTCTGATATTATGTATTGACCTTTTGAAAGAGATCAGAGATTATTCGGCATCACAGATTACTTTCTCTGCCCGGAGTCACCCTTGGGAGCTGCACATTACAGTGTGTATGGCCTCCAACGAATGACACTTTTCTCACTCGGGACTGTTTTCTGCCAACTTTCTTTTCTTTTTGCAAAATGGACAAATCATTTCGCAATTTAGTTACGACTAGTGATATACTGATTGCTAACCGCTCATTTTAAAACATTTTTCCCCTTTTACTTTGCCATAGAGACTTTAAAAAAAAAAAAAATAATAATTTGCTGGTGGACAGTCAACGTTTTGTGTGAAAGTTCCAATTTAAAATCAAGTTTCAAAATGAACTCAATCGCGTGAAACGCCGACTTGTCATAAAGTATCCAAATATGCAAAGTGGAAGAACGTTGGTTGACACACTGCTACTATGCTGAAAAGAAACCCGATTGATGTTGTGTACTCAGCCCCAATCCTCTTCCATTTTTTTTAAAGCCTGCTGTCAACCAACTCATACTGATCTTGTGTATTCTACAAAGAATATGCTCCAGGTGATGATATCATCCTTGATAATCTTCTGTAAATCTGACGTCTCGGCGTAATACACTCTGTCACGTCTGGCGGATCTCGGTGCCAGGAAAGGGCTCATTTTCCCTCGCTGACAAATATACAGTCCTGGATGTGTGTCAGTTACACGTGTATTGCATGTGTTTATTCCGACGAGGCTGTCACATAGACTCTGGGTCACCACACGGTATGGAAATATCACGGACGCAAGATGGTCTCATCGGTCTTGTCGTGTTCTGTCTGGGTGTAGAGTCACTCTGTTGAATTGGATTGTTTAGAATATAATGAACCGTACAAGCAGATACTGTCGTTTTTCTTGTTGCTGCTAGGTACATAATGCGATGTGATCAGTTGGCTGGCTGGTCAAAACTGCCACCACAAGTCAAGCGAGGGGGGGGTGGGGTAGGGGGGGGGGAGATTAAGAGAAATGCAAGAGGTCAGTCATCAAACCTGAACAGCATAAGAATTAAAAAACATTTTTTAGGCCCTTGTGAATACAGTCTGCTTTCATTCAAGATGGAGCTCAGCCATCTGGTAGGATCCTGAGGTTTAATTTTCTCTTTAGCAGAAGCACATTTCCTTCCGTTTTCTTTGTCCTTCGGTTACTGGCGAGCTGGAGCCAATCCCAGCTGATTTGAGATGCGAGGCGGGTACACAAGTCGCAGCTATCACAATATAGCAGCACAAAGATGGCATTAGCACTATAAACAAGCCAGCATTAGCCATGGCAGCTACGTTGCTAGCATGAATACTTTGTAGTAGTGTTAGTATATATATATTTTTAGGGGGAATGCACAATTAATTCAAAATCCAAAAATGTTGTTTATGAAAAGTAGTGTTCTGAATTTAGTCAGTCATTTAGTCAGCATGCCGTAAAGTGCCCCAGAGATGTGTTAGCATACTCTTTGTCCTCCTAACACTGTTCAGATTAGCGATTAAATGCTTAGCATCTTGCCGTAGTGTCGTGTGCCGACGCACTTTTACACCACTGTGCAAAGTAGCACGTCATGCGGCGTTCTTCACCTTGAGATGTCATATGTCTTTGTAGTCGAGGCCAAGGGGCCTCGGCGACTGCTCGGGAATCTTTCGGCGCGAGATCAAAGTTACGTACCACGCTTAAGGGAACGAAACGTCGCTCTCAGCTTCGGCATTCACTACCCTTCAGGTATTTACATTTTCTGCATAATTAGAGCCTCATTCGTGCAGTCTAGTTTCCCTTGCCTTTTATTGTTACAAACAAACGTGTAATAATACAATTATTACACGTTTGTTTGTAACTTGTGTGTGTGTGTGTATGTATATATATATATATATATATATATGTATGTGTGTGTGTGTGTGTGTGTAAAGTAAATACAAACATAAAAATGTCAAGCAGAACTGGATGAAACTAGCACGAAGGTAAATTTGTAGTCCACCAGAGAGGAGCAACATATAATGGTGGTAAATGATCATGTGGAAAGTTAATGACCTCCCCTCCACACAAGGAGGTCATCACGCGTCGAGAGGCAAGGCGCCTTCTCCATAACGGATTAATATAGACCCATATACCCCCCCGCACCTCCCTTTCCCGCCCCCTTCCCCCTACTATCATTTCTGTCTCCCTCCACCCCGACTCTCAATCTCCCGGACACTCGTTCATCTTCCGCCATACGCCACTGCTCCCATTTGTTCTCTCTTGACATGGCCTTTTACCTCAGATCCAATTCCCACCATTTTAATCGAGACAAAATTACATTACGGTGGGCTTCACTTCCTTCCTGCCTGTTTGTGCTTATGTGTGTGCGTGTGTGTGTGCGCATCAAGGCTATTTTGAGTTTGCTATTGGGTTCCTACATGGTCACAAAGATGAACTTCAATGTCATGCCAATAAAGGATCTTGTAGCCGACCGGAATTGCACAAAGGGAGACAAATACGACACCGCCTGTCTTTGATGGATATGTTTGACTGCTTTGCAGGAGGACATTCTACCGTGTGAAGCTGCAAAAGTGCCCTTCTGCACATACAATATTTTGTAATTGTTTCCCATTCATGTCCCATACAGTATAATACATTGGTCAAAGGCAAATAAATAGTCTGCATAATAAAACCTATTTTTCTTCTTTCACACAAACGCACACGGGCTAAAATAGCGGTGTCCAAAGGATGGATCAGGGCTATTTGTGAGTTGTTTTTTTTAAATGTCCCACAGCATATTTCATCGACAACACATACAAGTAATCCATTAATGTCACATTTAAATGAAAATAAAACGGGAAAAGATAATTATGCAAGAATTCCTGTTTCCTGTCTATGTATTCCAAATCATCAGGCAGATGCCTCAGCATGTTTCTGCTTTCCCACTACAACTACAGGGCCATTTTACCACGGAAGCTCTTTCCATGCATTCACACAGGAGACTGGTGAGCGCATGCAAATGACTGTGAAAGTATTGTTTCTTTTTTTATTGTTTTTGACTGAGGCAGCAACTCTATAGAGCAGGTTGTGCATCTTCAAGTTGGAATGAGTCAATGTAACTTTATGGTAACGAGGCGGGACATGACAAGGGCAGCGTGTTATAGGAGAGAGTCACAAATATAGGCCCGAAAGTGCTTTATGCTTCACAATATAGGAAAGGAGAATTTGATGGCGGAAGATGTCAAGTCTCCCCGTCTTGAATATGAAGTTCTTGAGGAGTACAACTTTTAAGGTTAGCCATTTGTATGTCACCTGGGCGTCCTACTTGACAGATGTTGTATTTCACGCACAAAGTGTATTCACGGCTAGAACGCCCTCCTGCTGGCTTCATTTAAAGCAAGACCAAACGTTCAGAGTGCAATTCTTGTTACGGTTAAAGGACTGTTTAAAAAAAAACAACAACTCTTGTTTATGATCTGCAATTAACCACCTCGACGCTCATTAGCAAAGCCTCTTGTAAACAAATCGCTCTGTGGAGGTCTATCGTACTGTCATAAAAGAACTAATTGCTCATTCAACTCTTCTTGTCTCCAATATGTGATGGTAATGTGTGGCGTTTTTCTTTATTTTTTTTTTTTTTGCTTCAGACGTAACACGATTAATGTTGGTGCGAGGAGATTTTTTTTCTGGGATTGTGGGTGTTGCTCCAGTGAAAATGGCTGTGATTGAATGAGTTAATTGGATGAGCGCTTTATGTGCGAGGACCGACAGGAGTCAGAGAAATCATTTGACGGCACGCCGAATACATCAGCGATAAACATAATGCAAACAAAAATATGTAGAAGATGAGTTGAATTGATGAAATAATCATTCCCACAAAGGGAAACTCTTAGCTCAATGTCAAGTGAAGTGCGTAAAGCTAAAGCTGGGCAAAGCTGTGTAAAGCTGGGCAAAATGCCGCTTCTGTAATTGATATAATAGAGTCGGACAAACGTTTTCGGGGCTGTACTTTGGTCCCATTTGTTTGGTGAGGCGGGAGCACTGCAATTCAAATTGGGCGCAAACCATAATCACAGCATAGACATCCTCTCAAGGATGTGCTCCAAACCGCCCTGCAGTCCAGACACAGACACATTTGTCCATCAAGCATAAAATTGGTCTCTCCAACTCCCCTTTTAAAGGCAATTCCTGAGCATGACTTCAGAGCAGCACAGTGGTTGCAATAGCAACAAACATCGGCAGGATAATTTTGGGCCCCTCATGTGTACTTGTGTAATCTGCTAGAATTTTTTTTTTTTTTTTTTTAAACAGAAAGGTGCGACACGTAGACAGCCACAAAGGCCTTCGAGTGTATTCTCGTCAAGAGTGTTTGTGATAATGAGTCAACGTGATGATTTGTGTACAGCGTTTGACAAGTGGAGGTTGTACTTTTGGACATAATCCTTGATGGTTGTTCTAGATTTGTGCCACACACAAGCCATAAAATAATTTGATTCCTTCCAATTTTAAGGGTTACAAAATGTCGACATGGTGGTATGATAATAGATATCATGATGTCGCTTTTAAACACATTCTAGAACAACTCTGAAAAGACGTTTGAAAACGTCTTTGGGAGTGAATGAGTTAAATATGGCTGTGGCCCAAAATTAAGCAGATGCCCTCCATATTTTATTAAAAAAAAAAAAAAATTAACTCCAGACTTCTCACCCGTGTTGATGAATTCTATTTCTTCACAAATTCAGTTGGAGTAACTGACCAGAAAACTGAAATTGACGCCAATAGAAAAAAAAAAGGTCCAAACCCCTGCCTGACAGGCTGGCTTCTATTTTGGCTTCATTTTTCCAAATCTAGCTTTGTCCATCTCTTAGTACAGTTCATGGTTCAACAAGCCCCATTGCCCTCCCCTCCCATGACCATCTGTGAATGTGTAACATATCACCGTCTCCACCCGTGTGTGTCCGTAGGGGGTACTCCATGTCCTCCCACGATGCGACGACGCCAGTGAATGAGTGCTTCGTCCCTCACAGTGTCCCAGGGGACTAGCATCTGTCGCCGTGATGCACTCTCTGCTGCTACAAACTCCATTACCCGCTGTCCTGCTTCTCTGTCATTGTCAGCCACATTCCGGGACCCACAGCGGGTAGGTGAAACACGGCCGCGTGTGCGTATTTGAACGGCGTCGCATGTGTGCTGGCGACACTTTTAGATCCAAGTAGGATTAATGAAGATGTATGCTCACTGGCCGCAATATATTTAACTGACCTGTTCAGCTGTCTGGTCAAAGAGGAAATGGGACCCATCCACTGTTGCCAATGAACCAGGGGCCCCCCGAGCTGTGAGCCTTACGCACCTCTCACCCTTATCACTGTGGTCACTGACGGATCCATTTTACGGGTTGCATCAAAAATTACTCTCGTGAGAATTAGCTGGCCCGGTGGTCCATTGGTTAACACATCGACCTCACAGTGCAAAGGTACCGGGTTCAATTCCGGCTCCGGCCTCCCTGTGTGGAGTTTGCATGTTCTCCCCGGGCTTGCGTGGGTTTTCTCCGGGTACTGCGGTTTCCTCCCGCATTCCAAAAACATGCATGGCAGGCTGATTCAACACTCCAAATTGTCCCTAGGCGTGAGTGTGAGTGCGGATGGTTGTTCATTTCTGTGTGCCCTGCGATTGGCTGGCAACCGGTTCAGGGTGTCCCCCGCCTACTGCCCGAAGACAACTGGGATAGGCTCCAGTACCCCCGCGACCCTGAAAAATGGATGGATGGATGAGAATGAGAAATTTAATGAACAGTATTTGGATTTCATGAGATGGGACAGGTGTACCAAATGAAGTGGCCAGTGAGCATATGTCCGGCAGTCCATGGCTGAACCACAGAATAACACTCCCACACGCATTATCTTTAAAAAAATAAATAAATCAATAGCCCATTGAGGGCCCTTTCCCTCTCTTCATTTCCAGGAGGGTTCCTCATAATGGCTAGCAAAAGCCCGAAGAGCTTTTCTGCACACACTTTGGCAGCTCTTTCATGAATGAATACCCAATCAAAACATTTTGTGTGAGTTATTTATTTTTTTTTCCATGGGAGAGATTTAAATGTGGCTCTACTTGTTGGCTACAAGGGGTAAAATGCCAAAATGACGCAAGAAAAAGCAAATGTAACCACTACGCCCAACTTGTTTTTGTTAGTATGGTTGTAGATCTATAAAGAGTTTCTTTTTTTTTTAATTTCATTTGCAAAACGGGATGAATAGACCCTGTTTCTGGAATTGAAAAAGAACCACTGAGGTAAAACAAAGTCTTGCGAATTGATACCAACATCAAATGCGATTGAAGGAAACACTGAGTAGGAAACAAAAAAAAACATTAAGTAGGAAAGCGAAATCAACGGTGTTAGTGGAGGATTTAAGCATCTTAAGCCATTTCACCAACATTAGCCCAAAGTAAATCCTTCCATTTTTTGGCGTCATTCACAGCTGACAGAATGGGGTTGTTAAGATAAGATAAGATAAGATATCCTTTATTTGTCCCACAATGGGGAAATTTACAGCCTCCAGCAGCAAGAATGTTGCTAAATCATTCTTAGTGATATATTTTATCCTCTTCCAATGTTTGGTCCTTTTTTTTTTTTTTTTGACCGAGTGTCGTAAATATGTGAGGTGACAAGCTCAAGGGCATTGGCCCAAAGAGGTCACCCTTTATTGTAGTTTCATTTTTCTCAACTAATAGTGCAAAATGATTTTGGAGCACGTTCTATTTATCAACACCACGTAGTGTCTTCTTCGACTATCAGCAATTCCCTCCAGAAATAAGACGGAATAATATCTTTTGTTCCTGCGAGGTGAAAGGCGGGTCAGATTTTGTCTGCTAAGCAATCACCGCGGCGGCTGACTGTAATTGCGGCAGGCGCAAGGTGGTCTTTGAAGGTGACATTGTAAAAATAAATAACACAACAGAGATGATGAAGCCAAAACAAAATCGACAGGGACGCGCCCGATTCATTTATTTTGCAAACCCCTCCGCCCCTTCCCCCGTATAACCGGCTAACATTGATGACGCTGTCATGACAAAAATGAGGCACTCCGTTGTCCTCTTTGCCAGTCGGCATGCATCTATTCCCTATTTCCGCCTTTATTCATTCCCCCTCTTGCCTCATGTTGCATATTAATACGAATGGCGCTTAGGTGGGAATTTGTTGAGAGAGAGAGAGAGAGAGAGAGAGAGATGCTCGAGCTGATGAGATGGCAAACACAGATAGAGAATGATTGACTTGGAGAAGACAGGAGGGTGGGGGCGATGATAAGCGATGGATGGAGGGCAGAGGAGAAGAGGCGAGATCAACATGGCACTAATTGTTTCCTCTGCACCCCAACCGAGCCTCCATCAGCCATTCATCACCTCGCTGCAATCAGTCCAGAGCAGACACATTGGCAAATGAGACCCTCCTTTCACTCCATCCATTAAGGAAGCAGTAAAATGGAGGTGCACGGCGTAAAAAAAGAGGGAGATGCATTTTTACGCCATTGCGATTGTAGGCGCCTGAGCCCATGTCGGAACCGGATTTTGTCAGATGAGCTTGTGCCTTTTTTTTTTTTTTTTTTTTTTTTGCCCGTGGTTGAAGAACACATTTTTCATTTTTCATCCTCGCTTTCAGGGGTGGGGTGGGGGGGTGGGGGGGTGTTACGCCATCAATCACCTCTGCTAAATCAAACGGAAAATCATCAAACTTGCGACATGACGTATGCACCCTTCTATGAAAGGCAACACAGCAAAACATGGCCGTGAAGCTCATTGCATTTATTAAGGAAGCGTTGTAATTAGCGAGTGAAAATGAGCTTAGTTCCAGCTCTGCGCCTGCCAGCTGGTTGCGACTCGGGGAATAAAAAATGTGACCGTGAAAAATCAAATCACCAATAATAGCTGGAGCCACAACTTGACAACCGCCATTACCGATGTCATCGGATTAGCACGTTCGACACAAGAAGGGATTTGGCTTTAGTACTTCCAACAATTGAGACAAATGAGGCAAAAATCTTCCATAATGTATTCGCTAAACTGTATTCACAGACATGAGTCGGTGGGTGTTTGGGCCACATGATCATTAAAAGACTTTTAATGACCATGGGAGATTTTGCTCACATGACCAACCCCCCCCCCCCCCCCCCAGTCTCTTGAATGCTTATCACCCCAGCGTCGCCAGTTGCCAAGGTCAAATGCGATCTTTAAATCTCAGTCGGTGCAGTGTACCTGTCTTTTACTGCGCAAAGTAAAACACATAAAGATAAGTGTTTTGTCAAGCAGGAGACGGCCTTGTGAAATAGTGAACAGGATGTCTTTATCAGGCTTTGAGTTATGTGGGAGCCAATGGGGGCAGAGCTCCCATAAAGGCAGTAAAATCTTATATTGTATGTGCGCCACAATTCGACGGACTATTGAAAGTGAAACCTGACAGAAATTCTGTCCTGTGTTCAGACATGTCCTATTTCAGGATGAGCCTGCATTTGCACTTTATGGTTAAAGTGATACAATTCAGATTTTGTTTTTTTTCTCTGAAGTTTTATAATTTAATGTGCATCTGCAGTTTGGAATTGGGCCTCGAGCAACGGATGCACACTCATGAATGAATAGAATACTGAATAAAAAGTACACGTATACGTTTTGTGTGTGTGTTCTTGTTTACGTCTGAGATAAAATTTGCTCCAGTGAAAAGTCCACTGTTGTGAAAAATGTCTTTGTGCAAACATGATTTCGTTGCAGAGGAATTTCACTGTAACAAAATGCGTCAAACGGGAAGTCACGCGACTTTTTGTGGTGTTAGAGCTTTCAATAGATATTTGTTGGGATAGGGGACCCATCCTCGTTGCTAATAGAGACAAACCACAAATGTTTTTTGCCTGTAGTTCATTGGCCGCACGATAGTCCCAAAGCAATGTTTTTATTTTAGACATGGCTTTGGTCTGAGAACAAGGAGGCTCCTGTTTATTGTTGATCATATACGGTGGCATTCATGTGTTTCTTTGAAATTGCTCGTAAAATTTTGCTTTCTGTCGCAGTTTCTGTAGCAGTGTCAAGAAAACATACTTGCACTAGGATAAGATTCTAATGTCGAGGTAAATAGTTTGTTTTTGTTTCCTGTCTCTCCTTTGCAGTGATTATTTATTGACTTGGCCAATCACAGCTGCAGTACTCTCCGCGGGCAATAATTAGAGCTCACCTTCCCACATGCTCTGCCTTCCCCGAAAATCAGCAGCTGCTTGTGTACAAAGAACATAAAAGCCATCCTTTCTTCGCCGTCATCTTAAAAGTATCAGCGCACCTCCTCTGTGTAGCCTCCGATCCCGTCTTGATTTCATTGTCACCGTTTTAAATTAATTTCGCCCTCATGCCATGAGGGGTTTATTCATTTATCGCTTGAACATGAAGAAATTGCATTAGATGGGATGTCCCCAACCACTACCAGGCCCCTCTCTTTGGAGCCTTTTCTTCCAAAAGCTGGTTGATTGTTGAGTCTAATCCAGACTCAGCAGCACTGCTTATTTTTTATTAGTCGGGGCGGGGGTAGCGAGGGTGTCAATTAAGTCAGCTCCTTCTTGAGCGAAAGCGCCAAGAGGAGTATGAAGATAAAAAGGGAGTTTAAGTGACACGTGTACTTATGCGTGCATGTGAATGATTAATGCGCACATTTAATTACAGGAAAATGCTTGGATTTTCCGCACTTAAAATAATGCCCAAGTATGGGCCAAGGGAAATGGTGTCTTGGGGAAGTAGAGAAAGAAAGGAATAACATGATTGCAAAGAAAATCTCACAAAACATATTTTGTCCAGAGCGATGATTCTCGTCTCTGGTTTAGTCTTTGGAGATGCGCCATAAGGAAACAGTACGGCGTTATTTGTCATGTTTTCTCAATCAAAACAAGTCAGACAAACCTGTTCGGCCTCGGTGAAAGTAAACAATTGGTGTGGATGTACGATTGCAGCGCGAACATATCAAATCGATGAATCAATGACGTTTTTCTGGAATAGAGTGGACCCGGCTGCTCTTTGTTTCCTTTTAGCATTGCAGGGTGCAGTGCACTGAGGGGAAGCAGGGCGGGGGGCGGGGGTGGGGGGGAGTCTGGCACTAATAATATCCTTTCCGACTATAATCCATTTTGTTTTGCTTCTGTGTTCTGATCGCTCTCCCTTTTCTCTCACGCACCATGATGCCTCCGTCGAGTGTATTAATATTATAATTTCAATTTCTTGTCGTTAATCTCCTCAGGTTTTTTTTTTTTAGGCCGTTTTAAATTTCTTTTGTCCAAATCTCACATTGCAAGGTATGTCACGAGTTGAATTTCTCAGCCTCATTTGAATTCTTTAGTAGCCTGGTAATTAGCTTGAACTGAAGCTTCCTTCCTTCATTCATCCTCTGATTTGGTCTGAAGGCCCCCATTGTTCTGTAATTGGCATAAACAGCCGTCGGATGATAAGAAGCCACAACGTGTTTGACTCACAGTCAGGGGCGCAACCGGGGATCTGGGGTCCCACCAAATCAATTCCGCAAAGTAAAAATACGATTTTTTTTTAAGGCCCCTGTCAATCATGGGCCCTCAGGATTACATTTCTCCTCTTCATGGCTCAGCTGTATTCCCAGTACAAGCAGCTTGTAGATTGATCAAAGTGTTTGTGACGTTATATTTTTAAAATTTAGAGGTAGAAACAATGACTTCATGTACATAGAAACGCATGCATGGTACGCACACACGCTACTAAATACTATGACTACTAAGTAGGTTCATATTTTTTTTTTTTCCGAGGATGTTCAATTAGCCATTTTGTGGTTGACATCCAAGCATTAAATCGTTTTTTCATAATCAGCAACCCAAATCCTTATGTTTTATGTATATAAAAGGGTTAAAAAAATCCACAATGAAAACGAGATAGGAGATTAGCGGCTGACTTGGTCAGCGCATGGTTATTACTGTCCTTCATGTGCCCTAGTCTCCAACGGTGATAAGGTAGATTTATGTGTGCCCCTCCGGCACTGGGCTGGTGGGGGCGCGCGTGTGAGGAGTGAGGGTGACTCTCATGTCATAAATTAGCAGCTGTTCATGAGTCAAATCAGAATGAGCGGGCGAACAAGCCATGCTTTCACATACCGTTGGATTTATCGGGATTTCATCCGAGTTGCTTGAGGGTGCAGGTTTGGACCGGCCTCAATATTTCGAAAACGGAACTGACGAAATTCTCTTCAGCAGAGCATTTCGCAGACATTTAAGGTTAATGTATAAAAACGTTTGTGACTTTATGGCCAATTTGGCTTATGAAAAACGCCGCCATGACAACTTCAGGTATTATTTTACTGCCTTTCACTGTGGGGTTCGCCGGCAAAGAGTATTGTTCACAGTTGAGAATACTGGTTTCATATGCTAGTTTATGGTGTCAGGGGTAATCGATTCTTAACGGGTCTTTTTCTTCTGTCCACTAGTTTAGACCGTTTTTAGCTGGTCCAATGTACCGGACACTCCTAGACAGGCGATGCGACCTGGTTTGATATCTTTTCCTTTTCCACTCATCTTGTTTCTTCCGCTTTGTCTCTGACACGATCTTTTTAGTTTCTTCTCCTCTGACCCCTTCTCTTGCTCCGGCTTTGAAGTCGTCTTCGTCTCAAGCTGAATCCGTAGCATTGATGCATTCTTCTTTATTGGCTCGGTCAGC
Source organism: Hippocampus zosterae (assembly GCF_025434085.1). Lineage (NCBI taxonomy): Eukaryota > Metazoa > Chordata > Actinopteri > Syngnathiformes > Syngnathidae > Hippocampus > Hippocampus zosterae. Next base: position 20,935,710 of record NC_067457.1, read on the forward strand.
ATTCTTAAAGCAGATTGAAAAGACAAGACACGGTAAGAGAGGACAGATTCAACATTGAAAGAGGAAACTGATAGGCGGCGGGTTTAAGGAAATAAAATGGTCGGATCAGTCGGGGTATTGGCATTTCATTGCATCATTGTGCATCCGCAGTCATTTCCATTTGAGTGCGTTGCATGCGCACGCGTGTTTGGGGAAACGGCGTCAGCAGCAGGGGATTGATGGCGTTTGCTTTGGTTGGGTTTGTATTTGGTCAGCCTCAATAGATAAGCCAATGTAGCGTGCTATTACACAAACTGCAGTCAGGTGGCTTCAATGGAATATCCGCAGAGCTGCTACAAAACAGGAAAATCTATTCAGCAGGCTTGTCCAGCACGCAAAAAACGGTAACTGGATTTAATCTCCAATCCCATGTCTTGTTTGTTCCATTCTAACAGTTTAATTTAGAAATGTTGTATTTCAATCAGACTCCGGTTTTATGTGCGTGTAGAAGTGCAGTGTGCCGAATGATGAATATTGAATGCCAGAATTTGGATTAAGAATGGCAAAATTGCATGTTATTATCATTTTTTTCCTCATTTCTGACCTGCGACTGTCAGAATAAAATTTTGGGACATCAGAGTCTGAAACTGTCAAGCAGGGATTTAACTTTACTAGACGATACAAGTTTTCAAATTTTGAACATTTCAGTTTCCAACTTTTTAGGGAGCCCTTTTGTGTGTGCGACCTTGTACACATGGGAAGGCCCGAAAAAAATCAGGAACGAGAAGAACTTGGCTGGATTATCCAGATCCAAATCTATGTCGTGTAATTGTCAGGTCTCACAAAACTTTCACCACTTTGTCTATTAATCCAGACGTATATGCATGCATCACACATCCTTTCTCACCTCCCCTCCTTCTTCCTTTTCCTTCTCTCTGCCATCTGCAAGAGATAATTATTCCCAAACAAGCAATCCCCTGGGTGAGATTGTGATATCCAAAGCTACCTTCATTAAAAAAAAAAAAAACCCAACACAATATAAAAATGCTACAGCTGTGTGGATGTCTTCACTGTAGTGAAGGAAAACACGAGAAATGAAAAGAGGGACAAAAATGCAAAAAAAAAAAAAACATGGCTGGATTTCTTTTTCTTTTTTTTTTTTTTTTGGTGTGCCAGTCAGTCAACCTACCAACATCCATAACGCCAAACCATGCAAGACGCGAACGAGAGGAAAAGATTAGTTTCTCATCCGTAGAAGTGGTTAAGCAGGCGCGTGAGCACGGCATATGGCATGTATGTCTCTCGCGGGAGCCATCAATACTTTGAGGCACAGTTGATGTCCTTTGTCTTCTGTAATCGCTGGGAAATGTCCTTGTGCGCAAGCCGCAATTGCCCTCAACCGTTTCACTCGCACACAAAATAAATAAATAAATAAAAATGCGTGCAATGGCAGCATGAAAACAATCCATTTGGCAGGTGGATTAATGACAAATCCGAAATGACAAGAGGAAATGTAAATCAGCGTTGGGTATGTTGGCCTGGCATGCAGCCGCCCGCACACGCACGCATGGCCGGTGGAAGAGCGAGCTATTTACATAATAGAGTTGGACAATGCACAGGGAAAAGGTAATGCATCCCCTCCTTATGTCAGCATAAGCTCGTGTATGGCAAAACTGCAAGCTATGGCAGAAGACAATGACACGGCCTTAAAGATTAGCGTGTCTGGAACAATTCGCATGAACACCATCTGTGTTTTTATCACGAGAATTTTTTTTACGAGCTGATACAATCGCTTGCCTGGCATGCAAATATTGCTTGTGCTCATTTGGTGTTGTGAGTTACTGGACTCGATTCTAGCAGACCGGGTGACAGGCGGGGAATGTTGCGCAATGGACTGATTAACAACCAATTGGAGGCCGGGTGGATGAATTACGATACCACGTCATCACATCCAGAGTTATTATAGATTTGGATTTTTTTTATACAGTTTAAAAAAAAAATAATTTGGATTTTTTTGTTTAAGTTGGTCTTTATTAGTTTTTAGAGCAGGGTTGTATTATTTTTTTCCAAAAGGCTTTGTTTTTAATTGAGCTTTTGTTTGATTTAGTATTAGTTTGATTTTTTTTAATGTTTTTTTTTTTAGAATATCGGGCGCAAGATAAAACAACAACTACATTTAAAATGAACTTCAAAAAGCTCATGTATGACATTGACAAAGACGAAAGCCAAGGACGTTCACGCTATACTGGAATTAGTTTTTCTAAACATCAGATGTTTCAGTTTGCCTTAAAAAAAACGCTTTTATTTCATTTCGTGAAGCAAAATAATTCGACAGTTTTGATTGTATTTTGTTGTTGTTAGTTTTCATCAACTCCAATAACCTTACACAAAACTGTGCTTTTTAAATTACGGTCATTCAACTCGCCAATCAAGGCACACCTCTATTTCATACCTTTTGTACCTTATCTCCATTTCCAACTTTCAGACATCGTGGCAATCCCATGACTGCCACATTGTCAGAATCCATTTTGCTTTTGGTTGATAGCGAAGCCGTCTCATGACTTCTGAAGGACATTGTCAACACAGGTGGACCACAGAGAAGCGGCACTCTAGTCGCCCTGCAAAAAGCTATTGTCGCATTCGTACTCGGTCAGCACTTCTGTAACGATGAACCCGAGGTCATCTCCTAGCTCGAGATCTGACAGCGTCCAAATCTTCAGAGAGGAAGAGGATACGTTAGAAGCTCAAGGCGGCGGTTTTAGCTGAGTGTTCAAAACCCACCCGTTCGCTGTCGGCCTCAACTGTGAAAGATTTCAAGGACAATATCACAAATATGAAATGCAAAAACTCAATCAACCCTGCGACCCCACATCACAGGAAAGTCCGTATGCCGTGAAGATTTTGAGTGCAGTTTTAACCACATCCTGCCCGACCTATGATCATTATGCATCAGTGTAGTACACAGGTGTCAAACTCAAGGCCTTGGGGCCAGATCTGGCCCGACACATCATTTCATGTGGCCCTCAAAAGCAAATGAAACATGTCAACTTCCATGATGCTTGCTAAAATCTTTACCAAAATTTATTATAATAAATATAATAAATAATAAATAACATTATATAAAAATTTTAATTTTATATATATATATATATAATTTAATACATAAAAAGTTCTTGTTACCAAACCCCTCATTACAGTAACTTAAATAATAGTGGAATAAACTGTAATTATTGAACTTTTCTATGGTTTCAGTCATAACGGCCCTCCAAGGGAAACAGTAACTAAAATGTGGCCCACGACAAATATGAGTTTGACACCCCTGGTCTAAGTACAAAAACAATAGAAGAGGCCAATTTCTTCTCATAAATGCAACGGGGAAATAAATGTAAATTGCCCTTACAAAAGTGACATTCCGGGAACAAAGTAGCCCAAAGGCAACTTGACTGGATTTGGATTTTACCCTCTGAATGGCACCAGTTCCTCTGACAGTCGTTCCCCTGAGAGAATGCTGATCAGTTTTCCGGCAAGGTCAAGCTGAAGAGAACCATAAATTGAATTCATGCGGGCTGTGGAAGCAGTAATTTGAGGACAGGTGTAATGGCGTGTCTTCCTGGTGGCGCAAACTTTGAGCTCAATGTCGTCCGTGGGGGGTTACAGAGGCAACGTTTAAACGAGTACGGCAGTTCTCTCTCTCATCCGCTGCGGCACAGCTTAACGCGAGACAGGATGTAGCCGCACAAATGACATTGTTGACAAATTTGAGTGCACACAACAGAGGCGGCGGACATTCACTGTTGAGCAGCGCTGCTTCACTGGGGGCAGTTGCATTGCAGCTTGCATGATCTTATCTGCAATACAAACATGCACAAAATCTAGAGGAAACATTTTTCTTGGAATAGTTAAATTCTAAAAAAAAAAAAAAAGGTTCCATCATTATTTGAATTTCTGACTTTGTGACATGTTGCAAATCGAACTGGTCACTGACTCATTGTCTGTCCTTTTTCTGCACTCTCAGGAAATGAACTTTTTAAAATCCGATCCGCTGATTAATCGCAAAAATAATCAACTGTTTGAGTAACGCACAATTTAATTAATTAATCTCATTCCAGCATTGTAAGAACCCCCCCCAGAATTCTCTGTTATCCAGAGAGATCACAAACTTTAATTTAATGAATTGTCAAGGACGTGTCTGTGTGTCATCTAGTCGTACGTGAATGGCTATTCCACTTTCTCTCCATCATTTTCCAATCTCTTCTTCACAGCACACCAAAAGAAAAAAAATGAAAAGACCTCTTACCGTGACTGACACGGCAAGGGGAGGCAGAGTTCAGGCAGTGTGGAAGGCTTGGTCGTGTTCAGGATGGATGCCAGTGAGGGTGGCCGGTTATCTCAACAAGATAGGGGGAGAAAAAGATGTGAAATGCTTGAAGGTGAGACTGCGTGTAGGGGGGTAGGGGGGGGGGAATAGAATAGCGCTGAGAGGATGGGGAGGCGGGAGGGAGGGCAGGCAGGGTAGCACGACAAGGCAAACGGGAGACAAGTTGGGAATAGAGAAGAGGAGGATGAGCTGTGGACCCACAATGAGCAGACTGTGTGTGTGAGTGTGTGTGTATCTGTGAGAGAGAGTCAGGGAGAAAGCGGAAGACACAGAAGGGTATTGCTGCATAAGCAGTCTGTCCAGCTGTCGGGATGGTAAAACTCGATGGAGACGAGAGCTGTCAGGACTCTCATCAACATCTCTCTTTCTGATCACAGCAAGCCCTTCATTTCTCTCTCTCTCTCTCTTTCTCTCTCTCTCTCTCTCTCTCTCTCTCTCTTCTCCTGCCTCCCTGCTTGTTGTCTTATTCGAGCAACGTTCACTGTCTAGCAGCTGAAGGATGGAAAGCTACAAAACAAAGGTGTGCGTGCTCATGAATATATGCGCACGCGAGTTTACATCGCAAAGAAAGGAAATGTCTTTGGGAGTCGTGTCACACATCCTGTAGTGGTGGTATTTGTTTATTGATTGATTGATTAAAAAACCGGTAGCCCAGTGGTTAGCACGTGGGCTTCACAGTGCAGAGGTACTGGGTTCGATTCCAGCTCCGGCCTCCCTGTGTGGAGTTTGCATGATCTCCCTGGGCCTGCGTGGGTTTTCTCCGGGTGCTCCGGTTTCCTCCCACATTCCAAAAACATGCGTGGCAGGCTGATTGAACACTCTATATTGTCCCTAGGTGTGAGTGTGTGTGCGAATGGTTGTTCGTCTCTGTGTGCCCTGCGATTGGCTGGCAACCGATTCAGGGTGTCCCCCGCCTACTGCCCGAAGACAGTTGGGATAGGCTCCAGCACCCCCCGCGACCCTAGTGAGGATCAAGCGGTTAGGAAGATGAATGAATGAATGAATGATTAAAAAAAAATAATAATAATTTTAGGGGCATGGGTTTGTTCGCAAACGGCTTTCCGTGGAAATGTACGCATGAATAAATCACTGGTCATTGTCATGAAATTATCATGAAATATCAGTTCTCTTCATTAGTGTTGCGGTTGAGCAGTAAAAAAAGGTCCACATGCTGCCCAAATGCGGTTCTTTCGACCTGTATGCATCAAAGATCCACTTTTGTGTACTATTAGCATGGTTATGGCTACTATTTCGCACCCAAGTTACAAATTATTATAGCTGATGATTTTAGACGCACACTGTATCGTTTAACAGCACATTTTGGTTCTATTCTCTTCATGTACTGAGTTGAAGAAGACAGTTTGTATTTAATTTTTTTAATTTTTATGCATAGGTTATTGTCATGGATCATGAGTGGTTTTGACATCAAGAGCCAATCGTCAGATTTTATACCACTTTCATTCGCCAATTTATTGAGCAGATTCGAAAGCTTCCGGCCACTTGCGACGTCTTTCTTAGAGGGAACGATACTTTGCGGGGTTCTGCTTTCAGTTTAAAGTGTCTCTATTGTAATGGCATGGCCGTTAGAGCTAAGTGAGATATTTACTTAGGCGGCCCCACGGAGAAAATGGTCATACTATTGGGAGGTTGAGCAGATCAGCAGGAGCGGCTGCATGCGGCGTTATCAAATTGCTTTTGGACGGGAGGCTATGCTAACGTCACATCAACTTCCTCTTTAAGGGGCATGGGGGGGGGGTGAGCCAAATGGGAGCCACTGAGATGAGATTTGGACAGGAAGAGAGTCAGATACTTTTATTCCCATTGTCCTACCTTTTAAAGTGGTGGCCTCGTGTGTGGCTCTGTGCCTTTATGATCCAAATTTGGATTGTACTTTGAAGTATTTTGTTGACCCTGTTTCAGCTATTTACATTGGTGAAGGTCACGTTTTTGGCTGCAGCTTCGCTAACCCTTTTTAGAGAGTGCAAATGTACAAAATGGGAGCGTTTGATGTCTTGCCCGCTGCGATTAGAAGCCCTGGGGGGGGTCTCACATTGTTGAATGGTTATTCAGGTACCGGTACTCTTTGGGATTCCAAAACACTGACCGGAATTTGCCATTAAAATTCTTTTCTGAGCAAACCAAAAATGCTGTTTTCTGCTTTGGACTGCATCCAGAGGAGCCGTTTATGATCATAACAAACAATTAAACTCACATGATTATGTAAAGGAGGGAGCTAAAGTGTTAGCATTTTTCAGGATGTTTTTTTGGGGGGGCTAAAGTGTTAGCATTTTTCTGGATGTTTTTTTTTCTTGGCTAGAATGCGCTGAAATGGAACAGCAAGGTTTTGCACTGTCAGTTCTAATAAACATCCGCATTAGGGCAAAACAGAGAATCCTCTCACCTACATCTCCTTATCATTCCCATTCAGCTTCTATTTTTATATACTGTATATATTTTTTTCTCATCTCTTTCAGCATCTTTCTTCCATTCCGGTTGTTGATCGTCCTTCACTATGTCGCGCATGCTGCAGTCCCACTAGTGAGGAAGAATGCACTTATGTGTCAAGAGGTGTTACTGATGGAGTTGCCGACTGTTCTACTGGACATGTCTGATAGTTTAGTACAACCCGTGTCTCCCACCGGCCCTCGGTAGAACTGCTGAGATTTGTGGAAGGCATCGTTGCTTGATATTTACCTTCAACTCAGAGGTTGTATTGCCTGTATTGGTTTGTTGGTTTGTTTGTTTGTTTGTCCATCTGCAGTCTATTCAATTTCCCCCGAGCATTGAAGTCAGATTACATTTTGAAGCGGTTCCGATCAAGCATACCATCTGAAGCCAATTCACCCACACTGTTGACGACCGCCACCTCCCTATTAAACAATAACAAATGTTCGTCTTATGTTTCGCTGTCAAACATACCACAAGTTGGCATTGATAGCGTAGCCACCCTCAGCTTCGTGTCAATGCCATATGGCGAGGCAAGATCTGATGTCTGTTATTATACTGCGTGATTGGTGTGTCTCTTATAATTTGCAGAGCGGCAAACGGTAAGCTACAGTGACAAGTGCGAGGAGGTGGAGAGCTGTGATACGTTTGCGGTTGTGACACATTCGCTAGCTTGGCTGTGCGGCGCTACCATATGGTGGAGAGCGTCACTGCCGAAGTATGCTGTGCGGAGGTACTAATCGGGTTCATTGAAATGGAGGACTGAAAAATATCCGCGAGACTTGGTACACTCTGGGAGAAAACGGCATTAGAATCGTCACCTGCTGAAAATTGGGATTTATGTGGTGGCTTTCCAGTTTGCGGCTACGTGACTGGATTTAGCAGCGGTTTGCATCTCTTTCCAAGGCAAAAAAAAAAAAGGAAGTAATTACCGTATTTTCCGGACTATAAGTCGCAATTTGTTTTCATAGTTTGTGCAACTTATTATTATTATACTTGTACTTACTTATTATAATTATAGCGACTTATGTGTGACATTATTAACACATGATTATGTCATTTCACATGTTATTTTCACATTAGACCACAAGAGGGCGCTCTCAGCCCGCGTTGATAAATCAACGATACGTCTGACGTAAGCGATATAGAAGAGGTAGCGGCGCATCGTCTACCTCCCGAGAATGAAGATTTCATTGGACTTAGTGATTTGGAGTGAAACTGATAGTTTGGTAAACTTCTTATTGTGTTCTTTATGCTAGTTATCTGAATAACTCTTAATATGTAATAAATGTTTTCCTAAATATTGACAGAGCAGACAGAAGCCACTTGTGTTGTATTCGCACGGATGGTATAGTTTTTATAATTACATTTAGTCCCTTTACATGTGTGCATGAAAAGGATCATACCGTGTTTATTGGAAACGGACAAAATCTTCTTGGCGACAGCATGTAAGTCGGGTGAAGAGCTCGGCAGCCTTCCTGTATTTCTTGCCTTTTGGTGTCCTTTTGTGTCCACGCAGGTGATTTCTCTTTTGCGGGAGTGCACTTGTGGCTGAGAAGTTGGTGAAATAGTGTCTGGCGGAGCGAGTCGTAAACAGCGCAACCTATGGATGACTTTTGAGTTGTAAACGCTGTCATAAAGATTTAACAGTCAAGTTTCAGAGGTCATAAAGTTCCACGCCGGCCGACCGGCCGGCTCGGCCTCTTTGGCTTCGGACCTTGTTTATCAAATGCACGGATACTGCTCTGGGTTTAGATTTACCACGTCGGCTTCAATGAAACGGTACAATACAATGCTGCTACTAAATTTCGATCCGTACCGTTGAGGGCTAACGGGTGATCTGGGGCCTTTCACATCTGCCTCTGGGTGGTCAGAACAGACATTTAAAATCGACGCGTTACAATACATTTGATTTTAGATGATACATATTTTTGGGGGCGGCACAGCACGCCCGCGACCCATGTGAGGATTCAGTGGATTAGAAAATGGAGGGATGGATATATTTTTTTGCTTTGCAGCCAACAGTCAGCTTCATGAATGACTGACTTTGAAACATGTCTACCTGCTATGCTGTTGTTTTTTAAATTAAAAAAACTGTAATTAGTAGATAAATGTTACAACAGCTGTCTCCATGTTTTACTTTGTTTTTAAAACTTGGCGTTGGCCATCTGTTGAGTTGTAGCTGGTAGAACTAATGATCTCTTTATTTGCAGGAATGCGCTGCACGACCACACGATTTGACAGTTCTTGGCGTAAAAGATCAAATTTGCTTTCGATAGCGCCGTGACCGTCGCTCGGGAGACTTGGCGAGACGTCTTGTTGGATCGCGTGACCTCGACGGCGTATTTGTTAACCCTCCTTCGGCAGCACCAGAAAACAAACTTGGCAAGCTCACTTCATGTCATGCTGTCCCCGTCGTCTTTCAGCCACCTTCATTTCATTTGTCATTTCAATCCACCCCTCGCTCCCGCTCCTCTGTAGGTCTGCGTTGGCCTGGTCTCTTCTTTCCCCCAAACCCCCTGCCGCCCTCTGTCTCTTCGTATGGCGGAAAAGTGACGGATTGACTAAATGTCTGTCTCTCTGCGGGAAATGAGCGCGCTAATGTCGCGGACTTGGCTTGTTCCATATTCATCTGTAAGCCTGTGAATCACTCCCGCAGCCGACAGAGGCTGTCGGTGTGCACCGCGGCACATCTGCTTCCCTTCCAAAAGTCAAACGGAGCGCAAAATGAGCGGTGAATATAAATCCATTTCCTGTCTCTTTCAGGTCTTCATCAGTCCATCGTTGGTCTATTTTTTTTTTGCCCCCCCCGCATCATTCCGCTTTTCTGTGCCACCTCTCAATCTCCCCTTTCACCTGCTGTCACACATGTACTATGATTATTTTCTGCAGTCTGTGCCCCCCCACCCCGCCGTTCCCCACACCCCTTTCTCCTTATCCCCTTTAATCATTATATTATCCATTGTACTTATTCCGCCTCTGTCTGCCCCATCACCCTTCATCCATGCAAAGAGAGAGAGAGAGAGAGAGAAAAAAGGGCTGTTATGAAAAGGTATCAAAAAGTCAGTCAGACAAAGCTCTCTCCAGCCGGCAGGAAACTGACAGGCAGGAGCGTGACAGTGGCTGCAAGTATTAAGGCAAAACTAATCCGTAAGTCAATCAGAGACAATACCGTAGCTCAGTGGAGCGACCTCACTGAACCTCGGCTGATAGCTGGCCAGAGGGCCAGTATTAAGCGCTGGCTGAGCCACAGAATTACAATAGATGGTCAATAATTCAAAACAGGCCAGCAGTTCTGCTTTTTAAAATTTTTTATTTTTTGGGGACACCTGTCAGTGAATGTGAAGAGGTTGTAAAATACAAGGTTAAAGTCCGCTCCGGAGTCTCAAATGATGTCCGCTATCTTTTTGCTCAACATTCATATTCGATGTATCGTCTTTTCCACACGAAAAGGCGCACTTCATTATGAGGCTCACCTTCAATGAATGGTCGATTTTGTAAATTTTTTTCATATATTGGACGCATCGCATTATAAGAGGCAATCTACAATGCGTCCACTAGATGGAGCTTCACTCAAGAAAATGTTCATCCATTGTTTTGTACAAAATGTGAATTTAAAAGCTCATATTTAATCCTGAGCGTGTCACACAGTCATTACCACCGGTGGTATTTTTGAAAATGTCTTCCATTGGTCTGATCTGTTTTTTTTTTTTATTGTATTCGGAAATTCTGTACTAAATCTCTGACAATATGCGTTGGACTTCCTTCCGCCACACGCTTTGCAGATCTCTTGTGAAGCCTTCACAAGAAACATCTTCAAGTGTATCCCAGCCGCGGACATTCCTATGAATGCAAATTCAAAATGAAAGGGATCACATTTCAATTCTTCCCGCCGCGGCAGACCTTACGATGCCAACTCGGCTTATTTGGAAGAGCTTTACGAGACGCCAAACATGTCGTTATAGAATATTGTCTGTGTTACTTAAGACTGCACATTCAGCCTCTCTGTGTCAGTTTAAGGCGTCTCTCCATTCCTTCTTCGCCACCGTCTTGGAAAAATACTTTGAATCAATTTTCCCGCACATCTCAGCCAGCACGCCAACTTGCCAAGTTGAAAAAAAACCCTCCATTCCTTTGTTAATTAATCTTGTACCGTACTTGAAATGAGTTGTATTTGTGCAATCGATTGCCGACTCCCCCCTCCCCACTATCGCAACACGACTAATTTTACCCTTCGCATTCTCCTCCGGGACGTTCGGAATGAGAGGGTTCCCCGCTCGATTCTAATTTCGTTCTCTTTTTTCAGGATTGATCGTTCTACGCCTTGTGAGGGAGACGGCGACAGTGAAAGGGGGACTGATATGGAGATGGACATTGATCTCTGGGGTGCTGGAAAAAAGGTAAGGATATTTTCTGAGTAGAACGTACCGTATTTACTGTGCTAAAAGGCGCACCTAAAGGCCTTCCATTTTCTTAAACGCTCACAGCGTGCCTTAAAATCCGGTCATTACGGTAATATTTTGACCCCAAAATGGCTCCTTGCTCGAGATGTGCTGACAACGCAGAGTTCAAACTTAAGGCGATCGGTTTTGCAGTTAAACGCGTAAATAGAGCAGCGGCAAGAGTTCAACGTTAACAACTCAATGTTATAACTTGCTGTTGGTTAAGAAATGCGTTTTACTGACATCTGATCGTTCTGCTGGTGTTTATTTGATCGTAGCTCCATCTAGTGGACGAATTGTAGATTGCGTCTTATAATGCGGTGCATCCAAGCTATGAACAAAAAAGACAAAATAGACCATTCATTGAAGGTGCGCCTCATAATCCAGTGCGCCGTTTAGTGTGGAAAATACGGTTGTCCTCGGATCACAGAGGCGAGCTGTGTTTATCACATTCAATTCTGTCGCTTATGCATGCGACACCTGTTTCTTCCTGCATCATCTTCCCGCTTGAAGACCGTCATGAGAAAATGAAAGGGAATTATAGAGCGGCCCCTTTTTTGGGATGGCTGACAGTTGTCATGCCAGCTGTTTAGGCCTTCTGCGCAAGAAGCCCCAAATAGCCCGAGGCGGTGTTTTTCGATGACGGTGCATGCTGCTTGGGATTTGGATCGACTTTGTGCGTTAACACAAAGCTCAGACACAGAAAAGGAAGTGTCCTGATTAGTAGGTAAAAAAAAAATCTTATGTTGTAAAGAGCCTTAATACGCCATGATATTTATTATCCGTTCACGCAGTCACAAGGCTTGCCCCGGTGACTAAAACGAAAAGTGAGACCCTCTTGCGGATTTCCAAAGCAAATTCTCCCCCACTTTCATTGCTTTTGTTGTTGCTCTTCTGATCGGCAAATATCACCGAATGAACCCAAACCGTTGCTGACGAAACCTCCGCCCCGTGATGCAACTGCGCTGCCAGATTTCTGCTCTCTAGTTTTTACTTTGAACTCCTCATTGAAGCATTGGGCCTCCTTGGTTATTTGGCAGCCACCTACGATGTTCTCCTCTGGCAACATCGAGAGTGTTATTTTCCAAATCAAGGGCAAAGCAAATATTTTGAAAAGTTCAAGGAGTGCGGAAATATTGAATTGGATCGACTCTATGCACATATAGGGATATAAATATCTAGCCATGTATCATATACAGAATGTACACTGATCACATCAACATAGAGTGCAACAAAATAATCACTTGACGAGGCCTTGAATCAGCACTTTTTACACCCTTGAAAAACGGACAAGTGAGGGAGAGAAGGAGAAACGATTGCCGTCTCAGCCCCCCCTTGACCCTCCCTGACTTCTCCCGCTCAGCCTTTAACATTTACTCGCCAAACCCGCCTTCCTTACTCCAGCATGATTATTTGCAATCTTGCCTGGTGTCTCTTTAACGTCTGGCGCTCCTCCCCGCCCCCTCCTCAAGATGAGGGTGGGGTGGGGGGGGGGGGGTCAAGAGGAAGGAGAGGGGCGGGGGGCTGATGGAGAAAAGGTCAGGTGCGTAGGATGAAAGTCGGAGGGAAAATAAGGGAATTGCTCCAAGAACCAAAAACTGATAGACATCCCCTCCGCTGTGTGTGTCCTTAACCTCAGTGTCATTCTCAGCGGGCTGCGGAAAGCACACTTCCTTGACCTTGAAGGTTGTTCATTTGCAGTTGCGTTTCCCAAAGATTTGCAAGTTAGTCTTTTCATCCTGTAATTGCAATCGCCTTTCATCCTGCTGCGTAAATATGTATGAAGAGGGAAAATGGCGGAAGAAAAAAAAGTCTGTTGAAATCTTGAAGAGGGTTAATGGGTCAGGTATTGAATTTATTTATTTTAACTCAACTTTCTTTCTTTGGCTCAAGGATTTACAATTTCACCATGAAAATTTAATGTGGTCGAGAGTTGTGAATTCATCACAAATTTGACGTCGTCTGTCATGCGTCCGCTTTCGCGGCCTCCGTGGGCCGCCTCTGAGCCTCTGGGACTCCCACGGCCGTTTTTATTTAACATTGTTTTAGGAGACTGTATTATCAATCTAATTTCACCGTGTGAGCCCGTCTCGAGTAAATCAGCGGTTTGACTGCCATTGGCGCCAAACTCCGGACAAATATGGTTATGCATCAATGTTTGCCATATAATTTAAAGGCTCCTAGGCCTCTTGTGGCGAGTGTGCATCACTGATAGCGTTGTTAAGTGAAGTGGTGTGTGTCTTTGACCTTGAACAATGACATTTATTTTACAAGACCACTTCTCGACTGACCGGAAGATCACGTATTGATTTCTTCGAGCCTTTAATGAAATGACTTCATACCATTATGGATGGATATGCAGACCTTGTGATTGGGCAGGTGTCCAGTAGGATTGCATCGTTTAAATCCTTTAGCCTCTAAATATTGCATAACACATGTCATGCCACAATACTATAGGGAATTGATAGCATATTATCCATCAGTACAGTATTCAAATTTATAGCCGTACTACTTTGGAATAGCCATAAATAAAGGTTGGCATTAGTCTATTATGTCCCACAGCCAGTAATGTTCTGGGAACTCTTTACAGAGGCTGTTAGTCGAGAAGCAGTCCAGACATTGTGTCTGTCAGACATCCAAACAGTCCTGTCCATTGAAAGCCATTATGACTATAAGATGAGGCAATAAACGCAAACCCCAGACAGGTCCATTACTGGAGGGCCCCTTCTCTGTTTGTCAGACAGTCAATCCCGTCCGTCCCCTGTGGACCTCAGTGGGTCGGTCAGCTGCGGGGCCACCAGAGGGTTGAACAATTATTCGGATTATGATCGCAGTAAGTACAGAATACATTTCATCCTTTCCTCGTGGAAGTGAGACCTTGAGGGTGACCCCGCTAATTATTTTTCAATCCATAAAATCCATTGCGGCAATTTGCCTCATGCTGCCATAATTACTTGACATTTGGAATCAAGGGAATTAGTGCTTTTTTTTTTGCTTTTTTTTTTTGTGGTCACCCGGGACCTCCGCGAGAATGTTCTGTAGTTGTAAGGCTTCTTGTCAGCTTGCCTTTGCACTCAGCAACACTACATACACACTTGCAATTATATGCCCCAAATCTGATTTGTCGGTGAAAAAAAAATGGGAATAAATAATTCAATGTTTTTTTTAAATTTATTATATAATCAAACATAGCATCCTGACTAATATTCTGTTTCTGGAATATGAATTAAGCATCAAAATGTACCCAATTCTATCCATGTCAGGGGGCGGCCATTTTGCTACTTACTGTTGAATGAAAATGACATCGCCGTTGCCCAGGGCTCAGGTAACGACCAATCACGACTCAGCTTGCGAACACCACATGACCCACCTCAGGTGTTTTTGGGTACAAAACGTTGACCAAACATTTTAATCCCATTTTGTTTTGACATTATCTTGTCTGTGGAGCATATCTTCCCTTTGAATGGCATTCACGTCCTCTATATTCTTATTTTGCCAGTTATGACCCCTAAATATGAAATACCCCCCCCCCCCCCGCCCCCCCCGCCCCTCCACCTGTCTTTCGCATTGACATGACTCAGCTGCGCACCAGCCTTCCCGCCATCAGCTTTTATGATGTTAAGCTGCCATCAATTAGAGCTCATTTGATCTCCCTACCCCGCTGCCCGAGCTGGCGAAGCTGTGCGCCGTTGGCGATAGCGGCGGGGCGTGGCGTGGCTCTCAGCGACTCCCTAATTATGCCGGTAATTAGGCCTAATCCTGGGCTTCAAAATGAGCTGCTCAGTGAACCAGGTGTGCCAGACACCAGAGTCTCATTTATTCACACACACGGACTCTTTCGCAATGTCATTAGTAATGATCTATTGTCCTGCATGACATTGTGAGTAAATGCCTAATAACTGAAGTGTCTTTTCCTTGTCATAGAGACCAAATATTTCCAGTAAGATCCCACCCTCTTCCCTGAATTTGTAAAATGGAGTAACTAAACTCTCAACTATCATATTTATCCAAACCGGAGCAGCCAGGAGTGGAAAAACAAAAATATTTCATGAACAAAACCCTAAAAGAAAATCACCGGAGGTAAAGCGAATGTAAAGCATGGACGTATTAAACATATCACTAAAACCTTGGAGCACAAGAAACTACGTAGCACGCAGCTGACGTGAAAACAAGTACTCGACAGGCCGACAGTGTCACGATCTGCCCGAAGCGATAATGATCGCTCCGTGCAGAACGAAAAAATAAAGGATTGGATCCCCGGAAAACAGACAACGAAAGAATTTTCTCAAAGCAAAGAGTGTCTTTAATGACAAAAACAGAAAGAGCCCGACAGGGAAAAAACGGAAACACAAAACGCTGGTCAAATAAGGACCAGGGAAGAAATAAGGAAACAACTGAAAACGCTCGCTGAAAAACAAAGTGCGAGGAGCTACTGATTAGGCAATATCTAAGTATTCAATTTAGTGACTAACGCGAATGGCAAGAGTCAAGGCCGCAAGGCAAGAAGGCAACGAGTAATCTACAAATAGAGGAGTTAGCACGAGAGATCAATGGCACGGTGAGGAATTCTCCGGCAGTGGGAGAACTGCCGGAGTCTCATTAATATAGGAGGGTAATCAGCCCGAAATTACGGACAGGTGCGCAGATGGCAGGAGAGAAAACCCGCCACCTGCTGGTGGACACGCGACGTGACAGACAGGGTGAGCGAAGGAGCTAATTGGCTGACATGTGAGGGTATGTTGGACAATAAATGCAAATGAAATACAAAGGAAATTTTATTGAGACTTGGACACAATGGGTTGATTTGTACTTCATGTATGCCTGCGTTTTTATCAACAACAAGTTCCAGTTAAAAAAAAAAAAAAGTATATACAGCCTCCGCTTCCAGCAATCTGCCGCGGTGTTGTCTTTTCATCATATGGTAGAAAATAGCACAGCTGCTTTTTTTGTGACTCCTGCGACAAATGAGCTTTGTGCACATAAGATGCTTGCAGGATTTTATTTCTTTCTTTCAAGGGGTGCTGAGGAATGCGGAGATACTGACGGCGTAAGCAATAGAGAGGGTCAACAATTGTCAGGGGTCATGGGAGGGTCAAGAATGGGAAGCGGGGATTAAAGTGGAATTTGGTGCCCGAGCGAAGCCTCAGCTATGAAGTAATGGGCGAGGCGGTGGGAAACGACTCACCTTGAAATAACTCCCAAATGGATTTGTACAGTGCACTCCTGTGGAACCGTGTTGTTTGAGGACAGCTTCTGCGATCAGCCGACTTTCTTCCGAGCACCTAGTTTTTGACCCATTTATCTGGTCCAATGGAAGACTGCCTACCCAAGGACAATCGTCATTTTTGGTGCAACATCTTTGTTAGATGAAGCCTCACAACTAGATAGGTTACTTGAGCTCGGCCATTGTGTTGCTGTGACCAGTCTTCTCGCTAGCCCTTGAGTCACACATATAGTTGACACCAAGACGATGTTATGCTGCTCGACTTCATGGGCGTGGCCTAAGCGGTATAAAAGTAGTGGTCATTTTGAAGAAGACTGAGCTTCTTCTGCATCTGACAGAACAGGGCTTGACAAGTCAATCTTTCTGGCATCAATTGAACATTTCACCTGAGAATGCACAGGCGAAAGGTCCCCAGTGCTTTTCTCTTGGTGCCATGACCCGGATCCGAAAGGGGGTGACTGCGTCCACAGCGCAGTTATCACAACAGTTGTCTCATATTTTTTGGGTGGACACATTTTTCTGTTTGTTGTACCTTTTGCAGAAACTTTAATCCTGCCTGTCTCCATGGTTTCCTTTTAGAGATGTCATTTGCCTGGAAAGTGTTTCTGTACAAGGACTCATTTTGCTTGCGCGCTATTAGCAAGAAAGAGTGGTGCGACTATAATGCTCTTCCACAAAAACCTAATTATGTCGCACTTTTGCGTACGGATCACCATGGACTTGTGTTGAGTCGAAGATAAATGGATCCGCTTGGCATAAATATTCTAGACAGGCCTCTGTCCCACGCACTGTTTTTGCTGTACTGAACAATGTATACTATTTTCCCAGATGTTGCCTCATTTGGATGACAATATTGGATTTTTTTTCTTTCTTTGCAAACAATGGAAAGAAGACGGTCCAGATGACATATTTCACCGAATGCCAATTTGAATGGAGGAATTTTTTTGTATAATTAATAATAGCAAATAGAAAGACCACGGTGGCCAGTGTGAAGAAAATGCAGTATGCGCTTAAAAAATGATTTGAAAATGAAATTCTTCAGCTGCGCTGAACTATGGAGACACGTACAGCGTAAGCCAAATGTGGGAGGTGAGAGAAAATGGGGTGGGAAAAAATAAGAATCCAGATGGAGAATTGGGATAGTGTTAATTACGTGTGGGAGGTATTGTTTATTATGCATTGACAAGGAAACTGTCGAGAAATAAGGCAAAGAGAATAAACAGCTTTGGAAGTATCGCATTCATTACACGGGGTTGGTGGGGGGGCTTAACATGGACTCAAGTCGGGTCGGGCCAAATGATGAGTGAGGCCATGTGATTTCTTGAGGGAGCGACGTTGTTTGGAGTGAAGCGAAGATGGGTCAGAGTGATTAGCCGTAAGAGGCGAGCAGGAGGTGAACTCAGAGAGGAGGGCTTACAGGAATCTCTTGACCTTGCCAGATAGCCATTAGAACAAAACTAATTACCAGGCAACCACCCCATAGATGGAAGTCAGTGGCCTGGCATCGTGGTCCACTCTCACACAAGTCGCCCTCTTGGCATGCGAGCGTGTGTGCATACTTGCTTTCTGTCCAAGTCCCGGTCCGTATGATATATGAATATATGGGAGCAAAGAGAAATGCCTCAACACAACCCACGTAAACGTGAGTGGGTGAGTCCACCATCAAAAGAGCTTTGACGGCACCTCTGGATATCTTTTTATACTCGAATAATGACCTTTAATTACGCTTAATATTTTTCATGCTCTTTTCTGCTCTGGCTCTCGGCAAAGGCGGACGCTTTTTAAACGAAAAAAGTTTACCGAAACTTTGCCGCAAGCGACGACCGCCAATGTAATCAATATTTGATCGAGCCACACTGGGTCTTAAACGGTGAACGCGGTCTCGTCTGCTCGCTTTTTACGGTCGACTTCAGAGCTTCGGGGAAAGTTAATAAGTGAGTCGGAGAGTCTCATGCACATGCATGGACAAATTAATGTCGGTTCAATACTTCACATTTATCCTCCAACTTTGAACCGGAGGAGAAAGTCTTTAATCTGTGTGGCGCCTTTCATCAAGACGTCTCTGAAGACCGTCGAAAGATGGCCGCTGGGAACTCGAATCCATTAGCTGGGAGAGGCCTTTGCCCTGCAGCCGACTTTGCCGTACAGGACATCATCATTAAGATAACATCATCATTATTCAGCTAAAAAAAAAAAGAGAGAAAAAAAACCCTTTTTACGAACGGCAAGTGTTATTGTGTTCATCTTTTGTGCAGGCATATCGAATGAAGAGTTTGGCGAGTGCATTAAGCAAAAATTAATCAATTTATTTTTTTTTTGGACGTACACATTACCAATAATCACGTCACTTTGAATTCGCGCTCGGTGTTTGATTAGCGATTCAAACTGAGCACAATGATATTTATTTCCATTTTTTTTTAAATACACATTTGGCTGTTGCGGCCAATAATTACGACTGGTGTGAGCCCTTCCACTTTCAATTCGAATTGTCGGACTGAGCTTGCTCAGTATTGTGTTGCTAGCTAAATGTACAAAGATTCTTTTAACAAACGAGCACTGCAAATTGGAATATAATGTAACTAATTAAAAGTTAATTTATTCGCTGCTTCCAAATGTGTCGCAAGTCATGTGTAGCCTTTTTTAACTTTTCTTGCTCTCCTCTTTCATCTCGAACTATTTCAAACAACAAAGCGGCGAATGCAGGAATAGTTGTTACGATTGTTTGACCGTCCAAGTTTTATGCTGTGTGTTTTGTTATTTATATATATATATATAATATATATATATATAAAAAAAACGCGAAAACGCAATATCATTAAAGATAAAGACGCATCATGCAGTCAGTGCGCTTCACTCAAACGATATGCGTCAACAACGGAAAAATGATGCAGTTGTGCTTTATATGACAATTTATTCAAACCTAGCATTGCTTTTGCCTGTTATGCAGCTCTTCCAATCCAGTCTGATACCTTCATTCACAAAATACATATTTGCTCAAATTACACAGCCATATAAAAGTGTTTTTTTTCTTTTTCAAAACCTTTCCTTCCCTTGAACATCTTTCAACGGAATCATCTCATAAAACACGTAGTCATTTAACTCATTCACTCCCAAAGACGTTTTTAACCGTCTTCACAGACTTGGTCCAAAATTGGCTGGTACTGAATGAGTTAAAAACGGAGCTTCATGTAAGTACTTTTTAAGACGCCTTGTATAGTCTTGTCGGTGTCCTTTTTCCAGGACCTGAATGACAAATGTAGAGTCTCATCCAGGGACTGGGGACTCATTAAAACATATTGCTGCCCCTGTCATAGCCGACCCAGAGGCATTAAGCTTTCGGCCCAATTTGGATATGCATGCTTAAAGGAATCATGATTCATCTCGAGACATCTCACTAATCTTAATTACAATGTTGTTTGGAGTTTCTGCATACATTTATTCATGAATGTGCTTCGATGGCAACTGGGCGGAGATACCAGCTGATGCTTGCACAGAGAGCTGAAAATGTTTGTCATCTCACCCGTCTCTTTTCACGCACGGCTCATGTGCAGAAAGCAGAAATTTATGGGTTATTAAAACATTTGTGTGAGTGTGTGTGTGTGTGTGAAGCGAGTTTCAAAGTGAGCACCTTGCGTGTGTCGAATGCGGTTTGTTAATTAGATGGAAGTACTAAATGTTAACTAGTGTACGTTTAAAGGTTCGGAGCGAGGCGGCTGTGGCATGTTGCTTTGCTAATGAGGTGTGTTGCGTGCCGCCATCGTCGTCAGGAAATCTGCTCGGGCAGCAACTTTTGCTTGCCTCCGATGCGCGTTGTCGACTTAGCCATACATGCAAACTCCAGATTGCGCTCAGAAACCCGGGGTCTCTTGACTGTGGGGAAGACATGCCAAGTAATCTGAAATATACGCCACGTGGCCCCTTTTTGGGTATCCTAACCCCCTCCTTAAAAGTCCTCAAATATGTCTCCTTGTCCTCTTGAGTTAATTGGAGAAAGGCTTATGACTAATTAGTCTGCCGTGAACGGAAGGTCGGATGTTTTGTCTGGGTGGACTGCAGCAGCTTGGTGCAGGTTGTGCATGATTTACTTGAGGTAACCACAATGGATTATCATGCATAATGGCGCATCCCTTTTCAAATTAGCGGCTACAGATGGATCTCGCGTGTGTCCCCGCCGTGCCTTGAAACCAAAAGCGAGGACTTTCACCCGTTCGATGAAAATAAATACATTTTGGAGCATTTAACTCTTTCATTCCACAAGACGTACTTGTACGTCTTTTTAAAATTAGGCCCCGCCCACCAAGGTCTTACTTGTACGTCAAATCTTTTTTTTTGTGTGTGTTATAGAGAGGAGGATGGTCTGATGCAATTTGTTAATGAGAATAAGCCGTTTGCGTTGTAAATCATGGGAAAAAAGCGACCAGTAGGTGGCAGCGGTGCCTCACGTGCTTTTACAAAAAGCTCTTTTTCTGTTTTTTTTTTGCCCAGGAATCGCCATTTTCATGAACCTTAGCCATTTTGTAATGCCGATTGCTGAAGATTGTAAAAAGACAACAAACAAAATGATTTTTTTCTGCTGAAAGAAGAGAGTCCAAACTTTTATTATGTGTAGGCTCCATGTTTATATAGCATTCAAACCAAATATTCTGTGGGCCTTGCAAGATCAGTCCAAATCCAGTAAAACGCTGGGATTGAGGGGGTTGCTCCAGTGAAAATGGCGAAGAATCTCCAGGCCTGGTCAGAAATCTCTTTACAGTTAGCTTCAGAGCGTTTTGATTCTTTTGCACGCAAACGTTGAAGTCCGTGAAAAAGTTAGTTGTCGATGATAATAAAACAGACTTCGCAGTAGAGAATACAAGAGGTCATGTGTCTTTGCCTTAATTCTGTGCTTTAAGCTTGAAGAAAAGACGGTGTAATTTTGAAGCGGAAAGAGGTGCCGTTGTTAATTTGTTATTAAAAAGGGAAAATGAGGGCAGAGGTGGGTGGTGTGAGAGCTGAGCAACGATTTTGCCATAATGAGCACGGCGCATCATCGCCATCTCACCTCACATCACTTCCCCTCAGCCACCTGAGGCCACAGCACTCGTGCAAAGTTAGCAAACGCCATCTGTTCAGCTGCCCCCTCCCCGCTTTCTGTTCTGGTTCCAGCTCCGCCTTCAGAAAGGCTTGCGCGCACACGTCAACACACGCACCCACGGTTGAACCGTCTTCCGTTTTATTGACAGGTGCGTCTATTTGGGGAGGTGAACTTGCTTTACCTCCATCTTCAAGAAAAAAAGCAAGACAAATTCAATATTGTGATTTAACGATCGACTTCGGTTCATTGATATGTTGGAATGGTAGCTGAGGTGAACATGCGGGCGCTAAATGCACTCGACCTAAATGAAACAATGGCAAAACCATGTCGTATTTTTATTTTAAATATTTCTCTGAGGCAACCTGGTGGTCCAGCGGTTAGCGTGTCGACCTCACAGTGCAGAGGTACCGGGTTCAATTCCAGCTCCGGCCTCCCTGTGTGGAGTTTGCATGTTCTTCCCGGGCCTGCGTGGGTTTTCTCCGGGTATTCCGGTTTCCCTCCCACATTCCAAAAACATGCATGACAGGCTTATTGAACACTCGAAATAGTCTTGAGGTGTGAGGGTCAGCGTGGATGGTTGTTTGTCTCTGTGTGCCCTGCGATTGGCTGGCAACAGGTTCAGGGTGTCCCCCGCTGACTGCCCGAAGACGGCTGGGATAGGCTCCGGCACCCCCCGCAACCCATGTGAGCATAAAGTGGATCGGAAAATGGATGGATGGATATTTCACTGATGAATTCATACTTTAGTTAGTTAGTATTAAATCACATCCTCACTGTTTATATTACTTGACCATACTCATATAATATGTATTTTGTAATGCAATTATATTCAATGATATTGCTCATTGATATTTTCTTTGTTTTACATCGCCACTTGAGTAACCAAATATGTTGTTCCTTTTCTGATATTTACCCTCATTTTACAATTTACGAACTTTCATATCATTGCACAGTATACAGCAGAATTGGGGTTCTGTTGATGGAAACCGCATACGCTCAAATGAAATCTCAACACAGATGTACATCTTAATTGGAAAGAGTGAACAACGAACAAAGTCCTTTCATTAGTGTCATCGTGCCCTCAGTGGTGATTTCCACCGACGTCAACGAAACGCGCGTTGAAAAGTCAGCATAAGTTGAAGGACGGCGTGTCAGCTCATCCTATTGACAGTCTCAGATTGGGGGATACGGTGGCGGGGCGGGGATAATGGCTGATTCATCTCATCTTTGAAGTGCTCTTCATTTGCTTCATGGGAAGACTGTGCTCGCAGATGAAAGTGGAATTGAGGTAGGGAGGAAAAGTGGAAAGATTTTTGATGGCGACATCTATTTGATAGTCATAGATAGTCAAAGAGGTCATAGTTCCTCTTTATCTCCATTTGCGGCCTGTCACTCACGCCTTAATTTCCTGCACCCCTGTTTACTCGCCTGTCTATTTTACTGCCCTCTTCCTTTGCTGCCCAACTCATACTAATTTCCGTGAAAAATACACTATGCAGGGTCAACACAGACACAAGCCTTTTAGCTCTGACATCCCGCTTAATTCTGGGACAACCGGCCCAATATTTTATTTATTTATTATTATTATATTTTTTTTACAATGCTAACTGACCTTGCGTGCCAACGAGAACCGTTAACGCAGCTGCTCGCCGCCATGCTGGCACACACACCAGCCATATTCTGATTTGAATTTCTGGTTGAGACGCTACGGGCATTGAGTGCGAAAATCTGCCAACCACCCGTGTTTCCTAATGAGCTTCACTCACAAATAACAGGTGCACTTACAGTGCCCTTAAAAAGCACCCTTCCATTATATTTCAATCTACGGCTGACACCCGTTCAGGCGCTCGCCTGTATTTGTCAGACTAGAAATAAGCCTGGCTTGTCATTAAAGCCCGTGTCATATTTCCTGAGAAATTAATAAACGGGTATGATTGGGTCTGAAATGTCAATGTATTAATTCTACATATTAAATGGCAATCACTTCTGAGTCAGCTGCTCCACACTCCGAAAATTACACTTTGCACTTAATAGACAGCAGACAATTAAGATGACCTTTATTTGTATATATATATAATATACATGTATATATATATATATATATATATATGTGTATATGTATTTATGTATATGTATATATTTATTTATATGTATATACATATTAATACATATACTGAAATACTGCATATGTATATATATATATATGTATATATATATACTGTATGTATATGTATTTTATTCACAATATTATAGAATAATCATCAAAAACATACTACAGATGTTTTCTTTTTTTAATGTGATGTTATTAAATCCGGGTCACCCCAGACACTTGGATAGAGGTCTGGACTCTGTCTCAGCTTTCCTAAAATGTTCAGTTTCTTGCGCTGAAGCAATAGTTTTGTGTTTGGGATCGTTATCCTGCTAAAAAGGTATCATTCCTCTTCATCTTGAGCTTTCCAGCAAGACATTGGTAGGTTTTGAGTCAATATTTAGGGCCCTATGATGAGGGGAGATTAGGAGTCAAGGCACACTTGGTGCGGTCTAGCCTTGATTAATGAACTGGTTAGGAGACAGGTCCCATAACTTTTCTTGCTTCGTTTGAAAATGCTTTACGTTTTGTTTTGATCAGTAAACTTCAGGAGAAACAAAAGCAAAAATGTGAAAGCGGAGGAGAGCATCAAGGTTGCAGAAGATTAGAGATGAGAATAAGCGTCAAGAGGAAAGTGAATTAAACTTGTTAACAAGGTAGCGCTAGGAATAAACAAAAAGGGGCGAGCGACGCCGGCAGCTGGAGAATAGCAGAGGCTGTAAAGAACGAAAGATGCATTCTAATAAAATCGTGAGAGGAGGGAGTGAGGGACTGAAGGCCGCTTGAGAAAGGAGGCGAGTCGAGAAGGAAAAGCAGTGGCAGGAGCAGATAGCGACTTACCACAGCGGGTAAACGCAGACAAGGAGGGCAGGATGAGCGCAACTAAATCTCTTCCTTTATGACTCAAGAGTGATAATGAGATGGGATGAAAAAAGAGCTCAAAGATAGTACCCCACTTTTTCCCCTGCCTGGTTGCGATACAAATTATTTTGGCTCCTTAAGGGCCAAAACACCGTTATCTTGACGTAAACAAACCGAATGGAGATAGCAGAGGAGAGATGGCTTCCACACCTTGTCTGTGTCGGGTCCTTTCCTGATATAGTATGTGTCATTTTCTATCTCTTGCCCCTCCCTCCCCCCCCTGCTCCTGTCGTGGTTTGTCTCAGCCAGCGGCGGGCCGGTTGCATACATTAATGGCGGGGCTCCATTTTTGCCGACAGCTCCATCAGATGACTGACGGCCATACGAGGAGTTGACAGCACATAAAGGTCACATTAGCTCCCTTATGCTCAATCGAGGAAAAGGATGGAAAGGGAGCCAGTGGGGGGAGTGGGAGGGGGTAAGAAAACAGGTGGCTGAGAGGACAGGAGTGGCAAAAGATCGCTCGCATAAAGCAAACGTATAGCTCGGGGATGAAATGTCAGAAAAGCCGAGAGAATCGGGGAGAGGACAAAGGCAAAGGCCAAGTGAAGCCGAGGGAAGCGTGTTAAAATAATTATGAAGTGGACAATTGGACGGTGATTGAATATTAAATGACTGTTAACATCACCCATTAACCTTCTACTTTAAGAATCACGTTTCCTTTTTTTTTTTTTAAGCCTCAATGTGATGGTAGCATTTTTGAAGCTAGATAACACTTTGTCAACGGCACAGAATGTGCGATGGCCATTATTTTCTGAAGCTGAGAGTAACTCAAAATAGTCTCGCTGTTTCGCTCTTTAAAATGTGAATCTCACCCGTTCAACTTCGATTAAATGTCGTTCTTCCGTTTGCCAACGTAGTCGAGGTAATAATCAGTTAGCGGGGAACATAGCTGTACTTTACTTTCTGCAGTATCTGTGTGTATTATGAAGCAAATATCATCCTCATCCTCACCTATCCCTGCCGGTCAGATTTAATCAGCTGCTTTTGTCCTTTGAGTGTTTCCTACACAGCGTCTTTGAAACACAAAAGCCTCCAATTAGAATCCGGTTTTGTCGACACTTGAGTCCAACACTAATGAACAACTTGGCAAGAAATGGCCAGTTTGAGAGCGCTTTTATTTCCCTGCTATTTTCCTTCAAAGCCTTTCCGACCACCACAGCGCCCACGGCCACATAGCACAATTTTTTACCTCCCTGCCGTTCCATATTCAACGCCATCATCGCTGTCCTCCGTGTCTTAGCCCCATACATTACCCATATCGTACATCCATATATATTGTATGGTGTATAACCGCAGGTAGTCCTTTCCCCAAACGACAGTGCAGTCTAATGGTCCCCCCCCCCCCTCCACCCCCACCCCACTCCCCCTCGCAACCACATTCTGACATTTCATGATGGATACGGGGACAGCAATGAGAGTTTACATCCGCTTTCAGTCTCCCTTGCGTATTGTGTCCCCACACCGTAAGAATGTGTGTGTGCATATATTTGCAGATGAAGAAGTGTATTGAGGAAAAAAATTCGGATGTATTTGTGGGATGGGGTGGGGGGGTCGGGGGGCGTGTGTGTGCTCCGTCGCTCCGCTTGGCTGTTTCCTACCAAAAGTCTCGGCTTTTCCACTGATCTGCTTATATGGTTAAGCGCCAGCTACTTCTGCATTTCCCGAATCGAAATTTTTGAAGACATACCCAAATGTTTTCAATCGACCCAGAAAAAAAAAGACTTACGGGGCAGTGCATATATTTTGAAAACATTCTCTCAGTCAGAGTCACTGAACTTAACTCGACTGTCAGAAGAACTTTAACACCAAAAGCCCTGCTGTTCAGTAAACACTGGAGTGTCTTTGTTGATACACCGGAGAAAGGACAGAACATTTGCATGCATGTTTGGGAACGGAGTGTTTTGTGTCACCGAGACAAAGTATGTGTGAATATCCGTGCTTTTCACAAAGACTTTGTGTCTCGGGGTGTGTATGTGTGTTTCATAGCGTCAGAGGCCAGATGGTTATGAAAGCTGCGGCATCCTTTTAGAACAGAGGAGAGAATCCACGTCTCGTTTCCTGTGCGTGGACACTTTTTGACCTTCATCGGTGTAGCCCTTGTCACATGTACACGTTTGCACGCTATTGTTTGAAGTCGCCGGAGGTTAAAGATCATATGTTAATTTTTCCGTGCATCCGCTTCATGTTATTGTACTTGACGGCTCAAAGGGCACTGCCGAAATCCGGCTAGCATCACCACAGAGAGATAAATATTTAGACAGCTTGTCAATAGTCAAGCGTAGTATGATAGTGAGTACGTGCAGGTGGAGAAGAAAAGACACAATGGGACATATTTGACAAAAGTAGTCAAAAACCAACACCACTACTGTGTTTTCTCTGTAATCCAATTGTTCCCCATTAATACATCCATCCATCCATCCATTTTCCGAACCGCTTGATCCTCACTAGGGTCGCGGGGGGTGCTGGAGCCTATCCCAGCCGTCTTCGGGCAGTAGGCGGGGGACACCCTGAATCGGTTGCCAGCCAATCGCAGGGCACACAGAGACGAACAACCATCCACGCTCACACTCACACCTAGGGACAATTTAGAGCATCCAATCAGCCTGCCATGCATGTTTTTGTGAATGTGGGAGCAAACCGGAGCACCCGGAGAAAACCCACGCAGGCCCAGGGAGAACATGCAAACTCCACACAGGGAGGCCGGAGCTGGAATCGAACCCGGTACCTCTGCACTGTGAAGCCGACGTGCTAACCACTGGACTACCGGGCCGCCCCCATTAATACATTCGTGCAGATTTTAAAACATGAGATAGTCTTCCCGCCTCACTTGACTCAAGCACGACCAGCTGCAACACAAACTTTGCAGCGAACAGCTAATTAAAAACGCTGATTAATTTCAAACAAAAGCTGAGTCGGCATAATATGCTGTGCAGCTGAATCGGAGTGCATCAGACGCCGTCTGACCCGAAGGCCCTCTTTGTGCTTTGACTGCAAAAACAGCTGTTGAAATATAAAGCTTTACACAACTTTTAAATATACATTTTTTTATTTTTTTGAATTCAACAAACTATATGTTGCTATATTGGTATTTAAACACATTTACCTCCAAATCAAATCATAAGTCCTTCCCTCACATTCACACCTCTGGGTAATTTGGAGTGTCCGATTTAATTCCACAGTGCTCTCCCTAACATTAATTATTCTCGTAGATGATCATTTTTATCATCTTTAATGCAATATGAATCAGAGGGTTTCGTCGCCCACCGCCGCAGTGCTCACTCAAAATCAGAGGTCAGATGTTCCGGTTGCCGTACAGGACAACTTAAAATAGAACCTTTTGACCGTGTGCTGCACAGGCGAAGCAAATGCTGTATCGTGCTGCCTGACAGTTAATCATTATGTCATTTACGGGGGGAAAAGTCTCTATTGCCATAGCTGAGAGAGGAGAGAGATGATTTGGTACCGGGTGTCAGCGTGTCCGATAGGTTAAAGCCGGGAGACAAAGATCACCAATAAACGTAATGTATCATAATATGAACACAAAAGAGCAGTACAAAAATTGTAGATAGTCATCGTGTGTGCAGCAGGATGGGAATTTGTATCACCGTGATCCGTTAAGACGGTTCTCCCCACAGCCACGTTTTAAAAACAAAATTTGAAACAAGTCACCATGATTGTCTATTGATGATGTAGTTGACACAAATCAATACATTGAATGACACGATTCAAGTCCCGTGCTCTGCGTCTTATAGTTGCTTCTGATTGGTCGCCGGGCAGAACGCAAACTCGGAGGGATGAAAGGAAATAGTCAAGGCAAAAGGAGATAAAACGGGAAGGGAAGAGCCAAAAGGGAGGCCAGACGTCTGAATATGAAAAGCATGACGGAGAGCAAGCGAGTGAATAAGGCAACCTGGGGGGGGGGGGGGGGGGGGGGGGGCGTGTGTGTGTGAAAAAGTCAAAATGAAAGAGGATTCATGAGGAGGGCCGAAGAAGCAAGATGAAAGGACGCCGGTTGAAGACTCAATAGTTATAAGAGAGGTTAAGTGAAGTTCACGAGTGCAAGATTCACATTTCTATAATTATCTCCTTCCTTTTCTTGCTTCCTTGCTCAACTCGACATTTTGCCTCCCCATGTTAAGTACCGCCCCTGCCACTTGGGTGGAATTCATTTTGCCCTAGTTTTTGTGCTCTCAAACTACTCCCCGATGTCCTCTTCAAATGGCTAAACTTGGTCTTTTATTTATTTATTTTAGTGTGAGTGCCAAATGACCTGACAGAGTGAATGCCCGCCGATATACAGCTAAACAAAACCTTGAGCTACAGACTTTCTTCAAATGTACAGTGTCGGATACCAACAACCGCAAGGGCAATAATCTCCGATTCCTTGCTGTCGTATCCAGACATGTATTGCCTCCTTGTGTGCAGACATCTTCAACTAGAAATGTGGCACGTGCTGTTTTTCCTTTTCATTTCTCCTGCACTCGTTTTGTATGGGAGGCGTGAACTCATGACCTCTTGTTCGAATAAAGTCTGACATGGGGCTATTTAAAAATAATAAATCTGTTCTTTTGGAAATAATTGACTGTTGGTGAGGGATTAAAATCTGTGTTTTTATTGTTGCGGTTGTACTGCCAGGTTTATTTCAGTTTTATTATACTTCTGTTGTGTACTTTATATTTAGCCCCCAGCAAAAAATAAGTAAATAAAATTACAGCGGCACTTGGCATGCTGCAGTGCAGTTTTTGAATTGTTATAAAATAAAAATGCCACCACAATATTAAAGACATTGTTCAATGAAAATTTGGCAGCGTGAGTCAAAACTTAGCATTGTTTTTATCTGAGCGCCATCACTTAGCCGGTGAGAAAATCAATCTTGGTTCGCGCCCACGTTGTGAATTTCCTCGGATACCGAATAAATGAACGTGCCGGGGATTTTGCGTTAATTTAGACACGGATATGGCAAAGCCTTTTCTTGTTAAATTGGAGTTGTTAAATAATGAGTGGAGAAGAATATGAATGTTGCAGTTTGTTAGCGCACAGTACATAAGCCACCTGCGTGTAGTGATGTATTTTTATGGACGTTCAGGCATGTACTACAAAGTACATGTGGGATGTTGGGACCTACTAACATACCCTGTCGAGACCGAGCTTTAACTTTCGCCCCTTCCTCAAAAAACAGCAGCATCTAATTGAAAACCAATTGAGACAATTAAAGTGAAATTGGACCAGAAGAATTTATTGAACCGGTTATCTGTAGTAATTAGGCAACGATTGGCCCATTGTTATCTTTACAAGTCACCTCAAGGAGCTGACGGACCTGCAAGCCAAATTGGCACAAACGGCATTGCATTTGCCACACGGGTCTTGTGGCGATTGCGTTTGAATATCCTCCTTGTCATGTAATTGTCATCCTTACGCATATTTTGTTGCAGGGTCAATTTGAGGTACCGACATGATGTTGGCTAAAGTAAGCAAAATGTTCCAATTGACTATTTTCGGACTGGCCGCTGAAGTCGGTGTGAAAAAATGTTGAAACGTTGACGTGCTTTCATTGCAACGTGTGCAACCAGGCAGGTCAAAATCTGTTCTCACAAGGCGCAATGACCTTCTGATGCTGTGTGTAGCGTTCAAGTATGCAAAAGCGGAATGGCGGCCTAGTTTAACACATCATAAGACAAGTTTCCTGCAAGTTACCTTTCATGCAAATCACAGAAGACGGCGTTAGAAGAGAAGCCATTTTACACGTGTTACTATTTTTGGAAGAACTTCTGAAGGTTAAAGTCAACCCGAGGGTGCTTTTTTTTCCCTTCTTTTTTAAAAATTCTTCCTGGAAGACTCAGCCCAATATTCCAAGTCTCTCTCATTACAAAATTAGCTTTTGTTGTTGTTGTTGTGGCGGCCCGGTAGTCCAGTGGTTAGCACGTCGGCTTCACAGTGCAGGGGTACCGGGTTCGATTCCAGCTCCGGCCTCCCTGTGTGGAGTTTGCATGTTCTCCCGGGGTTTTCTCCGGGTGCTCCGGTTTCCTCCCACATTCCAAAAACATGCGTGGCAGGCTGATTGAACACTCTAAATTGTCCCTAGGTGTGAGTGTGAGTGCGAATGGTTGTTTGTCTGTGTGTGCCCTGCGATTGGCTGGCAACCGATTCAGGGTGTCCCCCGCCTACTGCCCGAAGACAGCTGGGATAGGCTCCAGCACCCCCCCGCGACTCTAGTGAGGATCAAGCGGCTTGGAAGATGAATGAATGAATGAATGTTGTTGTTGTTGTTGTCAGTTGCTCTAGCTAACAGGGGCTCCCTTCATTTCTTTCGATTTCTGCTTCAAGTGTAGCAGCTAGCCTCCGCGCAACACCTTTCTCTGCCCCCTGCTCATTGTGGTGATGCAAGTCGTACACCGCGTTGACCTGTAAAGGGGGTGAGCGGTGCATTCGATATGCGAATGTTGGAGAGCTTCATATTGATGCCTGCAGCAGCTGCTTCAGGGACCAAAGACTACCTTCGCTTATCTCTCTTATTTTTTATTTTTTTGGGTGTCGCTTCGTCCTTCTTCTGCCGCGTCCCCATATTTTCCGTGTCGTCGCGGCATCCTCTGCTTTTCCTTCAATTTGACGACCTTTTGGTTATGGACTCCCGTTTTGCTCGGCTTTCTTCCCTGAGGCTTTAGCGTCGAGAGTTGCCCCGGGTAGCTTTCACATCAGGCTGCTCGGCGCACACGGCATGCCTTCATTTTCCCTGACTGTACGTTGAAATCCTCATGGGGTTTCCCGTGGTTTAATTATTCCTAGTAATTTATAGATGGAGTTGGATTCCACGTTCAGACTCATGCACACTCCTATGCTCTCTCTTGCTCTCCCCCTTGGACTCCTATTTCTTCAGACGACATTGCATTGACATACATTAATTTCCTGTCTTATCCTTTCTATAACCACTACCACCTATTTTTAAACCTAACCTTGCCCCTCCTTACACTAAAATGCAATGATTTATGATGCTGGGACTTGATTGTCCACAAAAGGAAGGTGAGTCTCCACAATGTGACCTTGTAAGCAGATTTGAGTCCCCAAAAGGCGCAGTGTTACATTTCCGCATACGCACATGCACCTCTTTTGATACGACATGTTTTATGTTGACTTCATACTGTTCAGGTTAAGCATGCATTTTTTTCTTGGAATGAATATAACGTGCATGTAAAGTTGCAGGCACCACCACTGGGGGACAGTGGGTGACTGCTAGGACACATCTGCCTCACAGTGCAGAGGCGCAGGGTTCGATTCCAGCTGTGGCCTTATTGTGTTCTCCACCGTACCTGTGTGGGTACTCCGTTTTCCTCCCACATTCCAAAAACAAGCGTAGCAGGTTAATGGAACATTCTAAATTGTCCTTAGGTGTGATTTTGAGCGCCTACGGTGATTCGTCTGTGTGCACCCTGCGATTGGCTGGCAAAACTCATACAGCACTAGCCAATTCTAGACCAAGTCTGAAAAGACGTTTCAAAACGTCTTTGGGAGTGAATGAGTTCAACATTTTGCAGACATGCTGCAAAAACATAAACAGAATCAATCAAATTCCCCTACTATCGATTTTAATGGAAAAATATGACAAACAATAGAATTGCAACTGTGATGCTTTGAAAAACATTCCAATCAATCCACAATGCGTTTCCCCACATCCGCCGCTCCCACGCTCAAAACAACAACGCTCTCCCTTCCCGCTGATGGATGAGCTCACGCAAATATCATATGATATCAGGGAGCAGCTGGCGGAGAACAAAAACCCACGTCTGATGGCAAACAGCAGCCCGCTGTCAGAAATGCCACCTTAGGCCGCTTCTTTGATGACAAGCATTGATGTTGAGATGACTCTCACCTGATGCCTTTTGCTCGCCTACCAGACTGAGCGTCACCGCAAATGTGGACTTGAGCGAGAGACACGCATAAAACGGTGCCAAGTGTGAGCCGACATTTTCACAAATTCATGGCGACGGATTCGCTGGATCCCAACCACCACTTCAATGTTTGTCGTTTGTAGCTCAATTGTGTTTTCGAACAACAATTACGGTACATGTCATGAACAAAGATCCGTGTGGGATGGCTGGCGTGTATCAATTAGGACGAGTGCCGGCAACCCACGGCTCGTTCATCCCTCTGCCGGGCCCGTCGGTATCGCGAATGATTATTTACGTAAAATAATTCAAAATTTGGGTATTACCGTGATCACAGATACAACCTTAAGTGACGAATTGTACGTCAAGCTAGATGCCATATTGGACGTGGCGGAAATCGGAACTGAACAAGTGTGCGGACATATCGCGGCACTATCCAATCTACCCAGTCTTTTTTTGGGTGGGGTGGGGAGGGCAGGACAAAACTCAACTAACAAGAAGAATCCAGTTCCAATCCAGTTGTTATAAAAACAAAACAAAAGAACTAAACAAAACACATTATTTTTATGTATATTTGGAGCAAATAATGAAATGAAATAATGAAAAAAAACACTTTTTTTCATGATGGGTTTCATCTAAAACTGTATTTCCGGTCATGTGAAGGTCCTACTTTAGTTCTCCATTTCATCAGCACTAACATGAAACTATGCAACTTATTTTTTTTCCCAAGTAAACTTTTTCCATTTATTTTTTTTAAATGGCGTAAACCAATTTTAGGTTTGCAAACAAACAGACAGACGTTGTAAAGCGTTTGGTTAGCACATCTGCTTCACAGTGAGGAGACCAGGATTATAAAAACAAAAACAAACTCCCCCCCCCCAAAAAATGCTTCACATCTCTGTGTGTCTGCAAACTACATCCAGAGAAATATACGATAGCCTCCCTCTTTGTTCAATTCATCTGTCACAATATGAATGTTAAAATCTTTATTGCACAAGTGTCAAAGTCAAGGCCCGGGAGCCAGACCCCCCCCCCATCATTTATTATGGCCAGCGGGAGCAAATCATGTGTGTCAACTGTCATGATTCTTGCTGAAATCTGTAGCGAAATGTCAAATTGGGTAATAAATAACATTGAGATTTTGCACCGGCCCTCCGAAACCGTAACTCTGAAGTGGCCCGCGACAAAAAAAAATAATTTTGACACTCCTGCTTTATTGGATCAAACTGCATTGTGGATGCGTGCCTAATGTTGTGGCCACAGCAGGTATCTACTACCCCACCCCCTCCACCATAAAACTTTGAACTTGGTGGTACGACTTCTCCCCGTTCTCACTCTTCGCTTTCCATCAAACACGCCTCTTTTGTTCTCTTTTTCTCCTCATCTCCCTCCCTCCATCTCTGACCTCGCCTCCGACTTGATGCGCGTCTCTGCTTTCCCTCATTTCTTTATGCCTATAGATCCTCCCCTCTCCTCCCCCCCCCCCCCCCCCACCCCACACCCTCGCCGCTCCTCTCTGCCTCCTCGCGACAGGTTCCATTATCATGTTTCTCACGGCTCGCCTGCTCTCCTCCTGATGGATGACCTCACGCGAATATTAATTTACTGTAGCATTAACAATATCACATCTTATTCTACACTTAGCGCCCCCCTCACCCTCCCGCTTTCTGCTCTGCCGCCCTCCATCACTACGAACTACCCTCCAAACACCCTTCAAGCCACTTCTCTCCTCTTCTTTTGTCGTTTTACTCTTTTTTTTTTTTTTTTTTTTGGACCCTGATGTCTTCAGTTGCCTCTGCAGCTCCAACCAGAGTTTGCGCTCCAAGTTAGTTCCTGAGCAATTAGCATTTTAAAAGACGATCAGACGCCCATGAGGAGGGACTCGGTTATTCGCTTTATCCCTTGCGGATTTCCTCCGCTGATGTAATCTTCACATCAACAAAAACATGAAAAAGTGCACAGACGAGAATAATATTAATTTGCGTGGCATTTACCGTGGCTCTCGAATACATTTCAAGGCAAACGTCGGGGTAATCTACATAAATTCATGTGCCGCATCATGACACTTGATGCATAATGGAAATGTCGAGCGAAAGGTGCAAACGGTATAGAGAGCTGAGGTGGGAATACAAAAGCCGGTGACATGAGTGCAGATGGGGGGGGGGGGGGGTGGAAAGATGCACACCGGGATTAACGTTGATAAATGGCGGGAGAACGCGTTGCATTTCCGCGCGTGCTGTTTATTTGTTGCTCTCTTGAGGAGGTCTTAAGTGGTAAATCTTTTTTTTTTTTTTTTTTTTTCTTAATCCAAATGGCTCGTCCGTTTTCTCCAGAAGTCTCTGTACAGTTATTGAATGCTGCCATGCCTTCTCTACTTTCCATAAATTCGCAACGGATGCGGATCTGATGCACAAAGTGCTTTTAAGATGACAATTTTTTGCGGTCGTCAAACTTACGTGAGTCACGATGCAGCTTTTGTGGAGTTTGTAAAAAGCAATGAACTGGTTGACCAAGATCCCAAATGGCGGGCGCTAAATTGCGGAAGTCAGCTGCGGAAACAAAAGGCAAAGCCAGTTGACAACAATCTACTAAGATGTTTTCCATCCATCGTCCAAGCCAGTGTTTTGCTAAAAGTCCTAAACACTTTAATTCATAATTATAAATTGATCTTGCTCATTACTGTATAAGCAAAGGCCCCCCTTTTCAAGCTGCCAAAGATTTCACACACCACCACCCTCAAGTCACACTTGCGCACCCGTATTTAATTACCGATCAAAGTTAACGTCTGACTGAAGTTTCTTAGCTTGTCATTTACCGGCACTTTGAAGAAAAGTTCTTGTTAAAAAGAAAAAAAAAAAGCATGACTTTTTAGAAAGACTTCTGAAGGACTTCAGCTATATTACCAAGGGCAGCGCCTGCAGTATTAATGCAGGTTGGACGCCGCATAAATGACTGGCTTTATGGATACTGAGTCACCTTAGTCTTCCGCGTGACAAAGTATTCTTCCTCCCTCCCGTTCAGCTGCCGAGGACTCGCTTAAGTAGTCGTGTCTGTTAGTCTGACTCGCCGCATAAATGGACTGGAACTGTAAAAGTCTCTCGTAATTGAATACAGGCTCTGACACGTGGCCCTAATGAGCCTCATTCTGTGGCGATTTCTACAAGCTATGTCGGCGGATTTATAAAATATAAAGTGTGCAGGCTCATTTATGCTCGCTGCACACTTTAGACCCTGTGAACGTCCTTGCCCTCCTTCTATCAGGTGTCCGTTGGACGATGAATCCAACAGAGGACACCTATCTGAATGGAAATATGAGCAAATATCATATGAAGATGAGGACTTCATTCATTCGTTCATTTTCCGATCCGCTTCATCCTCACAAGGGTCGCGGGTCCTATCCCAGCTGTCTTCAGGCAGTAGGCGGGGGACACCGTGAACCGGTTGCCAGCCAATCGCAGGGCACACAGAAACGGACCACTTTCCGCGCTCACACTCACACCTCTGGACAATTTAGAGTGTTCAATCAGCCTGCCATGCATGTTTTTGAAATGTGGGAGGAAACCAGAGTACCCGGAGAAAACCCACGCAGGCCCGAGGAGAACTCGCAGGGCACACAGAGACGAACAACCATCCGCGCTCACACTCATACCGAGGAACAATTTGGAGTGTTCAATCAGCCTGTCGCGCATGTTTTTGGAACATGGGAGGAAACCGGAATACCCGGAGAAAAGCCACGCAGGCCCAAGGATAACATGCAAACTCCACACAGGGAGGCCGGAACCACGATTGAACATGTGACCCCTGTACTGTGAGGTCGATGCGCTAACCACTGGACCACCTGAAGATGGGGAATAAAAATTTTAAGTAAAAAAAAAAATAGACAGCAAATATGAATTTATAGGGGTAAGTAGTCTTACAGTATGTTTGAAGAAAGTAAACTCAACATCGCTTGTTGTTATGCCGTGCATGGGTTGTGCGCAGTGTAAAAGTCAAGATAATTCCCCAGTAGGTTTCTTCACAGGGGTCTCCGTGTCTTCTTATTTCAGTAAGGCGTAGCGCGAGAGGTGCAGACGGAGCACCGAGTGTAAACGGCGAGAATCAATAAACGCCTCGAGGCACGTCGATGCTGAATTATTTCTGTAGGTATTCCCGATTTCTGAAAATAATCCTCCTGAAATCTCAATTCTGCCCACACGGTTTCTGATCGCATTGCTATTGCTTGGTGTGTATCTGTCAGCTTCCAGGCTTCCAATAAATAAAAATAAGCACAAAATGATCGCCTCCACTAGAGCCTGGCATTAGCAATAGTGTGCGAAATAATATCAAGTAGTACTTTACCTGCCTTTTCCAAGGGTCTAGCACCAGGAACCTCGGTGCTATGCGAGTGGCAGAGGTCAACACGGCCATAAACTATGCATGCGACAGAGATGTCATTGTCTTTTTAAGTGTTAAGTTCCCACGTCATTGCATTGAATCGAGCTGTACACAAGATCGACTGATCGGTCTTCTTCATGGGTAGCGTGAGCGGTTATCCGACGTCAGCGCTGTAGGACAATTGGCGTTGGTGCGGCTGGATGGATGGCCGCTGAAGTTGAGGATGAGGAGAGAGGAGCGTTGGCGAAGAGCGCCGATGCGTAGTTGGAACCGTGAGTCGCCGCTTGGAATTGAAGTGGATTTCTATGGGACAGGAGAAGTGAACCAATCTCTTTTTTCGTCAATGGATGCTACAGCTTCTTGTTGACTTTGAAACTTAGCTTGTAGCCGACGTGTGCACATTTTGAGCATGACGTCTCTGATCCACTGGTTAAAGGACACTTTGATTCTCTCCTCTTTCATCTCAAACTGCTTCAAAAAACAAAGCGTGTGACGGAAAAGTGGTTAGGACTGCACGACTGTCCGTGTTTTATGTTATGTGTTGTGTTTATTATTTTACTTTATGTTAACTGTTTTGTAAAGCGCTTTGTTACAGCTGGCGCTGTTGTGAAAGCGCTATATAAATCAGCATGTATTGTATTGTATTGTAATGGAAACCTGCGGATGCATCAGATTGACGATAGTCCGTTCAGAAGGCGGTCAATGGTTTCAATGCGTTATATCATAAAGAATAAGAATAAGAAAACTTTTATTCGTCTCACGATGGAGACGTTTCCAATTTACCGCAGCAAAGTTATGAAAGGAAGAAAGTAGAAGAACAAAAAAGTATAGGAGCTGCTGTAAAGGCAGCCGCTCTCGCGGCGCCATCTTGAAGTGGTCAGGCTGCGAATGAAGCTTGTGTTTGATCGCACAGTGAGATGATGTTGAATTATTCTTGCTTTGTGTGGAGCTAAGTGCAGGCCGAGGAGCACACATTGAAAGGTTTTTCAAGGAAAAAAAGAAAAGTACTAATGAGCCAACGTTTTTAGATTAACACAATCCTGGTCGACATACTTCCGTCTTTCATTCTCTTTCGGGGTACTTTTTCCCCTCTTTTTTTTTCAACATTCGATGGTCCTTGAGGGTCTAATAAAGAGCGAAAGAGTGCTTCTCTTTTCAGAATCTTTATGATCAAATTTCCAGTACAATCCTAATAGCCACGCCAGATCATTACTTTGCTAAACCCCAGAGTGGCGGCGGCGGTGGTGGTGGTAGGGGGGGGGGGGGGGTAGATGATTAAAGCCCTAAGTGCAATAATAGAGTGAACGTAGGTAGGAAGAGAGGATGTCACGCCACTTTACTTTTCTCACATCGATTGATGCCAGCGTAAATGTCTAAAATTAAATGTCGAAATGAATCTGTCTCATGATCGCAAGATGAGCTGTGCATGAGCGCCCTTCGGGCTACTCTCTCTCTGAAAAAGGGCCTTTTATCCTACGCCTGAAGGAAACGGGTTACATTTAGTGCGGTTGTATTTGGAGGTTCCTGATTCCACCTCCACCGCCAAGGAAAACCTCCACATATAACTAAAGCACACTGCTTGCTCTCTCCCCGGTGTTCACCACTGTACAAGTTTGTGTGGATTTATTGTTTTGCGTCACTATCGGGGAGGCTAATCAGCCGAGTTGTTGACGTTGCCCGCTGCGCGGGGCCCAATATCTGATATGTTTGCTTGGCCCGCTCTACACAAGCGTGCGATTCGATCTACCTCGCCTTCCTCCTCGCTAACGCCTTTTGTAGCATTTGTTGACAATAGCAAGCAAGCGTTCCGAAAATTGGCTCGTCAAGAAAACAACCTGAATGCTCTGCTCCAATCTAAGAACCGAGGGATGAATGCCGCAATGACTCTTTCTTTCTTTTGGCTTTTTGGAACACTTTGTTTCTGCAAGGTGGACGAGCACTCCAAGCAGAAAAGATTCGAGTTGTGCCCAAGTACTATCGCGTGAGTGCGACTCTACATATTTATGTAGCTGAGGGAATGTGTCACTGGAAATTGGGGCTATTTCTGTTCCTGGTTTAATTTTGTTCTGGGTTTTTTTTTTTTGGGTGGTGGCGTTTAAATGTCCAAAAACCTTTCTTGTTGGGAGCTGACCCGAAATATAGCATAATAATGCACAAATTCAGTTGACATAACTTATGTCCCCAAGCTTGCTGAAAGCTGCACAAAAATATCATACAAATGTTTTCCCAGTGTATTCATGCACGTGGTTTGTTTACCACTTTTGTCATTCACAACACATTGTGAGAATCGTATTGTAATCTGAGTCACACGACTTTTGCAATTTCAAATCCATCACCGGATTGTGATTGCACAACAAAAAATAAAAATAAGACTCTGATCAGGCAGCCTGGTGGTCCAGTGGTTCGTGCGTCGACCTCGTAGTGCAGAGGTACCGGGTTCGATTCCAGCTCCGACCTCCTTGTGTGGACTTTGCAAGTTCGCCCCGGGCCTACGTGGGTTTTTTTCTGGGCACTCCGGTTTCCTCCCACATTAAATTTTATTCCCCATCTTCAGGGCGGCCCAGTGATCCAGTGGTTAGCGCGTCGACCTCACAGCACAGAAGTCATTGGTTCGATCCCGGTTCTGGCCTCCCGGTTCGGGCCTGCGTGGGTTTTCCCCGGGTATTCCGGTTTCCTCCCACGTTCCGAAAACATGCGTGACCAGGCTGATTGAACACTCCAAATTGTCCTCAGGTGTGAGTGTGAGCGCGGATGGTTGTTCGTCTCTGTGTGTCCTGCGATTGGCTGGCAACCGGTTCAGGTTGTCCCCTGCCTACTGCACGAAGACAGCTGGGATAGGCTCCAGCACCCCCCGCGACCGTAGTGCGGATAAGCAGATCAGAAAATGAATGAAAGAGGACTCTGATCAGTGACGGAAATTCTCCTATACTTTGATCCCCTTGCTTTCGTCGTGTATTAATTTGTTCTAAAATCACCACTGTGAAAATTCCACAGTATCCAATATTCCTCTCTCTTTTCTTGCATCTCTGCATTTATACGCACAGAGAAAATGCATTTTTGTTGGTATTACACTTTAATTTCCATGGACTCTTGTAGCTAGAGATAAGAAGTTC
Organism: Hippocampus zosterae; assembly: GCF_025434085.1. Lineage (NCBI taxonomy): Eukaryota > Metazoa > Chordata > Actinopteri > Syngnathiformes > Syngnathidae > Hippocampus > Hippocampus zosterae. The sequence continues at coordinate 20,975,632 of NC_067457.1, forward strand.
CAAAGATGCATACCAGTCAGAATTTACAAATTCGTAACGAAACACAGCACTAATAAAATGGTGGCTGTTACGAGCATGGTGGTGGAATTAATTAAACTTGTAAGTCTGCATAATTAAGAGTGACGTTGAACTGTAATTGCTTTTTAGCGCTGGAAATGCTTCGAATAAGTAATCTCAGCCTTTCGGGATTGACGGGTTTCGAACCAGTGAATGTAACGTTTTATCAAAACAACAGCAAAAAAAAAAAAATGAGGACACGGAAAAGAGAAAGTGGAACAGATGCAAGGCAGATGATTAAAAAAAAGTGACAGAGGGAGTAAACAAGATATGTGAAGGTGACGATAAGTTCGCTGTTCAGGTCCCATATGAGGCAATTTCAAGCTCAATTACAGAGCAATTGAAAGTTTAACAACTCAATGCCTTGTCTCTCTAAGTGTAAGTCGAAGTGCTCGACGAAGGTAACTCGATTTTGCTTGAGGGTCTTGAAGTTGTTTGACCTCTCATGCGCAAAAAAAAAAAAACCCTGCAAATGAATCGACCTTGTTTCTTTATCCTTGTTCTCTTAATTTGAATCCATCCGTTCTACTCGACGGCGTCTCGTTTTGCCAGTGGTGTTCTTTCTCTCTTTTGCTTTCTTCCGAAAGAGTCAAAGCTTCTGGTGGGCTTAAAAAGTCCGTCTGGTTTTTAAACTTGTAAGTTTACGCGGGAGTCGGCGGAGTCAAACGGTTGCGGTTATCTTTCATCTGGTATGAAGCTCGCGAAAATTAATGTTGAGACAGTGGCCGGGGGAGGGAGATCAATTCAACACATCTGTGCTTTGAAATAGAAATTCTTGTGTCATGGCGGCGTTAAATATTTTTTGTAGTGTCTCAACAATTAAAAAAAATTAATAATACCCCCACGCCCGCCCCAAAAAACTGTAAATTAGCCTTAGGGCTGGAAATAAAAGAAGCCAGGAGGAATACAGGTGACAAAAAAAAAACAAAACAGATTAAATGTTTTTGTCAAACATATTTGAACTAATACGCATCAAAGGAGAAAACGTAATCGGTGAAAGGCCTGCCATTTACCGATGAGGACTCGCTCCATTAATTAATGGTCATTTTCAAAATTGTTAACACATGCCCCCCCCCGTAATGTGGCAGCTGACAATAAAAACCAGTGTTTGATAGGCACCTAGGTAATGACCATAAATTAACATTACCTTGGATTAACGGCCTTTTAATATAGTCATTAAAGTCCAGTCTGAAATATAGATGACATTTTTCAATGAAAGATAGTGTCCTGTTCTGTTTCAGGATTCTTTGAGGCTCCAATAAAACAGCAGGATGACAGGAGCCGCTGACGATTTCCAGAGCAAACATCATTTGGCATTTGCACCTCACTGGGCTCCGTTCTAGGAGTGCGCGTGTGCACCTCGGACTCTTAACTCATTCACTCCCAAAGACGTTTTTAAACGTCTTTTCAGACTTGCTCTAGAATTGAATGAGTTAAGATTGTCTGAGGCTCTCACAGATTTACAACCCCCCCCCCTCCCGCCCCCCCCACCCTCTCTCCTTAGCAATGCGCTTCTTCCTCGCTAATCGCGCCATGTTTTCGTGGTTCAAATAAATGTGAGGCGGGGGCGTCAGTAGCTGCACGCTACTCAATTGCTATGTGTCGTTTAGTGTGACGATGGCCCCAAACGGTCTCATTAATTTTGTTTAAAAACAATCCTCGTTCTGGTTTCTCATTCTGTAGCTCTGTTTTGATACCGATATAAAGAAAAAAAAACATGCCAGTGTTTTATCTCTCGGTTTTTAATTAGTATCCGTTTGTTGGCACCGGCCCGTGAAGAAATTGTCCTTTAAAATGCACACACATCTGTTACCTAGTCGGTATTTGGCAAACGTGCCTTTCACCAAGTTTTAAACCGAGAAACCTTTTCACCGTGAAGCAGATGTGCCAACCCCTTAAATACGGTGCTCGCCTATTAATAAATTAATTCCAAGCGAGGTTGCGCAGGACGGAGAAAGGGAATGCAACATTTTCATTTACAATGCCACTTAATGTCCCTAACGAAATTACAAGCCTATTTGGTCTGGGTATCCTAAATTGCGCAATAACGATAACACCCGCCTTGATTAAATGAATACACAACAATTAACATCTGAATTTTTGTCTTGCGCTTTACAAACACACAACAAAGTCGGCGTCGCGTGTATTGCTCATTTAAATCATGCAGGGAGGGGGCGGGGGGGAGATAATGACATATCCATTTCGGAGTCTCATTAGCTTGTTAATGCACACGACGTGTGCCTCTTAAGGCTAATGGAAAAACACGACAAAAATCTATTTTTATTCCCTTCTGTATCAGGTAATTATGGTGAGCTACATAGCTCTGGTCTGCTCTATCCCTACAACTCTTCCATTAAATGACAAAAGTCTTTTTTTTTTAATATGTAATTGGGTACCGCTCCCATCACTCATGAGTTTGATTTAATGCAATTTGAATTAATGGCCCGAACACATGTCGGAGTCAACACGCTCATTTTTATATTTTCATTATTTTGGCACTGCGCTTGGGGAAATACGCAAATGGACAGTTGCCTCGATGGCGAGCGCCCGCTCCCACGACGCCCAACTGGCCGCGGACCGAAGAGACGACGTGGTTCTCATTTTCATTATCAATGTTCACGTGGGTAATGAAAGGGAGAACTGGAATGGCGTGATTGGGAGGATGCTCCCCCAAACCCCGTAATCTAATCCCTGGTAACGTTTTGTTATTGGACGTCTGCGCGTGACGGATCGTCCATAAAAAACACTATAGTTAAGCATAAGGGTGTCCATCATCTCGGTTGTTTTATTTCTCTGCATTTACCCCCTTCAAATGCAGCACAATGACCTCTACAGACATTCGTGTCTGCGCAACGCCTTCCCTCAACCCCCTGCTGTCATACATCTGATTGGATGACAACTAATGACATCATAAAACACTTTCTCATCATCTCCTTGAGGCGTCGGCTCAATAACAATTTCCGTTAACACTGCACACAATCGATCAATCCCCCTTCCGTCACTTATACCGCCATCCACACGCGCACAATATTCGGAGCGCATTCATTTCCATGCTTGACAAGTCGTGTTGTCTCCTAATGAGCGGCAGCCAAGACCGGGGGGAGAGGGGGGGGGTGAAGACAAGGGGCACAGTCCCATCCAGAGCACCCCTGCAGAGGCTTGACTTACATGGCAGCAGGGGGGGGCAGGGAGTAGAGGGGGTGTTTTTCTATGAAAGACACTTAGACTGGCTGCTTGTTTTACGCTTTGGCTCAACACAAATGCAAGCGTGGATAATTCAAGTTTCAAGTAGGATTGGGATTTGAACTGCTGCCATGTTGTCAAGGTGTGACATTAGGCCACGTATCATACAAGGCAGCGAGACTAATAATCATCATGACGATTGATCAAAAGATGATTTCCCATGATTTTTACATCCAGATGAAAATGAACTGGATAGGTCAAAATGGGCCGAATACTCCTTTTGGAGAGTTTCAACATTCCGCCTCATCTAAAGGTTTCCAGCGTAAGAATATCAACCGGTGAACTTCATCCTATTTTCATCCCAAAAGCCTGAAGGCGCATTTGCACATTTAACTTAGTTTTAGTGTTTTTTTTTTTTAATGTAGACATTTTGACTTGTTTCATGATGCGTTTCGTTCTGGGTGGCCGACTATAGAGCCTGAAAAATGTTTTAACACAGTTTCATTGACTTCAGCGAGCATTTGTCGATCTAGCGATCATCTCCAGGGGTGGGCAACTCCGGTCCTTGAAGGCCGCTATTCTGTATGTTTTAGATGTTGGAGGAGGGATACGTCTAAAACAGGGGTGGCAAACTCGTCTTCCCCGCCAGTGAAACCAAATTAATATCTCATTGTATCATGACTTCTACACAACAAATTGGTAGCTTACTAAGTTGTGAAATCACTCAAGTCAACTATATTACAGTAGTTTGTTCAAGTAAGTGTAAACAGGCTGACATAATTACTCTCAAGATCTCAATGTTATTTCTTCCTCCCGACAATTTGACATCTCGATACAGATTTTAGCAAGGTTCATGGAAGTTGACGGACATGATTTGCTTTCACGGGCCATATAAAGTGATGTGGCAGGCCGGATCTGGCCCTCGGGTCTTGAGTTTGACCCCTATGGTCTAAAACATGCCAGGTAGTCGCCCTCGAGGACCGCAGTTGCCCACCCCTGATCTACTGTGCGTGTATTGAATTTAATGTATCCACTTCATGTCAAATTGCTTCATACTGTACAAAGTACCCCCCCTCTCCCCCAACCCCGGTAAACATATCTCCTCTCATTTAACTCTTGGAATACATTTTAAATGCTGTTTAAGAAGAACAGACAAATTAACATGAGCACTCTGCGTTCCCATTGAACCGCTTGCATCATCAATTGCAATTTCCTTGAACACGAGAGAGGAAGTTAGGACTCCAAACCTTTTTGGTACAAAGAATGCACGCCCACACCAAGCATTAGTATTGAGCGAAATAGTGCCTGCTGTTTAAAAGCGCCCGAAAGAAATAATGGATAGTGCATTTTAAAGTTGCACCGTGAACTGCCTCCGCTCAGCAAAATAGTTTTGAGATGTTTGCCATTCGTCATGAGAGTAAACGTGAATGACAACAGCTCCCTGAACGTCGGAATAATTAACTCGCACGGCCGTTGTCTAATATTGATCCAATCACATTTCTTATGGGGATTAAAGTAAGCAAATGTTGGTTTCCTATGTATCATCCTCAGTCTAAATATTTTGCGCGTGATGAATAAGCTACTTAGGTAAACTCTGCTTACTCATAAATCTTAGTGCAATGGAGCAACTATTAAATACCATCAATCATTTATGTATGCACTTTCCCTATCTGTACTCGTCAGAACCGATTGCTCTCAAGAAGTTTTTTTTTTCTGGCCCCCAATAAACCTCAAGTGCCTACGGTACTCAAATCCCAGCAAAACAGAATGATGTACACCCGCACAATGTTTGCTGTATGTGTCACGATGAAGCAATATAAAAAGGCAAGGCATCCATTACGCCGCCATCACAAGCACCTTTTATTAACTTCTCCTACATATGTAAATGATCCAAACCAAATTAGATGCTTCCGTAACATGAAGATATACAGCTTCATTAAAATCAAGTTGTAAAAAGTCATTCGATGATGTACCCCGCATGTAATGCAATTTCAATGCTTTGTGAATAATATCTGAAAAGAACACAAGACTTCAACCCCAAAATGTTTGTCATTGAGGCAGACAAACACATCCTAAATTCATATTGCTTAAATTTGTGGATCCAAAACCTTGAACTAGATCGTACCATCACTCCATAAAGTTTAATGGGAACTGATTTAAGTGTTTTAGGGTGAGGGTCGGGGGCGCGGGGGGTAATCCCCGCTAAAATAAAACACAATCTAAAAGTATACCCTCCCTTGTGGAGGTAATGACGTATGAAATGAATGGCCGTGCATCCAAAAACACATTTCCGACCATCATCAACCTCCGTTTTCTGTCCAATCCAATAAACCTCAGTCCTGCTGAATAAATCATCACTTTTAAATGGCTCCGTTTAAAAAAAAAAAAGCAACGGCGCTCATTTAAAATTGGTGTCGGAATAAATTCAGTGCTGCCTGCGTACTTTTGCTGCCAGCCTGCTCCTATTTGTCCCGCCGTCATGCCGTGAAAGCTCCCGTGGCGCCGTCGGTCGGGGGACGGCGGCTTGCTCGCGCCGATATTTCCCAACGTTTGATGAAGGTCCTCGAAGTTCAGCTTTTTCATGAGGCACCGTGTCATGTCGCATTACATTTTTCTACAGCTGTCACATTTGTGGAGGAACAGCTGGCAGGCACCACGCTGTATGTACTCCAGGAAGAATTTAAAAGGAGGGGTTAAGTAGCTGGCGCTCACTAATCATTTCGGATACTTTTCCACACTATTCCCCCTGTTCACTTGAAACTGTGGAAAGTAGTTCACGTTTGTTGTATAACTTAGCCGAAACCATCTTTACTTGCTTTACAGACTTACATCTCATCATTTTTCTTTCTTTCTTTCTTTTTTTAAAATTCCTGTAATCTGATATTTACGGAGCCCCTAAAGTGACATGGAGAAAAAAAACATATGCTAGCTAGCGCTAGCTTATTCACCTGCGTGAGCTAGCTTCCTGTGAAACATTCTCGTTTTAATGAGAAACTTTTTTTTCTCTCTATCCATGCCACTTTGGGGGCTCTGAAGGTGTCATTTTATTGAGTGTGTAGGATAATTTGGGTCGGAAATACCCAGGATGCCATTCCAACTAAAATCGAATACAATTTGATTGCGCTTTGTTGACGATTTATGCGTTACTGACTAGTTTATACTCCTGTATGATGGGTAAGAGCGCCAGTTTTTCACGCTAACATTTAGTTGTTGTTGTTGCAATCTCAACAGTGTGGTATAAAACTTGTGAAACTAAAGTTAATTGTGACGGCATGACTGTTGACGTGGCAACTGCCAAATAATTTGTTTCTATTCACTTTGCATTCACAAGTTGTGCTCAAGCACCTTGTTTGAAAAACAAAACAAAACAATGCCCTCCTACTTGAAATAGTAAAAGGGTGAACGTTGATTTTTAAAAGAGAAAGTCTAATTTGATTTTGCAAATTGCTATCATCTGCTGTGATTAACTCACACAAAACCCTCATTTCCCGCTGTGCAGTTTTTAAGAAATTGCAAATTTGTGCTTATTCATGCGCTAAAATTCAAGACGTATTCAAAGAAAGAAATAGTTGCTTTTGTGCAGTTTGACTGTAGCCTGACACCCCCCCCCCCCTCCACCAAACACACACAAATTCCAGACGGTAATATGCATATGTTTGGCAAGTAGCAAAGGTGTGCTCTCACCACTTAAAAGAAGAAGCCTTTTTCTTATGCATTTTAATGAAGCTTGTGCATTTCGTCACACCTCCTTGGCTGCTGTGAAACCGAGTGAACGGAAGGGGAGTGAGCCGCACATCTGCTCGGAAAGAGTTGGTGAGTAAACAAACCTCTGGCAAATTGATCACAGAATTAGTGCAATTATATGCTAATAAGTCATCTGTTGCTCTGTGCCAGCACCATTTTGGTGTTTCAAAACAGGCGGGTCGTGTGCTGACATGGCGGAGTGACGATTATCCTGCAGCGCAACAGATCGCGGATGCCTTTCCATAGATTTCATAAAGATCGTCCGCGCCGTTTAATATTTAATGCGAACAGACGGAAGTTGCTCACACATTAGGAAGCAAGCATTTGTGAGTCACGTGCTTCCGATCGGAAGGGAGACTTTCCCTATGGGGCCTCGACTCTGGCGCTATTGGAAATGGGGTTGCCAGTTCTGCGAGGACATCACAGAGATGTGAAAGGAAACAAAAAGTATCAATAGTTACTAATGAAACACACAAGTTAAGTTATTTCCATAGTTTCTTACCATTAGAGCTAGGGAGGTGTGCAAAAGGACTAACGAGCTCGCGAGTGAGCGTCACCGAGTGTGTATATCATACCTAGAGTAAATCAATAACTACAAAGGTTTCTATTTCTGTCAATTTTCGATGGTGATGTATGCATTATTAATGACAAGGCTTTCTCTGTTTGCTGCGACAGCGAGCTGACAAGTCATCAATCCGCGCTTCCTCACTTCCTTCCTGCCACCGTACCCTAAAAAAAAAACCCTGACACGAATGCCAGGTGATCGATATTCTGAATAAATGGTTCTGTCGCTTCTTACTTGCGCAACAGGAGAGAATGAAAGGATGCATGTGCGCGTTTATTGGTGTGTGCATATATGGTGCCTAACTACTACAAAGGTCAAAGCAGTTGACATGCCGGTATTGGGCGGGCAGTGAGCAAATCCCCCTGCGGTGAAACCTTTCAGTGTAATTATCTTCCTTTTGTTGCAGAGAGCACCTGCCTGGCTGCCATTCAGCATCTTACATTGCACCCATTTGGATGGAGAATAATTAAGACCGAATACACAAACCTGAAATGAATGTTAAAAAAACTCGTTGAAAAACAGAATAGTTTGGACGTTGTTTTGTAACGCTGTCGGCTTGTTGATTAGCAGGGTCAGACAGCAACAAGATGTTGGACAAAGAAGTGGATATTCCGTTTCGCACTTTGCGGCACAATGAAATCTATCTACGCGTCATCGAATGCAAATGTATGAGTCCTGTCTTTCCCTTGTAGCCCAATTTTTTTTTGTCCTTTGTTTTATAGTTTGAGTTTCAAAACTGTACCTCCTCCATGCCTTAAAAAAACAAAAAACAGTCATCTTCAGTGAATCACAAATCGGTCGTTAAGTAAGGCATTCTAATTACTGTAAATATTTTTTCCACACTTTTGACCCTTCTGGCTTCTGGCGACTGAGGGCGGGTTCTATTATGCCCCGCCCCCATCTGATTTTATTGTTTGCATGCTCTCCTTCACACAAATCCCATCTTAAATCACTTACCAAATGTGTTATGTGCAAATGCTTTTTCTTCTGGCATCGTCCTAATCTTGTCAGGGTGCCTTTTGCTGTGCTTTCTGTGTTGATTTGAGTGTGTGCATGTGTGTGTGTGTGTGTGTGTGTGTGTGTGTGTGTGTGTGTGTGTGTGTGTGGAGTGGCTGAGTCTGTGATTGCATCCCAGTGAAGAAAACAAACACGACACACGTTGAATGTGGAAAGGTTTTTTGCAATCCTAGATTCAATATCAGTCGTCACATTTTAAGGGATTAATGTATTACGTCTAGATGAAAGGAAGACTATTCATTTTGTCGGAAGTCAGATCTGCGCTCCTGTTTTGAGTTCTAAACCGTACTTTTCAATTCGACGGGTCCAGTTTTCTACCAATCAACTTCAAATATCTCGACATCAAAACGTATTGATTTTTGGGGAGAGGAAAAGTCAAGATGGGAGCTGGCGTCAAATGTCATCGGTAAATGTGCCTTGACATGTCTTGACTGAGCAGTCATCCGGGTCATGGGAAGACACGGGGCAAATGGACTACATTTTCTCATTTTCAGTTGCCGTTTCCAAACAAAGCAGTAGAGGTCGCTGTTGGATTAGACTTCGTTGTAGTGAATCTCGTCGCGAGGCAAGAGCAGAGAAAAAGATTTCACATAACGCAAGTGTTTTTTTTTTCATTGTATGGGGGGCAGGAAAGTGGAAATGATGTACATGAATTAAGATTTTTTTCACACTTGGGGGTATTTTCGTCCATGTAGGTTTCATTGTGGAGGAGTTTCACTGTACTGACTCTGCATTCACTTTGAAAAAGCAATCATTTTACGTTCGTAAACTAACTTTCTTTGCCTTTTGCTACATTATTGACGCCCCCTCAACATCGTGCATGATTTCCAAGACATCCACAACTGGGAGCTTTGCGATACACGACACCCTCGCTGTGGAATTTCTTTACTAAATGTTGCGATGGGTACACGCCCACGGCTACACAAAAATATACTCCCTAATAATCACAGAGCACAACCATCTGAGAATTTCCTCTGTCACGGTTTGGGAGCGTAATCCCGGCTACCATCCATGAAGCGCAGACCGACGTGATGAAAGCGATGCCGCTTCATCGGTTCTGGAAAAGAGAGAAGTCGGTCTTCAGTTGTTTTGCCGCAAAGGCCGAGGACCATTTAACAAGAGAGGGTCGACCCGGCGCGACTGTTCATTTAATTGAGCCCGAATATGTGTTTTAGGCATCAAACAAGGAACTGCAAAGGTGACCGCGTGTCAAGCCTGAGTTACTTTTTCCAAATTACAGTCTAGGCGGTAATTACGGGAGCATGGTAAAAGCACGGCAGTTCAATTCTAATGACTCTTGAATTGTTTTGGCAGAGGAAAAAGAAGAATATGCTGTTTGAAATGGATCATGAGGACGTGCGGGTGTATGTGTGTGCAGCGCCTCTCTTGGCTTGGCTAGCCGGCGTGCGACGCGTTGTTCTAGATGTGAACACAAGGCGATATTTTAAGATGCAGCGCATGGGTTTTCTTTATTTCTGTTCCATCAGGCGACATAGGCTTGTCCTTTTCACTTTACTCTGTATTTATGAAACTGCTTATCAGATCTGAGACAGCCTTCTTATCATATTGCATGTCTCCGGGGGTGCGAGTGGGTACCGCTTCAACTTTCCCAAACTAAATGATTGAAAACGGAACAGAAACTTTTGGTCCTCAAGACTCGATGCCCGCCGAATGAACCCCAAACGCTCAAATCCCATTTCAGCAGCGTGTTGAGATGGGGAAGGGAGGAAGTAGGGGGGTGGGGGGGGGTGAGCACAAGGGGGAGAAAGAGGAAAGGGGGGGGGATGTCATGCTCACTTGTCTTAGTAGATAAGAAATAAGCTCATATAGCTCAAAGTCTCACTTGATGTGCTTTCAATCATGTGCATAAGCACATATAAATATATTAATGGCAAGGCGAGACATTTATTTCAAAGGAAATCTGCCACATTTCCACGGTGCGCTAGATGACACCCTGAGGGGTCATGAATGACAGTGAATTATGTTTTTGTCGTTGTTGTTGTTGTTTTTCCTCTTTTTCAAAATGTTTGTGCTTGTGCGATGGCATCTGCAAACCGTCATGCATTTCGTGTGCAAGCAGGAACAAGCGACAGATGTCCCCCCCCCCTCTCCCCATTCCCCCATCCATACTGTCTGACTTTAATGCCGACTCCCCATAGCCTCACCCCCTGCCCCCCCCCCCCCCCCCCCCCCCTTTCATTCTCCCTTGCCAATTGTCACGTCATGGTCTCGAGGCTTATGTTAAACTAACACCTGACATTCACGCCAAACACGGCAAAGTCAAATAAGTTGGACGTATCCCGTCACTCCGGTTTGCTTCAAATTGCTCCTTCTTTCTGTCTGCCTCCCTTACCTTAGCCCACCTCACTTCCCACCTCTTCATACATATTTTCATTTCCCCCCCCCCACCTCGCTCTCCTTCCTATAGGCTTCTATACTAGCAGGTATATCTTATTCATGAGGTCTATATTGTTTTGCGGCCGATTCCGAAGACATGTTTTCCCTGCGATATAACCTGCGGCACGCAATCCTCTCTCCTCCTCGACACCTCATCTACAATTTAGCAGGGCTAAACTTCAGGCTCCCCCGTAAGTGTTGACATCAATAAAAGATTGTCATTCCAGTCATTCCCGTTTCGTATTGAAATCTCGATGCCGCGACAATTTCAGGGTGAGGAGCGCGCGCAGGGACAAAGGACGCGAGTCTGTTTTGAGCCCCGGCGAAATGAGACACCTTCCACGCATACTAGAGCTATTTGTGCAGTAGCTCTTCTGTGCAAGTTTTCCTCAGGCATTTAACACGAGTAAAGCGTACTGTACCCCGCGACGGCGACCTATCACATCAACCTTTTCTTGTCCTGTCAAAACAACCAGATTTAGGTGAATATGTTGTGATGACAGGCAAGGGGTTTTCTGGGTTTGGGGGAGGAGGATGAAGTCATGCGGAAAAGTGTCTGTAAGCAAGAACAAAGTCGGCACATATTGTCTCAAGGTGTCAGTTTATGTTGTCATCGTCTTTCGGTTCTTGTGACTGACAGCACTAACTCGGCGCTTCCTCTCACGGCGACCTTCTCGGGCTTTCTAGCTTTCGGTGAAATAACGGGGGGGGGGGGGGGATCATTGGATATGTCAAGAAACTGAGAAATGTCAACTGTTTCCTCAGCCGTGTCATCGTTGCATCAATTACTGGCTGCTCTTTATAAAACGAAGATTACATTGTTGTTATATTTGGATGAGCAGCAATCTATTTAATACATGACAACCATCACTGGGGCAATATATATTGAACACATTACCATACTTTTTTTTTTTTTTGGTAAAACACCTTAAAACTCATTCACTCCCAAAGACGTTTTTAAACGTCTTTTCAGACTTGGTCCAGAATTGGCTGGTACTGAATGAGTTCAATTTGAAGTCTTCCAAGGTTATTATATTTTATTGGTAAAAGTTGCTTCGAGAAGGTGTCTCTTCCAGTGGTCGAGTTAATTATCTAGTTTTTTGGGCTGGATCCGCGTGGGTGTGTGTGGGGGAGGAGGGGGAGGGTGAGCTCAAGACCTGTCTGTACGCCAGACACACGAAGCAATTTCATTAGGATCGTCGGTTCCCAAGAGGGAGACATGTGAATAATTACCAATTAGACTGTTGTCAAGAGCCAGGGTGGTGTAACGCCGTGGCAGCCATGCAAAGTTCGCGTGTGCGTGGGCCTGCCCACTCTCTTGTTTTACATAAACATGAATGTGAAGGCTGAGCAGGCTGTTGCGTGGGTGTTAAATACGGAAACCAATATTAGATCAGACTGAAACTTGGTCAGCCTTTAGTCTGTCCCAGATGACTTTGGTTGAGAGGTGGGGTACACCCTGGACTTGGTTTTGGAGAGTTCTGTAATACACTGCCTGATATGTTAGGTCCCTGTATGACTGGTGTCAGAGTTTGGTCTGCATTGCCGATTGTAAAAAAATAAACAAAAAACTCAGTGTTTTTTTTCCCCCCTTTGACATAGAATGCCTCTCACTTCTGTTGACTTTTTGCATTTTCTAAGTGAGCGGTGTCACACTCGCAGTGAGAGACGCATTGACATCCCATCGAGAAAGCAGAGTGTCTTCAAATCAAGTGGAGTGCATGACCTTGATTTTCTTGCAATTTAAAAGTCTTACTTGAAAGCTTTGGCAGTGTTCGGATCTGCCGTGATGAACAACCGACCTCAATAAACGCCTATCTCTTTGACTCACATTTTTGTTTTGACTCGTTGCGAAAGAACACCCCTGAGTGTTGTTCTTGTTTGACTTGAAGGATCAGCACCGTTTTTGATTTTCAAAGACATTCATTGTACAGTATGTTTTTTCAGGCGTCTATTTTTATAGTAATGCGAACCATATTTCAATTATCATCGCAAAAAAAAAAAATCGCTTTGAGACGGATGAGATTGGTAAAAAGTTGGATCCTATTCTTTTTTATAAGAGAAGTCTCGAGAATTATTTGCACGGGACCAGCTGGGAAGCGACACAACAGGATAGGACAAATTCACCTCATACCCTCCTGACCCTTCACCATGTACTCTTCATCCCTTTTTTCGTCACAATGCTCTCGCAATTTTTCATCGCAGGGTGAGATGAAATGGGAGGATACAAAAGCAGGCAACATTGTTTGCTAATAGGCTTCGCTGTCAACACTTGGGTTCCCCATTTTTTCCCCACACCAGTTTAGCCACTTAGGTTCGGACTGTTAACAAGAAAACTTGATCTCTCCATTCTGGTATATGACACTTCATTGGATAGACATAAACAATCTCACAGATTGCAATCATGGTTGTTTTATTTATCTGCAAGTGAATACAACACCTGTGCTCCATGCCAGTGCAAACTACAATCTAGTCCGTATTGTTGAATTAATTCCTCCCTAAGTGCCGCTAAAAATTGAGTACCGTTTTTTTTTTTTGGGGGGCAGATTTTCTGCATTCATTTTATAACCTCATCCTTTTACATTATAAATATAATGTGGGATGTTAGTGGCGCAATGGTGAGTATTTCAGCAGGTTAAGCAAATTATTGCCAGTTGTAATGTCCTCTTAAGGTAACGCAAAAGTGTGTGTGTGTGTGTATGTGTGTTCTTGTAATTTCGGTATTGTGAGGACCGGCACGAGTTTTTAACCAACAGTGAGTTAAGGAAACATGCAAATGGGTGCGTGTGTGAGTGTAGAGATGTAGAGACACCGAGAGAGCGAGCAGGTTTTCACCCGATGGCCGAGTGTGTCAGCCCCGTCAGGAAATGAACTCGTCTCACAGCCTCACGCCACCGGCTGCTGCTGTTGTTTTTTGGCTTCTCTCGCTTCTCCCTCACGCATCTACCACTCCATGCCCCTGAACCGCAAACACAGAAAAACACACACGCATGCCCGCACGCTAATTTAAAGCCATACTCCTCAATACAATGCATGACACCAACTGTCCTCCGATTTAACCATCGAAAAGATGACAAATCCGAGCGAACTCGCACGCAAAGTGGCTCTTGAATTCTTATACAGAGAGTGACGCAGTGACTCAAGGCAGATTGTAGATTAACGTTTCCCAGATTAGATCGATGGGTGACAGTGATTTAAGTGCAAACTGTGTCGTGACTTCCTACCAGGACACACTAGAGAACGTGGCTCAGTCCACTCCACTCGTCTCATTCCCTAATTTTTGGTTTCAGATTGTGATTCAAATGACACACGACAACCTCAGACTGGAAGAATTTAATCAATAAATCTGTCTTGTTTTTCAGCGCAAAACAAAACGTAATTTTCACCAGTATATGTGGTAGTATAGTTTGGTTGAAATAACAACAGAGCTCTCTCTCGGGGGATTACATGGACGCCAAATAAACCCCACAAAACAAATGTGGACCCGCAAGCATTCCAAGCACTTTTTGTGAACACACACACACACACAAAAAGCCTACAGTGCTACAAGTGATCAGCAAATGGGATCCCAGAGGACTATAATAGATACGATGAAAAGCCGCTCCCCAAACAACTCCAGCCAGTTTGGGATGAAGTGGTCTGGATTTGGTGTAATCCATCGGTGCTTAATCTTCTGCAAAAGGGATGTGGCGCCTCACTCGAGGTTTTACTGGAAACTGTGGAGTATATCTGTGCTTTGCGCCACACGTATTACACGTACCACCTTTGAAATGTACAAGATGTCAACCGATGCAGTTAGATTTTGAGAGTGCCGCTTTCAAATTTTGGATCAGCTCCTCCTCACTGGTGATGCGACTGAGGACAAACACGAAAGAAAATGGACGGATGACCGTACGGCTAATCAAAGTGTTCAATACATTCTGGAAACAACCGGGCCTCCCACAAGCGTTTCCAGTTGGTCCAAAATGTTGCTGTTCACCTCCTAACTGGAGCTCGTAAGAGGGCGCACAAAACCACAGTGACGTCTCTTCACTGGCTCCCAGAAGAGTTTTGAGTTCATTTTAAGATATTATAGTCAAACCTCGGTTTTCGAACGTCTCTGTTATCAACCAAATCGGATTTCGACCACAAAATTTGAGATTCTTATGTCTCAGATTATGACCGAAAACCGGTTTTCGACCAAACTGAACAAACCCGAATACGCCACTCTACTCCGCTTGGCTTCCTTGCATGAGGAAGTGACGCTTCGTCTAACGTTTATTGTGAGGAGACGTGTTTGTTGTGATTTACGCAAATCGGACATTTTTTTGTTATTTCTACATAGTGTATTACCCCCTAATCATGGGCTAATAAAATAGTTTCGAATTTTTGAACAAATTGCTTTTCGAACAGCCTTCTGGAACTGATTATGGTTGATAACCAAGGTATGACTGTACTTTGCTTGACATTGGGATCGATGTATACATTTGAATGCAATAATTTGAAACAATTCAGAGACGGGAGGAGAATTGTAGAGAACAGAAGTATCCGTGCTATGAACCCGATGACCGACCTAAAATCCTCTTTCAGTTAACGATTCCTCATCTGGATTTGGGCACTGTCGCTATCAATTAACTTTCATTACATCAGTCACAGCTGGAGAGGAACAAAGGATCGTTTGGGCGAGGATGGAGGGCGGGGGGGGGGGCTGCGGAAATGTGCGATCACGGGAACGGGAAAACAGGGAGGAGAAAGGAGCGGGTGACATGTTGGGCGAGGTTTGTCGTAGATGCTGCAGTTTGCCGTCAGTGGGGGTGGCTTGTGGGTACGCGATGTATAATTTGATTTGGATTTAGTGTTGCTTGGAAGAATGACACAAATTCTGCAGGGATTAATCCGGCTTTAATTCAATCTGGCCGCCCCGGCCTGAAATAGTTTCGCTTCGGCCCTGCTGTGCCTCTGTGAAAGAGCAGCTGCGTAATTCGCGGGGTACTGGGGTGGGGGGGGCACATGTGTAGGTTTGCGTGAGTGAGTGTTTGTGTGAGTGTGGTGTATGCATGTGTGAGTATGGCGGCGGTGGGGGGGGGGGGGTAAATCATGTTATCGGGTATTTGATTATGTATGGAACACGGTTTGTGTGTGTCAATGTGTAATGCAATGTAATTTCCATAGGTATGCATGCATCATACATATTCAATATTTAACACGGTGGTTACCATTTAATGTAATTTTAACTGTTAGAGATGAAAGTCCTCGGATTTTCCTGGAATTCCGAATTCTCAAATCGTCATGAAATTTCCTTCGAAAAATTAATCTGGATATTAGTTGAAAACATTGAATGAACGTTTGAGTTCATTGTTTTGCTTTCACGAGTGTAGCCATGTTGAGGCACAAGCACTAGTAACAGGAACACGCTTCCCCTCGCCATATTTCAGAGATTTCGACATTTCGGTGAGAACGGAAGCCACAAAGGGTACACGTGTGCACACAAAAGGCAGATTGATCTATTAATTGAATGTCGAGTATTTGAATAGCGTTTTGTGTAAACTAATTCATGAGTGATCGGCCAGGTACTGCCCCAGCGCAATGTTCAAACAGGTAGACAGGCAAGCGGACATATGTGCAATAGACGCCAGTGTTAGGAACACGTTCAAGTGGTCATGGCTTGAGGAAAAGGGACCTGAACAGAGATTTTTTGTCCGACTACATTAAAAAGGTGGATAAATGATTTGTATTTTCAGGAAAGTCCACTTTCATCTCTAAACTGTAGGGTTTTTATGGGTGTTTTCCTTTTAATTATGTGAAGCACATTGAACTAGCTGGTGTATTATAAATAGAGCTGCTCTCAGCTTGTTGAACGTATAGCTTGATAAATTGCCTTCATTGAATTTTTCCTCACAATTACTCTCCCAGGGCGTTAAATCAGTGATCATTGATGACTTCTATCACAGTTCTACTGTAAGTTGCTTCTGCTGCTCAGACATTCCTCCCTCCTCCTGTCACGTTGTCTTGTTCACGTCGCTGTAGCTCTGTTATCCAAATATTATTATTGCTCAATATTGTGCGGCCCATTGACTCTATCGTAGTTGAGTAAGAATTGTCAGGTTGATGCATGCACTGGTATATATCACCGCTGTCCATATCGCTGCCTGTGTCACTTGATTGTGTCTTTTTGTTCATCAATTTTTTTTAATTAACTTTTTATTTAGAGGCATGCGGCTTATTGATTTAATATTTGGATGTTTCTCCTACAATAACAATCATTTAGAACCAAATCAACACACCACCACCAACGGAGGAAATCTTACCGGATTTAAACGTTGAACGCAATAAATTCCCAGCGAACAGACCTGCACGCGTGACCTAAATATATCTTAACCCCGCGGCGTGCAATATATCGTTATTTTCAATGAAGTGGAAATAATGACATTCTGGGAAATGGCACTGTGAAAAAGCTGATGGAGAATAGTCCATTAAAATAGAATTGCATAGCCGATCTGTAATTATGTGCTTTACTGTGTGCACACCATAAGCTGGTCTTGGGTAAGTGGTAGCATTGGTCAATGAAAAAAACAACAACAAAACCCCCCAAAATTGTTTAAGTCCAACATATACACACACACGGCCCCACACACACGTTCAGCATCTGCCTCATCGGTATTGTTTGGCTCTCTTCCACCAAGCAATCTGCAGTTTAGCCCCCTGTTCCTCCTAAAAGGGAGCGTTAGCCAGGAAAACGGTTCCCGCATTTGATGTTAAAACGTCGCTAATCATAACTACCGCAGACTCTTTCCATCTGCTTGCGTATATTATGTAGGGGCCTTAAAAATAACCGGCCTGAGGGAGGACGCTGACATCAACCCGGCAATATTCAGCCGCATACAAATAACTACTCCCGTCGCGAAGATGCAAGGGGTCGGCGTAGATTTAAAGCTTAATCCCGATGACGATGATACGATCGTGAAATAGCATAACAAGGATGGCGATGTCTTTGACGGTGTCTCCTTTCGGCTATAAAGCTGTTTTGCGGTTATGATCAAAAACGTGCAGGTACTGTCGAGATGAGGTCGACGATAAGCTTGCCCGCCACAAGAAAAAGTCTTGAATATTTTTCTACATATTCTTGATCCTCACTTGGGCTCATGGGTGAGTCGGAGCCTATCGCAGCTGACTTTTGGTGAGAGAAGCGGGGGACTCGTGATCAGAGAATCAGAGTCCTTCTAATTAGAGGAGGCAGTGCGGAATTTTTAAGGAACTCCAAAGTTAATTTACTAAAAACTAAAACGGCTATAACCGTAAGGCTAACACCATTAGATGCAGCCGCTAATGATGACTTACTTTAATGTACTCCCATAAAAGCCTTTTTAATATTTTCTCCAGCTTCATTACTTTTTATCATCGATCAAAAAGATTCACATAAGAAACTAACACGAACCACACATTGTGTTTTAAAAATTCCCATTGGAACCACTCATGCCGGCGATATTTACATTCTCCGTCATGCAAGGTGCTCCGGATAAAAAAGATCTGATATTCTGTGCTCGCTATTACGGGGCTGCTCCAACAGATTAGGGCACTCATTTTTTGCTAATTAAGAATGTGACTCACACCCAATCGCCTCAAGCTTCATTTATAACCATGAGCCTAAAAATTTTTCACCTAAAGAATACATACGACTGACATTGCCCAAAAAAGGCAACTGTCAGCTGAGTTTTCTCAGTTTTTTTTTCTTCTTGGACTATTTCGTCTGTTGTCGGCGTATTTTAACACAACACTGCCTCTCATAGGTCAGTCCCGGTACTACCGCAGGCAGTCGGATTGTCAATGCAGATGTTGTGTGTAGGTGTACCGGTTAGACTGTGAGAGAACTCAGCACAACGCGTTTTCCGTTTTTGTATCAAATCTTAAAACATCGGTGAGGATGGCGAATTGTTGGCATTTTTCCTGCCTCAACCTCGCCTCGGCGTCTGCATTTGGCCATGCCTCAATACTGCAGCCCCCGCACAGGGCGCAGAGTCAAATGTAATGATGATTTATACTCGTAATGGACACAAATGTTCACATTTTCCAAAAACTCAAGCTAGCGCAATTTTGAGCGAATGTGTCATTTGTTCACATTTGTCGACATGATGGAGGAGGACAGATGTTTCTCTTCCGGCGCAGCGGCTCCCCAGTGGGTGAAGGTAACATTGCGATCAGGCATTTGCATTTTGACAAAGTCAGCAAGCTGCCTTCGCTTTGTCAACAACTTTTCCACGCACGGTGTGAAATCCCTCTGCTCCAGGGTCAAACTAATGTACATATACTTACAAAATATCAGCGTGGTAGGTCACTTGAAACACCTCAGAAGATTCAATCCCAACCCTTTTGTCTCACTTCCCGTTTCATCCTAGACGGAGATCCAAGAAAAATTGAATCAATTTGGATTACATTCGACTACTTGACAAAATTCAACTCATCGTGTCACAACACCCACGACTTAAGAATTTCTACTTTCAATGACAAATTAGAAAACCAAAAAAAAAAAAAAGTTAGCAATTAAAAATGACAAAAATACAGAGTGGGCGTTACATTCGTTCTTCATACGTTCCGATTTGTGCTAGTCGGATTCAGGACGAGTACTAAAAAAAGTATGTGATGTGACCAAAGCCTGCTGTAGCCTACTTTTCCTTCAGGCAGCACAGCTGCACGAACAATTGGACTTCGGGGTGCCACATAGGAGGGA
Source organism: Hippocampus zosterae (assembly GCF_025434085.1). Classification (NCBI taxonomy): domain Eukaryota; kingdom Metazoa; phylum Chordata; class Actinopteri; order Syngnathiformes; family Syngnathidae; genus Hippocampus; species Hippocampus zosterae. Next base: position 20,995,299 of record NC_067457.1, read on the forward strand.
AGTCGGGATGTCGTCAAGGGCCTCACTCTAGTCGGGGTTCTCAGCACATCAAAATTAAACAGCTAATGGGGGCTTAATGGTATATTTTTAATGGGTCCTCAAATCTCTTGTTTCTCATCTGTATTTCCATGTAAACATGAACCAACTTCAATATTTCCTCCATTAGTGTAAAGCTTTAATGTAGCGTACCCTTGTGTTTGCGCCTCCGAGGGCCACTCCAAATCTGGGCATGCGCATACTCCCATTAAATCCTGACACCTGCAAAGGCGCTAAATGCATTTTTGTTGTGCGACATGCTGCGCGGTGTCAGTTTTGCTTGGTCAGTCAGGTGACATGCTTTTCCTAAAATGTGCGTGCGCATCTGTGTGCTTTATTATTGCTGATTCGGGAGATAGTGAGGACGCCTGCTATATTTTACAGTCAAGCAGTTTCTGGTTGTACGTGTCAGGCTCAACAGAGAGCGTTTAGAACATGCTCCATAAGTTGTCCAGCCGTCAATAGTGGCACCTTTGGGCTTTTTCTGTGTTTGACACGGCAATGTTTTTTCTCATTCCAAAAAAGCAAGACACTTGAAGCTTGTCTGGCACCTAGCTGACCATGAGGGCACTTGAAAATCACTGTAACGCATTTCATGTTTGTCTTATAAAAATTCGCAATAAAAACCATTTTTGTTTATTTGTTTATGGACCCGTTAGACAGTAACAAAATGTATAAAATGACTTTTGCGTAGAACAAAGCAAAAACAAAATGGTGAATTAAAATTTCAATTATGGTTAAGATTGCCGCATGATACCCTGGGACTCTCGGGGCGCCTTTCGCACACCACATTTTAAAGGGGAATTCAAAGAGTCACTTCGATTGGCATTGCATCAGGTCAGTTGTGTTCACACCCACCACGGCGCACAATGCTCTTTTTATTCAATGGGCCATGCTGAGCCCGCTTTTATGGTGCTGGGAAAATAACAAATCATAGTCTAGCCTGCCCATGCGCAGATTTAGACCGTCCCTTCAGTTTTGCCGTGCACTTTCACGGTGACTGACACCTAAGTAGGTTGATGCGAGAGCATTTTGCCTCCTTTTTAGTATGTAGACTTGCCAGAGATAGTTTTATGTCTGTACACAGACAATATAGCATGAGTATTTTCTGCTTGGCATTTTTTCAAAAAGTGTGCTTTCGTACGTTTTTAAATATGTTGAATGCTTCTCATATGGTCTGGCTCAAATTTTAACGTATCGTGGGTGGGCGGGTGATTCATTGCCTGTGTATTTGCGTGGGCATATTGTATCGAAGCAGCGAAAGGAATGAAGGGAGGAAATGAAACCGAATTCATGTGTGACTATGAAAGTGCTGGTCTCTCAACGCACGCATGACCTTAACCTTGCCGTTTAAGCGACAGACTTGCGTTGTCACCGTTGTCCGCTGTCATCGAGATGTCAGAGAAGCCTCTCTGAGGGCAGGCCAACCACTCATGAGTGCGAGGGAGTCTGAGCTCTTGATGTCCGGGCTCCTCATCCTATCTCCGTGTAGTGAGCCCGAGTCACTCTTCACACAACACTCATTTTGGCAGGTTATATTTGCGAGCATCCTTTTCGGTCACTGTCCAGAGCCTGTGACCTTAAGTGAAGTTTGGGAAATTAATCGACTGGAAAATTGAGAGCTTTGCCTTCTCAGCTCTCACCTCCTGCAGCACCAATGTGATTGTGGGGCTCCAGCTTCCCCCTCACTGGTCAACATGACCCTGACATACATAAACTTCCACTTCATAGCACTTCAATTTATCATGAAACCTCTTTTTGGTCTGCGGTTCAAAGCGCTGTGAATAATGGCTGTTGTTTAGCTCCGGGCAAAAAAACAATTAAATCTCTTTCCCACCCCTTGACACTGTACAATGTCTTAGTGGAGTTGTTCTTTGTGAGAAATGGTTCAAGAAACTGGTGAGGGGTCGACAATAGTGTGTTGGGCGCTAAGATGAATTCAAATTTTGTGCACAATGTTCTCAAGTGGGAAAGATGTCATTTTAATGACCGCTTATAGTGCCATTTAACCCTTTCATGCACCCTGTGACCTGATAACATGATAAGCTGTCCACTGTAGTAACCGCATAACGATGGAACACGGCTCGGACAAAAAACTTTTTTTTTCTCCTCAATAAGGTCACGATTCTGTAGCGATATTGTCAAGATACATGGCTTCGCGCTGCCTCTGTATGACGCATTAAAAATAATAACCTGGTTGCTAAAGAAAAATATATCTTTGCTGTCGGGGCTTTTGACAGTTGAATTATGTATCGGACTTATAGCACCTTGTTAGCTCCATGTAAAGTTTTTCAACTTCCCCAGCAGTCTCAAATGCAGCATCCAACCTAACATGACACAAAACGAATTCAAGCCCCCCCGCCCCCCGCCCCCGTCTCTGTCTATTCAATGTTTTTTGATGCTCACGCTGCAGGGAGCCCTCATTACAGGTGTTTGGATAAGATAGGTAGGAGATGTGAGTGACACAAATGCAAACTAGCTTGAGAAGTGAGTTGTGTTTACTCCCCTCCAGCCCCCTCCCCTTTTTTTGATTAACTTTAGAAATGTCGGTGCAAAGCATATTTTGATAATGCAGCTTCAATATTCTCAGGTTCATGCAGAGTTCAAGCATCTTCATGTTGATTTCAACTAATCTCCCGCACGTCTACTTCACCCTGAAGACATTAGCAGCTTAAAAAAAAAACTAAACAACAACAGCAAACTGTTTGTATCTTTTAATAGCCTGTGTCTGGGGGACATGATTTAATAAATTAAAGAGGTTCAGCACACCGTGCTGCCGCTAAAATATTTTCCAAATTATCCACGTTTTCCTGGTGGTGCACTTCTCTCCAGTTTTTCTGCACATCAAGGTTTTCTCCTGCCAGAAAGGTTGGCAAAATTGATTGCTCACACAAAGACATTTGGAAGCCGAGCGACTCGCCGGGCGGACCAAGTATTGCATCATTCAGCTTGCATAAGCATTTTTAAAATGGTAGAAACTGTTTTGATTGGGTCAGGTGTTCTATTTCGTGCCGTCACTTTCGAGCTTCTAAATGATCGAAAGCCAGGGCTCACTTGGAGCCGGTCACAAGAAGGAGTCATGTCGTGGAGTTAAATCCAACAAAACATTCTGACTGGCTTTACTAAAATGATCGCAGCGATAGCTTAATTTTCATCCACTCACACAAAGTTGCAGTTTTACTATCACCATGATTTGGTATTGGGGGCGGAGTGGGGGTTAGGGGGGGTTGAAATGTAACACTCTAAATTTACCCGAGCATCCGTCCTTGCTTTCTCATTCCATTTCAGTGTCAAAATTTCCATGCATGCCACATCACTGGCCAGCACAGTTTGAAGTTCGGCTGTCCTCTCTCTGTCTTCATGCCACTTTCATCTTCCTTCATGTCGGCACATTTCTCCGTTGAGCTCCTCCGAGGGAGAGCTTTGAGCTTCTCCCTTAGCGCTGCTTTTTCTCCAGCTGATCTGGAGTGAAGGCGTATTCTTGCGGAGCCTGTTGAATGGGATCACGCCTTGCTCAGGCCGCTTTGTGTCGTTTCTTCCTGTATTTATTTGAAAATGTGCTGGCGATTGCTTGAAATTCTCAATCAACTTTTGCACTACAGTGAGTAAGAGAAAGACCCTCGGGGGATACTTGGTGGCGAAAAATCTTTTGCTTACATGTCGACTCATCTTTCAAAATCCAAGCTCCCCCTCCACTGCCACGCCACTACTTTATAGGTGTTTGAAGAGGAATGAAACGGGAACCTCAAAGCACATTCTTCGGCCAAAAGTTCGTCCATCTCTATTTTTCTCACTCGTCTGTTCAATTTTTCCGTTTATCGCCTTGAATATCTTTCCACGTGTCCCGTTTCGACTTCACTTATTTCATGGTAAATGTCTTCCTCTCTTGTTAGACTCGAATCATAACCCCCAACCTCAGAAGCCCGTTTTTTTTTTTTAGAAATCATTTTTGAAGCTCAGTCGAAAACTGAGACCAAAATCACAGGGACTCCTGTTTTTCTCAGCAAACGCCCCTTCCCCGATGTGTTTTACAAACAATCCCTGCTACGATCATGAAAAGCAAAATATTTTCATGTCGTCGATTTAATGACATGCTTGTCAGAAGTGAATTATTCACGGGATGAGCGAAGCACCCGGGTATGACCGCTCTGAGAGTCATTCCAGACAATAAAATCTTAAGTGTCGACTGACTAAAAGAGTTTCGACCGCGCATTCATTTTATTCATGCGCTTCGACTGCAAGGTACAATTTTGGATCACCGTTTGGTAGCGTGACACTTGCATTCAGTCGCATCAAAATGATGTCTAGGGTGTTTGGGCTTCGGGTGCAAAATGCAGTGAAATCATGTGTGCCCCCCGATTTAATGTATTAAGGCGACGAAAAATAAAAAAAAATACAAATCTAAAACTACCTGTCCCTAACAATAAATAACACATCTCAATTGGACGCACACAGAGAGGAGATCAATGAATAGTGGTGAATTATTCATTCATTCATCTTCCGAGCCGCTTGATCCTCATTAGGGTCGCGGGGGCTGCTGGAGCCTATCCCAGCTGTCTTCGGGCAGTAGGCGGAGGACACCCTGAATCGGTTGTCAGCCAATCACAGGGCACACAAAGACGAACAACCATACACGCTCACACTCACACCTAGGGACAATTTAGAGTGTTCAATCAGCCTGCTACGCATGTTTTTGGAATGTGGGAGGAAACCGGAGCACCCGGAGAAAACCCACGCAGGCCCGGGGAGAACATGCAAACTCCACACAGGGAGGCCGGAGCTGGAGTGGTGAATTATTTCGAGATAAAAAGTACAAATTGGGAATGCAAAACGGAGGGAGAGAAAAATAAGCCAGCAAAAAAAAAAAAATCAATAAATAAAAATATAAATCAGCATTTTAAAAGCTGCACAGGCGTTCGGGTTGCCTAATTTAGCCGTCAAACTTTCTCAGCCTCAGATGCATGAGAGAGCGAGCAGAAACGAGTGCTTTCAACTCCGAGAAATGGCATCTCATCATTTTCCGCACGCCACAGCCGGAATGTATTTATTAATCACGGCATTCTTTAATTACCACAATGGGATGATTTGACCGATTCAAAAAAGATATTCCGGCGCCATCGTTGTTGAAGTGACTATCGAAGAGCTGTTCATCAGTGGCAACATTTTAGACGTTTGCGCTGAATTCAAATTCTCGGCGCTGAGTAAATGGATATACAGAAACGTCCCCCTCCGCCACCCCCACCCCCTTATCATATCTTCATGAAGCAAAATTAATCAAACAATTTCCCCCCCCCCCAGCTATCAAGTCCCCGCAAGTGATCTCAGAGTACATTTTATCATTGTATCACATTCGTTTGATGTATTGTGTCCCGTGGAAGTGAAACACAGCGCACCGTCAATCTTTCACGCTTTCCAACTCTTCCCCAAATCTCGGAGCGAAGGAGCCTCACGAATTAAAATCGAATCCTTTGTTGAACGCCTCTTGCAAAAGCATAGGGGGTGGTTACATCATCAAATATTTAGGGCGTTTTCACCCCGGCTGGTGTGAAAATGAAAGGAAGTGGCGACGCGATTGCCAAAAGGAGTCAAGCCAAAGCGAAGAGGTGAGAGAAGTCAGGTGATTTGGTGAAAAGGGATTATGGAATTGTCGAAAAGTAAGTCAAAGGTAAGATTGTAGGCACCTTTCAATGATGGAGGATATCGAGCTTTGCCCGGGAGAGGCAGATGATTGAGGGTTCACCAAAAAGTCACAGCAGGAAGAAAGGGCTGGAGGGGGGTGGGGGGGGGGGTGCGCTTGCCTTTTATACTACGCATGCTTTGTAAAATCATCTTGCCGTTGGCAAAATTCATTTGTATTTTCTATTACAGACAACGTAAAACCCACTTCCATAAATTTATACCTTGTACTCAAGTGATGCCTTCGAGTTTCAACACTGGATATAAAGCTAGGCCATTTCTTAGTTTTCCAAAAACCACTAGCCTCACAAAAAATTCTTGGTCACCCGTCTTATGGGCCATTTTTTTGTATCCGCCGGGTGTTAACTGGACACCGCACTCAAAAATGCTCATGCGAAAAAAAGTACCTTGATCTGTCATTAAAATTCAAAGAAAGAAACAAATTTACATATTTCGACAAAACAACATCATTCATCGCGTGAGTTTAGAAACGGGCGCCGTGATTACGCAGCTTTAGGGAACGTCTTTAACTTACTATGGACAGCAAGGGGTGCCCAAACTTTTTGGACCGAAGATCGACTTTTTGATCAACCAACCTCCCGCGATCGACCCGTTACTGCGCATGCACATACGCACGTACACAAGTACGCCATGATGAGCAACATGCACAAAGACACACAAATGGATGTTTGGGATTTTTTTTCTCATCCACACCCCTCATGATCGACTTGGGACCAGTCGGCGATCTACCGGTAGATCGCGATTGACGTAATGCGCACCCCTGATGTACAGTATGTTGTTCCCACGTGAGGATAGAAGCACCCCGAGCAGCACACTTGGGTATTTGCTGGACACACAAATGGATGTTTGGGTTTTTTTCTCCTCTAACCCCTCATGATCGACTTGGGACCAGTCGGCGATCTACCGGTAGATCGCGATTGATGTAATGCGCACCCCTGATGTACAGTATGTTGTTCCCACGTGAGGATAGAAGCACCCCGAGCAGCACACTTGGGTATTTGCTGGCATTTTGTATCCTGTCATCATCAATTTTAGGTTGCATTTCATAGCGCAGATTCGATCCATCCACCTTTTCTTGTGCCACTGATTTATCACCAGTGACTCACCGGCCAAACGAACCAAATGTAACTTTTCTCGCAAGATTATTAATTCAAGTCTTATTTTGACCTCTCGCACGGTCGAATGATTTTCTTTCCAGGGGTTTTTGTGAGGCACACTTTCAACAACAAAAAAAATCAGGACCATTAACGATATTCATTTTCGTTTGCCATCACGACTAACATTTCGATGTATTGATCTCATTTTTGCATCGAGTCACTCGGGGCTAGTTTCTGTTCAAGGCTGCGACTGAAATACGCAATTGTCTCTCGCGCCGCGTTTCAAGATGCGGCCGGCACGTCCGTGTGAATCGTTCTCCCGTGGATTTAATTGAAAGCTCACAGCATGCCACCGTTACACAAAAGGCTGCATGTGCGTGCGTAGCAGAAGACAAGGGCCACAAATTAACTGTCACATACACAGCAGCTGTTTGACTACAACCCACATTTGAGGTGGCTTCTATTAGGGAGAGGGGGGGCACCACAGGAGCACACAGCAGTGTCAGAAAATCCCGAGGGTGAGGTACTAACCCAAATACCAGCGGATGGAGGGTGGGCTTTTTTTTTTGTATCTGCAATGTTGTTGCAGGAGTTATTTTATGAAATTGGGGGAGCGAGGAATGGCCTTTTCCCACATGACTTCTTTTCATGACAGATTTTTTCAAATAAAAATGGGATGGTGTATGAGGGGGGTTTGTTTTTGTGGCCCACAGAGGAAAGGTCAAAGTAATGGAGCAAATCACACACATAGTTTGTGGTTTTGGAGGGTGTGAGGGGGGGAGGGGGGGGTTCAAACACGACAAAATCTTGATGATTATATGTATGTTGGAGTCTTGTCCGTCCACTCTGCATCCAGTCTTTCTTCTATGTACCAGCAGGGATGTTGTTGCGGTCACCATGACAACGGGCCCCGTTTCAATGTGACCAGGTGGTCTCTGGTGTAAACACCGCCGAGTCATTCATTGACTATTTTGGGTAAACGCACTCACTCTGAAGCGCCTCCGCTCTCGCGTGTTTGGAGAAGATGCCGTCGGTCTTTTATGTTTGTTTGGAAGTGAGTTAAGTCGGTTTGTTTGTTGCCTCGCCGTCCACCTGCTTCCACTTGGGCAACAAGCGGCTATCGGCACGTTGACCGGGAGCTATCGGCAAACACCAATTAGCAACAACTTGCTTGCGCAGCTGCAAATACAATACATGAAGGACTTGCATATGGGGGGCGGGGGGGTTGATGGTGAAAAATAAATACGAAATGAACGCCTGGAAAGTGTTTACTATGTAAAGGTTCTTGCTCAGCATCCCCGTCATCGTGTTTTCTCCACAAATTGGGTCCGCGTAGGAAATATGTCGCCAGGCATGATGGCACTTCGGAATGTAACGCTTTCCGAAAACGGTTTTCCCGAAATGAAAAAGTACATCACCTGGTTAGAACTGCTGTCGGGGCTAATTAACACTAACCCGTGCAGTGTTTTTAATTTAATCCATTAACAAACTCTCTCTCTCTCTCTTTCTCTGTGTTTCTGCGTCAGACTTGGCAGGCAGCAGTTTGATAGCTTAATTGCTTCTGGAAACAAATGGACAAAAGTACTTTAGCAATCACATCATTCTAACTGTACCACTTCTGGAACGTCTAAAACTTTTTTTTTTTTGTGCATGTGGGTTTTTCGTTTTATCTGATTGATTGTTAGTGAAAGTCTGATTAAACTTCTGGACCTTCCCTTTTTTTTCCTTTTAAGAAATGTCGTTTAAGTTCAGCTTTCTAAAATGTCTGAGTGAATTTCATCTGTTTTCATGAAGTTGAATAACCTTGGACACAATGACACTCAACTGTTTGAACGGTCGGCGGCCCGGTGGTCCAGTGGTTAGCGCGTCGACCTCACAGTGCAGAGGTACCGGGTTCAATTCTAACTCCGGCCTCCCTGTGTAGAGTTTTCATGCTCTCCCCGGGCCTGCGTGGGTTTTCTCCGGGTACTACGGTTTCCTTCCACATTCCAAAAACATGCATGGCAGGCTGATTGAACGCTCTAAATTGTGAGTGTGAGCGCAGATGTTTGTTCGTCTCTGTGTGCCCTGCGATTGGCTGGCAACCGGTTCAGGGTGTTCCCCGCCTACTGCCCAAAGAGTAACCCCGCTCCAGTACACCCCGCGAGCCTTGTGAGGATAAAGCGGTTCCGAAAATGGATGTATGGATGTTTAAACTGTTCGACCACACGAATGTGATTTGTGACTAAATAATTAAGATGCCATTAGATATCTTGTTTAAAAAAAATATTATGAAGGCACACTTATTAGAATGACCGATAGGGCCCCGGATACTTGTCCTCCTCCAGAATCTTCACCTTATACTTTCCGCACACTCCGTTTTTCCTCTTATTCCACACCCGTATTTGCTGTTTACTCATCACGACTGCATGCGAAAAGCACAACAGCTGACCAACAAAGGAAATGAAATAATAAGAAAAAGTATTTTTCATAGTGGGGCGGGGGGAAGAGTGTAGTCGATGGCGACAGTGTGGGTAGAAGTGGAGCTGTGCTTGTCGGCTCAGGAGGATGTTCTCTGTGCTGGATCCGCGGCTTGGATTAGTGGCGGATCTGCCTCCTCGCGTCACTGCGCCACAACAAAAATCAATATATAATTGAAAGCGAAAGAGAGATTTGCGATGACGGGCGCGATTTGGAGTCGGAACCTTTTGGGGCGAGCCGAAGCACATCATTAGCTGCTGCTTTCTTCTTCTTCCACTCGTGCGTACCTGCTCGCGGTGTTTGCACGCGTGTTACGGACGCGCGGGAAACGGTCTAAGTTTTTGCCGCTTTTAACATGAACGGTGCGATCTATTTTGTCATACAAACGGGAATTTTCTGTTGAACACAACGGCGGTGCGCAAAAGCCCCGTTCTTTTCAATCTGTAATCATGATTAAAATAGCACGCTCCTCGGCTGAAGAATATAGAGGAAGAAGAAAAGCGATATAAATAAGCGTTGATGGGCTTTTTATGTGGCGGAGGGACTCCCTTGGGGCTAATAAACTTGCTTAATTATGAGCGGCCTTGTTAATTTACTCTCTCACGGATGGAGACGACGCGAGCCCAGCCGAGGAAATCCAGCAGCAGGAGGATCTTCCTCCCTCACTGAACTCTACATGGCCTCTTCCCGGTCCTCCGAGGATACAAACGGGAGAGATTTATACACGCGTTAATGTGGTTATATTTTGAGGATTTTCCTATTATTAGACAGTTGGTTACCACGCTCAAAAGGTCAAGACAAAAAGAGAGTCGATGGATGTACTGTGTCCAAAGTCTCGTGAAAGCAATTTGGTTGAACGCTACCATCGATCACTCGCGGAACCTCAAAGTGTGCACATAGTCAATTTTGGCGAAGCTGCTTTGCTTTTATATCAGAATAAACATCAGAAAAGCTTTATTCGTCTCCCAATGGAGACGTTCCCAATTTACAGCAGCAAAGTTATGAGATGAGGAGCTGCTGTAAAGGCAGCCACTCTCGCGACGCCATCTTGAAGTCACAATAGCATAAGAACAAAATAATACAACACAAGACATAAGACACAGATAGTCAATCAATCAAGCTCTGTTGGGAATAAAGCATCGCAAATTTAGAAACACCCCATTCACAATTACAGCCCCCCCCCCAAAAAAAAAAACTCGTTATTGTTGTCTCCGGGCAAGAATGCAAACTATTAGCTACCTCGCTACCTTCTGCGCTAATGTTACCTTTTACTGTTGTGAGGCGGCGCTTGGGCTCACACCCATGAAAAAAAAAATGTGTTTTGAAAACAGAGAATGCATCGAACGTAATTAGACGTATTTTATATTCCGTGCGACCGCCATATTTCACGCCGGGTTATTGTTTTTGCGGCTTTCTGACAAAGCGCCGCCGCGACATTGGAGGGAACAAACGGCAAAAGCCAGGTAGCTCCCAAAAAAAGAAAATACCGGTTATAAATGATGCTGTCTTGACAAAGCCAAAGTAATGGATGAGTGAGAGCGCAGATGTAAAGAATTCCAAAGACCACAAACTCATCTCGCAGTTAAAAGTTAAGATGTTATTACCTCTCCCGGTTTTGGTGTGTGTGTTTGTGTGTGCGAGTGGAGGTCATTCATATTACAGCATATTGCTGAACAAATGAAAACTGCTACAGTGGGAGTTGTGGGGGTGGAGTGGTGGTGGGGTTGGGGGGGGAGCAGAGAAGCATTGAAAATATAGAGGGAGAGCCATTGATTAAATGCTGCAAAGTGAGAGTAATTCGGCGAGCGCTGGGAATACACACACTGCACTCCTTCCATTATTCATTCACCCCCCCCTGCCTTTTCTTTCTTCGCCTTCTCCTCCGTTGATTCGTCAAGCTCCCTCCCGTCCCCTCACTCTCATCGGTGGGCTTGCTGTCGATGAGCGATGATAAATTACAGCCGGCGCGGAACTTGCGTTTAGTTCTGTCATTATTCAATAACAGGTGCCGCAGAAATCAAGGCGGCTTGGCAGTTATTGTACCGCTGCTGGCGCCGCGTGATTATTTGCCATCATTCACTTTATCACTCTGCCCTATTGAACCGAAGCGAGCAGAGCATAAGTTGTTTGTCTAACTCGGGTGGGTGCTAAGGGTGTCCTACCGTTTGACTGACCATTTCAGCTAATACGAAATAAAGATGACAAAGTTGGCGGCTCTTTAGCCGGGAAATGGATGGGTGGCTTTTTAATGTTTTTTTTCAAGGCAGGAACAACACGGCACTTGCTGAATATCTGCAGGTGATGCAGATTTTTGTCGATGGACACATTTTAGTTACTGTTTCCCTTGGAGAGCCGTTATGACTGAAACCATATAAAAGTTCAATAATTACGATTTGCTCCGCTATTGTTTAAGTTACTGTAATGAGGGGTTTGGTAACAAGCAAATGCTTACAATATGTCTGTTATTTATTACATAATGAGACTTAAAAAATTTGGTACAGATTTTCGCAAGCATCATGGAAGTTGACGTGTTTCATTTGCTTTCGCGGGCCACATAAAATGAAGTGGGGGGCCAGATTTGGTCCCCGGGCCTTGAGTTTGACACCTGTGCTGCAGACTGAACTTAACCGAGGTAACGACCTGCCAAATTTGGGATTGAATTTCTCTGAACTGTTTCCCGACTGTGGTTCAACCCTTACCAAAGGCCAGAGAACCGAAATCCCCCCCGCCCCCACCCCTGTTTCCAATCCCCACAATAGACATGGCATTAAGATCCAAATTTCAATTTTAGTCCATAAAACGAACATGCCAGTCACAATTTCACCGAACCTTAAAGTTCACTCTTTCGTACTTGAGAGCCTAAGAAGTTAGTCGGCGAGTTTGGGGGGGGGGGGGGGGGGAAATCGGAGGCATCAATTACAGTAGCACAAACAGATCTTTAAGAGGAATGTGTTGATTTTACGAACACCGCTGCTTGGGAAACCAACTGGCGTTGCCTGTTTTATGCAAAATGGATGATATGCATCATGACATCCACATTTGTTGGCTTGACGGTCCCAGCTGGCACCATACCAGCATCGTCTCAACCCCCCCCCTGCTGTGCCAACAGATACATGAGCCTGCTCGTTGTAAAACACATTGATGTGCGAGGGGATTTTGTCGATGTTAAGCCTGCGAGCTGCATCCTGCTGACTTATTTCGGAGCCGGCCACAGCAGTGGCCTACATGGGTTAATGGGTTGACCGTTGGAGCTGAGGACACAAGAATTAGGCCTGGGCTACTAATTGCACGAGGGAAAGATTTATTTTAGATTGGGGGGGGGGGGGGTCGGGGATTTAGCCTCGACTGGCTGTACAGTAGGGGGTACCCAGCCAAATGTGTTAAGGCAGCTGAATTTGGCCTCTTTTGGAATCTGCTCACCGTATGGATATGGTTGACATTGCCGAGTGCATGTTTTGGGAATGTGGGAGGAAACCGGAGTACCCGGAAAAAACCCACGCAGAACATGCAAACTCCACACAGGAAGGCCGGAGCCGGGATCGAACCCATGACCTTTGCACTTTGAGGTCGACGTGCTAATCATTGGACTACCGGGCCGCCTATTCCCTTTAAATATGAAGAAAATCAAAAATGCAAACAGCTAGCCAAAGATGATCAACACTAGTTCTCTAGCTTCAGAAAAAAAGTCTATACTTAGTGCATTCCATCCCTTCTGAATCCACACTAATGATCAAAGAAACGTTTTTGTGCATCAATATTTTTGGTGCATCACGATAATTAAATTTTAGGTGGTTAGCGCTTGGCTCCACAAATGAAAAATCCCTCATCCATTCCATTTTCTGCACTCTTTGTTTGGGGTTGTACCATATCTGCAGCTAAAATTTACAGAGCAACATTTTTATACAAAATCTGCCATACAAGTAGATTTAACTGTGTGTGTGTGTGTGTGTGTTTGTGTGTGTGTGTGTGTGTGTGTGTGTGTGTGTGTGTGTGTGTGTGTGTGTGTGTGTGCGTGTGTCATATTTTTTTGGAAAGGTCAAGCTTCTTTGCAAGATAAGATCAGGAGAAATTGGAAAGCGTGGCGGTCTGCCCGGGGTGACAGGTTATGAACGTCGAGATCATAAGTTTGTTGCAAAGGTAGCGCCCCGGGGGGAAAGCGAGAAACATATTTATCGAGGGGAGCACGAGAAACAAATAATCAAAGTAACACAGCCATTGGGGCATATCTTTCATTTTAATGAAGCCACTCCAGTAAAACAGCAGGGGGGGTGCCAGGGCAGCTGACACCCCTGCTGGCGCAACACGGACTGTTAGGCAAGTGTGGGACTGTTCGGCTTGACCGCGCCGTTGTCTCATCTGGCAAGCTGTGGCGGCCCATCACATAAAAGGAAGCGCATCGCTAGATACGAAATGTAAATAATAGCTACAGTTTGCCCTTTTATTGGCTTGTGGTGTAAACAACAACAATTTTTTTATCCAGTTCAGAAGGCGGCCATTTTGACAAACGTAATACGAATTCGGATACCGTTTGCGTAGAACATATTATTGTGAAGGAATTTTCGGACTTCCCCTTGAAATGTTATCAAAACGGACTGCAAATGAGACGGCGGCTCCCATTAATAGGCAAAAGCGCGATGGTTGGTCATTGATGTCAGGTTGCTAATACATCTGGGAACTGGGTTCATTTTGTGTAAACAAGACTCGGTGATTACTGCGCGATCCCTCAGATGACAAGGAATCACGCGTGATTAGGAAGCATGTTACACACTTGTCATCAGCTCAAGGATAATTGCGAGGTTCCGGGGGCCCGATGTGTGTGCGTGCGTCCTCATCTTTTCTTTCTAGTTTCCTCTTGTCTGAAGCACACGGCCGCATTTTAAATACAAAAACAAAAAATAGTGATTCATATCACAGACCATGCCTGCCCCTCCTGCCCAGCTAATAGTTTTTAATAATGTATACATTTCTCCCAGAGGCGCCCTCTTTGCTACTTTGTTTTTTTTTTTTTTTGGTGGGGGAGGGGGGGTAAGCTCACCACACATACAAACAATCCATAAAAGCTGCAGCAGAGGATAACAAGGTGCTTGGAGCGTCATCTTATATGTCAACACAACCATTAGCATCTACAAACCCCTTTATATGTTCTTGCTCTTTGTTGCCCCCCCACAACAAAAAAATATTCCTCTCTTATTCCCCCTCGCTATTTGATGCCGTTAATGAGAAGAGTTCCATCCTAATGTCGTGCAGGAAAAAAAAATCGGCGCGCCTTGATAGGTTTTTAAAAGCCCGCGGGATTAACCGACGGACGGGACGCGTTGCCGGCTAGGGCGTGAGAGAAGAATATGGAAAGCGGAAGGGGTGGAGGTGGGTGGGGGGGGGGACAAAGGTGAAAGCAAAGAGCCGCATCCGAGCTCCCGGGCGCTTGGGGATTCGCGTTGTCGACCTGACGCTGCGTTGTGTGCTAATGACTGTAAAACATGAGTGGGTGGGCGAAGGCAGAAGAAGAGTTGCAATCCTGATAGGAAAGAAATAATGAGGCGGTTGTTGTGCTCCCACTTAACACCCCCGCTCTCTTTTTGAATGGTAAAAAAAAAAAAGGGGGGGGACCTAAAGTGCAATCTTGTGCTCCTTTAAAGTCTTCTTTCAAGCTCTCTTTCAGGTCTAGTCCGTCCATCCCGTGGCCCTTTTCAGTGCTCTGCAAGATGAAAGGCTGTCCTTTATTTTTTCCAAACGAAATCCTAAGGGGGCTCTCTTTAGATGTCCTGTCACTGACCCCCCCCCCACCCCTCCGTCTTCACCGGAGGGAAAACTGATCAATCAAGTCAATTACCACTCCGTTTCCCATAATTGACTCCCATTGTAGATTAAAGCAGATGCATAATTAAAAGTTATCCGTGGCTCACAGATAGGACCCGTTTTTAAAAAAAAATTCTTGCAACTTTTCAAACTTAAATTAATTGAGCAATAAATTGCCCTTCCAGCCTTACATAAAATTTCCATTGCGTGTACTGTTTAGGGTCTTCCTTTAAATTGGCAACATCGTTAAAAACTTGAAAGTTGTAAAGCTGCGACTGTGAATTTGTCCAGATGCTGTTTTTTCTTTTAAACCAAGATTTGTCAACCAGGGATTATCCGGGATTATTTGAAAGTCTTCGAGTTCTCCAATCCCACTTCTGGTTCCTACTGCAAATTTTGATTCCTCTCTGAAACCAGAAAGTTTCCTTTGCTTAAGAGTTCCGATAATTATATATAAGAACATATTTAATTATACATACACAAGTGGAAAAAAAAGAACACAGAGCTTGATTTTAAATGTCAAAAAGCATGTTCACAAGGTTCAATGTTTTTGCGTAATCTAGCTAAAATGCGAATAAATGCAGATCAACCTCCTTTTTTGGCTTACGACGAGTAACTTTTTTGCGGGCAATCTAAGATCACAAGTCCGTGCAAGAATTCGCTTTGCTCCGTGTCGTGATCAGCGACCTCATTTTCAGCCTTTTAAAAAGTAGCGTGTCACAACCCAGTGAGAGCATTAAAAGTGCTTCTAAGACTTTAATGCTGCTAAAATCCCCAAAGCCCAACAAACTCTTTTTTTTTTTTTTTTTTGTAAAGGTGTGCATTTTGTGTCAATTCGCGTCAATTTTGACATTTGCTTTGTTGTCACATGACCATAAAGTATCAACGCCCAGTATGTATTTCACCAAAACAAAGTCCAAAAAGAAACATAGAGAGAATGTGCAACTCTGCATGAGACTTTGGATTTGTCCTTTTAGGTTTACGAGACATTACGCAAAGTGGGGGGGGGGGGGGGGGGGATTGAGAGTAAATGCTTTCGGCACACGCGCTCCGACTCATGCAAACAAACAATCCTTGAGATGATCCGTTGCACTCAAGGGACGGCTTGTGTTCACGTGCCAACTGTGACTGTGTCGAAACCTCGTCGTACTCAGAAAGTCAAGAGACGTTGCCTCCACTTTAAAAGATTATCCATGATGCAATCAATCATTTCAAACCATTTTCTGCTGTGGAAAGGTAAATACTTGGTGTGACTCGATATATGCTCAGCGCCCCCCATTGTCCGCGCCACGCAGTTTGCTCTCCCACATCGGCGCTGACGTTTGCCAGTCATTACCATCCGCATGTGAAGCACACTGTAATAGTCATCGGCGATATTTCACACCTCCCCGCCTATCTTCTTTGCTACTCGCCCTGCGTGGCGTTGCGATGAGCTGCCGCCCATGTTGGCTGACATTGAAGAGAAGGGAGGACCGGGGTGGGGGGGTCATTTGGGATAGCTTGCCAGCAATTTGCATGCCGCTTCAAATGTCGTATCAGTTTTGTATCTGTATTATAATTTCCAAGTAAACGATGGGTAGTTCCTCATATCAGCAGGTAGTAATTCATTCATTCATTCATTCATTCATTCATTCATTCATTCATTCATCTTCCAAGCCGCTTGATCCTCACTAGGGTTGCGGGGGGTGCTGGAGCCTATCCCAGCCGTCTTCGGGCAGTAGGCGGGGGGCACCCTGAATCGGTTGCCAGCCAATCGCAGGGCACACAGAGACAAACAACCATCCACGCCCACAGTCACACCTCGGGACAATTTAGAGTGTTCAATCAGCCTACCACGCCTGTTTTTGGAATGTGGGAGGAAACCGGAGCACCCGGAGAAAACCCACGCAGGCCCGGGGAGAACATGCAAACTCCACACAGGAAGGCCGGAGCTGGAATCGAACCCGGTACCTCTGCACTGTGAAGCCGACGTGCTAACCACTGGACTACCGGGCCGCCTACTGTCGAAAATGAATGTCAAAATTTGTCATGTTCTTTTATTTTATTTTATTTTATTTTTTTTGCATTGGTGCTTACCACAAGTATTTGTTGCCATTCTTCTTCTTGAAACATTCATGCCTGTCAAATTGTAAGTATCGGACTCCGCAACTGTAGGAGGGACTTGGGAGCTGAGGAGGAAAAAAACTAACCAAAAAACAAAAAAACAGCTCCAGGCAGTTAGCACTCTCCGTAAGTTATTGGCTGTTATGTCGCAGTCAACTTCTGTTTACGGTTGTTTTAATTGGCCGGAGCGATTTGCGTGTGTGGGCTCGCGTTGAACATCTTGGCACTCGACACCGACAGAGACTCTTAAGACGCATCAACTGCAACTTTTTTTTCTTTTCATTTTCAGGAGATGCTTTGGGATCGGCGGCTGGAGCTCAAGGCCCCATCGAAAGGGTCAGGTGAGAAAACGAATTCTAACCATGGAAATGAAAGTCGGGAGCAATTTCCACCTTTCTTCAAAAGGTCCGTGTAGTAATGAATGAGTTTCCCTGTAAAATAATTTCACCGAGCCTACGGTGGACACTTTCCAGGCCTCTATTCTTGAGGGTGGCTAATTAAATACCTGTCGTATGAGTCCTGATTATGGTAATCAACTGCCAAGCGGGCGGCTTCTCCGCAGATCAGACTCTGGATGTCCTTGTGATTAGAAGTGTAGCGGAGTTGGAGGAAAAACCAGGGAGAAGCTCATTAGTAGGTCTAAATGTAGTCGCGCCACTCAGGGGTAGGCGGACATCATCGCTCCCGGGTGAGCACTTGGCACACAGAGAGAGGTGGAAATATTGAGGTTTGTGTTTGCTCGATGCCCGTTTGCGCTTTGTTTTATCCGATAGGTCAAAGAAAGGAAGTCTGCCTTGAGGTAAATTCGTCAAGTGGAATGGGTGCTCGTCGGCATGTGGCTTGCAATTGATTGGTGGCCAGGGTTAGAATCGTTTTGTGTTTTGGTTTTTAACATTTGTTTTGAGAAGGGGTTTGTTAGTGTTAGAGCCATAAGGAAAATTTGGTTTAATTATAGATTTAGATTTGATATTTTATTGCTATTTTATTTATTTAGTTAGTTTGTTAGTTCCACCCATTCCTATTTGGAACATTGGGCGACGAGTCTCTTCCATTTGTTCCGGTCACTGGCGACATGACGATATGATAATAACACAAACAACAACAATATACAGTACTTATTTGAAATCAACGGTCTCAACTTGGGCCTTAATCCATGTCTTTGTCACATCCCGGCTCGATTACTGTAATGCCCTGTACTTTGGAGTCAGCCAGTCCTCCATTAAGCGCCTCCAGCTGGTCCAGAATGCCGCTGCTCGCATCTTGACTGGTACTCGTAAGAGGGAGCATATAACTCCTACTCTGGCATCCCTTCATTGGCTCCCCATTCATTTTAGAGTTATTTTCAAGATCCTCCTCTTTGTTTTCAAATCTCTAAATAATCTCGCGCCACCTTACCTCTCTGAGTTCATCCGCCCCTACACACCTGCCCGGCGCCTCAGGTCTGTGGACCAGTCTTTGTTAGAAGTACCAAGAAATAAACTGAGGCTCAGAGGGGATCGAGCCTTTTCTGTTGCTGGTCCCTCTCTCTGGAATGACCTCCCACTGAACATTCGGCAAGCCTCCTCACTGCCCATCTTTAAAGCCATCCTCAAAACTCACTTGTATTCTTTGGCGTTCGACTCAGCATGATTTTACTGCTTGGTGCCTTTTACCGCCTTTATTACCATTTCGTCTTACTGTTTATTGTGTATGTTAAATCGCTCAATGTACAGCACTTTGTATGCAGCGATGGCTGTTTGAAAGTGCTCTATAAATACTCTTGACTTGACTTGACTTACATTGATAATGGGTTGATTTCTTACAAACAAATGCTGGAAAATTTTGGATAGTTCTGGCATAAAAGATTTGCTGAGAAATAGGTTCTTATTTCATCCCATGGTTCAGTCTTTGAGTTCCTAAATTCTCCTCTCTTTTACTCTGCTTCCAATGATGCACGGCTTTCTCAAAGTCAACTTGATGATATCTCTGCGATAAACTTTCGCAACACTCGCTCGCCACACTTGTTTTAATGTGACACAACTCGGCAGTCGTCTGCTTGCCGCGAGGTTGAAGGCCGATCCCGCCGATCTCGTCTCGCGAGAACGGAAATCTCGCCACGCGAGATCAAAACAACAGTGTCGGCGGCTGTCAAACTTGCGATCGTTGTTAGAAAAAAAGATTCACGGTCATTTTTTTTTTTTTTTTTGGGAC
The DNA here is from genome assembly GCF_025434085.1 of Hippocampus zosterae. NCBI lineage: Eukaryota > Metazoa > Chordata > Actinopteri > Syngnathiformes > Syngnathidae > Hippocampus > Hippocampus zosterae. The sequence continues at coordinate 21,014,678 of NC_067457.1, forward strand.
GGAGAAAATTGTCGACTTCAACTGTGTCCCGCGCGCGCCACGCCACGTCTTAGTTTGCGTGCGCTCGGGTGGCCACTGAGCTCTATTTGACGATATATTGAATTTGGCCGGGTGGAAGACGGGATGTTTGCTGAGGCTAATTTACCTCGGGTAGACCTCACCGAGGGCCGGGGAGGTGCTGATAATTAAAATGGCTTGCTACTGCTGGGATAGAATATTCATTTGAGATTACTTCCACCTCCTCCTCAAACATCCCCGCGCTACTCTGACTGTGCAGTGTGCGCGCACGCGCGCAAGTCCGTGCGTTTTATGGGCAATGATGGGATATTCAAATTTTTTTTTGTGTTTTTTCCTGTATGTGTGTGTGTTTGTGATTGTGCCACCCTCCCGTGACCTCTCTTCTCTTCCCCATTACGTAAACTCATCGCAATGCTGCAGGAGCTATTTAGGTCAGCGTGAGGCCCAAGATGAGATAAAAGACAGGAAAGGAAGAGCGGGAGACGGCAGTAATGAAATTGACAGCCCCCGTGAGGTGATGACGGCAGGCTGTCTGTCTGTCATCACTCCTTGACGGATGACAAATGCTCAGCGTCCATGTCGATGACTTGTTCCGTTGCGCAGCTCAGTTAGTACGTCGCAAGTGTCAGCAGGAGAAAATCTTTGCAAAGTGTACACACGGAGGAACGTAAATGAGCATTAACAATCACAGTCACACACCGAGGGACAATTTAGAGTGTTCAATCAACCTGTTATGCATGTTTTTGGAATGTGGGAGAAAAGCGGAGTACCCGGAGAAAAGCCACACAGGCCCGGGGAGAACATGCAAACTCCACACAGGGATGTCGGAGCTGGAATTGAACCCGTAGAAAAAGCTGGAAATTTTTAAAAAAGACAACAACAAAAAAAAACGAATAAATACTCTTTTAGATGTTTTTTCTATTAACCCCTCACATAGCCCGCTGAACAGTGTCACAGGGAGGATACTTTTATGTGACATAATCAGAAAGACCAAAAGGCACATGTATTTTCATGTTGACATGAGTTGAATACAAACAAATTAAGAATACTTTGTTTTTTTTCCTCTCCGGGTGTTCGCCTGGCAAATATTCACAATTATCCCTGAAATCCCGCTGAGATTGTTTTTGTACAGATTACTTGTCGGATGACTGAAGGCCTTTCCTGGATTTTCTTTTCAAGGAATCAAGCACCCCATGATCCTTCTGTTGTGCGTGAATATTTAAATTGGAGGGCTCTGCCATAATACCTGAGCAGGTATGCTGTCATTAATCATAATTCGGGGGCTTTGCTCTTGTGAGCAAAAGTAAAATGGCAGATGAAGACGTGGAACAGATTGAGCTATTAGTTATCACAGTTTATCCCAGCACCGGGATGCCTGCTATTTTCCTGCCAAGACCAGAGATGGCAGGTGGAGAATGCGATTCCTCCCACCTCTTTGTTATTCTTACTGGATTAGATAGTTTCGCCGCAATTCTTCCTCACGCGCATTCTGATGGAATAGCAATCGGAAGGCGTGCGCATCTCGCAGAGGTGAAGGAGGCAAGGGCACGAGGAAAGTGGTTAAAGGCAAGGTGGGAGAGGAGCATGAGGTGGAGGTGAGGGTGGTTGACATGCTGATAGGGAGAGATAAGCATTTTTCTGTCTGCTGTGTTCCTAGGTGAGCCTATGACCTCTCTGGCTTGTTGATTGTAGTGCTTGGCCAAGTCGTTATCTCTCTACTGCAGAGGGAAGTCTGGAATATGAAACTCATGTTAGCTAAACAAAGCGCGCGCACATTAGCATGTTCAGTGCTTTGGTATTTCTGAGCAATGGAGAGCACTTCATCGCCAATGCTTGTTGGGACTGTAGAATCTTGTACGGCTCAATTTGTGTAGAAAGGATATAGTGGGGGGGGGGGGGGGGGGGGGTCGGAGCATCAGTGTGAGGGAGGTAGAAAGTACAGAGAAAACTTACTCCGGAATGGTAAGCGTGCCTTTACCACTGGAGGTCAGCTCACAGGGGGGTTGCGAGGATTAAACATAGTGTCGAAGAGGATTCATTATTCATCCATCCACTTTCACCATAGCACTCACCCCCCTGTGGGGGGATTGCAAAGCAATTAGATCTTCAAGACATGTACTAGCGTGCCACAAAATTAGGTACACTCCCTCTAATCAGAATCAAGCGTCAGAGTTGTACTGTAAATGATTCCTTGAAAGAGGATATTACCCTCCCATGCGCCCCCCCCCCCCCCAAAAAAAAATGGTGTTCTGCTGACAGCCACTTGACGTAAAATATTGTCATCGAAACGCAACAAAAAGAGCTTGTCTCGTTGAATTGCACGCGGTCTACGGACGCTCGTCAAGCTATCAAAACGCGTAGCTAAAAAGACATCAGCTACACTATTAACATGAATACAATGAAAACGTTTTCAATTTTCTTTTTTTTTCCATTTCATTTTTTTATTTTCATTTCTTTCAAATTCCACCCTCACTCATTGCGTGTGTATATTATTGGAGTTTGTTAGCTTGTGTACAAGCTAATATGTTTCCAAAGATAAATCGAAACAAATATTCTATAAAATAGAATAAATCAGGAAGGATGTGTTTTTGTGAGGAGAGTATTTGCTGAATATTTATCAAACTAGTTTTTGCGGTTCGAGGTCAAACCCAAAAGTAATTACGGGACACTTCCATTTAGACAAAAATAGACCCACCCCCATGCCAGGTTGCAGATGCATTTCATAACCCTGATAACTCAAAGAACTACAAAAAAATGCATTTTTTTTTTGCGCATACCATCATCTCCATTTTAGCCAATCACGAGCCGTGCGTCCTCACAAAGTCACTTGCCACCCACAACGTCCTGCATTGGCTATGCCCATTGTTTGTCGAAGTTTCAATCGTGCTTTGAAGTGAGCATAAAAGACAGCCGATGTCATGAAACGATCGCATGCCAAGTGCCCCCCCCATGTCACATTTGTTTTTGTTCTCTCTTATCAACATGTAAACTTCATACGATGTGTAGACTGTGCGATGGCACGTAACAAAAGTCTACTAAAAAAAACAAATTCTATTCTTAAACAGTTGGTGTACTGTATAGGAATGTGGAACATCTTTACATATTGGGGGCTGAGGTGGCAGAATTAATGAGAACCTGGAAGAAATGGAGCTGTTTGACAGATGGGGACCACTGTAAAAGGCTTGGAAATTTGCCGTGCAGCAGACGCTTCATTCCCCACAGGACACGCCATGACCACACAAAATGATGTATGCGACAAGCATTATGCGTCGGGATGGACTGATTAATCACTGCATCCATTCGAGAGTGACTTGAAATGACGCCGTTATATTGTAGGGCAAAAAAAAAAAAAGAACAAATGCCGCCAAGAAGCACACCACTTCGTGGAGAATTCTTGGAGCTGTCACCTTTCCCCGAAGCTGATCTATCCGACTCAGGAGAGACAGATTGCAGGCGGGCCAAGCACTTCCTGGTTTCTGCTCAGCTGCAGCTATCTCGGGCCACCATCTCGGCTGACACCGTCGGCTGCCGCCCCATCCTTTAATCGCATCAAAGAGCGAGTGGAGGGAATGACAAATCATATTACAAGCACTGACTCAGTGCAGTTTTTTTTTTTCTTGGTGTCGTCTTGCTACTGTTCTCTGTCTTTGTCCAAATCCCTCTGAATGAAGATTCATGTTTTGGCCCGTGGCGGGAGAGGTAATGTGATATCAAGGCAGATTGTGAGTGTGGGGGAGAACAATGTTGGTGTGTTAAGTATATGGTGTTCAGAGAACATGAAGACTTACCAGGGCTCTTGTCGTCCCATCAGGTTAGACTTGACTTTGAACGCAACATGGGGGCTACTGCTTTAGTCACAGTGAATCATTCATTCATTTTCCGAACCGCTTTATCCTCACAAGGGTCATGAGGAGGGGTGGGGTGGGGGGGGGTGCCGGACACATGGCAATTTGGTATTTCGGTACAGATTTTAGCAAGCATCATGGAAGTTGACACCAACGATTTGCTTTAGCAGGCCACATAAAATGACATGGTGGGCCGAATCTGGCCCCCGAACCTTGAGTTTGAAACCTGTCATTTAGAGCAGGGGTGCCCATTAGGTAGATCCTGATCTACCGGTAGATCTAAGACAGGTCCCAAGTAGATCCGAGGAGTGTCGAGAAGAAAAAAAACAAACAACCATTTGTGTGTCTTTGTACATGTTAGTAATATATTTTTTGTGTTAATATACACTGCACACTAATCAGTCTCATTTTCACCCCCAAAAAATATTTAAAAGATAAAATAAAGCAGGTAAATCTTAAATTTGTGTGTGTGTGTGCGTGCGCGCGCCGGTAAGGGTAGATCCCGTGAGGTTAGTTGATCGAAAAGTAGATCTTCGATCCAAAAAGTTTGGGCACCCCTGATTTAGAGTGTTAAATCATGTTTTTGGAATGTGTGAGGAAACCGGAGTACCCGGACAAAACCCACGCAAGCCCGGGGAGAATATGCAAACTCCACACTGGGAGGCCGGCCGGAGCTGGAATTGAACCCGGTACCTCTCACAGTGAATCATTTAAACAAATATCCTGTGAGGCGTCAGTGCACCAGAAAGAGGAAATCAATGTTCCTCACATGTTTAATACAATTCTTATCGGGGCTGATAGTCACCAGCAGTTTCGCGTTTCGTCCTTTGCCGTTATTGCGTGCTTAGAGAGGTGTGTTATGGGTCATTTTCCTGTTGAAGAACTTGCTACCCACGGCCTTGGTTTATTGATCTATTTCCCCCTTTTTTTTTTTTTACAGAATGCCTCTTAATCATCAGAAAGAGGAAGGCTGAGAAACAAAGCCTCCGTAATTTAAGCAGCACTGACAATGGCCCCTCAATAGAGCCAATCAACTCTAATTTATCCATAATAGCAATGCAACATAATAAGCAAAATTTGATGCAGATTTTGCTCCAAAAGTGGGAGGCAGCTCCACTTCATTGGAAATTTAAGCAGCCATCGAATGGAAGCTTCTGTCGTAGTTACACATGTCATGTAAACCAGTCGTGGAAAGCTTTTGGGGGGGAAGGCTTTTGGGACCTCATGAAATTGACAATTCAACCAAACAAAGTTGTGCATAACCGACATGCGGTGCCTTGCATTACAAAATCGTATACTATTTTGTAGCTCGTCCTTTGGAGACCACTTTTTTCTCTGAGGGAGCCTGTAAACAACAGTTATGTGGAACGATATTTCCATCGGCCTTTTGAGGAAACAACTACATCACGTTGCTTATTTTCTTCTCCCAAACAACGTTAAAATCTAATTTCTTTTAGTTTTTGGATCAATTGGATGGGTAAAGCAGAATGGCTACAAAGTGAGTTTTTTTTTCTTTTTCTTTTTGTAAACAAAACGGAAGCGCTAACATTCGACAGCTTTAAACAAGATCCCCCCACCCCCACAAAAAAAGAAAAAAAACCATTCATCTGTGACTGTAGTCCCAATCCGGTTTCATGCAGCATAGTATTACATATTTAATGGCAACGGAGGGTAGAAAGAGTTCAGAGGAAAGTTTGAGTAACATTTTTTTTTTCATTCACTCGCCTGGAGAGATCCCAAAGTGAGGGACCCCAATAGGAGAACATGAATATTCCACTCTGGATTTGCATACGCTTAGCTCTTCATCTTTTGGCCTGCTCACCTTAATCACGTTTTGCTAATCTCACAGACAGCTTGCAGTCCTCTCGCTAGAACAAATGTCATCACAGTGGTGTTTGTTCCTCTCTTCCGCTCATCGCGGGCTCCATAAGCAGTAGCCCTAATCAATTATGTAAATATGTGCCGTTGTCCCAACAAAATTGGGCCTCGTCAGCGCGCACGCTTGACGTTGACAGGCGGAGCTAAAGGATGTTGACGTTCCCTCTTTTGCATTGTGCACTTGCAAATAGCGGAACGCTTCAACCCGGCCATGCATATCAGAAAGTACTTGACTCGTTCCGGAACAGTAACTCAGCAAATGCCTTAAAATGATTGACGGATAGCTCATACGGTATCGAAGAATCTGCTCTTGGATCAGAAATAAAAAGCTGTCTACTATATGCAGCATGTATTTGAAACTCATTCAGTAAGAGCCATTTACAGACCCTTTTTTTTTTAAAATCCAAGTCTTGGAAAAAAAAGAGGAAAAATTTCAATAAATAAGTGCCTGAGAATGAACAGATGGCGTCTCAAAGGACATCTAAGTACGTCTTTGGGAGTGAACGAGTTTTCATAAGATGGAATTTGAACACAACAAATCAAATGTTCATCCATGTGACTTTTTTTAATGCTTTTGCCGGCCATGCAATTTTGGTTGTACATTTGTACGGCCTCAGCGGCGCCCTCTTAACAACTATGCAACTTGGCTACGGTGGCCCCAACAATGAAATCGATACGAGCCTCAAATTGGTTAGCTACAACCCAGTCAAGAATTTGTATGAAATTGTACCTGACCTTTATTTATGGATGATACAGCCATACTCCAAACACAACATTTGAATTCACTTTAGACACGGTCTGGGCACAGCTAACTGCAGGTCATGAACAGTGACACTTGCCATTCCTGATTTTGCTCTATTTATAGTTGGCCTCTCAGTAACCTGATATCGGCCAACAATTCAGCAACTTCTCGGGGCCCCCCCGTGGAGGAATTCGTCTCCTCCGAGATGATGATCCAAACGCTAATATGTGATTCTTAAGACCCTCAAGTAGAATCTCTTCCTACATTTGTTCCATCAATTTGTTTCAATGCTTTTCTTACGCTTATTGTCTCGACTCCAGATTTCCCCCTAATGATGTTTTGCGAACTTATCGAGAGTGCACCAAAGAATGATTCATATCTGCTGAGTGTTAGGAGGGTTGGAGAGTCGATTACTCCTCATGTCTCTATGACTACGGCGAACAGAGAATTATACGGCGTAATTGCAACACAAGAGATAATATTAAACTTACTTTGATTTGAGCATCCCTAATTTAATCAAAGCACCGTGTGCCCCTGTGTTCGGGTAGCTGCTTAATTACATAGTGTGAAAGACATGCCTCACATTGTGCTCGTGACATTGTGTTTTTCACGGTGAGGCCAGGCTACGGCACGGTGTGCCGTAAGACCAGCCGCCCCCCCCACACCCAAAAGACAAGAAGCTTCATTTGTGTGCGGCGGTCAAAAAAAGCCATTATTTTATTTATTTATTTATTTTGTTGTATTTTTTCTTATCTTATTCGATGTTGTTTTTAACATTGTACTCGTGATTTTAACTGATTGTTGTAAGGTGTCCTTGAGTTTCTAGAAAGGCACCCACAAATAAAATGTATTATTATTATTAAAAATAATAATAACAATAATAAAAAACTCCAAAGTCAAACACCCCCTAATCTTTGCACGTTTTGGAGAGTGCAACTCAATGCCAGAATCGTTAAACAGGAAGTCGAACCGTCATCATGCCTTATGTCACTCTAAAAAAAAAAAAAAAACCTGCAAGCAAAAAAACAGCTCTAAGTGCATTTAAAGGACGTGCACCGTTTTATCGAGCGCAATTTCAGAAATTTATATGACCTCGAAGGACACTCTTGTAACCCACAACTAATTTAGTCACCAGGGCTCATTAGCAGTAATTTCCCCGTCGGCTCTTTACCGTTTTTATCGGCGTTTCTCAAATGTGATGAATGCGAACAAATAAACTCAACTTTGAAACCGCCCGTCGTGACTTTCACACGGTAGGTGGCACGCCTGTATCAAATCTACTATTGCGATTTAGAATCCATAGCCGTGCGTAAACGTTTTGCACTCATTTGTGCAAATCACGTGAAATAAGCGTTGCAAGAAATCCACGGTGTGAAAACGACCGATGCCTTTGACAGCGATTCATCTCATAAAGCCAATGAGAAATTTACCGCAAACCCAGCGGACTAAAGCAGTGAAGTGACGCCCGCTCTCCTGTGCCAATTTAAATCGCTCTTTTTTTCCATATTTGTCTCACAAGCGTGTTTGTGTGTGTGCGCTATAAGTGGACTGAACGGTATATACAGTCTATATCGCTCTTTCAAAAGGCACATTAAACATCACTTTACCACTCGCGGTTTAATGGCTCCCCGCTTGGAAATAACAACTATGGTGCAATTCATCTGGGACTTGTATCCAACTGTTATGAAACACCCGCTCAAGGCATCATCTGCTTTACCAATGCCTTCGTTTCCGTTCAACTTCTCATCACCTCACATTTCCTCCCACCAAAGCTCCTGTAACATTCCGGACAGCGGACGCGGCACATTCCATAAATGCTCGGGATGGATGGCTGAATGGTACAAACCAATCCCCAACCAAGTGTTTGTCGAATGAATATGAGGCTGTGAGAAAAAAAAAATGAGAGGGTCCTTTCGCCTCTGCACAACTAAGTTAGAGGACTGCGTTCATCGGCGTCCACGCGTCCGCCCACCGGGGTGGCTCAGTCGGGCTGAGGGGCCCCATCATCTGAGCATGAGTGCCAGCTGATATTTCGAATGTGAGCTTGATAGAGTAGATAGAAGAGCGATCCAACGGTGCCGGGGTCACAACCTTAATAATGGACTGTGCTGTTGCTTAGGAAGCAAAAATGGAGGAGAACTGCCCAGTGGTTAGCACGTCGGCTTCACAGTGCAGAGGTACCGGGTTCGATTCCAGCTCCGGCCTCCCTGTGTGGAGTTTGCATGTTCTCCCCGGGCCTGCGTGGGTTTTCTCCGGGTGCTCCGGTTTCCTCCCACATTCCAAAAACATGCGTGGCAGGCTGATTGAACACTCTAAATTGTCCCTAGGTTGAGTGTGAGTGGTTTTTCGTTTCTGTGTGCCCTGCGATTGGCTGGAAACCGATTCAGGGTGTCCCCCGCCTACTGCCCGGAGACAGCTGGGATGGGCTCCAGCACCCCCCGCGACCCTAGTGAGGAACAAGCGGCTCGGAAGATGAATGAATGAATGCCTATTTGCCAATTTAAAAAAAAAAAAAATTGGGGGGGGGGGATGTGCATGTGCTCAGCCTTTAGGGGTTTTGTTTGAAAAGGAGTTTATTAATAGACTTTTATTTATTCCACTCATAGGCCGGTGGCCAAACGTGTGCAAAATGCTCGTAAATGGCAGCTGTGGAAGAAGATTTTATAATTGTATTATTTCTAATGGTCCAGGTTTGGAGGATGAGTTGTGTCGGTATGACAGCAAGAGACGGAGTGGGCAACATGGAAGCGTAGTCACATGATGCAAACCCTTGCAACGGCATTTTCTTCTCTATCTCTTTAACTGTCTCGTTGCTCCGATTCTCTCGAGGCACGAGGAAAGCTGAGAGAGATGCTCAATAATATTTGCTCGCTGGGGAGAATCTGCTAAAAATGTCTCCTCACTTCAAGTAGCATTCGGTCAATATTCACATGAGGAAGGGAAGAAGTCGCGCAACAGTCGTGATAGACTCCCGAGATTGTGTTGTTGATTGGCAAAGTTCATTTAAAAATGCGAATGGAAATCATTGAGAAGCAAAGTATGTCAATCAAAATACAACCTCGGTGTTTTCACTTGGGTGGAGGTGAAAATAAAATCTGCCTGCAAAAAAAAAAAAAAACACGTCAAAGAAGTAAACTTTGCTTTTCTGTTTGGGTGCCAAGGAATAAATACATAGATTTTGTTGAAATGTATAAAGAGCGGCTAATTACAAATCTATATTTTTTTCCCCCGCTACTTAAATGATCCCTAGTTCAGAGACAGTTTGTGTTAATTTAGATCCTTCATCGGTTTTCTATAGCTCCTCCATTTTCTTGATGAGTGCATTTCAGCGGCACTGGAGAGAAATCATGCTGCGAAGTACTCAAGTATAGTGGGAACACCTGGCGCAAACGTTTCCCTTTGCCGCCCTGTGATTGGTCGAAGCTCCCGCACGCTCGGCTTCAGTCCTTTCGTCATTGTGCCTCTGATCTGTCAATCTCCCCTTGAAGTCCCTCCCCCCGAAGTATGAAATAAGCCGTGCGCCCGCCTCAGCATTGTTTGCCCAGACGGCTTCCGTTCCGAGCAGCCCTCGGGAGTGCGCCTCTGCTGCGGAGCTTTACGCGCGGGCAAGACTGGACAGAGATGACAAGAGCCCCGCGAAATTGGCCAGACAAACATGGATCTGCGTAAGACGATGATTACGGTGCTTTGGATTTTATTGCTGAACCCGGTGGAAGACTCTCACGCGGAGGAAGGTGTGTAGAAATAGATTTCATTGATTCATTTGGGAGCTCCAAAACTGGTGTTTTGCAGCGTGTTGAGCAACAGACAGATGCCCGCTTGTTCTTTTAGAGAAAGCAGGTGCATCCACTCGATATGTTGAGCAATTAGGATGCGATCTGAAGCAATGCCTTTTTTTTTTTTTTTTTTTAGAAAATGCCATTTGTGGACAAGAGTCTAAAACGCAGCTTTTTACGCATGTTGTGCTGTGTGCGCTCAAAGCGTTTCAGCCTCACTAGCGACTGGAATGAGTTTGTTGCTGACAGTTTTAACATTGGCAGAAAGACCACAGCAAGCAAATATATGCGGCGCATCAAAACACGATGTTTCAATTGAAATGGATGCATTTTTTTTTTGTTCATTGCAATTGATTAAAATGCCAAATCTGGTTCCTTCAATCAAAAAAAACAAAAACCAATTACACGCTTTGATTTGATCACCGCATCTTTGTGCAACTGGTTTCTTTGTCTTCTCACCGGCCGATGCGGCGTTGGCTGCTCTTGTTTGTCCTTGTTTATTCCCTATTGAAATACTTTAAGGCACTTTTTTCCCCCCAGTGTGGTATCATGGTTGCCCGAAACTGCGGTGGTTCCAATTTGCTGCAATTTAGCACTTTGTTATGATGGAACAAGATTCGGTTCCGCAGTGCAAAATAATAATTAAAAAAAAAAAGCTATTTGAAATTACTCTTAGGGATGTTGCAGTGCTTACAAAGCCAACAAGGTGATTCTAGCCAGTTTGAAGATTGCCAGGGGGATGGTGGGGGGGGGGGGGGGGCATGATGGCTTCAGTTAAAATGGGTTAAAAATGTTCCCTTTTTTTATATTACATTTTTAATAGAAAGCCGTGATGTGCACTTTCAATCTAATTCACTTTATTTTTGAAGCTTTTGAAATGATATTCCGTCGCATTGAGCTAAATTTGAATAAATTGCGTCTCGACACTTGTGCATGCCCCGGATGACAGACGTTCTGAGTCTAAGGCCATCGATTAAGATCCAACACATGCACAGAGCTGTATCAAAATAATTGAACAAATTCAATCACTGACGAATTGATTTGAGATGCCACTAGTAATTAAATTAACAATATGTTTGCGGTTGCTGTTTTTTTGCAAGTGCCGTATGTGGAGCAAGCACCTCCCGCCCGGTAAGATGCAATTTGACCACTTGAACTCACAATCACACGGCTGTGCGTCGTTTCTGATTTAAGACATCACGATTGAATCTTTCTGGGATGGAATCGCATCCCATCATGCGTGTCTCAACTGTGGATGTACTGTAATTCAGGCACGCTCTCAACACATACGGAACATGCTATGCTCGCACGCAAGACATTGAAGTCGCAATTTCCGAACTGCCGCCCGAAGGGCTCTCTTGGGCACGCACGTGTGGAACCACACGTTGGGAAGAGCAATCAAACCGGCACTCTTCCACGCTTTTACGCACTCTCAACCAACATATGTTTGCACTTCAGTATCAGTAGTATGGAGCTTGACGGCGAACCTGATAGAATTCTCAAGAGCACGGGTACCAAACTCATTTTTGTCACGGGCCAGATTTTAGTTCGTTTCCCTTGGAGGGCCGTTATGACTGAAACCAATAAGTCAAGAAGTTTATTCATGCTTACAGTATCACTCTCATTTATTACAAATGAGAATTTTAAATTTTGGTAGAGATTTTAGCAAGCATCATTAAAGTTGCCATCTTTGATTTCATTTTGCGGGCCACATAAAATGATGTAGCGGGCCAGATCTGTCCCCCGGGCCTTGTGTTTGACACCAGTGTTTTTGAGTGTCAACTGCTGTTTCGTAGAAAAACTTTATTTGGAGGTGAACACAAAGTTAGAAAGTTGCTGCGCAGATGAAACGATTGGTTTGCAAAACTGCTCCGCGAAGAAAATAAATTGACCCCATAGTGCTTATATCCTCTTCTTGCTCCTCTGCATAGATACCCCCCTCCCAAATTTTTAAAAAAATGTAATCAATTCAAGACATTTTCCATTTGTTACACTTGGATCCAAGCTCTGCCTCTTCTCTTACTCTCTGCGACATGCCCGCTGCATGATGTAAGGCCGAACCAACAAACGCAAACTAACACAGCCGAGGTGAAGCTTCGCAGGGCAAGCCGGGCGGCAATCATCGCCCCCAACACAGTCAATCCAGTCCCTCCCCCTCCCTTTCAGGCTCCTTTTCCCATTCCTCACACCTCACCACTAATGGGCCTTGGCATCTCATCGGGCTCTCATTTACTTCCACATGCCGCCTTGCCTGCCCTCCCTCCTCTCCCTCCCTCCCTCCATCCATCCACCCACCCATCCATCCATCCCTTCCGCGCAAGGCGAGCGGGTTGCAGAACAATAAGCACACAGTGAGGGCAAGGATTGGCGAGATTGGGTCCGTGCTGTTCGTGTGACTGGTTTGTGACATGATTCCTCGGTTGTCATGTCGGAGTAATTTGAGGGATTTGACTGGGCTTTGCATGCACTGTTGTTCACATGCGGTCTTATTATACAGTACGGGTATGCGGCCCAATCCTCTCCCTGTCACGTGAATTTGGATGCTCATTTTCCACCAGGATGGCTGTTGGGGCAGTGAAACTTTAATTTCCACTAGAATGTTCGGTGATACTTGTGGACCTCCAGTTCCCTAGGATGAAAAACGATTTAGAATCGCCTTATTTTCCGCACTACAAACCACTTCAGAGTATAAGGTGCATCTTTCCAAGCTACAATAGTGGCTTGCGGTTCCCTTATGCCTCCACTGGGTGGAGCTGTGCCAAAGGGAATACAATACAATACAGTTTTATTGACATAGAGCCTTCACAACCGCTGCAGCTGGAACGAAGCGCTTTACAGATCATTTCAAATAATACGTCCCAAGAAATCCGAATATCAATCGGATTATAAGGTGCAGTGTCAGCTTTTGAGATTGAATACTTATTGGTGCGCCTTATAGTGCGGAAAATACGGTGTAATATTTAAAAATATATATTGTATATTGACTGCTTAAAGCACCCAAGATAAAGCCAAAGTCTGAAATGTTCGACTTTGCAGGCCTTCCATCCTATTTAAAAGAATTCCTCTCCTTTGCTGACATAACAGGCAAAATCTTAAGACAACAAGGAATTGCTTGAGCCTCAGCTAAGTTTTCACTGTCGAATGTTGGTGCACAGGTGAGCCTGCAGCTCAGCCGTCCGTCCGTCCTTCCTTCTCGAAATGGGGACATCTCTGCTGCGGCGTATTTCCATAAGCCTCGCTATCTGCTCTCATCTGACAGAAATCATCCCGCTGTGGGAATATTTTTAGCCCCGGAATATATGCATTTCTATCTTCCGTAGCACACGTGATGCACATACAAGGGGGCGGGGGAAGAAAAAAAACAGTAGAGAAATGAGAACCAAATCTAAGGTTGGGTTTTGAATCTTTATTTATTATTATTATTTTTTAATAAAGTCTCTTCATAGTAATACGCTGATTTCCAATAACCACACTTGTGCATCGAATTTCTTGTTTTAGTTACTTCCCAATATGCATGAGCCATCTCTTGTTTCTTGCCAGCAGCTTTGTAGATCACTTCACCCCCTTTAAAGGCAGGAGCAGTGGCACAATCCACAGTCCACTGCAGTAATTGCTCAAATAACTTCAAAGATTCACACCTTACATCTGTATTTTCCACACTAAAAGGCGCACCTAAAAGCCTTCCATTTTCTTCAAAGCTCGCAGCGCGCCTTAAAATCCGATGTGCCTTGTGTGTGGTCATTTCGGTAATATGTCAACCCCAAAATGATGACTCCTTGTTTGAGACGTGCTGACAACGCAGAGTTCAAACTTAAGGCGATCGGTTTCGCAGTTGAACATGGACATAGAGCAGCGATAAGAGAGTTCAACGCTAACCAGTCAATGTTATTACTTGCTGTTGGATAAGTGAACTGTATAGCTGCTTTATTAAAAACTCATTCACTCCCAAAGACGTTTTTAAACGTCTTTTCAGACTTGGTCTAGCATGGGCTGGTATGAATGAGTCAAATACGTTTTACTGACTTCTGAGCGTTCTGTTGGCGTTTTGTTGAGCATAGCTCCATCTAGTGGATGCATTGTAGATTGCGTCCTATAAAGCGGTGCGCCCAATATATGAAAAAAAAGACAAAATAGGCCATTTATTGAAGGTGCGCCTCATAATCCACTGCGCCTTTTAGTCTGGAAAATACGGTATGCCGTTTTATTCATGGGGATGCCGCATTTATGTTGACAATTTGTTTCTCTTGCCCCCCCCCCCCCCCCCCCCGCCCTCCAGTGGCAAAAAAGTTATGTAAGTTGTGACATATCTTGCTCCATTTCGTTATAAATGCTAAGACTTGCACTTTCCCATATCAACTTGGACTAATTGTGATCCATGCAAGGTTGTTTTCACCCCCCAACCCCGGTCGGATGGACTGGATGTTAAGGACAAGACTTAACGCGTGTGGGTGCCTGGTTCGATAGCGGCGACCTCTTCGTGTGTTAAAGGTCAAAGCAATTTGTGCTGATGACAGGCATAGCAGGACGACGAGGCTCGTCAATACATCAGCGAACGGGTTGGCGTAAAAGGAAAGCGGACATTCAGTCAGAAATTAGGAAAAGGGCACAGGAAGGAGCTGCTGAGCTGTGGAAGCGATGTGGGGGGAGGGGGCGGGGGTAATCACACCATGTGCGTTCAGGGAATTGTAAGCTGCCACCTCTGCTTTTTGTCATTGCGCTTGTATGTTGCGTGCAATCAAACAGTCCCGGCGTTCCTCCGAGTCAGTGCAGCCGGTCAGCCAGATCCTTATTTACTTCCCGGCCCGCCCTGACGACATCGGCCGGGACTGGATGGACACAAATTGCACGCGTGTCAAGGAGACGCTGTGTGACTATCGGAACCCAATAGGTTGACTCGAAGGCTTTTGTTCTGGCTAAAGACTATAGCATCAGTGGGCGCTTATTGCTCGGGATTGGCAAGACCCAATCAAGCAGAGATGAGGGGACCAAAAAAAAAATATGTGAGGGAGAGACAAAGGAAATTGAAACGGAATTTTGTCATCTGCAGCAAATAATAATAATAATACATTTTATTTCTAAGCGCCTTATCTTCGCAAATACTGTTTTGGACTTGGTGGTGGCCTGTTTATTATAATTATGATTACAATTAATCTCAGCATTTACTCACTTGCCCACATAGGGCTACATAATCCATTCCTTTGATAATATTTTTATTTTAAGATCGTCGAAATGATAGTCAATTTAGCTCGACCCACTTGTGGCTCAATTAGTCTCTTTTCAAAAGTTGTCGTGCTGAGTGACCTTGCTAAATGAACTCGGAACTTGCTTGCGGATAGGCTATTAAGACGCAGCATGATCTGTCACATTGCTTTTGAATCAGGGATGAGCTTTAGGGTGCGTGTGGTGGAGTGCGCGTACGTGCGCGCCTCTTTCCTGCAAGATGTAAGCGGTCCGAGAAAAAAGTCGCACGATTACGCCTCGCGGCTCTTTGTCAATTGTAAAACAAAACGGTGCCTTATTCTAAATTCATGTTTGTATTTTTAACAAAGTCATGTTTTCTTTTTGAGTCTTCTGGCTTCAGTTTGGGTAAAAAGCAGGCGAGGTCATCCATCACGTTTGAACTCATTCACTCCCAAAGACGTTTTTAAACGTCTTTTCAGACTTGGTCCAGAATTGGCTGGTACTGAAAGCCTCCGGCCGCAGCGTGCGGTGTCTACACCCCACGTAATCCAGCCCTCTTTATGCAACAGTCGCGCGAGCTGACGCGTGGAGGTTTTACTCGGTTCCAAACGTGATGCAAATACATTTTGGAAAGACGGCAAGGCTTCGTCTCCCGTATGCACTCTCAATACGGGTGATCGCCCGGTATGCACAAGCCTGCCTTAGTTACTCTCGCTGAGACCGGGCGACCCGTGAAAGTGACCTCATAATGTACTTTTCATGTCCACCGATTCTCTTTTCGCATTTCTGAACTCGACACGTGTTAACACAGAAGCACAGGACGTCAAGCGTGTACTTTCCAGGATGTTCTTGTAGCTACCAATTTAATCTATAATGAATTTGGATTATTAGTATTTTTTTTGTTCGTTTTTTTAGATAAGTCGATCAATCCAAATTTTTCCCCCAATTTTTTTATCCTGCAAATTCCAGTCACGTACCGGCGCCGGTTCTAAAAACCCGCTCATAAAAGCTGAAGGAATTTGCCTCACTGTACTCTTGGAAGAGGAGCCACGTGCGTCCACTTGACTGACACTCGTCAAGCATTTTTCAATCCTCTGCCGCCGCCCAAGAGTTTTGCGTCGTCTGTGTCTTTGCTTGTAATCCCTCCTCCCTTCTCCACTGAGTAGCGGTAATGACTGTCATGCTGGGAAATGTGTCCGGCAGGCCCTCATAAACCATTACCCGCATGTCTCGGAAAGCCCATAAATCTTCCTGAAGGGTGTTTGACCTTTCAAACTCATTAACCAGCAGCCGGCGGAGCGGACAGACGCGAACGTATGCATAAGCTACAACGCTTGCTCAATCTCGCACAATCACAAACGGCCAGGTAAAGTGCCAACGTGGGGGACGTTTGTCTGAGTGGAAGCGTCGTCTTTACCGGCCTCCTCTCCCCCCCCCCCCCCCCCGTCACTCTCCTCTTCATCCCCTCGCCTCCTCACCGCGCCGGCTCGGTCAGCGACCTGGAAAATTGCCCGACCTTTTAATACACATCTTCCCCGGCGATGAATAAATACATAAATCGCTAGGCTCCCCGGCTCGGCCGGTTTTACGACGGCCATCCTTGACCAAACCCCCACGTCCTCCCCCCTGCGGTTTTCCCACCCGTACACCTCGTCGCACCCTTCACCTGCCTGCGCCCTCTCCAACATGGACACGGAAGAGGGAAGCGGGGTGTGTTTGAAGCGATAGACTCCCGCCCGCCCCCCAACCCCCGTGGCGATGACTATCCATAATGAAAGGGTGTTAGTAGCCGAGATGAGGACCAGAGAGTGCGGGTGTGAGGCGCAAACAAGCAAATGTAATAAAGGCTGACTGGGCGAGGCAGGTGAAGACGCCAGCATGGAAGCGACTCGTCTCAGTTGATCAGTCGGCAAAGGGCAGAGGGCTGAGAGCACAGTGGGTGGGAGAGGGATGTAACTGAGCAGCGTGGGACCTGTTCCACCTGGTTTATTAGAATTCGGTAATGGCCTTTTGGATTAACGCGGGGAGGGGCAGAGCGAGCGAGTGAGTTAAAAAGTGTAGACTTTGTATGCGCATATCAAATGCTGGAACGGAACATCCGTCCATCCGTTTTCCCGATCCGCTTATCCTCACAAGGATTGCGGGTGTGCTGTAGCCTATCCCAGCTGTCTTTGTACAGTAGGTTGGGGACACCCTGAACCGGTCGCCAGCCAATCGCAGGACACGCAACAAAACAACTGCGACCAAGTCATTTTACACCGATAAACTGTGCTCGGTGAGAGTTTCCAAGTCCCCAAAAATACGTCACAGCCATCCAAGTAAGATGTAAGAATGCACACGGGAAGAACGTTTATGAGCATATACGGCAGTGAGTGATTAGCAAATAAAGCAAGAAAAATGCATACTAAATTTTGTTACCGACTAAAATAATCGTCCGATCTCGCGTGCTTAGCGAGCATGTCCATAACGCCGCTCTTCATCGTCGAAGCTGCCCATGCTATCGCTAACGTTTCTACGCCATTGCCGTATTTACCGAATACCTCGCAGAGCCGAAGACATTGCCACAGATGTCGAATACGATATTGATCACGGCAATTTCCAAGTGTAATATTCTCTCTTAGGAATTTTATCACGGGTTATCTGTAAACCGGAAACGGTTTCAACATTGTTCAGGGGCTGTATGTGAGTTTCTTTATGATTGCCACTGGCCTCAAGACCTTGCGTGTGAATATTTGTGTGCTTTTCGTATGCACTTTTGTATGCATACGCGGCAGTGATTGCAATCAGTGTCATCAGTGCGGGGTGGTCGCGCGTCTCGGCATCCTCCCGGCCGTAAATGTTGCTCTCCTGTTTGCAAGTTAATTAGTCCGCCAGTCGATCGGTGAGTCAGATAACCGGCGGGCTGGATGTCAGGTGACCGGGACACTAAGTCACCTCTCCGGCAGCTGGACGAGAGGCTATTTCGGACCGCTATCGGGCCAATCCGCAAATCAAAGAGGATGATGATTACTAACAACAGAGAGAAGCAAGTAGTCTAGAGTCAATTCCAGCTGTCTTTGGGCAGTAGGCGGGGGGGGGAGGGACACCCGAACCAATCGCTAGCTAATCGCAGGGCCCACACAGACAAACAACCATCCGCGCTCACACTCGCACCTAGGGACAATTTGGAGTGTTCGATCAGACTGCCGCGCATGTTTTTGGAATGTGGGAGGAAACCGGAGTACCCGGAGAAAACCCACACATGCAAAACTCCACATAGGGAGGTCAGAACTGGAATTGAACCCGGTGCCTCTGCACTGAGAGGTCGACGCGCTAACCACCGACCACCTCTGCTTAAGTTCAATTCGAATGTTTTTTTTTTTCCCCGCCCCCGTGTCGTTTTTCTGTGCCTCGACTCTGACATTATTATTTTCTCCCCAGTAACTGCACTCGGTGCAGCCGTATAGCCGAAGCATTATCTACGGGTTAATTGAGCGTTTTGAGACGTATTGAGTATTGGAATGACGTGTGCACGCTGTTCTTTCTGGCAAGAATTTTCAATGTGCTGTAATTGATTTTGCCCTTGTATTGAATACATATGTGGGTTTGTTTAGCGGAGTCCGAGCTACCTTTTTGTGTGTGCGCGTTTGTGTGCGGTGGTGTATTAACTGCACCTTTTCACGGGTAAATTGATTTTAACGGGGTTACCGAGGGTTATTATGAGTTTGATGGAGGTGTGCCCTTTTTTTGTGTGTGCCGGGCATGATGTTTGTTTACCTGCTGATGTTATGTTAGGTGGAATAATTCTTCTTTCTTTGAAAGTTTTTTTTTTGGAGGGGGGGTGGCTGGTGATGGGGGCTGGTGAATGTACTTCTACACATGGGCGATGTGTTGTATGATCGTCAAGTGGTGAGACATGCATGGATATTCTCTCAAGGTCAAGTTGAAACTGGGAAAGCGCAGGAGGCGGCAGACTTTATCGCATTCTCAAGGTTTTCTTTCCATTTGTCGCACTCTCTTATTGTCTTTACTCTGTCACAATTAAACCCGGCAGTGTTTCGAGGATGGAGTGGATCGAATTAATGGCGAATTACCTACGTCGAACCAAGTCTCGAATTGTGTTCAGAGGAGTGAAAGTAATGGACTTTGCTGGAAGGTCATTTGAAGGAGCCGACCATTAAATCACTAAATGCCGCTAAAGTACTCAATGAATCCTATTCACTGGCAGGGATAGTGCAGATTTACATGAGAGTGCAAATTGGCTACCGGCTTGTGTGGTGTAATTGTTTTTTTTTTTTTCTTTTCTGTGCCGTGGAAATTCTCTGTGGCACTCAAGACTTGAAAATTGACATGCAGGCTCATATCTGGTTGATTTGCATACCTCCAGAGTCATCTGATCACCAGAGGATAGCGCCGCATAAAAGTGTGAATTTACAGTCTGATGACTTGCCACATTGAGTGAACACCTGAGGAACTGTACTGTTTTTTTTTTCTTGGCTCAAATTAAGGCAGAGGTGGTACGATCCTGACCAAGCGCCATGATGTGAAATGTGTTCTGTAAATTCAGCGGACTGACTCACTTTCTTTTTCCAGGCCTCCGGCGGCCACTTTTTTCCGTCGCATCCGACCCTACTCGACCGCACGTGGTTTCCGAATTCCATAAAGATAATTTTCAGGATGGGTCATTCGACGCCTACGAAGGCACCTCCTTCTCCTTTCGCCTGCGCGAACCACATCAACGTTTCGCCATTTCGATAGGCTTAATGTGAATTTTTAGAACCACGTGCGGTCGAGTCGCACCTGAAGTGACGATCTGTGAATTTGAACATGGCCCACGTCGATCATCGGCAAAGTAGCCTCGAGGGAATTTGCGCCCCCCTGGACTGGTCGTAGAATTGCTCTTGCGCTCGCTGTCCCGGTGATCAATGTTTCCCATTATTGCACGACATCATTAACGTGATTAACGTCTTCCAATAAATGAATCGCATTAATGAGTATAATCTGCCATCATGTTATGAAAGGTAATTTCAGCAAATGTGTTATTCATAGCTGTGTTGCTTCAAACTCGTAACCGTTAATCGGTACTGGAGATAGCTCTCAGTTTTGAAAAGTTTGGACGCACTTGTTTGATCATTTGTGCGGGGATAATTTCACGTTAATGATTTCTACTTTATGTCAGAAGGGGTTGGGGACGGCACCATACAGGGCACCATCTAAGCTAGGACCGACTCTGCTTCAAGCTAGCACCGACTCTGCTTCAAGCTAGCACCAACTCTGCTTTAAGCTAGCACCAACTCTGCTTTAAGCTAGCACCAACTCTGCTTTAAGCTAGCACCAACTCTGCTTTAAACTAGCACTAACTCTGCTTCAAACTAGCACCAACTCTGCATTAAGCTAACACAAACTCTGCTTTAAGCTAGCACCAACTCTGCTTTAAGCTAGCACCAACTCTGCTTTAAGCTAGCACCAACTCTGCTTTAGCTCATGTATTTTTCTGCTCAATGCAAGGGTTTTTTTTTTCTTCCTCTTTTATCTTGTTGAGCATTGATGTGTCCAGAGGAAACTGACATTGAGATCTAGTCGCAAGTGTTTTACTTATGGCATAAAATACGCAATCAATGAAGAGTATATTTGCACTATTGATTTTGAGTTTGATCCATCTCTGGTGGTGTGATCGTTTTATCTTTGAGCATGGGCTTTTCTCACGGAGTCAGAGAGGTTCTTTTTCCTCTCTTTAAAAAAAAAGAAAAATCCTTTAACAGATATGTTGTCATAACCTTGAGGAGGTTGCAATCAATGGAATGTTAAAGAGTGGATGCCAAAAGATTGCTTGGCGCTAACCATATCCTGAATTCAGTTGCTGATAAAAAAATTCAGCTAATCTCTGTCGAAAAGCAGACCTGGCTGCTGTTTAGATGCCTTGACTCATCATCTCCTTGCTTTACGTTTTTCGGTTCTTGCTCTTTTTTTTTTTTTTTAAATCCAGATGTTCTCCGTCCAGTTTGACCCCCAAAATTCTTTTAAATCACCCTGTTACTTTGGCAAATTTCTTGTGCCCGTGCCATGTTTCAAGCAGGTTTTACCATTGGTCACTGGGCAGCAGTCAACATTTGCCCTTGGCTGTGATTACAAACCTTCTGGTCGGTGAGATCATGTGACTACAACCGCTGACTATGTTTTCGGACCTGTGACTTGGAAAGGTTTGAGTTCATGCGGTGAAACGCTATCCCGAAACAGAACTCTACCAGGCAAACTAGCTCAAGGCATTTATTGATCCCGGAATGCTCCGTCGAAAGAAATCACTCGTATCGGTAATGTCATTCTCCAAACCTCCTTTAAAAAAGTTCGCTGTCCCGCATTGTGGTTGAAGCTCGTTCAATAGCAGGGGAGGTCGACGATTGCTATGCAGTACGGGAGGACGATACCGAATCTAATCTGTTTATACAACCTCACCTCCTGCCTCCCTCCTGTCCCCTCTAATTTTAAAGTAGACAAACAAATAGACACATTTATGCATAAACACACTTGCGCAGACACACACACCCGCGGCGTCTACACTTTATAAAATGAACAGAGGTCCTTTGCTTATCTGGCAGGTGGAATCTGGAAAAATGGAAGAGTTGCATTTGCATTTTAATTTGCCCTCAATCAGGCATTGTGTTTGGTGTTGCAGCGGAATTGCCTGGTGTTTGCTCCTCGTCCCCTTCCGTGAGGGACGGCGACTAAATTCAAATCTGGAGATGAGGCTGTTTCTTTTGCTCAATTTCTCCTTTGTCACTCAGTCTGCATCACGCTCACTCTCTCGGTTTGTTTTCGACCGCTGCTCTGCAATTTTACTCCTTGCTTATTTACTCTAACCTTCAGTTCTCGCATTTTTTCCCCCTATTTTTTTTTATATCACTCTATTCATTTCCTTCCTCATCCCACCACACGCACTTCTCATCTCCAGGACGGCAAATGCACAGATTTCATTAGTGATGCCGTGCGCCGTGCCGAGTCTGCTGCAAAGGGTTCCAGCGCTCATGGAATTATGACCCCAGACTCTCTTCATCATCTTAACCCTCTGTCATGCCATCGCGCTTTGCAGACATGCATCCTCCACTTTTAATATTTCCCCCCACCCCCTACCCTCCACTACCCACTTCCCTCATGTCACCTAAAATATGGCCCAAATACTGTCTGTGACAGACAGAGGGTCGACTTCATGCGGCAAACTTCTCCTTATTTGGGCCAATCGGAGCATAAATCTTACATTTGGTGGTTGGAATATGTCAAACACCGGAAATAACTCTGCTAGGTAACAATGTGACCAGAAACCACAATAAGTAGAAGTAGGTGAGACGAAAGTTACTGTGTTCTTCCAAGTGTGTTGCTCAGTGATTGTTGGCGCCTGAAAAAAAGCAACATCATGGATGTTGGAAGTGTATCGGGCAAAATACTGTCGGCTCGCATTCAGCCAAATTCGTCAGAAATCATTGGATGGCGCTTCACAGTGCAGATGGACAATAACCCAAAGCGTACTTCAAAAGCAACCAATGAATACGCAGGAACTGAAGATTATGACCAGGAATGAAATCCGGCGTCTGATGGTGTCGATGCATTCCAGACTTGGGGGGCTGCCTTTTGCATATTGCAGCCATGGTTAGGCTTTCTTAAACCTCGTCCAGAAACATTTGACAGCATCTGGATGGTTTATCACCATCCGTGCCCAGATGCCGAAAGCACCTCATGACAAATGGCTTCGTCATTCCGTCATCTATGATTTGCCAACGAGGGTGCAAAATAACTGGAGGCTGCCCGACTGCAAAATAAGGTGTTCGTACATTTTATCGACACCCCCCCCACGCCCCCCAAACCAACCAACCTTCCCCCTTGCACGTCGCTCCCTTCCAGGTGGTCTGATTCCGTCATGCACAGCACAGCGCAAGGGGGAAACAGTAACTAAAATGTAGCCTGCAATGAAAATGGGGTTTGACACCCCCGTCTTAGATCACCCTCATATGCTTCAAGGCACGGATTAATCAATGATCACTTCCACTCCATTAAGTAAATCCTTAGTGATCAATCAACCGATTATTATGCCTGTCCCGATTCCAAAACTTTACTGGCACCGCTCTAACGTTGTAAGTGGCAAACATTGTGGCGTATTTTATTCATCGTCTACACGCCATTTTGCTTCCGAGATTAATTTGCAGATTAATTACATTCTCGAGCATTTTTTTTTCCATCAAGACTTAATACTCTGACTTTTTTTTTTAATGAGTTGATATCCGACATGCTTTGCCATACACGCCGGTTGCCTTGGTGAACTATAATTACCCACTGCGGCATGTGCCGAGTGTTTCACATGACGCATTTGCTCTCTTGCTCATTCCACAATGTGGCCGCGCTAAGACGTGAAGCGTCCGCCGGTTGCCAGGCCTCGACCGTGCGTGTAAATGAACACGTGCGCGCTTGACACTTCACTATGACGCGTTTGTGCGTCGCGGAGGCCGTTTCGTGACTAAGTTTGCGTCACCAAAGCGTATGTGTGAAGATGATGGTGGCTCCCTATTTGTGGATGATGTGTAGAATATTTTAGAATTTAGAATTTAGAATATTTAGGTTCATTCCGGCACAGTTTTGAGACACGTTACAGTCTACTCACAATGCTAAGTGGGTCCATTCATAACATCAGATATTTTACCGGCAACTGTAAAGTTTTCAAGCACCACAAAATTTAATGTTCACCCCCCACCCACAAAAAAAAAATGTAAACAGAAAGGGAATCACAGGTGCCAGATGTTTTTTTTTCCATCTTTTAGCGTGGTCTCAGCTTTCGTTTGTGAAATCGAAATTGTGAAACTTTGCCCTATGGAAGTTGTATCACCAAGTGGCAGCTTCGCTTGAATCATCAGTTGGCTCCGTTTTCTTTGACGTCTCTTACTGCACGTGCGGTTTCTTTCTTTTTTCAGGATCAGAGAATTCTAAACGGTTGTTATGTGATGGCAAATGTTTCAACAGATGATCAGATTGAGTTCAATTTTCTCAGCCTCATGAATCTTTATCTTCACCTGTCAACAATTGTGCCGACAGACTCGGCATGGACAAATTCAAAATCTGAAACAGAGGTTAAATGTCCCCCCCAAGAAATGGTCACATGAAAATCTGCTGGATTTAAACACACTTCTAAATTTGTCATGATTCTGTTTGTGACCAACAGGTGGCACTGTAGGCTGCACACCTGTTGGTCTTTATGTTATGAGTAATATAGAAGGTTTCGTCATGTTTTACCTTCAGTCATGATTTTTCTTTGATACTTGTGACTGTGTTTGTTTTGGATTTAGTTTTAATACAATTTGTCAATACAACCTTGCAACGTAAATAAATTGCCAATCAGATCCAACTAAATGATCTCCGATGAATCTATGGATTCATATTTAAAGTCGAGACAGGAAAGTATTTTTTTTAAGGACTTAGCAGAATTTTGACAAATTGTGAAAAAAACTTTATTGCCCAACGGCACGCTGCCGACTGACGACCAAGCGGCGATTGGGAATGTCAGGCAAAGCCGAGACGCGCTTTGATTCCCCTCGGCATTATCTCTCCAGCGGCGCCAACAGCAGCTTCCGACATCTGCACCCGGGGAAGCGGCGCGACGGAAGCATTGGCAGACCTGTGGTTAACAGTTAGAGGAAAACAAGTAATTAGTCCCGATAATGAAATCCTCTAGTCAGCTCTCATGCGCCGTCAAAGCCATTGTTGCCGTTTACACAAACAGTACAATTGGTCCACTCTGCAAAAAAAAATAAAAAATAAAGAAAAAGAGGTATTAGCAGATTCATTCTGTCGTATTATCTGCCGGGCGATAAGCAAATTAACCGTCGGTTGTGCAGAAATGACGTGGAATAATGGCCGGCTGCGAAGGGGTGAGGGGAATGGGGAAAAAGGAACGAGGAAGACGCGGTTTTGCCCGCTAAACAACGAGTTGCAACAATGAGGACCGAAAGCCGGCTGCGTGCTCCCACGGGGGCCTGGGAAGGCTTTGTTTAATTGTGTGTGTGTGTGTTTTGACTAAAGTGTGTTTGTCTCTTTTATTTTATTTATTTATTTATTTATTTTTTTATTGCGGCGTTAGTCCTTTTCCGGCGCATTTGCATGGCCCTGCGTTAGCGCATAAGTCATAATTTGGGAGCATATTGTGAAGTTTTGTGGCGGGTTATCTGTGTTTGTATTTTCTCCTGCTGGGTACTTGTTTACTTGAAGAGGGGGCGGGGGGGGGGGGGGGGTGTTTCAGTCAGGGATGTATTTTATGCCTCTCATTAGAGCGCCTCTTTTGATTTCATTAATTACTGCCCTACCGCTGCCACGGCTGCGCTTTGCCGCAATTTGCCATTCCCAACCGCTCACATTTTACGGCTGCTGTTCTAATCTGCATTATTTATTTGGCTGGATTATTAATAAGCGTGATTACCCGAGGAGTCCTCAGTATGTCCAATGTGCGAGCGCACTGTTGATTAAGAATACGATTACTAGCGGGGGGGTGGGGGGCTGAAAATATTAGTGTTGCACTTGCTTGCTAGCAACCATCATTTTTGAAGAGTATGAACTTTGAAAACATAGTTTTTGGTATCATGGACACCCTCTCGCGTTGAAAGCTTGGTCGTGTGTTCCTATTGACTGTTCTAACCAAGCCCCCCCAAGCCCCCCTGCCCGGCGCAGCTAGTTATAGACACCATTGACTGATTGCTTGTCAGTCCCATTGATCTCCCAAGGTCGCACTCGTGGCTATTGACAAATGCCCCCCCCCCCCAGCACCCCCCCTCCTCTCCATCTCCCTCCCCCCATTTGAAAGTCTTATATTTTCCATTTCGTTGTGCGCTCTACCAACCTTCTGCAATTTAGTATATCACGAATTGTATTTTGAATTCGATCTTCCTGTCATTCAACGAGCCACTTTTTGTGTCCCGCCGTGCTCCTTCGTCGAGGTAGCACAGATCGAAGGGGGGTCATAATAGAGGCTTGGCCCACTGGGGGAGTCAGCTTTGACATCTCCCGACGTTGCGCTTGACCCCATTGGGATGATCAGAAGAAAAAGTCAAAAGGATTGATTTGCGAAGAGAGGCGAGGAGCCACTGTCGCTTTAGTCGATGACATGGGGGAAGACATGAGTGATAACGTTCTCGTCGCTGTCTTTTCTTTTATGACTCGACGCGCTCACCAGATTGCCCGATGCTTTATGTATTAACTCAGTTTGCTTTTTCTCAACGGGCTTATAGCTTCCAGACACAAGTGAACGGAAACGAGCGCAGGCCGTTAGCGGATGGACCGCGCCCCGGCAGTCAACCGCTTACGAAGCCAAATGTATTTTACATTATAGGCCAGGAAGAAGCAAGTAATGAAAAGCAAGTAATGATGCATGCATGCAAATATTATATCCATGTTTATTTCCCCCCCGGGGGAAAACATGGCATCGTTATTGTTAATGCTTGAGTGGTGTTGCAAAGTAGCTACGGAGATGGGGCGGTCCTGGAGGGCTTTCCCTAATATCAGTTCAGGCGTGTCTCTGTGCTTGTGCACCTATTTGACCCCCGCGACCCCTCCGTGCGTCTGCAGAGCTGCAGGCATTCCTCAATCATTTATCTCTTAGTGAATAAACATGGGGACAAAATTGATCAAACATGCAGGGAGGGGGGAGTTTGAAGGTGGATGAGGTCATTGTTGAAGAGCAACTGCTTTTTTTTTCAGTGGT
The DNA here is from genome assembly GCF_025434085.1 of Hippocampus zosterae. Taxonomy (NCBI): domain Eukaryota; kingdom Metazoa; phylum Chordata; class Actinopteri; order Syngnathiformes; family Syngnathidae; genus Hippocampus; species Hippocampus zosterae. The sequence goes on from NC_067457.1 coordinate 21,041,828, forward strand.
TTATGAGTTGCACCGGACAGAAAACTTTGTCAACAGAAAAGTTTCGGCATTTTCCGCTCACGATGTGCCGGGTTGGTGTTTGGCGAAGAATGTGTTCAAAGAGGAAAATTTTGAAGGAGGGACAGGCTAACAGATTGTTAAGGCGCCATAGTAACAAAGGGGACATTGTATGGGAGAGGGCTAGTTTGCGATAAATGAAGGCGTGCGGAGGAACGTGAGATGATGATGCATCGGTCGTCACGTTGTCTTGGGGCTCTCAACCGCCTCCTGTCAAGATAGCGGCCTGGATGAGCGTCGATAGTTAAATAATGCAGTTCGCTAACTGCCCGCCCGGCAGGCTGGCCTGGAAATCGACCGCATTGGGAGGAAGTTGTGTCGCAGTGCAAAGTTGTATTATTTAACACAGGGGTGGCCAACCCACGACTCGTTGCATGCGACTCTTTGGCTGGTTCAATGCGGCTCCCGGGCTTTCACGCGACAAGCGTCGAAAACACCTCGGCGGTGGCGCTGCCATTCAAACAAAGGCGCTAAATGCACAGAACGTACAACGTCAGCCTATCATCAATCCCGTTACTTGATTGACATAGAGGGCAACCAATCAGATGACTGAATCACCGCTCATGCGCAAACAACGGCACAAAATGCTATGCTAGTCAGCAAATGACCTTCGATGTCAAGGCAGGGGTGCCCAATACGTCCATCGCAATCGACCGGGAGCCAGTGGACTGGTCCCAATTCGACCGCAAGGGGTGGGAGGAGGAAATGGAGGGTGTGGGGGGTGGGGGGGGGGAATTTGTGTGTTTGTGTCTAGCTTTCGTTCATGTTCGGGTTGTTCCGGCTGTTGCTCATAGTGGCGTGCGTGCATATGTGCGTGAGTGCATGATTGGGCACCGCGTGCGTTTGTGTGTTTGTGTGTGTGTGTGTGTGTGTGATATGTATGATTATAAATTTAAATCCTTAAATGTTCAGTGAGGTTAATCTACTTGAAAATCATTCATAACCCATGGGCAGTGCCTGGTCCTCACTTACCTGGTTAAAAACGTTTTCTTAACTTTTGGTGTTTTATTTAATCAAAGGCAGTGTATTGGCTAAGGGCACACCCCTGTGTCTAGAAATATGTTGTTTTGTTTTTTTTAGTTCGTCAAGCAGAAAGGGTGGCCCGCGCTTTGTCTGCCTTTTTTTTAACTTGGTCCTCACTGTGCCACAAGTACAGGACTGCGTGTGTGTATATGTATGCTTGCACAATTGGGTCGATCGTGGGAAGTCGGTCGCTTCAAAGTCGTTCTTTGGGCAAAAAAGTGTGTGTGCGTGTGCGTATGTGTGCGCATGCGCTCGAGGACGGATGTATAAGATGTGGCTCTTAACACAGTAAAATAAAAAAAGGCCTCTTAGTCTGACTGGTTGGCCACCCCTGATTTAACAGTTCCCCGTAAAGGTTGTGGAATAAAGCCAACCTGCCTGGAATGCTTCTGAATGCAATGGGGGAGTGTTGTGGGCGGGGGGGTTCTTTCATCACCGTGACATGAGAAGCGAGTTAGACCTCATTTGCTTCTTAATACTTAATACTTAGTTTCTGCCTGTGCGTGGACATGCTACGCTTTCGATTCTGGCTGCACGTGTATTTTAGAGTGTGCAAAGGCAGTCATCGGTGTTTTGCCATCCCATCGACGTCCGCGTACGGACATGCATGACTTATGCAAGCCTGTCGCCCTCACTGAGCTCGACGCGTGTGCCCACTCGGCCGCCGCCGATTTGAACCGTGACATCATTGCAAGTGTACGATACATAGTTTAGTGTGACGCATTAATGGAAAAGTAATCGCGATGCCAAAAAATTAGCAAGTACACAATCCGGAATGCGTACTTTCATTTGCTCACTTGATATTCGGTAGACCTGGACGGCTTTAGATTTTTAATTGGATTGAGGGCGGTAATACAAAGCGAAGTCGGAGGCAATTTAATTTGGGCGATATTATAATGCGTTGTCCTTTGAAAATGATGATTTGGGAGGTCTTTATGCGTGTCGCATTGGAATGCCTTTGAGCACTCAGGGTTCTTTTTTGCTTTTGGCTATTTAACCAAGCTCCTGACAAAAGTTTCCGAGGCATATTCTTTCATAGCTGGAACATATATTTTGTGTCATCTTTCTCTGCTAACTCATGAAGTTCTCACTGAGGGAACAGAAATTTGCGTAAATGGCCTATGACGGTCGCTCGTCCGTGAACTCCCCGCTTAAAATTAAGAGCTAAATCATATCGCGGAAAGTCACTTTTTTATTATTTTTTTTCCTTCCTATATTTGAGTGCTCTTGTTCACATTGGTATCAGCCGAGGAATATTTTTGCGATTTATTTCAGGCACTATACTTAAAGCGCAACTGTTCTACTTGTTTTGTTGAATACATTATGATTGATTTATTCTTCCATGATATGACACACGCTAGAAAGAGCATCTTCTTTTTTTTATTTTTATTTTTATTTATTTCTTTGAGAACGTTCCCCCTTTTGTGTTTCCAGTTCAAACACCAACCCCCCCGAGCCTGTCCTCGACTCCAATAAAATCCAGAAGCACTCTTGGCATTTTCGCTCCGCTAATCCGCACAACTAATTACAACCTTTTAACAGCCTCAAATAAACACTTGTCCCTTTTGGCCCCCTGGTTGCGCGAGTGCTTCTCCGTCTTTCGTTTTATCGCAGCGTGGTGGAATCATGCAATGTGTTTTATTGATTTATTTATGTATTTTTACGTTGAGAGATAAAATGAAGATAAGATATTTCTGTCAGAGCTTGAATCCATTTCGGAATTCGGAAGTTTGCCTCATTTCAAAATAATTTTTCAGTGATGGTGTCACCGTTTTAATCACGACTGACCCTTTTGGTGGCATTCTCATCCAAATTTCAATCTTCAAATACTCCTTGGTCTGACATATGACTTGTTCTGATGTGTGTTGCGTTAGCTTTGCCCGCTACGTGATTGAATGTGACTCATGTTTCTCTCTCTCCCCCTCCTTCCCGCCTTCCAACATAACTCTGAATCACTCAATGACTCTTTTCTGCGCGGACACGTAACCGCATAGACGCCTCCACCTCCCTCTGCCAGGAGTCTTAACAGGTGGTCATTCAGATTCAGGAACGGCGCCGTGGGTGCCGTACGGATTAGAAGCGAGGAGAATGACAGTTTGAAGCATTTGGGATATTATCAGGAAGATGAGGAAGGCAGAAAAAAAATCAAGTGAAATCAACACGTTGGGTGTATTTAAATGGGCATGGTTATGATGCTTCGGGCAAAAAAAAAAAAAAAGAAAAAAAAATCAAGGGAGCATACCTGTTTGTGGCTGCGCCGCTGTTTTTCCACACATGAAATATTTAAAGTTAAAAAGGATCCCTCGTGTTTGAACTGTCAAATCTGAGCAGTACAGGCAGTGGTTTAGCGCCGCGTAGCAAGGAAGTTCATCTTACATCTAACCTGCTGCTAAGTTGCCATGTTCTTCCCCCTAGGCCTTTGTGGGTTCTCTCCGTCTGCTGCCGCTACTCCCCCCCCCCCATTCCCCTCGCACTAAAACACGCTAATTGGGTTAATTAGAGACGAAATTGCCTGGAGATATAGTGCCGGTGTTAGCGGTGGCCTGTATTTTTGGTCCCGTTTCTACTAAGCAGTCCAACCGGGTTCAGTATCTCAAAAATTGCAAAAACTCTCAAAATAAACACACGGTAACTTTTTTTAATGAATCCTTCCACTCTGTAATGACAGTGTTAAAATTCTCTTCCAACGCTTGTATTCTGGAAACGGCACGAATACCAACACCCAATACTAGATGCCCTGCCATTGTTGTTTGTTTGTGTGTGTGTGTGTGTGTGTGTGTGTTTTTGTTGAAACTGTGCCTCGTTCTACTTCTATCATCCACCGAGCCATACATTTTTTATAACCGCTTGTGCTTTTTTCCGGGACACCGGATGTGGAAACTACACTTTACTCGTGACACTTAAATGGAAGTAGTGATGAGGTCATCCAAGTTGCCCAAAACAACCCAAGCATATTTAGCACAGTGGTGTTTTACTTTTGACGGTCATGAATATTTGAGAGAAAAAAAAACAACAACAACAAACTTTTAAACATTGCTTTCTGCAATATAAATTGCACAGATTATAATATTTATCCGTTGCGGGCTTGGCCCATTGTACCAAGATGTGACAGACGCCTACACTTGAAGCCACAATTACCGTATTTTCCGCACTATTAGACGCACCGAAATGCATTCAAATTTTTTCTAAAGCCGACAGTGCACCTCATTATTTTGTCATTTTATGTTAAGAGTTCTTTTGATGGCGGCGCGGGCACCCGTAGCGGCTCCTCCTCCTGTTGTCTGTTTAAGAGGGAGGAAACACAGCACATTTGACAATAAAGTTGTACTTGATACTTGATAATCCGATGCGCCTTATATATGGATCAATATTCGGATTTCTTGGACAGAGTATTTGAAATGTTCTGTCCAGCTGCAGCGGTTGTTAAAGCTCAATATCGATAAAGCTGTATTGTATTGTATTCCATTTAGCTCCGTTCCATCTACTGGATGCATAATGCAACTGCAGCCACTATTTTAGCTTCTATCCTATGCGCTTTGTAATGCGGTGCGCCCTACATAAGGAAACCGTTTTAAAATAGGCTATTCAGTGAAGGTGCGCCTTATACTCCGAAGCGCCTTATAGTGCGGAAAATACGGTGATAATGCTGTGTGTGTCCTGGTTCAGCACGTTCTTTAGATAAAGTGCCCCGTTTGAAGTTAATGCGCTCTGCTGCTACCGCCGCTATTACAGTCCTGCTGCGTGCGCGCCTCCGTGACAAAGTGGGTTTCCTGTCACCATTCCGATGGCACGTGTGCCCGCTCGTGCGAATGGGTTTGATTTGCGTCCGTGTCCATTTTTACAGAGCATTTGTCTTTTACGTGCCTGTTTGTGTTTTTATGTGACACTTCAATTCCCTGTCGATTTATCCTTTTTTTATCTGTCCCACGGCGGTACTGTATAACTGCATTGCCTTTGTTCGGCTCCATCTTATCGGCCCTCGCATGTCTTTAAGCGGCGGAGTCAACAGGAAGATCATTTCTCATGTGAAGTGCTGAGAATCAAGCCGCCCGCGTGCCGTGTTGCCAACCTGCCTGTGTCGATGGTAAATTCACGCCGAGCTCCAGGCTGATTTGTCTTCAATATTTAGGGGGCAAGTGAATAAGTGGTGTCCTCAGGCATCAACAGGATCCTGCTGAAAACGTCTCAATTATTCATCTTGTATATGCGTAATGCATGTTTTTAAATCCAGTGACAGAAAGTTTCAGACCCTTCTTTACCTTACCATGTTGGGGGGGAGGGGGAGCAATGTCAATATATAAAGAGCGGTGATTGAATGCCTAGATTCTCAAAAAAATAAAAAATGGCTTTTTCTGCAACATAAAGCTCCTTCGTTAGGTGGTACAGAGCTTAAAGTTTTACTGAAATTGCAATACATATATTGCAATATACCTGTATATACACATTTTTTATGCAGTTATGCTTTAGGAAACATTTGTCTGAATTTTGGAGGCCTTGGAACAAATTAGGGCATTTATCATTATTATAAATTGGGGCATTTATTCATCAGCCTGACTGCTGTCAGGCTGATGAATAAAAAATAACAATCATAATAATAATAATAATTAAATGATGTGAAGGAAAATTGTAAATAGTACTGTGATTTATCCATTTGTGTTCATATTGTATTTAATTGAAAGATGTTTGTTGTTGTTTTTTTTTCTCTTCTTTCTACATACATTCTTGCTGCTGGAGGCTGTAAATTTCCCCATTGTGGGACAAATAAAGGATATCTTATCTTATCTTATCTTACATGGAAAACGCGTCTCGACTTAAAAATTTCTTTTACTTCTTTTTTCTTTTTTTGACTATTACTTAGAAATTTCTTCCAGAACCAATTAATTTCGTAATTAGAGGTACCCCTGTATTTATGTATGTAGAGACACACATCATCGTGGTGGAAATGGGCTTGTATGCATGTTTGATGGTCTTGTAATATTATGAATACAGTATTGTGATTTGGCAACATGAAATCTATTTTGTCACCAATTGCAGAATATAAAAAAAAATCAACTTAAAAGTCGTGTACATTGACGTTAGTTTGCAAATATTCCATTTTCCTGTCAGAGTCTACCATTGAGGGTTACCACATTCTTTCCCCTTCCTCCTGCCGTATCATATGCAGCCTGTTTAGAGTCTCCATGCCCTCTTCCACTCCTCTCTTGTAGGGGAGGGATAATACCTGGACAATAGCTGGCCCAACTAAGCATCGGCAGACTCCGGGCTTATCCAGGTCTCGGTGCTCTCGCTTCAGCTTTTTTTTTTTTCTTTGGAGCTCGGCAGTTGGCTCAGTGTCGACTGGCTGATAAGTAGCCTGTGGGTCACGGGGAGGACAGCCAATGTGCCGGGCACTAATCCTAGCATGAAACTATAGAATATTACGAAGGCGAATTATAAAAATGAGCCCCTTTCAGTGGGGTGGATTAAAGCCGTTCCCGTCTTTGTTCTGCGTGGGCATCATTGTGTTACTGAGAACCGTCTTTCACCAGAGAGAGCTAGCGTTCTCTATGGGGGGATATTAGGTACAAGAAAAAAAAATGAGCCTCTTTATGTGGTTAAAAACAACAACAGGAAGGAAAAAATACTCCAAAAAAATGAAAGCGTGAGGGATCCTTTGGTCTTTGGAATGTTCCCCTTTGAGACAAAGCTTTTGTTACATAAAGAGAAGAGAGTGCAGTTTGATTTATTTGGGCACTTTGCTGGAGGCTACATCTCAATTATACTTGCCGCTGTTGTTACTGCACACGTATAATGTTTACTCATTTCAGTTTCGGAACAAGCCCGGGAGGAGGAGAAAAAAAAAAAACCCAAAACTTTTCCCATGTCAAGAGTATATGAAATCCTTCTTGAGCTTTGAGACGTCGAGAATTCATGCATCCATTTTCGACCACGTAATGCACTATTGGAATATACTGTACATTATTTTTTTTTTTAGATTACCAGAATATGATCTGCACATTTTAGTTTTGAGGTAAAAAAAAATATTCATGGAAGTAATTGATGTTTGCTAAATATTTTTTAGCAAAGCATGGCTACTTTGGCAAACCTTGCTCATTGTTGTGCATGTGTGTACCTTTTTTTTTTGGTCAGAAAATAGTCTTGTTTGAACGTAATCAACTTCTTCCATCCATCCATTATCTGAAGCGCTTAATCCTCACTAGGGTCGCGGGGGGTGCTGGAGCCCATCCCAGCCGTCTCCGGGCAGTAGGCGGGGGACACCCTGAATCGGTTGCCAGCCTATCGCAGGGCACACATAGACGAACAACCATCCACACTCACACTCACACCTAGGGACAATTTAGAGCGTCCAATCAGCCTGCCACGCATGTTTTTGGAATGTGGGAGGAAACCGGAGCACCCGGAGAAAACCCACGCAGGCCCGGGGAGAACATGCAAACTCCACACAGGGAGGCCGGAGCTGGAATCGAAACCGGTACCTCTGCACTGTGAAGCCGACGTGCTAACCACTGGGCTACCGGGCCGACCAACTTTTTCCATTTGTGGCTAAATACTCCGGAGAATATGATATGGGAGACAAATAACACATACACATACCTCACCTTGTACAATGATAACTGCGCCGCAAAGTGCTGACGTGCACATCCGCTAACTTTTTAGCTGATGTTGAAGTCACCGTATGCCGGAAGGTCCCGAGGGTTGTGAGCTGGGGGTCTTGCGCCATCGCCAGCACGTCCTCATGGGATGCGTTGTTGTAGTGGGGGTACATTGTGCATCTGCAAGGCAAAGTGTGATCCAAGCTCGCCGATTTATTATTATTTTTTTCCTGATGTAACATAGGATCGGACCATGTGGCTTTCGGGTTAGTGTTGAACGAGCTGGATGAACGAGTTTTGCCTTTTGTGAAGTGCTGGCATCAAATCTCAATTCTATGTGCGTGTCATGGGTTTTGATTTTGTCTTTGAGGATTTTTGGATTGACTTGTAATATTAATTATAAAATCACAAAAGTTTGTAGATTGCCTGTAAATAGCACAAGGCCTGATAGAAGAATATCAATGTGATCTTTTTTTGTGTTTCCAAGGTCTCTCTTTTTCTTTTTTTTTTTTTCCTGTTCAGAGGCTGAAAGACCAAAACATAAATGTTCCCATATCCAAATCGTCCCCGTTAATGATGAGCAATCATTTACGAAACAACCTTTGGATTAGTCACGGCTGCTATTGTGTCACAGCGATCGGTCCGAGCTAATAGAGTGAGCTCGACTCTGTCCATGTTTTCAAAGTCCCATTTGCGACTGTTTTGCTTTTCCCGTTTTACCTCCCCCCCCCCTTTTTTTTTTTGGACTACCGCCTCTCGTTCTTTGTTCTGTGTTTTCCCCAGAGACCCATTAGTGCGCCTTTTGATTACATGACTTCTGTAGTCATTGTGTGATCAGACTGCCAACTATTTCTTCAGAGTCGCTGACATGACGTCTCACTAAGGAACATTCATCCCTTGGCGTTTCACCACTGTGTTCATTCATTTGCGCTCATGTTCACTCCTCCCCCACCCCTCCCCACTGTCATCATTGTTTGCCAGCTTTCCTCCATTTCATCCCCTTTTTTCTCCGCCCCCCCCAAAACCCCCCCCCCCCACACTTTCCTTTTCACCCTCCTTTGCTGATTAGTTTCTCTCCAAGTGTCTCGCCTCAGCCTTTCCCTCAGCAGTTCTCCTGCAACCTTGCCCTCTGACGCTCTAATCTCCTTCCAAAAGCCTCCATGTTTATCTGCTAAGCACAGAAGCACGCTATGGGCAGCCGTTGGTGTTAACCCAAAAAACAATAAAGTTAAGTGTTTAGTAAATGATCTCTCACGGCACGTCAAGGCTTCAGTTTGTGCACTCCAGCCGCGGCACTGCGGTTGGCTTTAGGGGGGGAGACCTTAAAAAAAAGTACAAAAGTTCTCTCCTGATGACCTCTGAGCTATTTGTCTTCCTGAAAGCAAGCCGCTGTTCCTTTCAAGATTGGGTTTTTCTATCGAGGTTGGGAAATAGGGATGAACCCATTTACAAAGAAACCGCAATTTTTTTCAGCATCGATTGAATAAAGACAACATGCTGGCCATAATTTCAGTGCCACCTTAGATGGTTTCTTAAAGGGGCGGTTCGCCCATCATGACCGAGTGGATCGCCATTCTTAAAATGTTCATTATGAACAAAAGGAGTGGTTTCATAACATGACTTGTGGATAATGAATGCTTTAGTCTGATTTAACCACTTAGAACGCGCCCTGTAGTTAGGACGGTGTGTGTGGCATGTCAAAGTAAACGTCCAATGAAAGTAATGGAATAAAATAAGGGGCGCACATTTTAGGAGAATGGTGACTTATAATAGCGTGTCAAAATTTCATTTGCTAATTTTCATGGTGACATGAGTCTGAGGATGCCAAAGGCACTTCGTAGTCAGCAAGACCCTGTGGCACACCATTTTAGTTGCTATTTGAGCTGTCCATGGTCCTGAAAATTGCGATTTAATCCTCCCCTTTACAGGGTGCACAGTCATGCTGCTGAAATGTATCTGGCACACATCAATGACGATAAAGTCTTCAACAGGCACTATTAAAAGGTAGCAGTAAAATAACGCGCTAAGTTTGACAAGCCTGCGTGTCGGAGTCAATGTTTTTTATTTCACTCTTGCGGATGTCGCTTGTCATATTGCATTTCCACGATTGCACTTTTAAAACCGTTGGCAGCGGAAGGCTTTTTATTTACTCTTCGTCGTGCACCCTCGACGAAAATATTTATCTGATCGTGTTTTCTTTCTGCAGTGGTGCTGCTGAATTCTAAAGAGACTCAAGCGGAGCTGGGCTGGACCTCGTATCCCCCCAACGGGGTGAGTCGGCATCTTTTGTTTTCGTGGCCTGTGACTATTTTTTTTGTGTGTTTTTTGTGTGAAAGAACCGATTGCATTGCTGCGTTTCGTAGCCCGCGTCATCCGACTTTGCCATCCTTTCTCACCTTGTTAGTCTCCGTGTCTCTGAGTGAGTGCACATCGCTGCATCCGTTAGTGATAAAAGCAAAGCCACTTTTATCGCATTTATCGGAACCAAAGGGTGCTTAACAAAGAAACGCCAACGGCGATTTGGTATTTACATCCGGTACGAGTTTACACATGCGAATGTGACGGAGCTTCTCATCCCACCCCGTCCGCTGATTTACACTTTGACTCCTGTCGAAAACGGTTTGTTGGCAGGCCGGCGGGGTTTGAGAGCTAAGCGCAAAAAAAAACACAAGCGTTTTCACGAGATTGCATCCACTCGCCGTGCTGCCTGTCAGATTGGCCCGCTCGATGAAAGAATCAATTGATGCATCAATCGCTCCACTTCTAAAAAGAACATTTGTCACCGTGGCGGTTAGTGTTGTTGAGCACAAGAGCAGTACTAACAAGCCATTTTCGATGCTTGCTCTGCTGCTCGACTGTGCAGAGAAGAACTCTTCATCGATAGTTGAATCCATCATAGATTGCGCTGGACCCACACCGAATCTTGAGTCTTCACCTTATTGAGGCATTTAGGACAATTTTATGCTTCCAACTTTATGGGCACATTTTTTTTTTTAGCTCTAGTGCACAAAGCACAAGCCAATAAGTGATGACTCCATACTTGATTCCGTTTACGTTTCCTGCAGCTCTCAAAATACTTGCGTCCATCTAGAATAAACTCCCTTTGCGTGACTTTAAGCATTTCCATATTTTAAATTGGAGCATTGCTGCGGTTTCGGTTAATCATCAGTCAAACTCCCGCACACAAAGGAAAATATTTGCAATCGCAATTTTAAACATTTTAAGAGCTACTCGTAGCATTCTTGCGTAATTGCTGAAAGATTCACGATTCTCTGTAAAACAAATGAATAAGATGCCATGATCTGTATTTTGTTTCGGGTTTGCATTTGGGTTTGTCTCATGACATGTGTCTTGTTTGATTGTGGTTCATGCCTTGTCCTACGCCACAACTTAGACCCGCTTTCATGTGATCTACACCGAAAGTCTCGTAAAGCCCAGTCAGGCGGAAATTCCTAAACACGGTAAACTAGACTTGCCTCATGAAATTACACTTGCACGAAACTGGAAGATGAGGCAGTTTTTTTACGCCGAGCGCATGTGCGCCTATCGATGAGAATAGGACCGCTAGTGTCCTGTTCCACTTTCACTTGGTTCCAATTAAAATTCGAAGCCAGAAATATTCACTCAAAAAATCAGCAAAACACTTGACGAAAAGTTCTTTAAAAAAATACCCGCACATGACAAGTTTGGAATGTCTCTCATTGTTTCTCACCCCCTGACCCCCCCTCCAGTGGGAGGAGATAAGCGGCGTCGATGAAAAGTACAAGCCCATCCGCACCTACCAGGTGTGCAATGTGATGGAACCTACCCAGCAGAACAACTGGCTGCAAACCGGCTGGGTGGCACGTCGGGGTGGCCAGCGCATCTTCGTGGAGCTTCAGTTCACACTTCGCGACTGCAACAGCATTCCCGGCGTGGCGGGCACCTGCAAGGAAACCTTCAACCTCTTGTACGTGGAATCGGACAGGGACCTCGGCGCCGTGACCCGAGAGGACCGCTACACCAAGATTGACACCATCGCCGCCGACGAGAGTTTCACGCAGGGCGATTTGGGCGAACGGAAGATGAAGCTGAACACAGAGGTACGGGAGATCGGTCACCTCAACCGTCGGGGCTTCCACCTGGCGTTCCAGGATGTCGGGGCCTGCGTCGCTCTGGTGGCCGTGCGGGTGTACTACAAGCGCTGCCTCGCCACCGTCCAGAACCTGGCCATCTTCCCCGACACGGTAGCCGAGGCGGCTTTTTCCACGCTGGTCGAGGTGCGCGGCAGCTGCGTCAACAACTCTGAAGTGGACGCCGATAGCCCCCCCAGGATGCATTGCAGCGCCGAAGGGGAATGGCTGGTCCCCATTGGGAAATGCAGCTGCAGTGCGGGTTTCGAGGAGGGTCACAGCAGCTGTGAAGGTAGGAAAGCGTCAACGGCGTGTGCGCAAACGGCCACAACGAGCTTGCTGTCATGAAAGGAGGAAAAAAATCAAAACAAAACAATGAAAGATGTTTTGTATCGACAGTATAAAAAGTGTCTAGTGATTTCAAAATGTTCTTTCACGCCACAACGATGTGAGGCAGATGAGTAAGCCGGAATAAAGAACCAGCCACGGAACAAAGACATCCTCGCAAATACAATAGCGCCGATTTTGCTTTAAGAAAATAAATTTGGCGGTGAGGTCATATGCTCGAAGAGAGTTGATTTTCGTCCGTAGAGGAAAAAATAACCGCCTTTGTCCTGTATTACTGCCGTATAGACGATGTTTTTCTGTGCCGCAGCTTTCATCTTCGCACGCACACATTAGCTGTGTTGATGACACAGAATAGCAGCGCAATCACGTAATTACACATCGGCATCAGAATAGACGGCTCATCTTGGGAAGGGGGGTGAGAGTACCGATTTATCTCACGGGGTCAAGGGTCGCCCGGCTTTCTGATCAGAATTATGACTCCACAATATGGCGGCTACACCGCCCACCTTTTCGTTAGCGTTGACATCAGCAGTGTCGGCTGCGTCATCAAATCAGTCACGTAACCACAATACATGTGCGCATCCAGAAAGATGCCCCCCCGCACCCCTCCAAAAAAATGGCATTGTTGCAAATCTCCCAAGACGTGACATGTGAGGCGTCACAATCCGAATGTGCTTGTGAATTCTGTGAGCGATCATGGTGACGAATGTACTTTGCCCTCATTCTGTTGAAAACCACACCTTCACTTTTGGCATTTACATCCAGCCAAAAGGACGCACACACATTCACGATCTGCCGTGCGTAGGGTGGGGTGATATGCCGACGTAGAAAGAGACGGAAAAGAACGTTCATCATAGTCGAGCAGACGTCAAAATTCCCGGCAATGTCTTGTGGGTGTTGGAGTCACGGGGTGCTACTTAGCACACGGTAATTTGGGCTTTTTTAAAATTCTCTATTGAACATCGGCACGAAACTCTCAACAGATCTTCTTCAAGTGTTTCGCGACTCCAGAGCGAATGCGCTCAGTGTCTCAGCGCAGGTCAATAATATTGAAGAGCCTTTGAGTCGCGACCGATAATGTGCGCGAGCTGTATTGCGCGGTCGAGGATTATTAGCACATGCGATGTTAGCGGTCACGCCAGTCCACACTGGATTAACTGCACGGTTAACGGCGTCAGTCATATGCAACTCTGAAAAAATATTCTCACTGGGATTGTAGCTGTGAACATTTTTTTTTCGAGGAAACATACTTTATGTGGGAGGCCTTGGGATCAAATCTCTTGAGAATTGAAGTCAATTACAATTTACGCGCTCGCTTTTGGCTGTGGAACCGTTTAAAAAAAAAACAAACGAACAAAAGAAAAGTTCATGAGCTCTTCAGGGTCATTTGCCGATGACGCTTGAAGTGGAATAACCGCAAATGAACGTGCAGGAATGGATACATGGAGGCTACCTTGGTACCGTTCATAAAAAAATAATAATTAAAATAAACATTTATTCCCATCGTACAGGAAAAAAAAGAGCGTGGCGCCACTTTAGTGGCCTCTTGTAAAACAAATGCGCAGCGGGACACTCTGGCAAATTTGCATATCTGCTCGCTCAGCATGAAGACGTACGAAATGAAGATGTACAAGAGGAGGTGGGGGGGGGAAAAAAAGAGTATTAAACCGAGTTAGGGAGTCGAGCATTCGTGGTTTTTGCCGGCTGGCGCACTCTTCATCATATATCTTCGGCTTTATACCGATGGCTGCACACATGTTCTCCAGTCTCATTATGAAATGATGAAACACCGCCAGCCGCTCCGGTCTGAGGCGAAAATAAATTATGTAATAATTCACCTCGCAAGCGCCGTGTTTTTTTTTTCTTTCCCCCATACCAGCGTTTCGGTCACACTCTCGCATAGTTCCTTCCTTTTCTAATTAAGGCAGCCCGGTCTCTTTGCGATGTAATTACCGCTAGTGTGGCGCATGCCTTCAGCACATTCTCTTATCTTTCTGTTGTTTGCTGCTCAACAATCCAGCTCCTGGCGCCCTCACCGCCCCGCTGTTTCTTCTTGTCGCACCCCCCCCTCCCAAGCCCCCCCCCTCTCACACTTCATCACTTCTCTGACCTATTTACCCCCCATGCACTCCCGGGTGCCGCAGAAGTGAACGCTTGAATTTTTGTCCCAAGTGACACTTCTCGACGGCATCTGGGGACGTCTGTTTTGGATTTCGGGCTACCTCGCTGTTTTTCTGTCTCCTGCCCTCTTACTTGATTTGCCCCCCCACCCCCCGCCCCCTGTTGAGACCATGTGGCAGGGTGAGGCGGGTGGAGAGGCAGGTTAACTAGCTGAAATCTGCTCTCGAAGCTGCAGTTTGTGTGTGTGTGTGTATGTGTGTGTGTGGGGGGGGGGGGGGGGGGAGGATGTTTATGCGTGATTGGCACCAGTGCTCAATCATCTTCCTGAAGTTGTTCCACTCATCTTCTCGCGTCATGCCCTCTCTTACTCATCTTGTTGTAGGTCATGAGCAATCGTTACTCTCAAACTTTTTGCGCAGCTGGTGTCCTCCTGTAACTACTTTCGCCGTTAATATGGTTTCCGTCTTTTGACGCCGTAAGAACCTTCAACTCAAGAGGAAATTGCACTCCGACGAGTAATCGACTTTGTTCCATTCGTTGGAACAACTGGAACCGAAACATTGATGAAGATGAATAGGAAATAAATAGGAAAAGGGGAGAAAAATGGAAAGCTTAATGAAAACAAATGAAAACTGCCGGGGAGGAGGTGGGGGGGGGGGGGGGGAATAAAAGCACTCCCTTCGGCCTGAGGCTCTGAGCCAAATGTCTTCGCATTAAAATAAACACTCAATCCAACCATAAAATTGTAGTCAACTTATTTTAGTTGAGATATCAGAGAGGTGTCAAACATATGGCCCGCGGGCCGGAATCGGCCCCCAAGGAGGTTCGGTCTGGCCCGCGGCATAATTTCAAAGTGAAAAAAATGCATTAAAGGCGGAATGAATGTTTTAAATAAAATGCAATTCCTGGATTATCCGCTAGGGGGCACATTGTTTTGATCACAGTAGAAGACAACATTGTTTTGATCGGGGAAGAAAACAGCAGTCTCATTCTGTCACCGAGATAGACCCAACGCAGCAAAGTGCCAATCAATGCTTCTTGAAACCAAAACAAAGGAAAGATGAGATTTTGGTGATTCATAGCTCTGTATGGTATCATGTTAATGGTTCGGCCTACTTGACATTCCGTATGTGGCCCACAATGTGAAATGAGTTTGACACCACTGTTGTAGACGTCCCGCGCTTCACGGTTAAGATGGAAGTGCAGTCACTCGGTCAGCAGACAAAATTGTGAGGATGCACAGGTATATCTATTATTGTTGCGTTTTTTTTTGTTTTTGTTTTAATTACATCTTGAATTATTGACGCATGTAAATATGATCATGACATGAATAGCATCATACTCGTCTTTTTCAACTGGACAAAAGATTTTGTTCACCCTCTCGATTTGAAGTCTGCGTTAGGCTAGCAAGCAGCTAACCAGCTAGCCACTTAAGCTTGCTCAATAACGAGTTCGTTAGTAACGCGCCTCTACAATTGCAGGGGTCCGATTACATTTATAATTTGAACTAAATCGCGCTTTCCAGCTGACAGCGATTCCGGTGGTCAGACGTGACATTCAGGGAGCTTGAAGGTGCTACCCCACCGTGGCCCCCATCCCTCAAAGAGAGCCCTCTCTTGACCATTTGCATTTGAATTCCATTCATTCATTCATCTTCCGAGCCGCTTGATCCTCACTAGGGTCGCGGGGGGTGCTGGAGCCTATCCCAGCTGTCTTCGGGCAGTAGGCGGGGGACACCCTGAATCGGTTGCCAGCCAATCGCAGGGCACACAGAGACGAACAACCATTCGCACTCACACTCACAACTAGGGACAATGTAGAGTGTTCAATCAGCCTGCCACGCATGTTTTTGGAATGTGGGAGGAAACCGGAGCACCCGGAGAAAACCCACGCAGGCCTGGGGAGAACATGCAAACTCCACACAGGGAGGCCGGAGCTGGAATCGAACCCGGTAGCTCTGCACTGTGAAGCCGACGTGCTAACCACTGGACTACCGGGCCGCCCATTTGAATTCCAGTCCTTCTGAAATATTAATCAAACCCATTTGTCTGTGAACTAATTTGGCGAAAAAGTATTGTTTCCCTGACACATCTTGTTATGTCGAGACTAAGCCCCGCTTGAAATGTTTTTTTTTTCCCCCAGTCTGGCAACCAACTTTCCCCGTCCCTCTCGCTTCGTTTGATGAAGTTTTTAACAATTGTCGAAAGTCCATTCGTTATGTCCTCCTTAATCCAAAATGTTGGTGACGCGCTCGCCGCCACATTTTTCACCCTTTCTCTCTATACCAGATTTCCTTGGCCATGTGCCCGATTTGCCCATCTGGTCCTCCTGCTTCCCTCCATCCTTCCCCATCCATCTCTTCACAAGCAGCATCCCAGACTTCTGTTAGTCATCTCTTCCACCTGCCTTCACTTTAAATAATTCGCTGTCTCCTGGGGTATCGGGTGGCGGCGGGGTGGGGGGGGGGGCGGAATCTCATATATTTGTTAGGCTAGCCCGCTAAGCAACATGTGGCAACTGGACTCACAGCCCGACAAACTCTCAC
This sequence comes from Hippocampus zosterae, assembly GCF_025434085.1. NCBI lineage: Eukaryota > Metazoa > Chordata > Actinopteri > Syngnathiformes > Syngnathidae > Hippocampus > Hippocampus zosterae. The sequence continues at coordinate 21,058,627 of NC_067457.1, forward strand.
TCACTCTCATGTCAATGTCGAGCGATTGCCACGTGAAATATCTCGGGCGATTGAAAATGTTCAATTCAAACGTTCATTCATCTCCGACTTTTATTTACCATCGAGGCGGTTGAGGAAAAGAATGGAGTCGAGAGACAAACGGGGTCATGATGAGTGCGGATGAGATGTGAACGTTGGTGGAGACAAACAGCGCCGCGGTGCCGAAGCGAACTGTCAGGGAATTCTTGTGCTGTTTGTTCGTCGCTTTGCAAGAGAGACGAATGCATAAAATATGAGTTGTAAAAAGCCGGCGGACGCAATCGAATGAGCCCACAATGGTGGTGTGGAAAAAAGGGAGGCGCTGACTCCAAAGTGAAAAGGAAGGCGAACAATGGGCGGAACGGAATAAAAAGTCAAATGAGAGAGTTGCGGATGAGAGAGAAATTCGAAGCTCGGGGGGACTCTTAAAAGAGAAAATTTAAAGAAAGGTTAATCACGAAGGAGATCCGAGGCCGCGTTTGAGTGGCGGTGCAAAAAGTTATAGGAAACAAAGAATTTGTCACAACCAGCGCGACGACGGGTTGAACATGCAAATGAGAGGGCATTACCGCCTGTCCCACTTTGAACACCCCCCCCCCCCCCCCCCCTGCCAGACCTCATGCATTAAATACGTCCGACCTGAATGCATTCAAGAGCAGGTCGGCTCCCCAGCTTTTCATCACTTTGCCAGCTCGCGCGATGTGACGTTCTCGTTTCATTTCCGCAGACGAGCGTCCGAAAACATCCAAGCTGCAAGGGAAATAAAGATTTAGACGCCAACGTCCGAAATTTACTCGCGTTTTGGCGCTTGGTTTTCTGTTCGAGTTCCGAGGGGGCCCCTTCCGCGAACCCCGGATCGATTAAAAAAAAGGATTCATTTTCGGTGAGAGGCCATTGTGGAGCAATTGCCCTGCTGTTCCACAATCACCCCCCCCCTCCCTCCTCCATTCAACCTCCACTAATAACTTTCCATCTGTTGAAAATTGAAGTGGGATCTGTGTATGGCTGCTATCTGCCCCCACTTAACCTCGGAGAAATGTACTTCTTAGTAGAACAGTGGAAGAAAATGAAAAGATGGCGACCTGAGGCCGGTGAACAAACACAACGATTATGAAAGAGGCCTCGGCAGGAAATATTACGCAATTATTATTCTTTTTTTTTTTTTGCTAGAATCTGATGAGGGCTTTTATTTTTAGAATTATTCTTTTTTGTTGGGAAAAATAAATGTATTTTTTTTTTCATTTGTCTATGACCAGATTGATCGAAATTCCCCCAAATTTTGTGGCGGTCCCGGAAGAGAAAAAATGTTAATCGCGGCTCATTGAATCGATTTGATCGAAATTCCCCCAAATTTTGTGGCGGTCCCGGAAGAGAAAAAATGTTAGTCGTGGCTCATTGAATCGATTTCTCACTTGTTTGTCAGTCTGGTGTGAATTGAACATTCCTCCCCAGAATAAAATGGGCACTGACCGCTCATTTGTAACCTCTCCTGTCATCCTCCATGAACCAGGAGGTAGCCTGATAAATAATTAGGAAAAAAAGGTGGAAGGAAGGAAAAAAAAGGCTCTATTAGTGTCATTATGGTTCCTGAAGGTTATCCTGGCACATGACTTTGACATGTTTGCTTCCTCCTACTGAACAGTAAAACATCATCACGACCGAACCAAAAGGACAGTTTGCTTTGTGATTTTTTAGACCATGCGTGTTTTAAACATTGTTGTTGATCTTAACCGGATGCTACTCGGCTTTGTTTGTGTCGGCTGGCCGTCTCCGTACTCGCATCTTGGCTGAGGGGCCCCTGTCATGCCCCCGAGGCCTGCAGCATCTTCATCCCCCCCGCCTCCCTTATTTTGTTCTCATTTGTTGCACCTTCCCCCTCCCTGACGCATTGATCCACGCCGCATCCCAAGTTGACCGGATGACATTTGCAGGGACAGCTCAATCGCGCGCAGACGCATGCGAGCGCCATTTCTCGGAACGGCGCATTTTGCATCCAAGTGTCCCACACGTGCGCGTTGGTATTCGTGACTTCAAAATCGAACCGCACGCCGTACAGTATGCCTGATGAAGCCGGGTGGGGGCTCATGTGCATTACTTAGTCATTACCCAGCCATCTGTTTGTTCCGCCTCAGCTCCGACTAAACACGTGCTTTGTTGTGATGTACAGTTCAGGCAGAGTTCCGCAAACACCCAGCCGTGCTCATACTGATGAAACAACCCCCGAATCCACTTCGGATGGACAGACCTGTTGCCACACGGGCACAAATGCTTGCGCCTCACCGTAGGTTCAAGGTCACCTGCTTTTTTTTCTTCAACGTTTATTTTATTTTTCAAAATACCGTATTTTCCGCACTAAAAGGCGCACCGGATTATGAGGCGCAATCTACAATGCATCCACTAGATGGAGCAACGTTCCTTCCGTTCGACTCGAGAGGCGTTCATGACCGTCTCCGAAAAACGTAAATTAAAGGTTACTTCATTGAAACTACGAAAATTGAAAATAATGCATCAAAACAGAAAATCAAGCGAGGAAATTACTAAAAATCTATATATATTCTACATATATTTATTTTGGCATTTCCTTTGAGCGTAGCTCTCGCAGAACGATAAGATGTCAGTCAAATTTAGTAGACTGGACTGTCTCAGAAGTGTTTATTTATTCCTTTGTTGTGTACTGCATTCACAAATGAGGATATCACAAAATAAATTCTGTAGGGGGGGCTATAGAATTGTGATTCCCCCCCCCCTTGATTTTCAGTTTTGATGCATTGTTTTTAATTTTCGTCGTTTCATTGAAGGAATCGTTAATTGATGTTTTTCAGAGGCGATCATGAACGCCTCTCGAGTCGAACAAAAGGAGCGTAGCTCCATCTACTGGATGCCTTATAATCCAGTGCGTCCATCTTGGGGGGTCGTCATATTACCGTAATGCCCATAGACAAGGTGCACCGGATTTTAAGGCGCTCTGTGAGCTTTGAAGAAAATTGAAGGCTTTTCTGTGTGCCTTATAGTGCGGAAAATACGGTACTTTTTTGTCAAAGCAAAACTGATAGGATGCTTCTGGTGTATTAACACAAAAATATATTAGTAACACGCACATAAGTAAGTCAGCCCATATTGTTATCTTTTTTTTTTTCTCGGCTTCTTTGTTCAACTTCAGAAAAAAAAAATGAAGTACCGATAGATCAAATGTCGAATTTGTAATTTTTTTCCCTCCCTATCACCCATAATGCCGCGTGGACACGCCATTGAGTGAGCTGCACCGTGTGTATTTGCACAGTTTGAACAATCAGACTCGGGCGGCGTGGAGTAGGCGGATAAGGCGGGCATACGCTCGTTTGTGTATATTTCTGCTTGGCAACAGATTGTGCAAACGCACACCTCGTCATGGACAAGAAATTACCCGATGTTCTGCTCAGGCCCGACATGAATGTGCAAACACGATATGCACAAACGTAAAGGGATTCACCTCACTGATTTTCTTATTGTTTACGCCGACTGTTGGCTCTTATCAATTTTCCTTGGATGTCCGTAATGTTGACTTTGTAAAATGTATGATGATGGAACTCATATAAGCCGAGCTCATTTAATTGCCTATGTTATGGATCGTGTTTGCCGCGTTTCTTTTTTTTTTTTTGCACTGAGAAGCCACATGACATCTGCGCCCGATCAATCGTGTTTGTTAGGTGGAAGCCGGCCCCGCCGACTGTGATGGATGACATATTTATGAAGCCCCACCGAGTCCATGATTAAGGAGTGCAAGTATCATCCAGTTAGACAAAGAGAAAGACCGGCGGATTAAATAGAGGACAGACCAAAAAAAAAAATGGAGTATGGAGGGAATGATTGATGACTCGAGGCAAGGATGACGTGGGGATTCGGGGGAGGAAGTCAAGGGTTGGGATGAAAAAAAAAAAACAGGGCTGCCTGCTCAGAGTGGAAGGTCAAAGTCAGCGGGAAGCGTTGGAGTCCTGCATGGACACTCGCATGCACATTTGTTCTCAATTATTGATGATTAAAAAACTAACCACTGGACCACCAGGGCCCCCCTTGTTATAACCGCACCCACAAAATCATATCTCATTACCCATAAATCGGGATAACTCTGAGCTCTCTCGTTATGACTGTTTTCAATGTTTTCCCGATTTTGCTGTTGCCTTAAAGTGAAGTCGCCTCCATAAACCTTTTTACGAGGTCCCCTTGTTCATAATAAAATAGCAGAGGAAAAGTGTCACCAAAAGCTTATTTTCCTTCTTTCGGTCTCACTGGGATGCTCGGCGTGTCACGGCTGCCGTTTTGTGAGTAGCAGCTCGGTTAGCAATTTACATTTTTCATAATTTGTTTATCACACGCAGACGGTCCAAACTTTGCTGCTTTGCGGCACGTCAAATTATTGATTCAAAGAAAATGGCCGCCTCGTCGGCTGTCATTCCAAGCGGATATTTTGGATTGTCATTCAGCTGTCACGCCGGCGATGTCCTCCATCCCAAATAGGACAAATTGACTCGGCCCCCGGGGGGGGGGGGGGGGGGGGGCTGCCTGAGGGGACACCGCTGACTCTCCCTATATCGTCTTCACCTGTGTGGGCTACCGCGGAAACAACTTGGCAAAGCGCATCTTACTTGACCGACGGCGGGGGTGGGGTGGGGGCTGTCAGGAGGGGGGAGGGCGGGGTCAAACAGTTTGGCTAAGAGGTGAATGACACAACTCGAACCGCGCGGTGGGAGTTTGACTCGCCGGCACGAAAGGATTCCTTTCATCCTCGGCGATGGCCGCCGTTCAAACCATCGATCGGTCTTGACATCAAAGCGTTTTGACGGTCACGTTTGCGTTGCGCGTCTTCAGAGAGTCATCCGTTCCCGTGAGGGCCTAACGTACTCGTTGATGGCACATGCAAAATCTTCACCTATAAACGCTGGCGTCAGGAACTACTCCACCCCCCCCCCCCTCCACCCCCATTCAGGCCCCTTTCCCTCTCCGCCGACTGACCGTTGTTTATATGGCTGTAAAATTCAATTAGGCTGCAGGCGAGCGGGCCGGCCTGCATTACTGCCTGCCAGGGTGACATTTTATTTGCAATGAATCATGGGCCAGAGGAGGGCTGGGAAGGCGAGCAAAACAACACTTCTCTTGCGATCTGTCTACTTTTTCGACTCCCTTTTTTTTTTTTTGGCCTTTCTTCCTGTGCTTTACACCCACTTCTTGTTACCGTAGTTCATTTCCCCTCTTGAGCTACGATGGAAACTCTCGCAGCTCCTTTACGGCTCTTGTAAAAAGTCTAAACACCCTTGTTCAAATGCGAGTTTTTTTTTGTCGTTAAACCCCCCCCCCCAAAAAAAAAGAAATGTATACCTCACTTCAAATGGTTTCCACTGTTTTTGTGACCTAAAACTCGTGCAGCTAAATTGGCAGTGACTTTGAGCGGGGAATTTAACTCATTGACTCCCAAAGACGTTTTTAAACGTCTTTTCAGACTTGGTCTAGATTTGGCTGGTACTGAAAGAGTTAATAATGTGGTTGCAAAAGTGTGCCCACCCTCCTATATAGGAGGATGTGGTTGTGTCCAGAATAATCAATCACACTCAAACTCATGATAAATGGGAGTCAGTAGACATCAGCCACCGCTTAAAACGCTTCCGGTTAACCTCAGATGACGTTCAGATGTTCTAGTCGGCTTTTCCTGGCATTTTTGTTTTCTTTCCAGAAGAAGCCTCACTCGTATGTAACGCTGACTAGGATTTGGAATTTGGCCTTGACTAAGGTCCACGTTGGGTTTCGTATGCCCATCACGTTTTGTTTTTGTTTGTTTTTCCTTTAAGGCTTTGGTGTTGTCAGCCATTTCATACAATAGGTATGAAAAAGCCAAAAAATCCCGCAGACCATCAGGCTTGATGACCAGTTTCCTTCACGTCTTTTAATGAGTTTTGGAGCGACTTCCGGTTCTGGTCCAAGGTCTTGATATTGTCACTGTTGCGCCATATTTTCTCCACTTGATGAGGGCGTTCATCCCTTGGAAATTCGTTTGTACTTTTCTCCCGACTGATGCCTTTGAACGATCAAATCCCTTTGATGCTGCGGAGTCCCTCTGCATTTTTTTTTTTATTCCCTCTTAAAAAGATTTGATTGTTTTTCAATACAATTGTACATTCATTCATGTTACGTTAAATTAAAATATACCTGTAGATCTAATTGTTTTTTTTTTTACATCACAAAAAAAAGGCTTTTGAAGACTTCTATCCTATGTAGTGCCTGCTGTGTGTGTTTTTTTTTGTTGTTTTTTTTTTTTTCCCCCAGAGTCTTTGCTTGAAAACAATGATGAGACTTCAAACTCCTCCCGTATGTTAATAGCAGCTGTTGTTTGGGACATTTGGAACAATACCAAGCAGAAATTGTTGTTCTACCCACCCCCCAGTTAGAATATGTTTAAATTTCAAAATAGAAATGCTGCATTATTACATCGCGGGTAAACTTCTAGATGACAAATAACCTCTTTAATGTGACCCGAACAGCTTTGAACAAATGTGGAGTCAAGCTAACACACAACCGCCATCTCAAATGGCACCACAAAAAAATAAAAAATAAATACAATTAAAGATAATAAAAAGTTTGTACATAAATGGGACGCTTAGCTGTGAATGATTTCAGGCAAAGTATCGCGATTTGCCGTTTTCAATTACGTTCACGACTCACGTTCGTCGTGGAAAGCCAATGTATATTCATCAATAATGCAACGTAATGCAAGTGCTCCAATGTAATCTCTCGATTAGCCCCTCGGCTGCTCTGCTTGCGGAGAGAGTTGAGATGAATTGATTGGCCCCAGAATGTGATGGAGTTTTTGGTTTAATTTTATTTTTTTATTTATTTATTTATTTTGCATTCGTTATTAGTTTATGGATTTGCATGTCTCGGTGTTATTTAGCCCGCGTCTGATTAGATCGTGGCAGATTTATGGCAGGATAATCTTTGCTATCCTGTCATCGAACATACAATGCATTTTATTTCAATTGGGATGCCGCGAGGATAATTATGGATTTATTTGTGCAAAAAAAAAAAAAAAAAAAAACTTGTTTTATGAGAGATTGTATTGAATATAGCGAACATTAAGATTTATCCAGATAAAGTCGTTTTATCTTTGTAAATATGTGACGTTTACCAGGGTGTGCTTGATTTTGACAAATGTACTTCCGACAGCGGATCTGTTGTTTTGGTGTGTTTGTGGGGGAAAAAAAAATGCTTCATCACGTCCAAGGTCACTCAAGTAAGATCAGAGACAATCTAGCTTGGAATTAATCAGCGTTTTGGACGACTTTGGAATTGAAACAAAACACGCTGGTCTTCCTTGGATTTCTAAATCGTTTTATTTGAATCCAAACACGGTGCAGACAGAGCCCCCTGAGAGCTGTTTACCCACAATCTTAAGATAATATCGAAACAAAAGTGGCACCCAAACCTTGGCACTGCATATTAAACGGAGCCGCCCAAACACAATTTTTGTCGAAAGCTCGACGAAGACGAAAATGGTCCACAGATACATTAAAATAAAACAGCAATTGACCTCCCCCTCCCACCCCCACTTAATGTCACATGACTCCGGATTTGAATCGGTACGTATCACCAGCCAAGGGATTTTAGGCATAGCACGACCACCAGCATTAAGATAAGCCCGCCACACACACAACAAACAAACGACCCCTCGTGTTCTCTCGTTCAGCGGGAGGCGCACCTTGACCTTCAGGCGTTTCATATGCATGTTTTCCCGCGGCTGTGCGTGTGCGGGATCGTTCACTGGGGGGGGGGAGCTGGGGAAATATATTTTTTCCAGTCCTGCTGATATGCCGCTTGAAGATAATAGCTCTTTTTTACGTTGCAGCGTTATCATGGCGCGCGCACAAACGTACGCGTCACACTGGTCGACACCGTTTATTGAATCTTTAGATCTCTGTATGGATGCCTTGCGCTAAATGACCACGCCAAGTCCAGTTCGGGAACTAAGCCCATAGCGGGAGGTCGGGGGGGAGGGGAGGGGTGGGATCTTTATTTAAATCGTCTGGACTCATGCCTAATCTTTTCCAGCAGAAAGTTGGAATTTCTCCGCTCTGCCTTTGCTGACTGATATGATTTACTTCACGTTTTCGATCTTTGAGGAGGAAAATAAATAGCTCAATTTAAAAAAAAAGCGAGTGCAAATGAATGATCATGGGGGGTTGCACAAAGCCCCCCCTCCCCGCCCTCCCGCAGCCCCCCTGGGTAAGAATATTTCACGGCTGTGCATTTCGGCTCCTGCTTAAGTGTGACTTCAACAAACAAACGGATTTCCATCTGGTGCGCGGCAATACTCGCGATGGAAGCGCTTCTTTGACACCGAAAATACTTGCTGAGGAGAAAATCGCAATCTGTCGCGTTGAGATTAATCAAACACTCTTGTTACGTTTTTCACCTGTCCGGGTCTGTTTATGATGTCTTTAAGCAGCCCTTCAGCCACCAAAGAAGACTATTCATTCTGGCCATGCTTGTAAATATTTTCAACCTCTTTTACAAACGACATTAGCCTTGCACGGTTTGGTTGCATCAAACCTCACAGCTGCGGTTGTGGTCAAGGTCATACAAAGAGCACAGCATCTCGTGATGTGAAGAAGGTAATTGAAGCCGACGCAGCCCACACAAACACACACGCTCCCTTCATGCTGTGTGTCAGCGTCCAAGTGACTAGACCGGCGGTTCTTCACCTTGTCAGAGGTACCGAACCCAATCAGTTCGTATGCGCATCCATCGAACCCTTAGTGAAAAATAAAAACGATGATTCAACACAGGTGTCAAACTAAAGGCGCGGGGCCCAGATCTGGGCCACCACATCATTGTTTGTGGCCCACGAAAGCAATCCAAGCATGTTAACTTCCATGAAGTCTGAGCCCAATTTTCTAATTGTCATATTTAATGTAATAATTACAACGTTTGAACAATGAATTATTCTTGATGTTGTCAAAACTATTTGTTGTTTGCCGTGTATGTAATATGTGGAGGTGGTTAAATCATTGATATGGTTTCATATCAGCCCTCCCAAGGGTAAACCGCAACTATAATGTGGCCCGCGACAAAAAGGAGTTTGACACCCCTGTGTTAGCACATATAGAAAAAACACACAAGGTACAATTGCGACAGTTACACGTTGACTAATGAGCAAGCTAAATTTCCCGCAACACTGATTGGACAAGCAAATGTTCTGAGGTTCAGGGTTTGAGTGCCTCCTGTTCAAGGTCAACTGGTCAAGTCACATGCTCCAAATTAAAGCTAGAGAGACGCCCCCGGGTGACCGCATGTTCTTCGCTCTGCATTTCTGCATTGCGCAGGTATTTTGCATCGCTGGACGGCGTGATGATTTTTATTGCTTATGGTTTGGGGCCTTTTTGTCTCTTGGCTCTGTTTTATTCCTCCCCTCTCACTTTCATTGACTTGCTCACGCTTGGCACAACTTTCTCACTTGGCTCCTCTTCTTCACTTTTAAACACTTCTTTCTCAAAGACAAAAGAGAAGTTTTCCGCTCCTGTCAGGGGCATTGGATCGATCCATCTTGAAACCTCCTGCCAGTGTCCCAAACTGCTGGGCCAAACCATTAAACTCCGCACGGGGGGGATTTGCGCCATTCTCCTTGACTTGACTTCTCCTGCTTCCCCCATCGCCCCCCCCCCCCCCAAGCTCTGATACCTTCTGAATCTCTCTTGTGTAATCTTGATCCTGCTTTGATCGATACCGTTGCTCGCTTGCGCCACTTTTCTCCCAGCTTGTCGCAGCATCTCCTGCGTGCCCCTTGTGTCCTCTGCTTGCGGATGCGCCTTTGGAAAATGGCCATCGCGCAAAACCCTGCAGGAAACAAAAGGATTTCCGTTGTGATACTTTTGACACCAAGATGCTCAGTCTGTTCGTACAATACGGGGGCGCGTGCGCCGTAGTGGGGGAGTTACTCGGTCGTAAGCAGCAACTCCTATTCAACTCCTGATAGTGTGTGTGTGTGTGTGTGTGTGCGTGTGTGTCTGACTCGGCACCCTGGAAAAAGCCCAACCCCTGATAGGCCGAGTCGATACACAGTGTGAGAAAGGCAATAACCCTGGTGGCAAACCTCTTATCGCAACAATCTTTCCCATCCCTCTCTTTATCTGTCTCTCTCTGTTTGCTTCTCTCTCTTCCATTCGCCCCTCATATGTGCTTTTGACACTGGCGCCCCAACACACACACACATACACACACACACTCGCACACCAGCCCATTACTCCTCTTCTAGTAACCATCGTAAAACCAAATGAACAGTAAAGCGAAAACAAGAGCAAACCAGGAGATGTTTTCACACTGGCTTATTTGAAACGTTTTTTTTTTTTGTGTGTGGCACAAAACTATGTCCCAATACTTTTGTCCATAGTGTTGTTCACTTCCCCTAGTTTGTTTTTGTGTGTTTTGCCGTTGGATTTGTGTTTTCTCGGAACCCGGCAAAGCGCTGGATTCCTGCCGACCGGCACCCCAATGACACGTTTGTCACTCTGTCATTTGTCATTCTACCCTCCTCACGGCCGGCTGCCCTGATCGCATGCTGGCCTCATTACTTCACACTTCACCCCTCTTGTTTCCTCACATAATCGCGCTCTCCCATCCCATCCTCTCGTCACTCCTCTCTGACTTTTCAGGGTTGGTCTCCTCTTCTCGGGATGCTTTTTCTTCTTTTTATCTTTAGTCTGCTCTGGATGAGAGTGAAATGAAAGTGTCATGAGAGACTAAATAGCTCGTCATTGTTGTTTATCATCTGCGAGTCCATAGATTTACTTTTTTTTTTTTAAAACAATCTCAACTTATCCAAAATGTTTAATTTAACAAGTCATAAAACAAAATGGTGATCTAAACCAGGGGTGTCACACTCATTGAGTTTGACACTCATTGACATTTTGGGCCGCATACAGCCTAGATGTCAAGCCTATTTAAATGATACCACATTCTGCTATAAATAACCAAAATATCACATCTTTCTTTTGTTCTTGGTATAGTGAAGCACAAGAACATTAAGAAAATGTCACAAAACATGTCATGAAAGACCTTACATTTCCTTCAACAAATGTGCAATTGACTTTTATCATTCACAAATATGCATTGCAACCGATCCCACTGATTGTACCGAGGCACAAAACTAGTAATTGGCATGGAAAAATATAGTATTGCATTTAAAGATTAAACAAGATTTATAATGAAAGGAATTTTTAAACCATTTACACATGTGCATATAAAATCTAAATGTAATCCCTGCCTTCACTTTACAAACGAAGGAGAAAACGGTGTGCCCCTAGCGGATAGTCCATGAATTGCATCTTATTAAAAATGTTAATTCCGTGTCTTTTATGTATTTTTTCACTTTTAAACTATCCCGCGGGCCTGATCGAACCTCGTCACGGTCCGGTTCCGGCCCGCGGGTCATATGTTTGACACCCCCTATAGAAAACGTCACCAGTCGGACCGCCACCAAGGTCAAATGCCTCCGTCCTTATTATGTGCCTTTTTTTAATGTTTGAGTTTTTTTATATACCCACAAAATAAATAATGTACACACATCATAAAATAAAATGACTTCATTAGCCATACATCATCTGTCAGACCACCGCCAAGGTCAAATGCTTCTGTTCTTTCAGAATGTCCGCGTTGAATATCGGAGCCTGGACCGACTGCATCACTAAATTGTAGAATAATAAACAATTTTACAGTCTGCTGAAATGGGAATGAGTAAAATATTGTTCAGTGGAAGAAACTCAACAAAAAAAATATGACGACTGTCCAATAAATTGCCCACTCGAGGCTCAACTGGAGAACCGTCTCAACGCTTTTATCCGGTGCCTTCATCAATCCTGCTTCGTTTCTTTCTCAGCATTCCTTCCATCAGTACTACAGTCTCTCTTGAGCCGCACCGGAGAAGAAGCTATTCGTAATTCATAATTCAACATTGGCATGCGCGTGCTTAGGTAGCATTTATTGCATTAGCATTGTGATGAGGTTGTGTAGCATGCCTCAGGCCAACGGCGGTCGAATAGGAATCGGGGAATAGTATCTCTAATGGACGTGTACATGTCTGATGTCCTCTTATATCTCATCCTGTGGCATGAAATTACCCCGAGGCAGATTTGAAGCAAAATGGCAAACACACAACAGGCATGTTGCCCCAACAGTTGAGCCTTGCGTGCACGCAGACTGCCATGTGGCATGTGTAGAACGCTCCATATGCTAACGATAAGCATTTACCGTATTTTCCGCACTAAAAGCTCTTAGCGCCTTAAAGTCCGATGCGCCTTATGTATGGTCATTACGGTAATATGCCAATCCCAAAATGGATCCTTGCTAGAAACATGCTTACAACGCAGAGTTCAAACTTAAGGTGATCGGGTTACGCAGTTGAACACGGAAATAGAACAGCGGCAAAAGAGTTCAATGTTAAGGAGTCAATGTTATAACTTGCTGTTGGTTAAGTGAACTGTGTCGCTGCTTAATGAAATAAGTTTTACTGACATCTGATTGTTCTGTTGGTGATTTGTTGAGCATCGCTCCATCTAGTGGATGCATTGTAGATTGCGTCTTATAATGCGGTGTGTCCAATATATGAAAAAAATTACAAAATAGGCCATTCATTGAAGGAGCGCCTCATAATCCAGTGCCCCATTTTAGTGTGGAAAATTCGGTACGTACGCACGGATAGGGCTTCACCGCACTTTTTCCACATAGCTTGGACATTCCCGTCATCCAGGCGTACAGAAATACAAATAAGTGAGAAAACATACGCGTTTGCGTGACAGGCATTGCGTATTCATGTTTGTCATCAAACCTCCTCGTCACGTCACGATCCCTTTTCTGCGCCGCCAGTCTATTCCTCGGCAGACCACCATCATTAGCCCCTCCCTCGAGAGTCTTGTGCAAGAGAAAAACAATCATGTGTGAACATTTATTTGAAGGTGGGTGACACTGAATTCCTTATCCGCACCTAATCTGAGGAATCAAACAGCCATCAAGACTCCGCTCGGTTTGTGGCTCCGGGCCGCAATTCTTTTCTTGTAACTCTTCCTTCGATTCATTAGCGAGGCGGCATTATCATGTATTTCCCTCCGAGGCCCCATTTTTTAAGCATAACAAAAGAGAGGCCGTCGTCTTTGTGATTTATTTTACTCCAGTGATTGGCTATGCATTTAATCAGTAACCAAGAGATGGCGAGAGGCGATTGCGTCGCTGTTGCAGCGACGGCGGCGCCATTAAGCTGTGGCACGCAATGAATGGCTGTTGTGTCGGTGTGAGTGTGAGCGCAAGGTTTATAGACCGTGCTAAATGTCCTCTGGCATGCGAGCCATGTCTTATGGCCTCGGTCTGTCTGTCTGTCTGTCTGTCTGTCTGTCAGATTGGTGCGGCACAGCACCATCAAAGCGTGAAGATAACAAGAGTTGCACTCGTCAAGGGCACACTCATCTGTCTCTCTGACTTCCTCCTGTATAGATTGCTATCGTCGCCGCGCCGCATCCCTCATCCTGCCACAACCATCGCTTTCCTTCTGTACACAGTGTCATTTTTTTTTCTTTGTCAGCTTTTTGCCTATTTATCACTGCCTTAGCCCTAATCAAATCTTTTGTCACCATGCCCTTACATTAAAGCAACACTATATTATTAATATCACCCCATCATTGTAGTAGTGTTAACTCATTTAGTACCAGCCAATTTTGGACCAAGTCTGAAAAGACGTTTAAAAGCGTCTTTGGGAGTGAATGGGTTAAGAAGGAAAATATCGTTGTTAAAGAGGGACCTAGGTCGGCTGGATATTTTGATCGTGGACCAACCTGGACCCTTCAGTCGCTAATGCTTGCGAAAATCAGGGTGCCGCCCTGATCATTGGCGACATTTAATGTTGCTTAGAGGCAACAAACTACTCTTTTTACAATTTTGGGAAACATTTGGGAACTGTTGGCCAACTCCTGGAGTAGCAAAGCGAATCTGTGGAACCAACCAAATGCTAATGTGCGCGAATCTTCCCATGCATTCAGTCATCTACTGTTCACCATCGAAGAGATACGTCGAGTATACACGTAACTGATCAAACACATTGTTGAAGGCTGTCAGTTGTCTTCAGTTTTCTTCTCCACCACTCCAGGCGTTGTCAAATTGCCACCGGCTTTGTGCCTTGTTTCCTTTGGCAAGGCTGATCAATGTGGAGAATGGGGACTGATATAGAACAGAGCAGCGAATGCTTGTGAATCCTACACACAAATGGGTCGGCATCTAATGGTACCGCGGTAACCCTGCTCCTCCCCGTCAGCTGAGACAAAGAAAAGAAGTGTTTGCGACAAGTAAAGAAGCTCCCCCTAAAAACAATTATTAAGGCCTTAATCCTATCGTAAGATATTCTATTTTCCTTCTTCCGGCCACTATTATTGTTTGTTAAAGCATATTGTCTGGACCCTCCACACACTACGCGTGTAAATGCAGCCTCCCATTTGTAGTTATAGATTATACGGAGGTTTCAATTTCCTGCGGGTAATAATCATAATGTGATGTATTATTGATCCATGAAGAGAATTTCCATTTGCGGGCCAGAGGTCAGGGTAGCCCAGACTGAGCAGACGGCATTTTGAGTACGTGAGCATGCCTATGTGTGTGTGCATGTGAGCAATCCACTTAGACCTGTTCGGCTTTTGGAAAAATATCGACAGATTGATCCGTTCATGTGTGGCTTATTGTGTGAAAGCTGCCAATTTGATGGAAGTGCGTCGTCTCCTGCAGAGAAACCCGAACCCCGTTGCTTCCCCCCCCCCCCCCGTTTTTGTTCTCGCTTTTTCTTTGTTTTTATTCATGCACCTGTTTGTGACCCTCGAATTCCAGGATGTGAACGGAAATTGACACCAACCATGTAGCCCTGCACTTTTGCGTTGCGTGGCCGAGGTGCTGACCAGTTGACCGCCTTATTTGTTCAGAAAATCATGTGCAGGTCACGTTACCCAAACCACCAATAAAACAACCTCGATGTAGTAAAGTAAAAGTAAACTTAACGCAATTCATAGATTGGGGAAGTTCAGGTGATGTCAGTTGTGGCAGGCTTGCCGTTTGAAAATGGACGGCCTAAATGTGAAGCGGAATATATTTGGACGTATTTCGCTTTTTGAAAGTGACCACGGCAGCTTGTCATGTCGAGCCTTTTGTTCGTTTCAATGTCACACTAAGTTGGTTTGTTTTCAACACGGCCCCAAAATGGACTTTTCCGGTTTGTATTTGTGGCTTAATGTGAAGCCAGCTCATAAAAGTGGTGGTAAGCACTCCGGTTTTATTTCGACAATGTTGCACTCTGTGAAATTGATTCACTGGCCATTTAAGATCGTTCTTGTTACTGTGCTAAGTGAAATTCCTGCAATTGTTCCTTGGAGCTCAACGCAAGCGAAATTGCACAAACAATGCACATAAAGGCGGCAGATGTATCGCCTACACGAACTTCCAAACCACTTGCCCTCCTGATGGGGTTTGCCACGATTGCCTTCAATCACTCCTCGCTCGAACGACCCTTCCTCCCTCATTCCGTCTCTTCTGCCTCTGCCTGAGGTGCTTCCTCTGGATCAGACACGACTTGTCACGAAAGCGCCGTAATCCCTCCATTACAAAGTGACCTGTGTGTGTGTGTGTGCGTGCCTGCGTCCCCACTCTGCTCGCGTGTGTTTTCATGTGTGTGACTGTCTGTGTGTTCATGTCTCTCGGGCTTTGGCCTACATTGAATTATTCATGAAGCATGTTTATTCCTTCTCCTTTACTCGTACTTTCTCTCATTTGACTTTTTCCGTGCCTGCACTGTGCCCCCCCCTGCACCCCACATTCTGCCTTTCCCCCGCGTGTTCACTCCCTATCTCCTTGTATGACCCCGCTTCTAGGTGCTAACCGACAGTGGGTCTCACGCCATGTCAGCATGCCTTAACACACTTGAGCATGATTGCCGCTCTCCGTGCACAGCACGCTATGAGCTAAACACGGTCTGGATTGTCGGTGTGCACTTGCCCTACCGTATGTCTGCGTTTCTTAGATTTTCTGGGCCAATTTATCTTTTGGAGCGTAAGTCGGCAGACAGTAAAGATGAAAGATATGTCGGATTTATACGTGCAACACCCCTGTAGCTCGCAAGTCTGGGTGAAAGAAGCATACACTGTCTGGAATTCTTTGTGGTTCAACATCATTTATGATTCAAGGATGCACCGCACAGCCTCAATAGTACACGGTTGTTGTTGCACATGTTAAGGTCCAAAGCAAAAGCCGTGTTTTGATTCACAGGATATAAGATACAGAGGTACCGGGTTCAATTCCAGCTCCGGCCTCCCCGTGTGGAGTTTGCATGTTCTCTCCGGGCCTGCGTGGGTTTTCTTCGGGTACTCCGGTTTCCTCCCACGTTCCAAAAACATGCATGGCAGGCTGATTGAACACTCGAAATTGTCTCGAGGTGTGAGTGTGAGCGCGGATGGTTGTTCAGCTTTGTGTGCCCTGCGATTGGCTGGCAACCGGTTCAGGGTGTCCCCCACCTATTGCCAGGACACAGCTGGGATAGTCTCCGGCACCACCCGCGACCCGAGTGAGGGTGAAGCGGTTCGGAAAATGGATGGATGGATCTAAGATGGTGTCGAAAATGAGGTGAGATGGTCAGAGGACCCACACTGTTCCGCGAAGAGATGATTGGCATATTTTGACCCTTTGATATAGCTCAACCACGCGCCCACCATATTCGGAATGTCGCAAATTTAGCAAATTTGTATTTTCCCATCTGTTCAAATAAAATATGTAATTCTCATTTGTTTACAGTAAACGAGTCATTGTCATTTGGAATGTAAGGCAGGCGTAGCAGTAAACCCATATGGCCAACGTCCGCCGCGCCTCCTGATCAAACATTAGTAAGTGTGGACTCCCCAGGTTGGATATCGACGACGTGTGTATTTGTGTGTCTTAGGAATCACTAGCTATGAAGCGACGTCAAAACGAACAAACATCCAGAAGCGGTCTCGCCTAGCGTGCGTGTCGAGCGACTAAACAAAATCAAGTTGTACAATTTGCTTTGCCTGTCATCAGTGTGTTGTAAGGATTTCTTTTTCTTTTTTGCCCCCATTGCATTTCAACTCGTGCAAATCCCTGGAGCAAAAGTCCGCGTGTTTACTTGGCCGTTCTGAAGTACGTGTAAATTGGCAGCCTCTGTTGCCCCTATGAATCCAACACCCACAACCCATCGCGATCAATAAACGGGAGACTGGTACTAATAAAAAGAAGGATGGATGTTGCCAGCAATAGCTTGTGTCATTTATCGACCACTGTGTGTCCACTCGCGGCATGTCATGCTCGTGCCAGTGTTTGCGGCGTGACGGTATAAGGTCACGCGTTATTCGGCTAAGCCAGGTGGCGCATAGGGCACGTCGTGCTTCCATTTTCATTGTTTCCGTGTGCGCAGATCTTTTTAACCGAGCTTGTTTGTGTGAACGAAGAGCACAGGCTCAGCTGTGTCAGCTTAAAACGGGGAGGAGGGGGGGCGGGGGGGGGGGGTAAAAAATAAATTCAATCAAGGCTTTGTTTTTCCAAGCTGAGAGAGGCATGACTTGTTGGAATTACCCAGCAGGCTTTATGGCCTTTGGAGCTTTTGTAACTATGAATACGGGGTCCATTTAAAGTCATCATCAGATCCCATTTCAGTCCAGTCGGAGCGCCTTTGAATGGGAGAGATTACTGAAGCGCAACAACCACTTGGAGGAAATACTTCAAGGAGTCCCTTGAAAACAAAACATTTACGTTTAAGATCGTCAAGTCCATAAATATTTATCAATCATTAAAAAAAATAAAAATAAAAAAAATTACTAGTCGCACGTGCAATTTAGAATGCGAACATTAAGGGGCAGACTGGAGCTCGGTTGTACCATAACGTTTGAACATTTCCTGAGATTTTTCCATCATATTCAAGATATCGATTCATATATCAGATTCAAGATGGCGCCGCGAGAGTGGCTGCCTTTACAGCGGCTCCTATACTTTTTGTTCTTCTCCTGTCTTCCTTTCATAACTTTGTCAGCATGCCTTTAAGCTCGCGTGGGTTTTTCGCCACGGCATCCGGCTTCCTCCCACATTCAAAAAAAACTACTGTTAGTTTCATTTCATTTCAGACTGACGAGGTGTGAATGTGAGTGTGAGTGGTTGTCTATTTTTTGCCTGGCGGACCAGTAAAGGGTGGAAGCCTGTTTCCTCTTGCGTGTCTTTTACCCTTTCCAATCGGTCCATTTGGTTGCAACTTGGAGCCAAACGCCGCTGCTGGTGCACAAAGGCAGTTCTGGACCGTCAGGCCTGTGGTCCAGACCTAAACATTTGTTCTGACCCCAGCAGCTGCTCATACTGCCCCTCGCCCTTGTTTTCGTCTCAACCTGGAGCTCATGTCTCCTGGATCTCTTTTTTTCCCATACGGCGACAGCATCAATACTCGTTGCTTCACAGTGACTTTATTTGTTGGGACTTGACTGTTGCGCACCCGTATCCGAGGCACATTTGGAATGTTGCACTGTGACTGGGATGTTTTGAAGGCTTCAGCGTGAGTCCGACAGAGCGTAAGAGTGCTCGACTGCATGGTTTTTATTCTTGACTCTTTTCTGTGTTTTTACATTATGCACAACTCTCATTTCCTGTGCAATAATCTAATTGTAACTTGCATTTGTTATATATCTTGATGCATTTTTTATGCTTTAGAAAATATTTACAGTATGTCTACATTTTGTGGTGGCTTGGAACGGATTAGGGCATTTACATGGAAAACGCGTCTCGACTGACAAAATTTTCAATTTAAGACATTTCTTCCACAGCCAATTAATTTCGTAAGTAGAGGCACTACTGTATATTTGGAACATGTCTTGAAACAAAAAAAGAGCTCATATTTGACAAGCTTACAATATTTATGTATGCATGACTTGAAACTTGTTCTGTGTATGGCGTCGCTTGCCGTCGCCTCTGTCCATTGATTTAATTTTTTAGTTTTTTGTTGCGTTGGCTTTACAAGACTGAAGAGAACGCATCTTGCCTTTGTTAATTGAGTCGCAATCCCTCCCCCCCCAACTGATGCACACCCAGTGGCGTCATTAGATACACATCCTCATCTCGTACTCATTGCACCTTCTGCAAACAACGCTTTACCTCTCACACCTCGCGTTAGACCTT
Source organism: Hippocampus zosterae (assembly GCF_025434085.1). Taxonomy (NCBI): domain Eukaryota; kingdom Metazoa; phylum Chordata; class Actinopteri; order Syngnathiformes; family Syngnathidae; genus Hippocampus; species Hippocampus zosterae. The sequence continues at coordinate 21,077,854 of NC_067457.1, forward strand.
AACGGCATTTCGCAGTCGTGTTACCTCCACAGTGATAATATAGCGGGATGTAATCGAAGCTAATGAGCTCACTTGGGTGAGCAGTCTATCTCACGACCACCGCTAAGTGCTAATAGGAGCCTCGGTGATTTTATTCGCCTTTAGGTATTGAGCTACATCTGGTGAGATATTTGTTGTTGTCGTGATTGCTTGGCAAGTTTCCGGGTAACGGCTACATCTGCATTTTTATGCATGAGCTACTCAACCGGTGCCAATGGGTTGTTTGGATTGTATTTATTTATTTTTTTGGTTTTAAATTGTTGTAATTAATGAATTACTTTTTAATTATTGATTTATTTCCACACAGTGGTTGTGTGGATGTATACTCTGCACGGGTCCATTTGATTTTTTTTTCCTTTCTTTGTGTTGTCTCGGAATTGAAAATTAGTTGTTTTATTTCCTGCGCTTTGTTTACAATCCTACCACTGTGATCAAGTCATCAAAATTCATGCCTACGCGTCTGCACGGCGGTGTTTGTTTTGATACGAGACTCTAAAGTATACCTGGTGTCTGATGGCATTTCATAACCTTTTTAGTACCCGATATTGTGTTCGCTGCTCTTTTTGCCCTTTCGGTTGCGTGCATTCATGTTTAACAAACAGCGAAGTGCGTAAAAGGGGGGAGAGAGAGCAGAGGGGGAGGAAAAAAATAAAAACAAATGCCACTGAGCTTGTGTGCACTTAACGTCTATATGAGCGTCCCCTCAACATTCTCATGGTCAGCGCTGCCTTTGTTTTCTCCCTCTCGAAATCATTTTTTTTTTCTGTATTGTTGACCTTCGTGTGACAGCTGGTGTTGTCCTTGTTTGAACTACAATCGCGTCCGCATTTCTGTCTCCTCGACGTGGCCGTAAGAGAAAAGCAATGACACTCGCGGCCAGTGAATGAGATCATAAAATGCCCGTCCAACTTCATCCTGAAATTTCTCATATGCTCCGTGGACATTTTACCGTCTCTCTCTTCCTCTCCAGCTACGTCCGTCCCCGCTCGTAAACTCATCCACCCATCATGTCTACAAGCAGCTAAGCTCTGTCGGGGGTTCCGGTCCACTTGGACTTGATTCCCTTTAGTCATGTTGTGGTCATGTCACATTAAGCGGCAACAATTTTTGTGTCAGCAGCTTCCATCATTTCCCCCTCCCCGACACACACACACACATGCACGCCAACCGCCTCTAAACGCTATACTGTTTAGTCACTTGCTACTGATATCTGCGTGGGTTTGTTTGCTGTGCTCGTGTTTCTCCGCTAGACATGCCCTTGATGCTCCAGACAGTTTGTCCCCGAAAGGATGCGCTTTGACTCTTGGTAACAAAGAAGCATCGACTACAAAGATGCCGCACATGTGATGTGCGGTATGTCATTTTTATCGCTGGATCTGTGTTACTTTAATGTTGCCACGTAAAGATAAACAAATGTAGTCAAGTGTATAGCCATATCTGAGACTATTTACAACTAATGTGAAAAGTCATGCTGGGTACAAATTTGAAATTATGGAGTCGACTTGTTTTCTGAGGTACAGTTCTTCATCCGAAGTTTTCTAGTTACGAAACGTCTCAACGGGAAAATATTGCCTCTTGTTACAAAAGAAATGTCAAGATACGAGAGTTAAAAATACAGAGTTAAAAATACAGAACTTGTAGTTGCTCTGCCTGCCATTGGCTCTTACCGAGCATCATCCTGGCATCCCATTGGCTAAGAGGAACCTCTACCGTCTGTGTTTGTAGATCGATAAATAGATAAGCGTCGATGCAGCATCCTCGTGATTCACCCCTCGGGCCATCAGGCGTTCCAACAGTTTTACGTAAATGTGAATCCCCCAGAAAAAGTGTTCGCCAGTCGGGGGATCGCTCACTATCCTGATGCAATTTGCTTTGGACATTTTCGAAGGATTGTTAAAAGGCTGACAATAGCAAACGTCCTTGGATCGGTTTGTGACAAAACGCCAGGCAAATACCACTTCTGAGAGACAACATGGACTAAAGAGGGCAAAAAACGATGAGGACGCAGTTAAAAGTTAAATGACCATCATTTTGATTATTTAGTCTTTTTTTTACATTATGACTCTCTCATTTAAAACTCTCATTTAGTGAGCAATAATCTAATGCATTTTTATGCTTTAGAAAACATTTATGTCTAAATTTTGCGGTGGCTTGGAACGGATTAGGGCCTTTACATGGAAAACGCGTCTCCACTTCCAAAATCTTCTAGTTAAGAAATTTCTTCCAGAGCCAATTAATTTCGTAAGTAGAAATGAATTCAAACATGTCATGAGGAAGTCTTAAAAAAAAGCGCTCATATTTGACAAGCTTACAATATTTATGTATGCATGACTTGAAACTTGTTCAAAGGTGAAGATCTCCTGATCTGAATTAGTCGGAATAATTTCCGCTTTGGTTTCAAATCTCCGCGTCGGCCTCATCATATATTGATACTTTCAGCTTGAGCACTTCACTAACTTCATTTCCATGGCAACGGGTTCATTTCCCCAAAGGTTCTTGCATGCAGGAATCAGTGTAATTTAGTAGCATGTGTAAAAGTCCTAATTTCACTTGTAATCATTAAAGGCGATCATTTCTAACAACAAACAACCGTGGCCTGAATACTGATTCCATCTCAGCTGTGGCAAAGTTTGAGAAGGAGAATTAGCGTAAACAAAAGCGCAAACTCTGTGCAAAGTTGCTGGAGGCGTATTTGTAGTACATATGAGGTGGGTGATGGTGGTGGGTGTTTCTGCTTCAGGGTTTGCACCGGGTCCTGGTATAATGTGTGTTTGCGTGCCGGGATTGTTTTGCTTTATTTATTTATTTATTTATTTCATTTTGGTCTTGGATGGCGGCCATTCTCCGCAGAATCGCTACGTTCCTGCCGCTCTTCCCTCAGGGCAGCGAAATACTGCGAGATATTAACGGCGAGAGTGGTGGGAGGGAGGCAAGAGAAACTGCGAATGAACGGGAAGGGGGTTAGTGGGGGTCAACATGCTTGAATGAGAGGAAAAATGGAGGGAGCGAGGCGGGCCTGTGAAATGCTACAGTAGGAGGGGATGGATGGTGGAGAGTGGGCGGCTGAGGTCGGCGCGGGGGAGAGCGATGCGGGTCAGCGGCAGACGAGAGGAAGCGCGGGATGAGTTGGAGAGAGGATGGGGAAGGCTTGGTTTCAGATGGCAAAGGTTTTGGCAAGTAAAGTGGAAGCTGCTGGCAGCGAGCCAACTGCGGCGAGGAAAAAAAATAATCCAAGTTTTGTCACCTTTCACTTCCTTTCCGTTCTATTTCCTTCTTACCCAAGTAGCGGCAAAACCGGAGTCACTGACAAATCATCAATCGGTCAAAAAATACTCAGAAAAAATGATTTCCTTGCCAGTTCTGTTCAAAGTGTGTCACGGGATCAAGCGAGAGTGCAGTCGTAATCGAATTGACCCCGTGTGTGAGGTCAACCGGCTGATGGCACATGTGGCACAGTGTGCGCGGGTGTGTGCGCACGGGTGTAAATTGAGCCTGCGTGTGTATTTAAAAGGACAAACTGAAACGGAGAAGATGGTGTTTTTGCTTAATCAGGAGATTCGTTCCAAGAAAGGAACGAATCGGAGCAGAAGCTTGGAATGTGCGCCAATGCAGGCGCTTTGTGTTTGAATTCATAACCTGCAAATATTGAGATCTCCAAAATCGGTTCATTCTACCAATGGATTGGAGAGAATGTGAGTCGACTTGCTAGGCTGGGTTTTTTTTCCCCCCTGAACGCACGCAAAACTTTTATACGGCCACATTTAATCGCTCAGAAGGATGACGTGTTGACGACTGCGAGCCGGCGCGAGCAACGAGGCCGTATCGCTGGTCGTGTCAAGATTTACTGCTGTTTGCCATGTGTCTTTTGTTGATCACCTCACTACGCAAATGATTGAAAGGGTTTGATTTTATGGGCAGGAAATGCGTGCTACAGGATGTCAATAACAGGGGGGGGGGGCAGGATAAGAGGATCAAATTGTAATGTAATTCTTTACACTAGCATCACTAATCTGTATGACCTACATTTTTTTTTCCATGTTGTTCCCTTTTTGCCACAAAGACGCAGTAAATTCGCCTCAGCTCGAAATACCCCCCCCACCGCCCCACCAGGCGCAATCATTAGTGAGCAAGGTGTTCATTGCGCATGCGGGATGGACTCCATAGACAATGAGCGTTTAGCAAGTGCGCTCTCGCCGTGAGGCGGAGCTAAAAATACAAGAAAGCAAAGTTCTATTGATTTCTTCGCTCGCACGCAGACACACCTCCACTCAAAAGTCCACTTTGGCTTGGCTGCTTGGTGCTTGCAATCGTGAATTCTGTGGGGGCGGGGGCTTACAGCCGGCGAGGGGATGCCACTGTGCTGGTCGAGGGGGGAGGGACGAATCGATACACGGACGCACACACAAACAGGCCCTCGCGCACACAAACAGAGGAACACTCCCACGCAGCAGCTAAATATGCTGCCAGTTTTTATGGCCTCTGTCAACTTGTATTTTTACACTTGGGCGATTTGGTGGTATTTTGCACAAATCAGTCAGCGTTCCTATGAATGCAAATGCGACCGAATCCTTGTTTTCTTTTTCCTTTTTTTTTTTTTAAATCATCACATTGAAAGCAAAACAAAACTAATAATAATATTTAATTAATTAATCTAATTTAATTTAACAAAAATAATAATAAATGCCATACTTCTTCCTTGAAATGTGACTTTCAGTCATATTCATATTTGCGACAATATCATTTTTGCAATTGTGACCACAGCAATTGCAAAAATGAGATTGCCCCCAAAATTGTGATTTTAAAATGACAAAAAAAAATAAATGTGCCTCGGCCTTTTGCCAAATTTGAAGGCGTCTTTGCTTGGTAAGAGCAACTGGTTTTCTCTGCGTTCGTGCGCCTTGTGGCATTCGCTCTGCTCCTTCAATAGCTTGCCTTGTCAGACGGATCAAGAGAAGACTAATTGCTGGACGCCAAACAAATAACAATATTACTTTCATCACCTTCTGTCCTCTCATTGCCCCCCTCCCCCACCCCGTCCTATCTGTTTATTTGTTCAATCTCATAATTGCTCGACTTCTCTCCCTTGACTCCTCATGGCGCCCGTCCGTGTTGCATGTGTTAATTCAATGGCTGCCGAGATGGAGGAAGATGCCGTATAAAAGAATGCGTTGTGGTGGCAAAGGGATGGGGTGATAGGTATTAATAAAGGAGAAAAAAAAACGGTTAATTGCACAACCGGATCAAAGCTGTTTTACCTTTGAGGTTTGGTGACGGCCTAATTACATTCATTCATTTATTCATGCAAAGGGCAATATGAAATATGGTAATTTTGAATTTGATCCTTGACATGGAGCCCGGCCATTAAGCCCAGTTGGAAGCTTGTTGGGTGGATGGGAGGATCGGCCCGCCTCATCCATCTCCTTGATGGACCAACTGTTCTTAATTACATCGGGTCTCATTCACACACACACACACACACACACACACACACGGTGGTGAATGCTCCCACACATGAGGTACACCCCATCCTAAAGCATTTGACATGGTTCCTTACGTGAAGTGAAAACACTTAATCAGCCGTATGGTCTCAATGACCCCCCCCCCCCCCCCTCCCACCACCACCACCACCACCATGGCAGCTTTTTAATAACTGGTGGCCGACTGAACGAATGTGGTCGAAGCAGCAATCTGACAGGTGCTTGAAATGTTGCATTTTCAAGGTTACGGCGTACCGTATTTTCCGCACTATAAGGCACACCTAAAAGAATTCAATGTTCTCAAAAGCCGACGGTGCGCCTTATAATCCGATGCACCTTATATATGGATCAATACTCAGATTTCTTGGACGTAGTATTTGAAATGTTCTGTAAAGCGCTTTGTTACAGCTGCAGGGGGTGTGAAGGTGCGATATAAATAAAGCTGTATTGTGTTGTCTTGTGCTCCCTCTAGCGTAGCTCCAACTAGTGGATGCATAACGTTACCACAGCCACTATTGTAGCTTCGATTCTATGTGTCTTATAATTCGATGCGCCATATATATGAAAAACGTTTTAAAATAGGCCATTCGTTGAAGGTGCACCTTATACTCCGACGCACCTTATAGTGCGTAAAATACGGTCTTTGAAAATAGCTTACTATTCAAGTGTGTTGCCTTGAAATTTGGTGTTTGCCCATTTTAAATATGTGCCTTCTATTTCCTGGCTCCATTTCTTAACCGTGCTTGAAAATGTTAAAAAATAAATAAATAAATGATTATGAACTTACCGTATGATTACAAAAAGGCATTTTGGAACCTTTATGACAGTGCCGCATTGACATCAGAAACCCCGTGTCATCAATTTTATTCATATTTGTTTGTTTTTTCATATACACCCCCCACCCCTCCCACCCCACTCTCTCGGGAAGTAGCCCCGCCCAACCCGCTTCTCATCCTCATCCCATCCTTGATAGAGATGAATGATCATCTTATGCCACCGAGAAAGCCTGCGTGCGCTTAATCATACTTCTGCCATTCTCATAAATCATCTGCTAGTATGCTCTAATAGATGCAGCAAGACCTCTTCTATGAGCCGTTAATGTACACGGCCACTAATCTACATAATCTCAAGCCTTTTCCCCTATTTTGTGGCTCTAATATGACTTTAATGGTTGAGGACCTGTACACTAGAGTGTAAAAAAAAATAAAAAAGGGAAAAAAAAAAGAAATCCTTGACTTCATTTTGCTTCTTCTTTGTAAGATGCTCATCACTTTCCTCTTCTTCCTATTCAACTTCCACTGACAGTTTTAGTTTACAGTCCTTAGCAGGCGAGTTCATTCAAGTTCACATCCCGCAGTTGAGTTGGCCGATTCGGAAAGGAATCCAATAAAATGGTCGTAAAGATAATGCTTGTTAATTTTCATAACTAGGCCATATTCCGCACCCGAATGTAAATGAACGGTCCGCACAAAACAGAACCTTTAGCGTCCTATTCGCTTGCCCAAATGCTTCCTCAGCAAATCTGATTAGCCTCCCGCTGCATATATTTCACAAGGTTGTTGAAACAAGCTGATGGAATCAATCGTGTCACAGTAAATTATGAACAGAATTAAGACTTTTATGTATTTTATATTTCAGTCCAGTGCTTCCCCCCCCCTCCCCCACCAAAAAAAAAGTGTTATTCCACACGCGTCCCTTCTCCTTTCGACTCTGTGGTTGCGGAATATTAAATAGTCACAGCACAAATGTACTGCAGTGGTGCTCGGTAGCCTTGTGATACATTTTTATGCACGGAAAATTGGAAGTAGTAAAGGGTGACGTTCCGAGGCGCCTTTGCAAAGCAGGAGCGCTTTCTAAAAGGCTGTGAGCGTGCCTAACCTTCAGCCTCATTACAAATCAATATCGCTTCTCTTACCTAAGCTATCTTTGCTCCGAAGGAGAAATGGCGCGTTTCGTGAAATGTGACAAGCGTGCGTGCGCGCACAAACCCAACGCGCCGCCGCCCCCCGATGGCGGAACAGTCGAAAAGAAGCAGAACATTAAATCTCATTTCTCATGCGCCCGTCCTGAAAATGCCTGACATTCTCGCACAAACATGTTTGCCGGTACGGCTCATAATGACGCCGATGAGGACCCCTCGCGCGTGCACGTACTCATTCAAAAGCTGACTGAAACTGGATTCTGCAGCAGGTTTATTGGACCCGACATATATAAGTGGAGAAAGAATTCTGAAGGCCTTTTTTTTTTCGTTTTGCTTTTTCCCGGATTCCCTATCTCTGACCAATATGGTGTTTTCCTCCTTTCCTGCAAGCCACTCAAAACACATCCTGTCAATCCACTTGAAAGTCCGATTACGGCTCCTTAGTGTCTTCTAAATGGATTTCAGAGAGGCACACTTCAGCACATATCACAACCAATCAGTGAATCTTCAAGTGAACTAATTATATTGTCAGTGGCAGCATCAGTAGCGAGTTATAATCCCCCCCGGCCCCCCACCCACCCCTCGTGACGGAAAATGCTATTGTCAGCTCAGCCGGCATTTAAGATTTGGTTTTTAACATGGTCGTGTCCACTCTGCAGCCCGTCATTTACATACCGCTGTGCAATTTTAGAAGACACAATTTATGCTCAAATTACAATAATGCACTAATTTGATTGACAGACAAACATGATTTTCATTGCCGCGTTGGCAGGTTTAAAAAAAATTATAATAATAAATTTTAAAAAGATGCCGTCATATTGTAGTCATATTTCTTGACTGCATATTTGGGCCCATTTTGGGTGTCCTTTTGCATGGACGGTTGACTCACTTCCTGTCCCAAGTGAGCAAGTCTGCCTTCCTAAAGTGCAGCTGTCGTTATTGTGTTGCGTTATTGTCTCGGTGATTTGCCTAATTAAGGTCCGCATGCCCTCACCGGCCACGACATGAGCACCTGCACACCCTAATGAGATCCAATAAAAAGTCTGTTTTTGAAACGGCCGCTTATGAAGCAATTATGTTCAGTTTTATTAGCGTCTAAAGTCGTGAATTTAATTTTGTTTTATAATGACGCTTTGTTGTGGTTGTAAATTTTCTCAACGGGCGTGGTAGGTAAATATTCAGTTTGAAAAAAGCGGCATTTTCAATATTGTGGATAAACACTGTAACTAAATGATACTTAATTGTAGTTATCACTTTAAGTAAAAAATAATCATTATTATACACTGTATATATATATATTTTTTTTTTCTTTAATCAAATTACATTTTAGTGGGTTTTTTTTTTTTTTTTTTTGCAACCAGAATAATAAGATCTTATGAAAGTGTATGCCTGCGTCTCATTAAAGGTCAAGCCCTTGACTGGCCCATTTTCTAATTTTGTCAACGAGTGGTTCGTATCTCTGTAATAACATTTTATTTTGTGCGCTGGGATAGCTTACTTTTTTTTTTTTCTTCACTCTACACTTGTCCAGTACGCCTGGTAGCTTGAACAAACAGGGCACATTAGCACGGTGATGTAACAGAAGAAACACTTCTTCTGTCGCCCTCGTGTATTGCGTTAATGTCGACTGTTCCCTCTCGAAGCGCAGGGGCCCCCGAACCAATGAGCGAGTGTTCTTACTTCTGTGCGTTCCCGAGCTGCAGTGTCGCGTGGTGTGCGTTTCATTCCGTGTTCTGGGCAGAATCGGAAACGTCTGCAGTCTGATGCTCGTACACGGCACCGCCGACATGAATACTCGCGGTTATCCTCCTGCGCTGTCCGTGTTTTGTCAGCGGGCGTTACAACCTGAACAGAAACACGACTAAAATGATCGAGCAAAGCCTTGCACAGCTCGAACTCCCTGATTACAATTGTAAGGCAAGCAGTCAGTCACGGTGCGGACTCCAATGAGGACTTTACTTGCAGGCTCATGGCAGGGATTAATCCTCTGATTCAGGCCGTCTTGGGTCATATCTTCAAAGCGACGAGACACATTGTCGCCACGCGTGCAGTGCAAGATACAGTTGTTGTCTTCCAAAAGCACATCAGCGGGCAATTTTCATTGTTTACAGTGTTTACAGTCACTGCAGTCCCGTGGCGTCGAAGTCCAACATTATTTGATGTGGGATTTTTTTTTTTAATCATTAGAAAACTGTTGCTTTCGGTAAATCCGTGAATCAAGCTCTTTTTTTTTGTCACCTAAAAAAAGGGTGTGTTGTATTTACTCATTTTATTTTGTCAAGTGGTTGCATGAAATATTTTTTAGCTGAAAAATAATTACATTAAAAATCTTTTTTTTTTGTGGTATTTGCATTATTTGCATGTGGATTTTAATGTATTTTTTTCAATTTTGTATTTATTTTTTTTGGAGTATTTCCATACCGGACCGCTGCTTTTTTATTTATTTTTTCTTCTACATTGTTCATTTGAAGAATCCTATTTTCATTGAGATAAAAATTATTACGGTCGAATCCCGTCCGTCAAAAAAAAAAACTTTCAGGCTTCCTTCTATTACCACATTGATTTTGCGGTCGGTAACCAACAATAACAATCAAATCATTTGGGGGCATAATTTATATTGTCATACTTATTGATTTTACATCATATAGTGACTCGGTACTTTTCCGCCATCTTTTCTTTTGCTGCCTTCAGATCATCAGATCTGCGGCTACTTGATGATCCATCCTTGCATGCTTGGTGCAATTTGTGTTGCATACGGGCTAGACGAAAGGAACATTTTCATCTTTTTTATTATATTATATATTCTTCTTGGAGAAAATCCGACCGGAATCCCAAAGCGGGCCTAATAACAGCCCTGTCATTTGACATTTTTAATATTAATCTGCCCTAGCGTGCAAGACTTAAACGGATCAGACTTTTCCCCAACCCCCTCGCTGTCTGACACTTTGGACCCCCCCGCGTTTGTGTGCGCCTGTCTGCGTGTCAGTGCGAGAGACCTTCACCGTAATGAGTATTCATTTTGCACAACTTAGAGCTGCCTACCTGCTGAACGAATTAGCATCGGAATCAGCATCAGGCGCACGCGAGGGCATTGATGTGAATTAAAGCTCGCTGAATTATTAATTTCCACCTGCTGGAATCACATCCTGCCCCCCTTGTTTGTCCCCTTCACGCCGTGAGCGCTCTCGCACGTCTACCTTTTTATCATCATCAAACCAAACACCAGCACATCACAAATCAATGTTAAGATGTTGCAGTGACGGCGTGATTTCATTTGTATTGTTTTTAATATTCCTTCACAAGAACTGTGAAGATGTTTGGGCCCTTTTGGGAGTTTCTGAAGCGGGCCTCTCTGGCTGTGATTAATATTAATTATTGTGGGCAATTAGGGGGCTGACATTTATTGTGTTAAGTGCTTTGTGATTTGTTCATTTTCATGTTTAAGGTTAATTGAAGCAAGGGGAAATATAAAGGAAACTTCACATTGATTCCTTTCTCAAAGTCTCTTGAAGTATTGTTCCGAGATGTCTTGCAACATTATACTTTTTGAAGTCACAATATGTAACATGGTGTGTGTGAACTGCAATCGGTGTATCGGGTGGGGACGCATAGATTTGCTCTTCTACAAAGCCACTTCTTATATAAATGTCACTTTTAAAAGGCTAAAAGAAGATTTAAGTACCGGTGCTGTTAATCATTATACTTCTGGCCGAAGTTCTTTTTCATCTTCCATATAGAAGCGCGTTACGGAGAGAAGCATGCTTTGTCTGCCGCAGCGCATGTGGACGATCTGCTTAGCAGCTCCATTAATGTTTTTTGGAACTTTTTAGTTTAAAATGGCTTACCAGAATCTAAATTGATCTCGGTAGCTTAATGGACAGTAAATCCTTGTTGTGGAAGTGCAACATGACTCCCGTTCTTGTTGTTCCTTTGGATTTTGAGGGTGACAAGCTCTAATATTCATCTCTTTTTTTGGGGGGGGGGGGGGGGGGGGGGTTAAATTTTGACTTGTCAATTTAAGACGGGGCGGCCCGGTAGCCAGAGGTTAGCACGTCGGCTTCACAGTGCAGAGGTACCGGGTTCGATTCCAGCTCTGGTCTGCCTGTGTGGAGTTTGCATGTTCTCCCCGGGCCTGCGTGGGTTTTATCCGGGTGCTCCGGTTTCCTCCCACATTCCAAAAAACATGCATGGCAGGCTGATTGAACACTCTAAATTGTCCCTAGGTGTGAGTGTGAGTGCGAATGGTTGTTCGTCTCTGTGTGCCCTGCGATTGGCTGGCAACCGATTCAGGGTGTCCCCAGCCTACTGCCCGGAGACAGCTGGGATAGGCTCCAGCACCCCCCGCGACCCTTGTGAGGATCAAGCGGTTAGGAAGATGAATGAATGAATGAATGAATTTAAGACGGAAGAAAAATAGTAAGAAAATCCACACTATAGCGAAGTATAGCGAAGTGCTTCGGTGAGATCCAGAGCGGCGAATTAAAAGTGTGAACACATCCCCGCTTCCCCTGCGGCTCAAAAGCATTTGGACATGACAGGCCGTGCCAGAGTCTCTTATATTCCCACTATAGAAGACCTCAGTCTTGCTCGCTGTCAGCTCAAACGGTCGTTTCTTTCAGTGGCTCTCATCTGTATGCGTTGCGTGTTTGCTTATCAGTAGTCTGACTCTGTCTATCTGTCAAAGTGAAGGAGTCCATTTTCCCCTCGCTGTTTATTGCCGTCTCTTTGCACAGTACGTAGCCCACCATCTCGCGTTGCATCTGTCGCTCGCGGTCCGTCGGGCCGATCGCTTTCTACTCGCCGTCTCTCGCAGCGGTTGGTCCCTCCAGCCTCCTCGGAATGCAAACGCATATCTTGAGTTGAACACCTTGAAGGAAGAGATCCGGATATGAGCGCGCGCATGTACGCACACGTGTTTCCGCCATGTTCCATTTCATCCAGCCAGTCCCGGTCGACACATTAGACAAATGGATCGGTTGGTTTGCCAGGACATCTTTCCTTCTGTCCCTTCCCATCGGAAAACCTTAATTTCCAGTGAACGCGTATATATTAAAACTCATTCAGTACCAACCAATTCTAGACCAAGTCTGAAATGACGTTTAAAAACGTCTTTGGGAGTGAATAAGTTAAGAGACGCATTTCTTGCGACCTCGTTGCTCCCTGGTGTTGCACGCTTTTTGGGAGAGTCCACCTTTTGTTGACAAATGGCTGACGGTCACTTTCGATTTTCGGCATTGACTTTTTGTGGCCGCCTGAACGACCCCTCGCCGTGGTAGATGATTGGCAGCGCACGAAAATAAAAGAAAAGAAAATAAACATCCTTCTTTTGTGATCCGAGCGGCTCATATTGTGTCCATCGGCCCCGTATTATTAAAACGCATTTTCTGCGCGGTGGAATTTTCCAGCTCGTCCACTGAATTGAAGAGATAAGCAGGCCTCTTGCTGACAATTTGATGTCATCGTTATTCGGCTCCGTCTTACATGCCTCGCCTGACCGTTTGTGCTTCGCCGCCGCGGTGGTTTTGCTCGATGCTCCGAGTCCGATTCACACTTTGTCATTGATGCAAATACGCCGCAATCATGTCACCTTGTTTGACCTTGACGGTTCTCGAGCTGCTTAACAACGTCGGCATACGCTACAAGGAGAGGAACGCAGCACCAAGAGTGAAAGGGGGTTTTGTGTCGCTTGGAAATCCTTCGACAGGATTTAAACTGCACTGGGAGTCAGATTTCCGATTGTTCGACAGCACCACCTGAGCCATGCCTCTCCCTTCAAATGCAAGGAATTCACCTTCAGTAGACGCCGCGGCCTTTCAGTAGCATTCCGTGAGGTGATTCGAATGGTCGCAGCAGGATTTGTGATGATCCCCAAAGCACTCCGTATTTATGTTCCGCTCAGATGTGAGAACGTAGCCTGCAGGTTAGCGTTTGGACTTAAATTACACAGCGTCCACTTTGTGGGTGTATAGAAAGCTTAGGAAGCAAAACAAACTATGGACAAACAGCATCCCTTAAGACAGGATTTTTTTTTTTTTTTGTGGTCAGTGATTTTTCTTTTTTCCTTTTCTCAATTTTCACCCAAAAAAAAAACCTACCTGTCTGCACGCTAACACCCTGAATATTAAACTTGGCTCGAGTCGAAGCAGAGTATTGAACAGGAGCTGGCATCCTGATTTCACAGCCATTATCACCTGTTCCGAAGGCATGGCAAGTGGCAAATGAAACGGCGTGGCGCCAGCGCGGAATAGACACTTTTTATTCGCCGCGTGTTTAACGCGAGGCGCCTTGTCACGCCCGCATTGAGCTTCATTAAGCTTCCGTCGCGCGGCGTGTAGTGTACTCGTGTGTAAGGTCATAAGTGCTTATCACCCGCAACCATATTCCCGCCTTTTGTAGTCAATCCCCGGCAAGTGCAGCGGTTGCACTTTGGGGACGTCGCAGATACTTCAGACGCCTCGCAAATACAGTGGGGGCTGCTCTATAAACAACACCCCCTAAATGGAGCTCGAGGCTTTTCAAAACTGGAGCCCGGCACAGTCCTCCTCCTGTTGTTGTACTAATGTGGGGACCGAAGTGAAGTTGGACACCACCTGTCAAGCAAATTGCCGAGAAATAAAATTTCGTGGCTCCATCTGATATTTTTTGTGTGTGTGTGTTGCAGCATGTCCCCCCGGATCATACAAGATGTCTTCCAGGCAGCAGGAGTGCTTCCCCTGCCCCGCAAACAGCGTTTCCGAGGATGACGGCTCGGTGGCGTGTGTGTGCAGAGACGACCACTTCAGAACTCCCCTGGACTCGCCCTCGTCACCGTGCACACGTAATAACATTCGCGTCTTGCCACTTGGATGGTTTGCGATTAAATGAGCGATCATATGTGTCAGCTTGCTCGTTCGGGCTGGTTAACCGGTATGTCGCGCCTCCATATGCTTGCTGAGGAATCACTTAAGCCGTGTGTCGGACTTCACTCGATGCCTCTTATCTGTCACCCCCCCCCCTCGCCCCCTCCACCCGCAACACTTCTTGAACATCCGTCCTCAAGCGCCTTTCTCTCCCTCCTCATTCCTTCATTTCACATCCCATCTGTCTCCCCCCCACCTCATCCTTCACCTTGTGCACCTCCTCTGCTATTGAATTTCCTTGAAAAATTGCCAAGCACTCCCCCAAGATAGACGGAATGCGGTATGCATCTCATGTGAGATGTTTTGCAGCCGGTGATCCGAGCATACATCTTATTTCTTTATTAAAATGACTTTTTTTTCGGGCCGTTTTCATTTTCTGCAGATTTCACTGCACAATATCAAGAATGCGGAAATAACGGTTAAATCCAGTCTTCATTTGATACGATTTTCTAGTTGATGCTCCCCTGGACAGTTAAAAAAAAACAAAAAACATTCCAGACCAAGGTCTACTATCCACTCACTGAAACAAAATGTAACTTGTTTTGCGTCTGTAGCCACAGCCGCCATTCCCCCTTTTGTCTATATTTAACGTGGAGTCCCTCCTCTTGCCGATGTTCCTCCCTCGTTTCATATCGTTTGACATTAGGTTCGCATTATGTGTAAAAAGAATAAACCCATAAGCCATTTTCTTGATCTTTATCCATGACATCCTCATCTAACGAATCTTGCGCTATTTGGCATCCATTTGCGGGTATTACCGTTATGGAGAAGAGTCATTCAACGGAACACCTCAACGCAGTCAGACTTCTTAAAGGGAGGCTATTATGTATTTTTTTCCGCCCTCACTGAGCATTTTCAAATAATGAAACTACTTGGAGGGAGTATTTTCTGCTTCAGTGCTGTCAATGGGTTTGTCAGACAATATTTTCAGGGATTGGCTTTTAAGGTGTGGCGGACAAATACAACACAATAATATGATATGACCTGCATGACACTGTATTTTCTAAACATAATAATAAGCACGAATCATGACACGAGGAACGTCCTATTGGAGCCGCAACCCCCCCCTCCCCGGTCGCTATGGTAATCTTTAAACGTGCCTTCAGAATAAGTTACACCGCAAATACAAAGTGCATGAAAAATACGACTCACCATCGCCACATATGCAGAGTGGGCTTGGTATATGGCAATCTCCCGTTGAGATAAATCCGTATTTTAAGTAGGACTCCGATACTGTCAATTAAATGGAGCGTTCTCTTTCTTGGAAATCACAGGCTCCTCTTCTGTCTCCTGGCTGGATTTTTTCCCCCTTTCTAAAGACGTTTGTTTTGCTTTTTTACTCGTTTTGCTAGCTCCTGGGTTTCATTTTCGTCACGTAACTGATAAGCGCGCCTTGACCTGAGTCAAGAGTGACATACTGTCGGATGTAACAGAGAATCCGATGATTTTTCAAAATAAAACATCTTTCAGATTGAGAAATAAATCAAACGGAAGTAATGTAAGTTATTTATTCTTTCTGTGCGGCCCGGTAACAAATGACTCACAGAGCAGTACCAGCCCACGGCCCAGGGGTTGGGGACCTCTAGTTTAGGGCACCACAATGTACAGTAGAATTTGAAGGCTTCACTTTCTGGTCTCGTTCATTCCCAAAGACATGTTTATATGTATTTTCAGACTCCACACATTCAATCCCTGATACATTTTTATTTTTCAAGATTGTACCGCATGAGTTTTAACATAGGAAAATGGAACTGCCTCATAAAACAGTTTTGATACGTATCGTTAATATATTTAAGATTCTGATTATATTCAAACACGGGTCTGATGATATTGAAATTACAGGCGTAAATGATGTTGGGTTTTTTTTTTGTGTGTGTGAATAGCACTGGGAGAGGTCAGCCCCTTGCAGTTTTGAAATCCAAATAATTGTCATCTCTGAATTAAGAGAGCGCTCGAAATGAGCATAATAGGTCCCCCTTTTAGCTCATCCCCGCCACTCACCGCTGTCTTTTTTTTTGTTTTTTTGTCGCGTCTCATTTCCTCTTCTCTCCGTTCGCTCATCCATTTCACACAAGGCGCACATATTGCGACGCGATTCTTCATCCTTCTGTCAAACTGAAATTTCTTGCCTCTGTCCTCGAGCAACAAGCACATGCGGCACGCTACAATCTCACCCTGTCTGCACGTTATCATTTTCACCCCCCCTCCCCCCCCCTGCCCCCCTCCCCCAAAAGCTCCTCTTGCATGCCAAATACCACAACTCTCCAATAAAGATGCATTACGGGGCCAGTAGGACAAAGCCCATACAGGGGAGCTGGATTGATTTCTGCATAGAGAACAGCTTAGTAATTAGATGGCACAATAATGGGCTGTATATCCTCGCGAGTACTCGGGGACACTAAAACCACGGGGTCACGAGGTCTGTTACGTATGCATACATCCACACACAGATTCACGAGTGTGCGGTCATACCGACTTTTTACGGCGCGGTTTAATTACAATATCGATTGCTGAGCTCTGCGATCCGCCCCGCGATAACGTTTATAGTAGCCTAATGACCACATTAATTACACAATTGATTCGGTAATTATGATCATCCCCAGATTTGGCTAATCCTCCGCATGGATCGAGACCAGGGAGTAAGAGAAGGAGTTTTTGTTTTGGGTTTGTTTAATCTGGAATTAAATAACAACAGGAGTGATGAATCAACTGTCTGGAAGTGAGAGAAGTTCTGTTTTGGGAATGGGAATTCGGTTACATCCAGAAGATATTTTTGAAGTATTTGGGAGAATTGCTTGTGTTTGCCAACTTTGCGTTCGATTTATATTTGGTGTTTAATTGAATTTAACATTTTAAAATCTCAATGTCATTAATTACTCATGATAATATGATATATAATATTTTTGGAGGTTTTTTTTAGCAAGGATCATGCAAGTTGACACACATGACTTTCTTTCAGGGGGCCACATAAAATGATGTGGCGGGCCGGATGTGGCCCCCAGGCCTCGAGTTTGACACACGTGGGATACAGGGTGCATGTGAAAGGGTTAATGTTAGCGCTTTCCATGCTTGCAGCAGTCAAATCAAGCGGGCTTTTTTTTGACAAGTGAACGGCTCCAATGACGAATCCTTGAAAGCGATGCATAGTATTTGCCAACGCATTCCTCTGCAAATTGATTGATGCCGACAACTTGCAGCCAAAATGACAAAGATGAAACGGAAGAACTATTTTGATGGTTGTAGCAATCCATCTTGGAAGACATCAACAGATTTTAATGATAGATGCAAAAAGTCACCACACTGGATTTTGAGGCATTACATTTTAACTTGCTTTTCATTTGTAGCAGCCATTTTGGGGCGCGGGGGCAGGGGGGGGGTCTGATTGGGTTTATTTAATTCACATTAAAAGGAAGTTTGTCCCAAATGGGGAGTGTACAACAAGAGCAAAGGACAGGAGTGAGACGAGTCAGGGAGTGAGACAGGAAGCGGGTTACGTTTTTTTTTTTTTTTAATGCAAAGCGTAGAGCAAAAACGAGAAAAGTCAGAATGCGGCATGACTAAAGTCCCAGCTGGGTCTTCATCAAATAAATGCAGCGATGCCCTTCTGATCTGATGAAATTTTGCTCTCCATGTGGCCTCCATTGAGCAGCTGCGTTTTGTGACGCGTTTGCTTACGCACGTGGCGGCGCACTCTGACTTAGTCATCACGCAGGACACACGCGCGCTGCCATATAAAATGCATGGGCTTTAATGGACATCAGCTCTCTTGAGCTCTCCGAGAAAAGAATGGGCGCGGGTCGGCCAAGACGCGCTTACCACTGGATCACCGTGCCACCCTGTATGAAGTCAATGCAACGTATTTTCCTGTTTCAGGCCCCCCGTCTCCTCCCCGGGACTTGGTCTACACCATGAAGCAGTCCACTCTCATCTTGGAATGGGCCGCGCCATCCGACACGGGTGGTCGGGTGGATCTGACCTACAGCGTGGGTTGCCGGCGCTGTCCCGGCAGGCGCTGCGAGCCTTGCGGGGCCAGCGTGGGTTTTGTGCCTCAGCAGATCGGTCTGACGGAGAGGACGGTGACTGTGGTCAATCTCCTCGCCAACATGAACTACACCTTCACTGTGGAGGCTTTGAACGGAGTGTCCGAGCTTCTACCCAACAAGAGGTTCTACACACAGGTCAATGTGTCAACAAATTTGCCTGGTGAGTCACGGTGCGTCCTTATTTTAGATTGTAGTTTTTGATTCGGGATGTGTCACTTTGGATGGATGGATGGATGGATATATATACGTGTTTTTTGGGAGGGAGGGGGGATGTTGCAGGGGGGTCGTTTTTGATTGTATCCTTCAGTACTCACATGAAAACCATCCGGGCCTTCACGATGTGAATCAACTATTCATGCAAACACGCCTAAATGTTTATATTTTGAAAATGCTGATTTATATGCAAATCAATCACTCAAACAAAATGGAAACTCTTCAAAGATTGGCAAACTAATTAGAAAAGTCAGAGTCGTGACACGAAGATGATGCAACTGCAGTGAGTCGACGTGAAATGAGAAATGTTTTTTTTTTTGTCTGCAAAGCGCTTGAATTTGAATCGACCGCGGGAAAACGGGCTTCAGACAGAATGGCATGGTCTTCAAAACGGACGGTGAGATGCGTGTTGTCCTGATCGAACCTCCTTGGGGGCCGGTTCAGGCCCGCGGGCCGTATGTTTGACACCCCTGACACCCCTGGTCTAACGTGTGATTCGAGGGCCCTTGAAAATGTAAATATTTTCCAAAAGTCAAATGTTTTTTTGTTTTTTTGGGGGGGTGGGTGGTTGAATTAGCAGTGAAGCATGACAGTGCTTTAACAATGCAGGTGTTCGGTACGTTTTTCTTTTTTCTACTGAATTGGTTTTGAAGCCACGATAATTCTGCCCGACAGCAATGATGTCACAAGGAATGTTTGCTGATTTGTGAAGGAGCAGTGGATGGCTCCCAAACAGATGGATTTTTTTTTCCCACTCGCCCTCTGGCCAATGGGGGCGTGAGGGGCAGAGGGGGGGTGGGGGTAGGGATTTTGCATGTTTGGATGGATGGATAAATTGGAGGTTGGGGATAGAAACGTAGCAGGGGTTGCGTGAGTCGATGGGGCATGTGGCGGATAAATCTGGGATCAGAATTACCCGGGGCTCCTTATCTAGCCGCGGATTTTGCGCGGAACAGGCGCACATGCGTCTGCGGCGCCTGCACAGGGCCATTTGGGCGTGACAGCTGACTCTGTGCATTGGCGCGTACGCCATCTCGTACGCGCAGGAACGATAGCACCCCGCGGTATCGTCGCCCCTCGGCTTGTACGGCTTTTGTGTGCGCGCGCGCGAGTGATCGAAAACGCACGCGGGTTGAACGTCCCGGCCCCCCTGGTGATACTTCCAAAGCCCTTTAGCTGAGGCAGAGAAGTCGAGGGGGAGGATGCAGGATGGCTCTAGTGACGGGGTGGGTCAAGGAGGAGGAAAGGATTGGCATTTCAATATCCTGAGAGGATTAGCGGCTCCGCTTAGATGGCTGGTCCCCACGGAGTTCCACGGGCCTGAGAGACGGACGAAGGAAGGCGGAGGGGAAGAAGGGGCGCTTGAATCTAGAATTTGAAGGGATGAGGAGAGGTGAGCGGCGTAACGATGTGAGCGGAGGAAAAGTGCGGGGTGGGGGGGGCGCAGATGAGTTCAGATGAGTTAGTGGAAAGGAGTGGAGATGCTGTGCAGACGAGGGCTATCTTATTGTGAACTATGTGTCGTGGTGGTGCTTGAGGACAGACAAACGGGGAGGGGGGGGGGGGTAGTCTTGCAAGAGGAAGAATTTGAGGTGATGAAGGTGGCAAGCCCGTGGCTAGAAATGACCATTTAGTGCCCAAATATTTTTGGATTGCATCAACCTGTGTTTGACTGGAGAACAGGATGTGCCCCCCCCCCCACACACACACTTTCAAATTCGCACCCATTAACAGTTCTGCCAGTCTGATTCTAATCTAAAACAAGAAATGGAGCTGATTGTCACTCTGACTCGACACTACGTTGTTTTTTTTGGGGGGGGGGGGGCTCGAACAACCATTGATGTGTGATTGCAGAACTATATGAATATTTATGAGTCGAGAGCCGAGATCGCTGGCTTTTTTCCCCCTGCATTTGAATATTTACTTCTCTGTCAGAATGACGGCTGATCCGCCGCTAATAAACAAAACTTTGCTTTTCTTGATCAAGTTCCCAAGAGCCTCCCCTCCTCCCTCCCCCATGACACTTTCACACCTCTCTACCTTTTCTCTGCTCATCCCCGCCTCCGGCACTCTGCATGGAGGCATTTCAATCCCCTTTTTTTTTTTTTCCTCCTTAATTAGAAGTGATGGCAAGGTGAGGCTTCAGCAGGCACTAAATGAATAGAGTCATCAAGCTACTTTTCGGGACTATAACACAGCCACTGAAGATGCTTTGTCACTCTGTGATGGAAATTTTAATTGCCTACCACTTGGCCTGGATTTGGCATCGATCAAGAGCTACTGACTCTGGATATGAATTTAATGTTTTTTTTAAATGATTATACAATTAATTATTATTTTTTTCTGTTGTCGTGGAAAGTTTGATGGCCACTGTGATAGCCACGCAAAGCTCGGGGGAAGGTGACCACGCAACCCCGTATCTATAATTCAGGCTCGAAGGGCAGACTTCAATGCAATCTGAGCCATCCCAAAGCAAACAAAATAACACCAGAGGGTCAGACTAGTCATAAAACTTCACAATTCTTCCCCCCCGGGTCTTATTTTTTATTATTTGTAATACCTTGTAAGGTGCCTCTGTTAAAAGAGCTTCCGTCAAGTCCCGCTGTGTAAAAATAGTGGGCGATCCGCATCGAGAGCCGAAGCTAAATTTTCTTTGATCAGAGCCGGGAGGTCGCTGACAGGCTAATTAGCTTGTCTGGGTGAATAGTGAACACCCCCCCTCCCACCCACCCCCCGCCCAAACACACCCAGGCAGGCATGCGTTTACGCGCACGTATACAAAGTTGCTCCGGCGTTCTTTGGCATCGGCTTCGTCTTATAAAATTTTAATCAGCGCACGGCGTCATCCGAGCTCTCATTAATCAGTATGATTGATCCGTCAAATTATCTTTTGTGATGATGGTGATCATAGAAACGGGGAAATAATACATGACAGATGATGGGAATGTACTTGAAAGTGTAACAGGGGGTGATTTACCGGGCGCTGGTTGAAAATGTCGTGCTTGGAAATTGAAAAAGATGGTCGGTTGATTCATTTGGGTGCTTTTCGTTGGGTTTATTGAGCTGATTTTTAGTTTCGCATTTTCATCATCAAGACAAGATTTGCAAAATTGTCCAAATGCAAATGCACGAGACGGCTTCGTTGAAACACCGGGACCGGCGATATGCGCCGTCAGTGATCATTAAAGCAGTTCGGCAAGGAAGTGATTGACAGACACGCGGGGAAAGGGCAAATGTGACAAGGCGCCGGTGAGACTGATGATCAGAGGAAGGAGGTACATGATGAAAAGACGGGCAAGGGCATAACGATTCAAAGTAAGAGGGAAAAAAAAAGGCTCAATGTTTTGGGAAAAATAAAGAGCAAGATAAAAGGCATCCAACACACCTCGTTGAAATGCGGTAGTTGAACGCTGCCCATCACGCCGTCTCGGCTGGTCCCAAAATGATCATTGACCACAGAAAAATGCGATCCAGAGTTGCCATGACAACGATGATACCGATTAGCCTCTCATCAGTAACTCTACCCTGGAAATTAAGCTGTTTTTTTTTTCTTTCCCAAGCTGTCATGCTCAATTAAAAGAGATCTTGGTCATTCTCGCGCCCGGTTGCCAATTGTCTCTTTTGCCTTTATTAGCTTGTTTGCGCGCCGGTTCTCGTCCTGCTCCCGGCCACCCGCCCACTGACTGGCACTTTTAATTACGTCGTCACCGAGACTCCTTTTTCCCCATGTCGCACTAATAGACACCCTCTTCTTTTTCCCCCCGATGTCAGATACGCACACGCCCAATTTGGTGACCGGAATGAGAGCCAACGTGTACGTAATCGTTTAAATGGAAATGTCCAAGTGTCTCTTCTTTGCTGGGCATCCCTTTCACAGATAAGACTTATTCAAAATTGCTGTGTGTGTGTGTGTGTGTGCGAGTGTATGTGTGTTTTAATATCCTCCCTCCCCAGTTTTTCCCCTCCCAACACTGGTATGAACAATAATAACCTCCGAAGATTTCTATCAGCTCACCTCGCCTCCTTTCCTCGCTTTCTCCGCTGCTGAACTTTTTTTTTTCCAGATTATTATTTTCCGAATAGAATCAAGCCGTGTATTTGCATTGGAGCATGAAAGCCGCTGAATCTCGATAGGACATTTCGTCCCACGTCTCAAAGCAGGTTCTTGAAAGCAACGCGGATGCTCCGAGTGACATCGTGGAGATTTTGGACACAATCCCACACGCATGAAGTTGCTCATCTTGAGGAAATAACGCATGTGATAGAAGGTCACGGCGGATTCGGAGATCTGCACGGACCACCGTGTGGACCACTGCAGAGGATTCGGCATCTGTCTTCTTTGATAATCAAACAGCCGTACCGGTCGTGCAAGCGCTGCCTTTGTCCGTACGGGGCCACAGGAGCCGCTTTGAATTGAAATTCGTGCGAGTCTTTCAGGAAACTGGCACTTTGAGAGCGCGGAAGGCAAAGTTAAAAACGGGCCTGGAATCTTTGGCGCCATGCGTGTTGCGCATACTAACTATTAACTTGCCATTCATTTTACCTTGTGTCTGCCCCAACTAGTCATCTCATATAAAGGCAGCGACTATGCTTTAAATTCACTTCAAAAATGACCGTCCCGGTCCGACATTGTGCCGACCGTCCTGTAATATTATTCCTCTATTCCCCCCGCCCCCCACCCGTTTTTTTTTCTCATTGTTTGCCTTTTGAAGCCTGCAAGCCTCATCTGCACGATTGGGACGTGCACTGCGAAGCTTTCAAATTGGGCATTTTGTGAAGTTGTATGTCTTTCTGACAAGTGCCTATCAGCGTCTCCCCTCAATGTTGTCGGCGCTCGACAATGAGTGTTTGAAAATGACTTCCAACGCGAAGCTAAGGAGGCTTCTCGCCTGCGAGGCCCGCCAACTCTTCTCTTATTGCATGTGAAACTCATTCTGTGCCTGTCAGTGTTCATGTGTCACTGAAAATAAGACAAAAGAAAAAAAAAATAGATATATCTATTTTTTTTTAGATATTCAACATCAAGTCCAGCTCTGAAAATACAATTTCGTACTCGCCTGTGATATTTGGTTGCGGTATCTCATATCTGATCTTAGACTGTGTTGCTATCGTCTGATTGCATGAAATGAACTTTTAGAAACAGTCTCTCTGGAGTATAAGTTGCCCCTTTTTTTTTTTTTTTTTTTGTGGGTCCATGTTTGTACTCAAACCGAGACCACAAAATCTATGAATCCGTAATGCTTCAGTAATGCAGAACCGCACGTTGAACCTTGCACGGCTTTATTATTAGAGACTCTTTATTTTCCGCTGTCGAGGTACAAAGCAAGCATGTCATTGTGGGTGCACGTCTATTGCGAAATCATCCAAATGTGTTCTTTGGTGCCGAGATTGAGCTCTAATGTGTTGTGGGATTTGGTGGGGAGTGGGGCGGGAAGCACACCCGTCTTATGCATAATTCAGCACGAAGAAAGCAAAGAAGTGCAAACAACAGTCTGCAGTTAAAGGTGAACCGGGCAGATTTACTCTTTGTTTTTAAGTTAGTGTATTAAGATGAGGTTTTCCTCTGTTTGGAGACTTGATAGTTTTGTCACCATCGATTTGTCAATTTTTTTTTCTTTTTCCCCTGCATATATGCTGCCCTTAATAACCAATCACTGACGAATAATTGTCCATGCAAACTGTGTCCGTCACCTGCTGCTCCGAGAGAGTCGGGATAGGATTCTCGTGACGATAATCGGCTCGGATTAATGGATGGCTAGATATACTGTATGTTTCGATTATTTTTTTTTTTATATCCTAGAATTACGCAGATGGATTTTTGTTTTAATCTTTTGCCTCACGCGACTGCTATCTTGAATTTAAAAATGGGGACAGCATGATGGAGCCCCGCATTATTTCTGTTTGCGGATGTGCGGTATTTGTCTCTTGAGTGAGTGACAGGTCGACCATATTGAAGTGTGGCGGTTGCCATCAACAAAATAGATGAAACGTCGGTTAAAGGTCAGGGAGAAAAAATGAGCAGGAAAAAGGACAGCAGCAAAAAAACAAAAACAAAAAAAAGCAGAGTTTACTTTTAAGGTTACTGATGGGAGCAGCAGAAAGGACAGATGACAAAGAAATTGGAAAAAAAACATAACAAAGAAAAGCACCAAAAAGTCATTTATATACCAAAGAAAAAAATTGAAACAATAATTATTTCTTGTGTATTTTTTTTTACCATTAAACAACCCCTCACTGTGCTCCTAATTGTGTAATAAAATTTTTACAAGTAGCCCGCGACTGGGTCGAACATATCATGCATCGACACTAAAATTCCTTATTTCCTCTAACAAATAATATTTGCGCTACCGTCAACTGTCTGTGCTTTTGGTTTGTCTCGCGTTACTGAGGGTGTTTTTTTTTTTTTTTGGTGGTTTTTTTTTGGTGTTATTTGGACCAAGCTAATTGTGTAGTCTGTGTGTTAAAATTGATGCGGTGTATCCCATCCTTCAGTTTATGTTGCAGTCCCATTTGCACTTATTTAATATGTATCGTGGATTTTTATGCTAGTTTATAGAAGAGGCCCGATTCCGATTGGAGGTTGTCAGATGAAATTTTTTTTGTTTTTGTTTTTTACACTGCCGTGACCTATGTTGGAAATGTGTCAGTGTACATTTTTTAAATGGTGATTAAAACTAATTTTTAAATGGAAAAAGTGATTGATTTACACAAAATTTGGAGGGGAAAAAATTATTTTTCATTTTTTAATATTAGGCTCAGACAAAAACACAAAATGGAATGTTGAAAATGGAAACAATGAATCGTACACAGAATTTTCAACAATGTTATGTTCATCCAGCCAAAGAGAGGAGTAATCTGGATAACTTTTCTCTTGGACTCTCATGGGTTGAGTCAGAAAAAGTTATTGCGGTTAGATTAATTGAGAGACTCGGAGGGAAAAAAAATCAAAAATCAAAAGTGGCTGTTTGAATGTGGGAGGCTCTCCATCCATTTAGTCTTACGTCGATGCCAACTTGTCAGTCAATCCATATCTGCATTGATCTATTGTCAGTCTCAACGTGGTTCTGCCCCCCCCTCCCCCCCATACACACACACACAAGGTCTCTTGAATGACTAATGCATTACTGCTGTCCCGCTCCCTTTTTTCTTCCGTCTCCCTAAAGTAGAATATTGGCGGACTCTCCCATCTGTCCTTAAATATAAAACGTTTTTTCTTTCAAATCTGAACTGAAAATACTGTCGGCTTGCTGAATAAATCAATAGCCATTTTTGAAAGGAGGAAAAAAAAAAAAGACTTTTGTTACACCGTCAGGCTGTGACTGCAGGCGCAAGAAAAAAACTGTTCCTAATGTCCTTGGCAAATGGAAAGCTATTGAAGAGGGGGATGTATGTTTAACACGACCAGAGGTCTACAATCCAAGACTGACTTTCTATTCTTCTTTCTCTCGCCCTTTCTATTTGTAAAGCTTCATCTCTGATCAGTGAGCTCCGAGCTGAGAAGATTGAGGAAAAGAGCGTCACATTGGTGTGGAGGCAACCTTCGTCCCTGAATAGAAGCCGGACGGAATATGAAGTCAAATACTATGAGAAGGTAAATCTAGTTGTTTTTTCAATGGTCATCAAAAAAGAATTTTCCGTTGGACCAACTGAGCCCAAAAGGTGGTGGTGCTTGAACATCTCGAACCCTCGTCAGAAATCTGTGTTGCCTTGCAGCATTTTATTGAAATTTTAAAATAAGGTTAGAAATTATTTTCTAACTCTAAAACAAAATTACATTTGACTGCCCGTTTATAGCCATTCTGATTTTCAGTCTGGGTGCCATGCGTGCTTCCTTCTGTCAATCATAATGAGTCAGTCTCAAGACTCATCAAGTCAGAGGTTACTTGGAGTTTTGGAGGCAAAACTCCAATAATTTGTGTTCCCACGAAATTTCAAGAAAGTCAAGTTAAGTTTTCATGTAGCTGAGGCAAGTTGAAAATCAATTCCAACTTGCATGGACTGTTCACAGCTAGCACTGTACCGACCACTGCTACTATGATGATAAATCTTTATCGCAAATCACACTCTGTATTGTCCATCACGTTACTATCTTCTCAATTAAACTCATGACCGACATGAAGCTTGGCTGACGTTAGCTAACCTGTGAAGCTAACTTTAATCAAACGCATGACCGACATGAAGCTTGGCTGGTGTTAGCTAACCTATGAAGCTAACATAGCTTCTATGGTTTTCATATTGACGGATGAAGTTAGATATTGCAATTGTTTCTTTTCCTTTTTTTTGATTTGTTGTTGCCATTCTCCTTTTCCTGATGATATCAGAAGCACAATCCTTGAATCCTAATTCAAAGTTTCGAATGAGCTCCTTCCGTCATCGCATATTGCGCGTGCTACGATAGCCTTTGGCACCGCATATTCTTAACGTGTGAAGCGGGTTGCCAAATGTTCATTTCAGTCGCAAGTGCTATATTTGAAGACACGTCCCCCTAACCCTGCCGAACGTTAGCTATCAAAAACACAGCTGGGCTAAAAGTACGCATCTAATGAACTTCAGGATGAATGTAAACTATGTTTATGTTCGGTTCATCATTAGCAAGTGGGAAAACGTACGTATTTTTAAGGGGGCGGTCATGTGGACAGCCACTGTCATTTAAAATGTCACATCACACTCATTCAACACGGTGTTCCCAACAGAGAGTCTTCACACTAAATCTGCCGTGCTCGTAAACTCACAGCTGTCGCACAACCACCGTTTTCATACGGTGTGTTTTCGAGCAACGCCGCCGCGTTTTCGGTTATGTCTGTCACGCTTCGCACCTCCGTCTCTTCTGTATGCTTTGCCATATTTATGAAAATATGTATCCCTAGTCCCGGTTTTGCCACGCGGAAAAGGCGCGGGGCGGGTAAGACTGCGCAAAAAGTGAGGCGATATTTAGAAGGCGGTGAGGATTTGCTAAGATGGAGATGGCAGAGGTTGAGAACAGGTTAGATCGAGTATTAGGCGGGTAACAGATGAGGAGAAGATGACACGGCTTACTATTTCCAAGAGCGTGGTGCTGGAGAGAATTGAAGGAAGATGATTTGGGAGGGTGGTAGATAAAAGCAAGAGTGAAAAGGGATGGATAGAAAATAACTGAGTCAGACAGCAACATTGTTGCAAAGCCATGAAATGAAAAGGCAATACAATTACACAGCAACAAAGAGCCTTGAAGTATGTTTTTTTTCTTTTTTTTAAAATGGTATCGCTTTGGAGTTGCGGTCTCGTTTTTCTTCTCTTATTAACGTGTTGTCTTATACTGTGGGCCAACATAACAGCCAAAAATATTGCTCAACATTCGCTCCCACTTATTTTTCATTGTAGTAAATTATACACATTTTTTTTTCTTTAAACGCGAAGAATTTATGGTTGCTTCAATTTTTTATTTTTTTTTTTCCAATTAAATTTTTTTCAATTTTCAAGTGACACCTGTGGTATTCTCTGCATTTATGTTTATTCACGATTGGCTTAAAAAAAAAAAAAAAAGTGTTACATTTGAAATCGTTGCCCGCAAATCCGCATTCGGTGTTGGTTTGTTTGAGTCATTATGCCGACGGACACACGAAGATAAATTGATAACGCCGCAAGCATGGCAGGCAAATGACACACACACACAAAAAAAAAAACCACGACAGCAATTATGCTAATGACAGTTTGTTCAAAGTCATTTTCGCAGCGTGAGACGCGACGTACTCGGAGGACGCAACATTAGGCGCACCTGCGCAATCTAACGAGTACGATACTTCATTATTGCGGTGTATATAATATTTTGTGCAACGGGACGGACGTGTCGTTCAATCTCTTTCCATCGCACGCTCCCCGTCTCCGCAGGAGCAAAAGGATCAAAGTTATTCCACTGTGAAGACGTCCTCCACGCGCATCAGCGTCAACAACCTCAAAGCCGGCACCAGCTACGTCTTCCTGATTCGCCCCTTCACGACCCCAGCGCCGTCCTCCTCGCTGTCCTCCTCCCCGCTCTCATCCTCTGCCTCCTCGTCTTCCTCCTCTGCTTATCCCTCCTCCTCATCCTCTTCCTCCTCCTCCTCGTCCTCCTCTCCTTCCCCAATCGACTACGGAGCCTACAGCGCACCCCTGGAACTGCAGACACTTGGAGAGCGTGAGTAGCCTTTTAACACCTCCGCCCCAGCCTCGTCCTGTTCCCTTTTCTCCTCTCCGCCGAGCACCTCCGGGCGACCGGCGATTTAAGATGCGGGGGAGCTCGCGCGGGGCACACGGCCAGCCTAAACAACGAAGCGCGCGGCTCTGGGTTTGAGAGTGTCAGCATTGTGACAGTCTGAGATAATGTGTGAAGATTCCACATTTTTATCGGCGAGCTGTGAAACGCTTTGTCTTTGATAACACCTCCGAGTGTTGTTTTCGCTCCGCGCGTGTGTGCTTTAGGCCTCTAAATTCTAATGGAAGCAAGCTTTTTGATATTCAGCGGTGGGATTTTTAGCGCGGTGATACGCAGGGGCAAATTTACCTAAAAGCCGCTCAGCGCATCCGGCATCTCCTACATGCGGTCAAAAGATCAAATCCAGCACGGCTCATTTGTTGTTTATTTTTATTTTTATTTTTTTTTAGTTTGGGCCAAACGGAATATTACACAAAAGCGGTCGACTTTTTTGTGTTTTTTTTTTGCAAGTGAGATCTTAGTTTCGCAGTTACTTTACGGATGATGCTTACTCTTGCCGCAGGCGGGCTGAGAAGTGTCAAACGAGGGATGACCTCAGGAAACTTTTCAAAGCAGCCGCAGTCGAACATCCTTGTAACTACGTGGCAAATGTAGCCAAGCAATACCATCCCAAAATATAAATTGCACTTGACAATGCATTTCGCCGTGGATAAAGCCAGAAAAGTTTGTGCTTGTTCTTTATTTATTATTATTATTATTATTTTTGCCTAGAGTTGAACGGGTCATCATATCGAGAGGTGTTTTTAAAGCAGGATTTTCATTCCTTTTTTTTAGCGAGACACCTGCCCGGGGCCTTTCTTTTAGCATGTTGTCAAGTCAAGTCAACAGTATTTATAGAGCACTTTCAAACAGCCATCGCTGCATAAAAAGTGCTGTACATGGAGCGATTTAACATACACAATAAACAGTAAGACGAAATCGTAATAAAGGTGTTGTAACTCCTGTTGCTGTTGAATATGCTAAAGAGTGTCCGATGCGGGGGTTTGTTTTCCTCTCTTTGTCAACAACCTCTTTCGATTCCTTTTTTCAGTGGCGTTGGCATCCAGTGAACAGAGTCCTGTGGTGATCATCGCTGTCGTGTCCGTGGCGGCACTCGTCATGCTGCTATCGATGGGCGTCGGACTGCACATCTGGAGGAGGTAAAGCACTTCTTTGTGTTCTCTTCCTCTAGACCAGGGGCGTCAAACTCACTTTTGTCGCAGGGCCTGATTTCAACGACACTTTCCCTTGGAGGGCCGTTATGAAAAACATTTTATTCACCTATTGTTTAAGTTACTGGAATGAGGGTTTTGGCTAACAAGAAATGCTTACAATATATCTCTTATTTATTACATATGATAATTAAAAATGTTGGGACACATTTTAGAAAGGGGGCGGCCCGATGGTTCAGTGGTTAGCGCGTCGACCTCACAGTGCAGAGGTACCGGGTTCAATTCCAGCTCCGGCCTCCCTGTGTGGAGCTTGCATGTTCTCCCCGGGCCTGCGTGGGTTTTCTCCGGGTACTCCGGTTTCCTCCCACATTCCAAAAACATGCATGGCAGGCTGATTGGACACTCTAAATTGTCCTGAGGTGTGAGTGTGAGCTCGGATGGTTGTTCGTCTCTGTGTGCCCTGCGAGTTCTCCTCAAGCCTGCATGGGTTTTCTCCGGGTACTCCGGTTTCCTCCCACATTCCAAAAACATGCATGGCAGGCTGATTGAACACTCTAAATTGTCCCGAGGTGTGAGTGTGAGCTCAGATGGTTGTTCGTTTCTGGGTGCCCTGCGATTGGCTGGCAACCGGTTCAGGGCGTCCCCCGCCGACTGCCCGAAGACGGCTGGGATGGGCTCCAGCGTCCCGTGCGACCCTTGTGAGGATAAAGCGGATCGGAAAATGAATGAAAGAATGCATTTTAGAAGCGATCGTGGAAATTTACGTTTGAGCTGCTTTCGCGGGCCGCCTAAAATGATGTGGCGGGCCAGATCCGTCCCCCGGGCCTTGAGTTTGACACCTTTGCTCTAGACCCCTAAAAAGTCACACAAATCTGCATTTGACATCAATAAACAGCAGCTCATCGACTCAGCGCGCGCCTAATCCAGATTGGGCTAATCCTAAAATAACAGCATCGTATTATCCTTGGCAGTATATTCTTGGAATTGTATTAGATTATGCCTGTGGAACTTGATGTGGTGGCCAATGCCGAGCGGGTCAACTGTCAAATATTGCCATCCAGAAAATATTGTGATATTGATCGCACCAGATCGATTTCAGACAAATGTGAAGGCGCAATGACGGGGGGTCAACTCGGTGGTGAAATGGGTCTCAAGTCACTCGCAACACCCCACAAACTGGTGCCGTTCATCACTCTCTCTCTCTCTCTCTCTCTCTCTCTCTCTCTCTCTCTCTCTCTCTCTCTCTCTCTCTCTCTCTCACGCACCCACAATATATGAATTCATGAGATCTGGATGACAGACGTGTTCAAAAGCCGTGACAAAGCCTCACGTGAATGCTTGAGCACCACTGTAGAAATAGACAAAATAGATGACAATCTGCCATATACAGGCGTTTGCTTTGTGGTCTGACGGGATATTCACGGCACACATCACGCTTTATTGAGTAATAATGCTTATCTCCCAGCCCACACACCCCCACCCCACCCCTGTTTTTTTTCTCCTCATCGCCGCATTGCATTGAAAGGGGGGGGGGGGGGGGGTTCTCCATTGTTCATCACAGCAGCACCATTATCTTGCTCCTTGTGTTTTGTGTGAAGACAAGGAGTTGGAATGGCTTGATGCCTCAATTACCAGGCTCTTGTGTTTGCAAAGACAGCCGCGGCTGCGGGGTCTCTGATGTACCGATGCGCCCGCTGAGTCGCAAAACATGCAAATGAGTCGCGATGCTCACACAAAAGGCTTCGGACATAGCACGATGAGAAGGATGATAGTGACTCCAAGTGCTCACCGGAACCCAGAAAGCACCGTGCCGCTGCCATCTTGTGAATATTCCCAGACGAGCTCTTCCATTCAGTTGGATTTCGCTCCGAGAAATATATCGGTGTTTTTTGTTTGCGTGTCTGCTTGCAACTGACGTGTTCAATGTGGTGTTTTGATTTGCCATTCTGCATAACTGACTTTCATGCACTTGCACTCAATTCATGGTCAGTGTCTCACCCACCTGTGATGAACTCATTCACTTCCAATGACGTTTTTAAACGTCTTTTCAGACTTGGTCCAGAATTGGCTGGTACGGAATGAGTTAACTTGCGGCTACTCCAAACATGTCGCCCTCTAGTCAGCCGGGAAAAAAGTCTCTTTTACCATGATGAGATTTTTGTACCGAGCTTTACCATACACGATATCAAGTACATGTCAACAATGGTCAATGAGAATGTTTGGTCCAATGGGCGAGACAGGAGGGAGAAGTACATTTTCCTCTCTGACAATCCATCTTGGCACACAATTGCATCACTCACACACACATACACACACACACACACACACACACACAGACACACACACGTTGGTGCCTGACAAAGTTAGATAGAGTTTGGGGGCCATTGACCGAACATTCTCCAGGAAGCTCAGCCTTGACTGGTCAGTGAAAGGGATGGCTTACCCTTCAGTGGTCCCACCACTGCGTATGAGTGTGATTGAGTGGGTGGGTGTCTCCCGGGGGTCGAGGTATCAAGAGATACCAGAAGAAATGGGAAGCGTGGCTTGTTTTTCATCTGTCTTTATACAGAGCTGTGTCAAAGTGGCGTACAGTCCTCTTTGTTTTGGCTAGGCTTCAATTTGTTGTAGCACTCTTCATCTTAATTCTGAATGTCTTCACTGTAAGCTCCTGACTGCTTCTGCTAGGTCAGGCACACCCCCCCCAAAAGAAAAAAAAATCTGAAACAAAGTCGTAACTTTCCGGAAGAATATTCCAGTTTGTGTCTACTAAATAAAACAGCACACTGTGTTGTCGACGGAGTGTTGTCTAGCTTCAATAACACAAAAAATGGAATTAAAAAAAGATTTCAGTTGAATGTCTTTGATGCGTCAATGTAATGCAGTGATTTGGCAACCCTTGATGTGGGAGTGGAAGTCTTTTTTTTTTTTTAATTTGATAAATAGAAGTTGTCATCGCAATAAGGATCCGTGATTACGATTTATTTTTTTTTTCCCTGCCGGCATTGACGATATTTGAATATGAAGCGGAATTAATGCTGCCAAATGTTTTGCTTGCCCAGCCTTCCAAGGTACTGAAAAGAGCCCCTCCCTCCCTTACCAACCCCCCCCCCCACCCCCGCCCCAACCCCTTGTCTTCTTCCCAGCAGTGTCTGCTCAAGCTCCTCCAATGTAACTCCTGCTAGCGTGGTGCTGCTCTCGACATCCTTCTCCACTCTTCCTCCTCCTCCTCCTCTCCTCTCTCCTCTTCCTCCCTTCACACAGCTGATGCCCAGGTACATTTGGCATGCCCCCCCCCTGCATCCCCCGCCCCCTCCCCAACGCCTCCATCCTCTAAATCTTCCCTCTTTTGAGTTCCCTGCAGTCCTCCTGCCATTGCATTTATCCCTCAGTGGTTTCCTTTCTTCCTTTTGCTTTCCCCATACAAATAAAATGCTAATAAGCTGAAGTTCTTGGGGAGCTTTTCAGCCTTTTTGTCGAGCTTTTTAGCCCCGTTTTCTTTTTATAACCTCGGATCATTGCCCCGGCATGTTATGCAATGCACTTAAAAGTGACTGCTAGTTTTTGAATTACCCCTTTCATGCACCCTGGAACTTGATAACATGATAAGCTGTCCGCTGTAGTGAGCGCTGTCCCTGAATGGGTTAATATCCAAAAGGAAACCACGACTTTAGTTTTTTTTTTTTTAATCACATCTGACGTCTTTAAAAGAATTGATGGAAAAGGATTCAAGCGATGCGACTTCACCTTTCGCTGCGATGACGGCAACCCTCATCCGTCTATCTTTCCTCCCCAGCTCAGTTGTCTTGTTCTTCACCTTGCAGATTTGACTTTCTGTCAAGATCGACGCAAATTAGCAAAACGCCCAGCGCGACAACATTTAGGGCTTGCTGGTTGCGTGAAAATGTGGATTAGTATTCTTCTTATCATCTGAATGTCAAACACTCGGTCATCTTTTGTTCTTCTCTTTTTGCGGTGGAAAAAAAAAAAAAAAACACCCGCGCATGGACTCCAAAATCTTGTCCCAGAAAAAAAATTGAAACTCTTCAATCTCCCGACATCATATTTTGATATATTTTCAGTTCCTGCAGCCAGAATGAACAAGCGTCCCAATAAATTTGTCAGTTTTTTTTTTTACTCACTGATGTCTCCCTTCGCCATGTCCCCAATATGTTCCCTTGCCTCTAAGCCATTGACATCTCTCTGATCTTGTTTTTCTTGGTCCCATTATGCCCCCCCCCCTCCCCCATCCTCGTATCTATCCCACTCCGCCTTTAGTGCGCTCCCTTGTCTATCAATTCTTGTCTGGCCTCCTCCGTGCGGTAGCTTGTGCCCCGAGGATCTCTGTTGCATGTGTCTGCTGGTGTGTTTTGACAGACAGGGCCTTGACCTTGTCCCGGGCCCTGCTGTTACACAGGCTGAGGGATGTGTCAACCTCATCTTCCATCACGTCTCCCCACGAGAACCCTCACTCAGGGACGTAGAAAGACCCGAAAAAAGGAAACATTGACATCTATGAAAAATGCACCAAAGTAATGCTCCACAATCTTTTTTTGAAGAAGCTCTCCCAAGTCATTGTTGCGAACGTGTAGCCTGACTTTTTTTGTGGCAGTATCCAGTGCCTGAGACAAAGCGATGTGATGCGTGCACAAGCGCAGGTGGATGTGCCGGATTGTGAAAATAATGACTTCCTCCAAACTCGTTCATCAATTCAATTGTTTTTTTTTTATTTGCTCGGTCGCTCTGCGGCCCAGGATCAAATTGGTACCAGTCGCTCGACCCGCCCCGCCGCGTGTGGAGTATATAAATAAATAAAGATGGATGAAACTGCAGTGTGTGTGTTTGTGAGGCTTGAGGTGACTCCCATCTGGTTCTACACTGATGTCCATATGAATAAGCATGTGTCGGGGGGGTGTTGGTTAATTTTCCTTCCCAGTCCATGCAAATGACAAATATTTCAAAAAATATATACAGTAATGAAAATCGTAGTTTCTGCCTGGATTGCATTTGAGGAGGGACTGATAAGCTCCCAGAGTTGCTTTTTGGAGGTATCAGGATGGTCCGCCGGGTTCTCAATAGGCCAGAGGTCACGGGATTTGAACACTAATGAGCACCTTTGTAAACAGCTGCTCTGTAAATGCATTTGCCCGACAGGAACTTCACCTTTCACTGTACAAAACCCTTTTCTCACTGAGTCACTTACAAATTGTTTCACAAATGTGATGAGTTTTGAGGAACCATTCGATTTGACATTCTTTTTTTACAAGGTCATTTACTATTTTGCTCTTTTCATCCGCAGATCAGATCATCCTTATTGTTACCAATCCTTCATACCGACCGGCATGTTAAATAATGTGGTGCAACATTGTTGAAAATTGTATTATCAAAGCTATGAGAGATGTGTATATATATATATATATATATATATATATATATATATATATATATATATATATATATATAGACACACACGTGTGTGTGTGTGTGTGTGTGTGTGTGTGTGTGTGCGTGTGTGTACAAAGTACAACGGAACACCATAAAGTGTACATTCAGCTAAAGTTGTTTAGTCAATTTCATAATAACATAGGTTAACTTCTTTGTACACTTGTAAAATAGTTAGGAGTTGACCTTAGCAGCTTTATTTCCCCCCTTCTTACTTTTATTGAAGAAAATGCTCACTACTAAAACATGAAATGATGGTAAACATTTTAAGGGCCAATCCATCTGCTTTTTTTTTTTTTTTAATCCTCAAGGATACTCTTTTTAACAACTCTTCAGGGACTGTTTACTTTTTACCCCGAGAGTGATTGATGTTCCCTTTCCACTTTGTTGTTCTATGAAATGCGGTTACCTGACACAATTATGATCCCTGTCAATGCACGGAATGATTGCATCAATAAATCGGTGTTGGGCTGTGATATTAACCTCAAACTCAGTTATAAAATGCATGACTTTGTTTTGTGTCATAGATTTTGTGTATATATGTATATATATATATATATATATATATATATATATATATATATATATATATATATATATATATATATATATATATATATATATATATATATATATATATATATATTTGTAAGCATTTTGTTAGTTAGAAGCCTGTAAGTTTCTGCGTTTTTTTTTTCTTGGCTTGCTTTCTAGCCATTTTACTCACGCCCCCCCTACCCCCCCAAAAAACCATACACAGGCCAGCCAGAATGTCTGCTCATCACTTCTTAATCTGGTTCTTCCAGTTTGTGTGTGTGTGTGTCTGCGCATCAGTGCAGCAGCCTGCTTTGGTTAAGCGACAACAACTTTAAATTTCCCTTGAAGCCAAAGAGGCCAGCCAGTCAGAATATATAAAGTTTGCTCAGGTTTTCAACCCCGCCCAACCCCACCCCTCCACCTCCATGGTTGCGAGGCACTTGTGCGAAATGCATATCCCCTGAATGTGTATTCAACAATTGCGTATCTATTCCATTCCAATCTGTGTGTAGGTGTGCATGTGTTGGTGTGCGTCTGACTTGGCTGAGTCAAATCAGACATTTCGCCTCATTCAGCCTCAGATCCATCTCTTGCAAATCAGTGTCATTGCACCGAGAGAGGGGGGGGGGGCTCTGTGTTACTCTTCTGTATCTTCCCATCATGCCAGTCGAGACTCTCATCTTTGCTTTCCCCTCATCTCATAGTTATTGCGCATCCCGTGTAAAAACGACAAGATAAACAGCGTCTGGTGCTTGTTCGTGTCTCCCGACTGGCTCTCTGATGTCTGTCTTTGTTTCACTTTTTTCAGGCAGTGCGGCTACAGCAAAGCCTCTCAAGAAGGAGACGAGGAACTTTACTTTCAGTGTAAGTGGCGCTTGTGCTTTTTCTCCTTTCGCCGCCCGTTCAGCGCACAGCCACGTCGGCCTTTTAGCGCGACGGCATTCATTTTTGATTCCGACGCTTCGTTTAACTTTGGGCACGCTGACGGAACGGAT
Source organism: Hippocampus zosterae (assembly GCF_025434085.1). NCBI lineage: Eukaryota > Metazoa > Chordata > Actinopteri > Syngnathiformes > Syngnathidae > Hippocampus > Hippocampus zosterae. Next base: position 21,114,799 of record NC_067457.1, read on the forward strand.
CAGGTGGTGCGAAGATGTGATGGGCAGGGATGGAAAGAAGGAGAGCAAGAAATAAAAGGGAGAAGGGGAAGGAAGGAAAGTCAAAAGTGAGAGATTGCATATGTTTCTTTGGGGTGGGGGGGTTGCACACTAAGCTCCAAGTGGGCGTTTTTGTTTTTTTGTTTTTTTGTTTTTTTTTATTGCTGGACAGTGACTGAATGGGGGTAGTCTGACATATCTCCTCCCGTTTGCGCGTGTGCATGGCAAAGATTTGCTTAAGTGGTATTTGTGTGCCTCGACTTTTCCGTTTGTGTGTGCACAGTTTTGTAAATGTAGTCCGTGTTTGCACGCTCATTTGCGTTATTTAATCTCCCAGCATGCCGAGCCCTCAGGAGAGGTTTCAGAGGACTGTGGTTGATGAATAATGAGCCAAAGCCGTGCGGCTGGGAATTAAATCTGCCCAAACAAAAGACGCGCCAGGAGCTGACGCACGTGCACACATTTGGCCTGCTTTTCAAAAAAAAATTTTTTTTAAAAATAATAATTCTGGAGAACATGGACACACACACACACATACAAATAGGCTCTAAGATGTATTTTTGTTCTTTTAGCCAGCGCACACACTCCCCTGGACTCCCATGGGCCCATTTCTGCCTCATGACTGAAAATGCTGCATTGCAAGATGAACGTTTCGATCGTCGCGCGGTGTGATCGTGTCGTCCACGTTCTTTTAAATTACGTCACCAAAAGTATCGGGACACACCTAATCATTCTGTTCAAAGCAAGGCTCGTGTCGGCGATTAAAAAAAAATAATTTAAAACTTGAAAATGTGTTTTTTTTTATTTGATCATTTAAAATTTGGAGTGAAAATAAATGTTTTGTCGCCAGGAATTTCATTTTATTTTATTTTATTTTTTAGTCCATTGTGCGACTTAGAAAGCAACTGCAAGGCAGTCGTTGTGGACGTAGCCCGACCAAAATCAAGGCTCATCTTTAATCCGTTTTTAATAAACCAGGTTTAGATATTGTTCAAAGCTATTGCACAGGGGGGTGCAAGAGCAACAGAGAGGCAAAGCATCTGGGGAAATCATTGGGAAAATAGAATCGAGATAGCCAGGCACGATAAGGCTATTGCGTTTTGGCTGTTTTGTCGAGAACAGCCATTGGCCCCTGGTGGCCCCGCGGGCTGCATATGCCGCATCTCTGTGTGCCCTCGAGTAGATGGATGCAATGTGAATTAGGTCCAACTTGTGATGATTTGAATCAAATGCTGCACGCAGATATTGCCGCGCGTTGGCCATGTGCAGCTCGGCCAGGGACGATGATGCCCATCGGTTTCAGAGGCTAGGGACCCGTCGGGCGAAAGTGGTCCGTGTTGGCGGTCAGGCTGTACTTGGCTCTTTTTGTCTCGACAATGGCTGACCAAAAGTGCACCAAATTCCCAAGAGCTGACAAAGTAGATACAGAAAAAACTAATTAGAGACAATGATTCATACCTTTCTCACATCTCGGTTGGATAACTGGAATGCGCTTTACTTTGGAGTCAGCCAATCCTCCATTCGCTGTCTCCAGTCGGCCCAAAATGCTGCCGCTCGCCTCTTGACTGGTATTCGTAAGAGGGAGCACGTAACTCCTTCTCTCGCACTGCCTTCCTATCTATTTTAGAGTTTTTTAAGATTCTATTATTTGTTTTCAAATCTTGAAAAGCTTTTTTTTTCTTTGACTTTTGACTCGGCATGAGACTTGATTGTTAGTTTGACTGTTTTTGTGCTTTCTACTGTTTTTGTCATTCATTTATTGTTTTATTTTTTTTTGTTGCATGAATTTGTTTTTTTGCTCCACGTATAGCACTTTGTCAAGTCGAGATTATTATCAGTATTAAATGCCAAAAAATATTTGCTGTCCTACGTATATTCAGGATTTACACAGCCGGGGTGTGCTGACCCCTCCGTCGCTGCTGTCAGTGACACAGTTAACCCCCGAGACTAATCACCCAAGAAAGGCAGCCAAGCATGCATGTGTCGGGGATACGTCTCTGAAGGTTCGGCGCCATTCCCAGGCTTATGTTTCATGCGGCACACGGGCAGCATAGCCGCTAGGTGTTAAGGTAGCTGTGTTTGAAAACCCAATTTGACAGAAAAGAGCCTTCAATCTTTCTCTCATCTCTTGCTTTTTAAATTGAAAGGGTTTCCTTCGCTCTATCATAGACATCGTAGATCGATTTGTGCTCACAAGCATATATGTGAGTGTGGCATATACGTCGGTATGTGTGTGTGTGTGAGCGTGCCGGATCAATAAGCCGTTATGAGGCCACCAGTATAGGATCCCTCAGGTCGATCCAGAGCTGTAATCACTTTTCAAAGGCCCTCTCAAGCTTTTGGAAACTACCTGTCCTTTTCCTGGAAGATTATCTTTAACATGCGGTAACAAAGGTCATCTAATTGAGAGCTACTCTCTGCTGGTTAATGGCTATCGGCTGCGCACCGGCCACTTTATTTGCCGGTTGTTAGTGCTCGGTAAACACAACGGGCAGTTGATAAAGGAAACGAGAGTGCGGCTGCTGCGAAAATGGGGTTGGTTGTTTTGGGTTTGCGAGGGGGGCAAGAGAAACAGTCGGGGTCAGTCGTAGCGCTCCAATTACCTGCAAAAATTTTTGCTCGTCTCATTAACTTCACAGCGGCTATGTTGAGGTCCTAGAGTGAAATTATTTGAGGTGATTGGATGTGATTACGGGTTTCGACAGGAGATGTCTGACTTTGAATTTTGGCCCATGATTGCCGAAAAAAATACTCCATCGTCGGCTTTTTTTGTTTTTTTAATATCATGTCACGACGGATTTTTCTGCTGACATTCATTCCCGCACTGTCATTAAGCAGCTGTTTTGTCCCCTTTCCCACCGATGATGTTGCATTTATGTAATTTTCCAAGCGATGTGTGTGCGTGTGTGTGTCCAATACCATTTTAGAGCGAGTGAAAAGACAAAAAGGCCGGTCTGCGATCTCTCTAAAGCCGTGTGGAAGGAACCCAAAGTCAGATTTAAGCAGTCTGAGCCTTTCATCTTGCCACCTCCAGAGTTTGGCAAGGTCAAATCAGAAGATTTGTGGAAAAAAAAAATATGTTGACATGTTATTGAGAAATACAGTTTCTACCAACGGAAAGTGTAAGGAGGGGATCGTTTTCTCTTGTCCATTATTCATTCGCTGATGCCGAAATGTAAAAAAAATATATAATAATAATAATCACCGTTAGATGTATCATAATTCTATGGGCTAAAATGAAGGAGAGGGCGAAAAATCAAGAGTTGGCAGGAATATACACGCTGACTGTTTTTTGTTTGTTTTTTTTAAATATCTATTCAGTCAAAATTCCTACACGGAGAACCTACATCGACCCAGAAACGTGTGAGGACCTGCTGCAGGCTATTCACGCTTTTGCCAAGGAGTTGGACAACTCCAGCATCAAGATAGAGAGAATTGTGCACACAGGTAATGACCGAAGAAAAAGTACGCGATTTTCGCAGTATCGACACTGTCTACTGCTTACAAACAAAAAGCCTTGAATTCTACATTGAGACCAACTTGTCCTTTGTCTGATAAGATTGTTCTCAGCAGTCAAATCACATCATTTCTTCTAACAAAAGTATGCTAGCCCAATGCTAACACATTTTGTGGAATGCCATAGACAGGCTAAGCTAAAATAACTTAGCATGGATGCTACAAGTAAATATGAACCTTCAATATTGTCCTGTGTTTGTCTTTCTCTCCTGAAAAGGTGACTTTGGGGAGGTGTGTCGCGGCTGTCTCAAGCTGCCCAGCAAGAGAGAGCTGCCGGTGGCCATCAAAACATTACGAGCGGGCTGCTCAGAGAAACAGCGGCGCTCGTTCCTCAGCGAGGCCGGTATCCTCGGGCAGTTTGACCACTCGAATATCATCAGGCTGGAGGGCGTCGTCACCAACGGTAAGCGAGATCACGAGACGGAAGATACGGCTAACAAAAGGAAGCTCGGGGCGGATTAGTGTGCAAGGATCAAAATGCGAATGGGATTTATCCATAAAAAAGAGGATGGGGGGAAGTGGAGTGTGGCAATTTATAGGATTTGAGAGGCTGTCATTTGGAGGAGTGGCAATCCCAAGATCGGAAAAAAGTGGAATTAGTAGCGCGATAGAGTGTGCGCGCACAGGGTCAGGAAAGAAATGGGAATAGGAAAAGCGTTTCCTCTGGACGGCAGAAAAGGGGAAGAAGATTGGAAAGAGTTCCCAGATACTGTGATCACGTCAACATCTCACACACGGAGGGAATCGACACTCACAGCGAGGGAGACCAAAACCGCACAATGGAATAGGAACGCAGGCGCAAGAGTGGTTAGCGAGTGCTTGAAAGGACGCCGCACGCTAGCAACCCGGGCGACATAAGGGCCCAGACAGATAGCGATCGACTCCCTGCTGTGAAAACAGGATGGAAAAATAAACTCGAGGCAGGAAAGAGAGACGAGAGACGGAGATGATCTGGTATGTGGTGGAGGTTAATGGCAAAGGCAGGTGAGGGGAGACGCTTAAAGAGTTTGTAAAGTTTTTGTGATGCGGGCGTGTCTGCGGCGATGGGCAGGATGCCCGGATACACTGTGCTCAGCAGGATGGCAGCAGATGTGCTGGGTACAGTAATTGGTGTGAGAGACTCAGTGGGACCCAGGGATACACTTCAATCTCTCTCACACATACACACTCACACACACACAGGCACACCATTGGTGTGCACGTCACACCAGCACAAAGCCGGTTTGCTCTTCGATCGGCTTCACTATTGCAGATATTGCAGATATAGATCCTGAGCTGAACAACACATGCCGAATAATTACTGGCACACTAAAACCAACACCACTGCCAGCACTCTACAGATTGGCGGGCATCGCACCACCACACATACGTAGAGACATTCATGCAAGGGCACAAAAGCATAATCAAGAAAATGACACAAGACACCCCCTCTATGGTCATAGTGAATCAGTAAGAAGACTGAAGTCCAGAAAGAGCTTTATGACTGTCCATAGTTTAGATCCTGAGCAGTCAACAAACCACAGGCTCGAAAAATGGAGAGAATGGGACAGCTCTGCACTAAATGGTGCAATCCAAAGCCCAAACGAACATCTTCCAAGTGGAACAGCCCTCTCAAGAAGGAACTGGGTGACATTAAATAGAGCTAGAACCAGAGTAGGCAAGACTCGAAACAACACCTATAAATGGGGACTCTCACTCAGCAGTGAATGTCCGTGTGGCCACCCAATACAAACAATGGAGCACATTCTTCGGGACTGTGAACTGGGGCCCACCTGCACAGATCAAGACCTCTTAGACACTAGTGATGCTGCCAAGCAATGGATCCAGTACTGGCGCGACAAGATATGATGATGACTATTGCACACACCTGCCATGCAGTCCCACAAATAGTACACGCGTGTGCCGTTTGGCGATGAATCACCCGGTGTGACAAGACTAAGTACTGCTAACATGAAAGTCATCACTCGAGCAAACACGTCAGTAAATATACTTATGCAGACAAATGAGGCTCATAACAGCCATTTTGTAGTTCTCCTCTTGATCGCTCAATTTCTTTTGTTTGTTTTTGTGGATTAAAATAACCCTAAAGTACGATTATCTAGTCAATAACCACAATAATATCGTGAAATAAACACATGGCAGATGATGGCATTGATCCCTTTTGACTAGATGATGTCGGCTGGTAAATCTACATTTTTAGCAATTTTCCGCACTATTTATACTTTATATACTTCAGACAACAAGCGCACCTTCAATGGACAGCATATTATAAAACAGTTTTCATATATTGGGCGCAATGCATTATGCATAGAAGCTACAATAGTGGCTGCGGTTGCATTATGCGTCCACTAGATGGAGCTACTCTAAAGGGAATACAATACAATATAGCTTTATTTATATCGAACTTTCATAACGGCTGCAGCCGTAACAAAGCGCTTTACAGAACATTTCAAATACTACGTCCAAGTAATCCGAATATCGATCCATATAGAATCCGCATTGGATTTATAAGGCGCCCTGACGGCTATTGAGAAAATTGAATGCTTTTAAGATCAGAAAACCTTTATTTTTCTCACAATGGACTAAATCCCAAATTACAGCAGCAAAATTATCAAAGGGATATAGTATATCAAAAGTATATAAATATAAATATAAAATATAAGGGCCGTCTTTTAGTGCGGAAAATACGGTCAATTATATATTAAGTAAATAAGTCAGTAAGGTGAATGCACTAATGTAAAATGTGGATTAGGTGCACAATTAGATCTTGAATTAATCATTTTAATAAATCTGTTATTAAATTATTGCGAAAAGGTTTCTACTGTACACCATCCTATTGGCCCGATAGGAGCATGGACGTCATTTACCGTAGATGGAAAAGCATTCGTGACCCGTTTGCTCCGCCGTTTTCCCAAACAGCGCCGATATTAAACGTAATAGGATCAAAGGAAATGTCATAAGTTGTTTTCTTACCTTTTTGAGGGGAACCTCAGAGGAACCCGTTGCGGTAAAAGTGGCTCCACATACATTTGCTGATTGCCGGCAGCTATTTACGACCTTGTCTGCAATGACTGCTTCTTTGCCGGCCAAGTCGCCGTGATCTGGAGACGTATGATCCAATTATGCCTTTCCAGGTGTAGCATAGCTCGACCTTTTTCATCTGATGAAATGTTCAAGGTATAGACACCGCGAATGAAAGATGACTTGGGAAAACACCGTATTGCGTGTGCTCTTGCAGAATACTGACATCCTTGCATACTCAACGCGACTTTTAAATCCTAAAAACAGGATCGTTGAGTTGTTAATTGGCGATCGTATTGGTGATTCATCCTTAAAATTGTGTGTGCGCCCGTGCGCGCCTGCGTGCATGTGTCTGTGTTTTAGAATTGAGCCACGCAAAGTATCTGCAGGTTTGAACAAATGGCAAGAGGCTACAATCTAAAAAGGTTCACCTTAAATTCAAATCAATTTGTTTTAAAACTAGCTCTCGGGATATCCCAAAGGAGGTTTTATGGAGCAAATTTCTATATTGTGTATTGACAGCATTGGTGTTTATGAAATTATGCACTTTAAAATTTTATCACAGATTATTTCAATCGTTACCACAAATACACACACACACGCACACACGATAGTATACCTGCAGTGAATACGGTGGAGCCGAGAAACTAATAACAGTCGTTATACAATTTGATGAGAAGGGAGGACGGATCAAAACTAAACTAATAGCCTGAGCAGAAAAGCCAACTTAGGCAGTTTGTTGCAACTTTTATTTGAATGGCAATGCACCATAATGCCAATGCCTCTGGCTATTCATTCATTCAGTCATTCTTACTTCTGGCATCTTCACGCAAAAAGTAAAAAAAAAAGAAAAGTCAAAAAGTAACTATCTATGGCCAGCAGATGGGAGCAATGAGTCCCTTTTGGATGTGATTGTGTCTCAAACAATGCAGACGCTTGTAAACATGGCGTATGTCTGGAAAATGTAACGGTTCCAAGCACCTTGTGATTAATCAAAGTGTTGGTCACATTAGGGGATCATTTATATTTTGAAGTAGAAGCGATGACATAATGTACATACAAAAATAAATACACACACACACACAAGATTCCATGACAAGATACACATGCACACACTACTAAATACTACTACTAAATAGTGTGCTGAATAGTTTATAGCGATCAGTGATAGAATTTTAATTTACAGACATACAGTATTAATAATCCCACCCCCCTTTTGACCTCTTTTACAGTCTCGTCCCTATTTCATGTCTTTCAAAGCAGCGCTGGACCGCTGCTTTCCTGTTTTTAGATGTGCAGTGCGTGGGTGTAATGCATGTAATGTACAGGAACAAGCACTTGGACCTTGTTGGATTGTGTGTGTGTGTGTCTGTGTGCGTGTATATGTGTACGTGCAGATGTCGAGTGAGTGTTTAAGGGTGTTTAAACTTGCTGAGACAGCCAGGGCAGCACGCAGGTTCTTCCAGCTTCGCCACAGTTCACTGAGTGAAGAATGGCTTTGCCACAAATACTGCGGTGCTTGCCAAGAGGACTGACTCGCCTCACTTTATTCTCTCCTCTTTGCCTGTGTCTCTATTACTCCACTTACGGTATGTACAGTTTCCCCTCTAGGCATTCAATCTCCGTTTAATATCTCCCGTTGTCGTTTGTGTTCAGGTAACACCATGATGATCATCGTGGAAAGCATGTCTAACGGGGCCTTGGATTCCTTCCTTAGGGTAAGTCGGTGCATTTACATTAAGGCATTCCGAACATAAAACCAGCAGAGTGGAAACAAAACAAACTAACTCTAATTATAGCGAGTGTGATTGACTGATCTGTGTTGGGAGCAACGAGAGTAGCATCACCTCTGTGATATCGAAATGTAATTAATCAACTTTTATTCACCACGTCAACGTTAATTAGACGTGCCAACATATTCTTCACTGCCAATTCCAATAGCGTAGCGGTTAGTTAAGATGCATTTTTTTGCTCAAATATAAATCCACCCCCCGTTTTTTTCCCCACCATTCCAAGGCCAGCATGCTTGTTAACGTATCATGAAAAATATTCATGATTACACACAAATGGGGTGTTTTTGTTTCAAGATGCTAGAAGCTGCCACTCTCTGAACTAACACAGTGTGGCTCATAATGATGTGAATTAATGGCCCTCTTTGGGTTTTTGGTGGGGGGGGGGGGTTGTTGTTGTTGTTTTTTTAAATCCCCAAATGAAAACAATACATCCATTTGAGTGCAACATAAAACCATCATAACAAATGGGTCACTTCTTGCGAATCAACACCAAAGCAGGAAGCTGTCGGCCTTCCTGGTTTCTTTCCAACTCTTTTTCACGCCGTCCTTTCCCTTTTTTGAAATCACAGAAACATGAGGGTCAATTGAACGTAATGCAGTTGATGGATATGCTGACCGGTGTGGCATCGGGGATGAAGTACCTCGCCGAAATGGGCTTTGTTCACAAACGCCTGGCTGCACACAAGGTAAGAGAGCAGGGCGATGCGGTGGGTAGTAATAGAGTACAGCGTGTACGTTGATGTATGTCTCGAGCTCGCTTTTTCCGTTGGCAGGCTCCGAGAACACAATTTGTCCTCCTCTCCGACCTTTTTTGACAGTCATCTGTCAGTGGCTTATTTGAGGAATACGCGAAGCTGAAAATGACAAGACAATGCTGTCAAAATCATTTTGCCGTGAGGATTTGCTCTGTCAGTTTGTGCCTCCTTAAAAAGGAGCCAGGCTGTCTAAACTGCAAGAGCTCTCGTCGCGCTTGCTTTGGAAACAAACAGTCCAACTGGAGTTTGGCCCACCTTTGTAGGGATATCGTTTCACCTCGTAAATTAACTCCGACTTAATGCGCAGCGTTGCCCCTGAAGAACACAAAATCTTTTTTGTTTGTTTAAAAATAGCATCTGAAAGCACTTGTCCTGTCTGTTACACTTTAAACAAAATGAGTTTGACGTCAAACCAAAAGCACATTTGTTTAGCTAGGAAATCTGCGATCATTTTTATTCTTTACTTTATTCTTTGTTTTTTTTACATTACGCACAACTCTCATTTATTGTGCAGAAAACTAATTATAACATGTATTTGTTACATATTTTGATGTATTTTTATGCTTTAGAAAATATTCGTCTGAGTTTGTGGGGGGGCTTGGAACGGATTAGAGCATTTACATGGAAAACACGTCTCTACTTACAAAATTCTCTAGTTCAAAAATTTCTTCCTAATTATAACATGTATTTGTTACTTATTTTGATGCATTTTTATGCTTTAGAAAATATTTGTCTGAGTTTTGGGTGGGGCTTGGAACGGATTAGAGCAATTACATGGAAAACACGTCTCTACTTACAAAATTCTCTAGTTCAAAAATTTCTTCCTAATTATAACATGTATTTGTTACATATTTTGATGCATTTTTATGCTTTAGAAAATATTCGTCTGAGTTTTGGGTGGGGCTTGGAACGGATTAGAGCATTTACATGGAAAACACGTCTCTACTTACAAAATTCTCTAGTTCAAAAATGTCTTCAAAACTAATCATTTTCATAAGTAGAGGTACCACTGTACTTAGCTGCACTGTATTTGTACGAGCTGTCCGCGACCCACCCAAAATGGGTCCCGACCCATTTAGTTTTGAATCACAGATGTAAAAGACACGCGAGTAAAAGTACTACTATGGAAAAGTACACATTTGAGAGAAGTTTGTGTTACCCTCGCTTGAAATGCAGACTGTCATTGACAGCATCGCGCATGTATTTTTGTGTCCCTGGTGTGTAGGTTTTGGTTAATGCAAACCTGGGCTGCAAAGTGTCCGGCTTCCGACCTCTTCAAGAGGACAAGATCGAGGCGATCTACACAACACTTGTAAGAAAAAAGCTCATGAATCACGTTTTATTTATTTATCTTTTCATCAGTATGGAGCTCATTTGGATCAAATCAAGAAGCTGTCAGGTTTGTTTGAGGTCACACGATTTTACCATCATGAAAACGGTCAGCTTTTCTGCACTGTGGGGTTCAGCCGGAGGTGACTTTTGATTTCGGATTTTCCGGAACACGCCGCATGTCGAAAGCTTTCCAAAGAAGATGTATTAAGGGTGAACTCTGTGCACCCTCTTACCTTGTTGTCCCTTTTCTGACCGAATAGCACGGAGGGAAGAGTGTGGTGCTGTGGACCGCTCCGGAAGCCATCCAGTACCATCGTTTTTCCTCCGCCTCAGATGTCTGGAGCTTTGGTATCGTCATGTGGGAGGTCATGTCCTACGGGGAGAGACCCTACTGGGATATGGGCAACCAAGATGTAAGTGCATTCATTCCTAATCTCTAGTCATTATCCATCCCATTGATTGAAGTAATCGAGGCGGATTTTATATGAAGAGTAACGGCGTTTCGCATTCATTAGGAAAAAAACACACACACAAAAATGTTCCATTTTGTGTGTGTGTTCTTCCCAGATGAAGTCGTAGTGAGAACACATGGCTTTTTACTCACTCTATTTTTATTGGTCACCTCCATCTGCTTCGACGAACGCTGCTGCGTCCATAGCCAGCTTGAATCTTATGAACAGAAAGTGAAGAAGCCGAAGCTCTGAAAGCTTTTTCAAGGCCTAAGCCCCCCCCCCCCCTCCACTTTAAGTCTGCATCAGCTCCATAACCAATCCTGTTTTCTCCAAAGGAAGCGGTGACCTCCTTCCATTGGCCTCCACCTGTTCTTAAAAAGTCCCGAAAATCCCTCTTTTACATTTAACGCCTTCTGGAAAATGCAGGGCATTTTTTTTTCTATATTTTGCACTATAGGACTCTCGCCGCTGCTCTTATTTTGCAAGTAAAGTGAGAGGCTCGCTTCACTTCTTGCTCTTTAAAACGCTTTTATTTTACTTTCTAGTCGAAGCTAGTCCTCAATCATTTATTGTCATCTAAGACAAAAATAGCTATGATTCAAACGCAAATGAAGATACAATCCAAACGATCTATCTTCCTAATGGGCGTGCAAATTGCAGTCAGCATAATAGGTATCCAATATGCAGGTGCAAGCTGGGGGAAAAAAAAAAGCTAACCGTTATTATCGTGCTCCAATTTTTAACGTCCAGAATTAATTTGCATGAGATAAGCAGCATTTTTTTTTCAGTACCCCTTTCACCAAGCATCACAAAGTTTCCTTTCAATCTGGCACGCATTATCAAACTTTCCATTTGCGCTGTAGGGGTCAAAGGTCAAACTTGTCGAGCGGTCGGGGATATTCATCCACGTTGAATTGATACATGATATCGTAACGGGATTGTTGGTTGGCCTGTCCACCTGTAATTCATTGTGCCCTTTACTTTGCTGGCTTTGATTAAATAGAAAATGTCAAATGCTGAAAAGCATTTTATGAATGCTCTTTAGAGAGGCGGGGAGCTTAAGCAGCCAAATAGGGGGAGGAGATTGGGCAAGATGGAGAGAAGAGAGAGTGTGTTTTAACAAATAATGCAGCTGGTAGATGTCATTTTTTATGAGTATACCCTTTTTATTTCCTCCTTTTGGTCTGACTGTAGTTTTTAAGAGTGATTCAACAGCAGGATGGATAAGATGAAATCCCCCGGTGTGGTGATAGGCTGAATGGGAACAGCGTTAGTTAGATGGAGTTGAAAGGACCATTGAGTAAGTCTACAGGGACGTGATCATACTCTCCTGTTTGACAGAGGTGACAGCAGAGCTTTATGAAAGTAGCTCACGAAGGCTGATGCCAAAATTAATATTTGGCTTATCTTTTCGAGGAAAATATATATCCCCGCAACGCATTGATAGATCACTTAGATACGGGGAGGTTTTAATTCAAGTGGGACCTCTACTTATGAACGTCTCTTCATATGAAGTTTTCAAGTTACGAAACGTCTCAACTGGAAAATATTGCCTCTCGTTATGAAAGACATTTCAAAATACGAAAGGTAAAAATACAGGATGGGCTGCTACTCGTAGCTCTGAGTTTTCTGAACGCAACATACTTGTAGCTGCTCTGCCATTGGCTATTACTGAGCATCTTCCTGGCATCCCATTGGTTGAGAGGCATTTCTATGTGTGTAGATAGATTATGCACAACTCTCTTTTAGTGTTTGTGACATATTTTGATACATTTTTATGCTTTAGAAAACATTTATGTCTGAACATGGGGGGCCTTGGAACGGATTAGGGCATTTACATGGAAAACGCGTCTCTACTTACCAAATTTTCTATTTAAGAAATTTCTTCCAATTACCTTCGTAAGTAGAGGTACCGCTGTATTCCTTTCTAATATACTGCAGTCGTGAAGAGGTGCCCTGCATCATTTGCTTACCTTATATATTAAAAAAAAAAAAATAATAAGTCTCCAACAGACGCAACCAAGAATAATTGCCATTCGACCCTATGAGAGAGACGCCGTCTTGAAACAGGCAATGTGAAAGAGCAGCTAGGGAAAAAAAAAGCGTTAAAGTCAATCTGCGTAATTAAATTTAAATCTATGCAATGCTCGTGGGTGGTCTAAACATCCAAATAAAAACGCAGTTCATACAGCTCTTTGTATGAGACCTCATTATATTCTGAAGCGCTCGTACCGGTAAATGATGTAACGGTTGAGTGTAAATAGCGTAATGCTGTGAAAACCCCAGCCAGTGTGACACCGTCTTTAAGGGTAAGTGGTGCGTGAATTACTAAGTATCTTTATTTCCCTTCCAGGGAATGATTTTTGCTCACTCTGCTACTCAAGGCAATAACTGTGACAGAAACGTTTCAAAGCAAGGACTTTGCCACGCATATCCACATTTCGACATCGGAGCAGATCAATGGAATCATTGGGATATTTCTCCATTTGTTTCACGTTCCACCGCAACCGATCAAATTGGTTTTGACTTTTTGTTTTCCCGGCCGTAGGTGATCAAGGCCATCGAGGACGGCTTCCGGCTCCCCGCGCCGGTCAACTGCCCGACACATTTGCACCAGTTGATGCTCGACTGTTGGCAGAAGGAGAGAACAGAGAGACCCACCTTCAGTCAGATCCATTCGGCGCTGAGCAAGAGTATCCGCTCGCCCGACGGTATCGGCTCCTCCACGTTGGCACGAAGGTCACAGCCCCCGTCATCCGAATCTCTCCGCCATTTACTTTCACCCCGGGTATACTCATAAAACCCCCTTTCCCGCTCTTCTTCTAGAACCCTGAGTTCCTCCATAACACTGGCGGACAGACCGATACCCACCTTCCCGTCGTTTAACTCGGTAGGCGAGTGGCTGGATGCTGTAGACATGGGCCGATACAAGGACAACTTCACTGCTGCGGGCTACTGCTATTTGGAGTCGGTGGCGCGAATGACCGTACAGTGAGTAGCTCTGCAAAACGTTCTCACGGTGACCTTCGAGTTTGAACTTTGTCTTGCTCTCTGGAGTTATTGAAGTGGTACGTCACTATACAGAGACACTCCTCTACAACGAAACCTACATGGGCAAAAATACCCCCTAGTATGAAAAAATATTCATGCATTAACACCATTCCCACTCTCCTGCCCCCCATACAATGAAAAAAAACCCTATTCCGTTATACGAAATCTTTTTCCCTGCTCTTGCCTCGTGACGAGATTCACTACAACGAAGTCTAATCCAACAGCTACCTCTACTGCTTCGTTTGGAAACGGCAACAGCAACCACCACACTGGTTTACACATGGGCGGTAGTCCAGGAAGTATTTATTTTTAGTTTCAGATGCAGCAAGAACGTTGCATTGCTAAAATGGATACAAAACGGACACTATTGGAATAAAATTAAAGAGTTCACATATGTTTGTGTGTGTGTGTGTGTGTGTGTTTACATCTGAGATCAAATTTGCTACAGTGAACAAACCCCTGTTGTGAAAAATGTCTTGCTGCAAACATGATTTCGTTGTAGAGGAGTTTCACTGTATGTCACCTGCATCGAGGTTGGAAATCATTATTCCTCACGTACTTCCTTTCCGTCCGTCCGTTTATTGTTTCCCAATTTGAGATATTGTGTGAAGAAATCTTGGACAAAAGTGAAACTGTATGTTTGCAGAGATGTCCTGAGTCTTGGCGTCACCTCCCTGGAGCACCAGAAGTTGATCCTGGCTGCCATCCAGACCCTTAGAGCCCAGGTCATCCAAATGCACGGGCGCGGCGTGCAAGTGTAACAGCCGGCCGAAGGCGCTGCTTGCCCGCAGGCTAACGCGTACATGCAGATGGCAGAGGACGAGGGTGTGGATGAAGCAAGCGAGACTGTCTTTCCCTTTCCGAACGAAGGGCAGAGAAAAGGACCTTGCGCTCCTCTATTTCTTCCTCTCTCCTGCATTCTTCCTCATGCCTTCCGCAATTCCTTCCGTTCTTTGTGCTGTGAAGGCCCTCAGAGATGAGCATCAGTCCCTCTGGTGGTTGGGGGTGGGGTGGCAGAAGAGTGATGTCATGTGACTTTTTTTTGCACTTTGACCTTCAAAACCTGTGTCAGCGAAATCGTCCCGTTTCGGAATCGCTGCGTGAAGACGATAGAGAGAGAGTCTCTTCCAGAATGGTGACCTATGAGCTGCGGATGGGGGCTGTAGAGAAGGGACTCCAAAAGGTTACTGGACCACTCCCACCGTTACCACAATTATTTCATTTATTTTATTTTATTTTAATTTTTGGTACCGTTTACTGGCCTCGCGTCAAGACTGGCAAAGACACTTCCCCGCCGTCTGATCCCACTTGGAATACGAAGGGACATCATCTAAGGATGTGAACGAGCATCACGATGCCAGAAGTGATTTTTATATCAGATGGTGAGGGGATATGTCTGAATATTTTTTTAAATGGCAGGCTTGTAATCCACACACCCGGTGCAGTGGCTGCCAATAGTTATAAAGTCTGAGCTGTCCCATGCAAAAAAAAAAAAAGGAGGAGGGGGGGCTGACAAGTTAGAATTTTTTTAATTTGAATGAGGCCTGTAAAAACATTTGAAATGAATGAAGGGATGATGTACTATGAGAGTAAAGTGTGCTGAATCTTAAATCGAGATCAAGCCTGGGGATTGATAGAATGAACTTTCAGGAATATCGGCCTGATAATTTTTTTTATTTATTTTTATTTTTTGGACTGATGGATGAAAAAAAAGCTGTCGGGCCGTGTCTGGTGAACGAGTTGTGTGTTTGATCACCCTTAACTTAATGTCGCTGGTCTCTTTCACTCATCCTGGTTTCTTTTCTGTCAAGCTGTCTTCAACGTGCAAATGAACTATTTCATTTTCCCCTTTCACCCGGATGCCATCTTGTAATCTTTCCCCTCCCGCGTACTCTCTGTCAAACTCAGGTCAACTCTGGAAGATGACCCAAAACTCATATTTATTTGTGGAGCGGGAACCTCAAGAGATCACTATAAAAGCAGAGGTTGGCTTTGGTATTTAATTTAAATGAAAACATGAGTTTGCTAATTCTGCGACGCTCATGTTGAACGGGTTTCGTACGGGACTGCCAATGGAGGATGTTAGCTGTCTGCACACAGTATCTGTGTATTCATGAACAGTTAGTCTGATATCATCGGATGTGTTGGGTGTGTAAATTCAGTATTAGAACGTCGTCATGATATTCTTTTTGTTTCTCATCCTTTTGTATTTTCCACACTAAAAGGCGCAGTGGATGATGAGGCTCACCTTCAATGAATGGCCTATTTTGTAATTTTTTTTTCATACATTGGGCGCACCGCATTATAAGACGTAATCTGCAATGCATCCACTAGATGGAGCTACACTCAAGGAAACACCAACAGAACAATCAGATGTCAGTAAAACTTATTGAATAAATCAGCGACACAGTTCACTTAACCAACAGCAAGTTTATAACATTGACTCGTTAACGTTGAACTCTCTTGCCGCTGCGCTATTTCCGTGTTCAAGTGCGTAACCGATATTTTGGGGTCAAAATATTACCGTAATGACCATACACAAGGCGCATCGGATTTTAAGGCGCACTGTGAGCTTTTAAGAAAATGGAAGGCTTTTAGGTGTGCCTTTTAGGTTTTTTTTCCCCCATTACTGTTGGGTGTTGGTGTCCAGTGATCTGTCCCCGTCGCCTTGACAAAGTCATCACAGCAGATTGGTTAAGAGAGCGTTTAGCGAGGCGTGAGCTGATGACCATCTTTTGATCAGAGGTCATGTAACCAATTTGTATTTGCGACAGAATACAGTTCGCGTGGTTCTGCTTCTTCTCATCCGTCGTCTCTCTTTTTGTAATTGTGGAAAACAAAAGCAACTCAGGCGGGGCAGCTGGCAAATGATCGACTTTTCGTTTCGTCGGCCGATTGCAAGATTGTTCGACGGTTCGCGGTGAAATAGGAAGAAAGGCAGTTTGCGGTTGCTATCGCACACTCACACACACTTGGAGAAATCAAATGCACCCTCGTGCATTCGCGCACAGAAAAATAACGAATGGAACGTGTCGCCACAATGAATGAAATGTCAAGCGTTTGTGACCCTCTCTTTGCCCGTCTCTTACCACGATATGTTTAATACTGTAAATATGTACTTGAAAATGCTAAATCTATTTTTATAATTTGTTTGAAGAACAATGTGTTGAATATAATATCTGCTCACTGTGTATGGGGTGATTTGTTTGAATTTAGGGCCGTGGCCAACAACCTCTGGTGTTTGGAGTATTTAAAACAAAAAAAGTTTTTGGGGGGGTTTGGGTGGGTGTTAGTTTTTGATGATTTTTACCCATTGGAAGAAATTCTAATGGCTGTTCCAGTTATGAACTGTGTTATTAAAAAATCTCCCAATGTATGTAAATGCATCTTTCATTTGGAAACGTCGTCAACATACTGATGTTAGCTTAGCTAACCGCGCCGCGGGCTATCGTTTGTCGAAGGCTACATGTATTATGGATTTTTAGGGTTTGGATTCACAAAGTGTGAGTTTACCCTCAATTGTTTTTGTCGTTTCAGAGCCGACATTTTGCCATTCGAACCATCATTAAAGATTGAAGGGGGAACTCTCTGAGGAGGTGGGTTCCATTGTCAAATAGATCAAACGGAATGTTAGCAGATTTAGTCGAAACAAATTACACTTTTAGATTCTTTCACTTCAGCGAAAGGGCGCATGATTTATTTTTTTGGCATTCATCTTCAAATACGGTAGCTACTGTATGTAATTCATCTACATCGGCGACATTCAGACAGCTAGCATTAAAAAAAAAAGTCAGAAATGTACAAGCAATGTACAGTCTTGTATGAAAGATGGAAAACAAAACTTTTCTTGGACTTTGACGAACCCGACTGAATTATTTGTCTTTGAGCACTCTATTTATTCCCTTTCCTCCCGCTCCCCGCCCAATTAAAAGTCTGCTCTTCATTTTACTTAACAAGCCAAGGCCTTCCGAAGCAACTCATTCTTCTCTCATTAAGTCTACCTGAGCTGCTTGCGCTTGGATCCGTTACAAGGTTAATGCCTTTAATCCATTCCCTCTCAAATTCAACTTTCGCTTACTTGGCCAAGGCTACTTTTTGCAAGTTCGTGGTCCTCTCTCACACTCTGGCTGTATTCACATGTGAACTTAGTATCGCTCGCTCAGGGAATGAGGTTATATTACTTACTACTTGATTATGCAACACCCACACTTCGACCAGCGCCAGGCGTATGGGAAATTATTGCGAAATGCAAATCAAGCGTCGTGGTGGACTGCTGTGGGCTATTGTGTGGGCGTGCGGACGTGAGAGCGCCGCTGCATGCTTTCAAGCCCGTTCACATGGGTCAGTGTGTGTGTGTGCGCGCTTAACATTATGGGTCTGTGCGCCTTGTGTGTGTGTGTGTGTGTGTGTTCTGACCGGGGATTTGAAAAAGAGATCGTTCCTTCTATTTTTATTTAGTTTGTTTTTTTTATCGAACAGAGTGTCAGCGGCAGCAATCCGTACTTTTTATATGGCCGTCTTACTGGCATGGCGGATTGGAGTGAGTTTCATCTCCGAGCTAACGCGGGCGCCGCTTTCGGCAACTCCCCCCTTGCAATCAAAACTTTCCTCGCCATCACTCGATGTGTTTTTTTTGCGAACCATGACAAGTAGCGTTGAAACTTTTCCGGGCAGCCCAAAAAATAAATAAATACAAACCACAATTGGGTTACTTTACATTTGAGGCTTATCGTATATTTGTCGACTCTATTAGCGATGCTATGTGATTAAGAGAAACTGAAATAAAACAGGGTTGCGCTTTCAAGCGAGGGGGTCAAACTAATTTTCCTGCGATTGATCTTTCTGCTTAGAAATGTATTCTTAAATCGAAATGTCAATATTTTGGATTCTTGAGTCGGCTGAGGTCATTTCTGGCATGAACAGGAACAGGAGCTTGAATAGGGTTGACAGAACGTGTTGTTGTTGTTTTTTTCCCAAGAGTGATTCCCCAGCTGTGTTTTGAGAGCCCTCTCATCCCCCCGGTGCCATCCTTTTTCTCCCTCGGTTCTGTGCGAAGATTAAAGCCAGCACAATAAAAAAAAGGGTTGAACCGTCCACCTCTAAACCACTTTGAAGGGGAAACTTCCCTCGGTAGAGTTGCTCCTGTCCTTTCTTTGCCGAAGCGTGCCACGGCTCAAATCGGCTTTTGGAAATTAATCCCCGCATTATGGTGGAAGTGAGTAAACAAACCGGGTTGGGGGACAGAAGAAGCAAATGGAAGGTGAGAAATTGTGACGCTCTTCGAGGTGTAAAAGCTTCAGATGAAGGTTATGCATGCTTGTGTGAACGTGCTCTGGGAAAAAGAGAGAAGGGAACAAAGTGGTGAGGGGGCTGACGAAGGAAAGGAAGCAGCCAAAGGCAAACCAAACCCTTCGGGGAGGAAGAGCGTCGGAGCTTTTTAACAGCTTGATCTTAAAGCACCTCGTTCTGTCATGGCCCCGGTCCAGCTTATGGCTGGCTTTGTCTCTCCCCGGCTTCACTCAGCCACTTTGCCCGAGTGGCAAAAAAAGTCATTGTCTGCAAATCCTCCTCCCGAAGCCTTCGGCGCTTCCCACCGCAACCCCTCCGCTGAGATGTACTTATGTGAGGCGGCGTGAGTTCAGTCTGACAAAATCTGAACTTCCCACTGAGCCAAGATTAAACTCGAAGTGACCCGCACTGACAACTTCTCTCCGTGTCGTCGGCTTCTATCTTGCTTTTTGGACAGTTTAAACACCCATCTGTCTGGAAACGCCTCACGAAACTCTCCTTGAGAACACTTTGCGGCCCTATCTAATAGCTTGTGTGTTACCTCTCGGCGTCACGCCATTTACTACGCAGGCTATTTATCACTGTCCTCCACGATAGCTTTTCCGCGCCATCCATCATAGATATTTCCCCCTTTAGTTAGCTCCGTTATTCAAGACCGCATGTCATCTCAAAGCAGGGACGCGAGTGCCGTTCTGCTTTTTGTTTCCCTTGTTGTACAAAGTTGCTGCCAAAGCAGCGTTGAACTGGCAATCCAACTACCCGTCAAGCAGAAAGGGACAGCAGAGGAAGTTTGGGCAGTGCCACAATGCCACTCTGTGGGCGTTAAAATCACTACAACACTCCATCGACGGGAATCTCGTTGACGTTAACTTCATCCATTAAAATTGAATCATAGCACCTCGTACAACACTGGGGAAAAAAGAAAAAAAAACGTTGAATCTACTCCATTTTATGATGTCAAGTTGTTGCATTAAATAAGTAGGCTATACATCCAATTAAGAAAAAAATAAATAATAATAAATAATTAATAAAATAAAAATATGGATTAATAAAAATTTTAATTAAATTAATTTAAAAAATTTAAATAAAAAAATTAATAATATGTATGTATTTTATGCAGCGACACCTGCCAAAATCAAATTGCGTATATTCAACACACCATTTTTTTCACCCGGGGGGTGTCCAACTCATTTTTGTCGCAGGCCGCTTTGAGGTTATGTCTCCCATCGTAGGGCTGTTGCGACAGTGACACTAAATAAATGTTTGGATATTATTACTTGAACACAACAAATCGATGGATTACCAGTTTTGAAATCAGTCAAATCAACTGTAATAGTTTGTTCAATTACTGTTTCAGTGAGTGTTAACATTTAACAAAATGAGTGCAAAATCTCAACGTTATTTATTACACATGACAATTCGACATTTCGGTGCAGATTTTAGCAAGGATCATGGAAATTGACACACACGATTTGCTTTTGCGGGCCACATAAAATGATGAGGCTGGCCGGATCTGGCCCCCGGCCCTTGAGTTTGACACCCGTGGCATATCCCATTCAACTCAATATTTTTACTGCTCGTCAAAAACAGTTGATGTACTCCAGATGTACTTGGAGAATGTGTATTAATTGTGTATTTCTACCGTAGTCAATCTGTTCATCCTATCCTTATACAGTACAATATGGGAAATCTAAGAAAATAAACAAAAATGCCAAATATCATTTACTGCAACACATCACTTAATTTCCATCCATTTAGGGATAGCACAATATTGAAGAAATTTGATATTATGCAAAGTCTTCATTGGAATGTGATCGCACGTGACACAAATGCACGTACCGTATGTCTATTTGGGATTTACGGTAGTTGTCACTGGCAGCATTTCTCATACCGACCACAAGATGGCAATAGCGTGGCGCCTGAAAACTTTGTCGTGTTCTGTCATGATCCATTTCCAGCCTGAATTCCAAAACCACTCATTACACATGCGGGGGAGAAAAAATGATTGTCCCCTTTGAAAGTACAATAATAATAAAATAAAAAGTCTTTTTGTTTTTTAAATATCGAAAATTAACCAATGAAAATCTGATATTGCTTTTGAATAATAACTATTATTATTATTATTATTATTATTATTATCATTATTATTATTATTACTATAATCTCATGAAACAACCTGGACAACGATGACTGTACCCACAACAATGTTTTTGTTCGTTTGTTCCAAGTCATGGACAGCCTTGTCCACCAGGTGGTAGTAGTGTACAATAAACAATCTGCAAGAAGCTCGATCAGGGAAAGTGTGCTGCCGATTTAATTGAATATCCGCCAATATGAACTGCATTTTTTTTACAATAAACGAATTAATACTGCATTTATAGAGAGAATAAAATAAAATCTAGAGTCGGTACTCAATGAGCATTTTAAATTGCCAGTAGGGAGCAGCAAATACACATACCAGTAGTAAGAGAAACCTGTTGGCCTAATCGCTTTCGTTAATCTACATTATATAAACTATATTCAGATATTTGTTCAATTAAATTTTATGAAATACCGTCATCAGTCTTTTTTTTTTACATACCTCTTGAGAACAGAGCTTCTCTTGTCTGTGTTGCTTCTTGTGCATGCATGTGGATGTTAATTTTTTAATTCAATCTGTCCATTGGTTTCAGAATCAATGGTACTGTGTGACGGAGAGAACTATTATTTAGTTGGGCTGCGGTATGCCGTAAAACTAGCCTTCTTCCAAACTGAAAGTCGACATCAATACATCTATGACTGTATTTCCAAACACAGTACACCCTCTGACCCAAACAATGACAAAGTTAGCACTTCCGATGTTTTTTTTTATGTGCTTTTAGACATGTCATGACATTGTCAAATGTTGAAACCGCTGAGTCATTTTGACTGACAAAGTTACGAGCTCCCCCTTGACAAACCAGCGCAATTATGTTCCGGTTGTTTGCCAACCAGCCATGTCATTAAGGTCATTAAGAAGAATAGGAATAGTTATCTAAACATTTGGCTTAGAAAAAGACAGTACAAACATTTAAAAGAACAGAACTGTTTGACTGACGGGAGAACAAAAAGGCCGGCAGTCGGATGACCTGGAGCGTCGAGTACAGTACTTAAGGACAGAGACAAAAGCCCGGCGGCACGCTATGTGTCATTCAGTTTGATGCGGTTCAGTGCCGCCACACTGTCGAGGGATTTCTGCTCCTCCTCAGTGAAGCTACCAAGTGACAAAAAGATTGTGCGGGACAGGATGCTCCCAATCACACCCTGATTTAAAAAAAAAACAAAAAAATCGGATGATCCAGAGTGTATTTTCGTCAGTTTCCATCTTTCTTAAATGCTGCAAAGATGGCTGGCGCCTGAGGTTGAGTGCGCCCTGTCACTTGTGTATTTTCATTAGTATGTCTTGCACTTTTTCTTTTTTTCTGAACATTTAGGTCCCCCAATCCGTCAATTTTTGATTGTGCTTCTGTCGGGGATGTCTCAGATTGATCACAAACTCAATCCGGTTATATATATATATATTTTTTTTAATATAATGTATATGTGTGTGAGTGTGTGTGTGTGTGTGTGTATGTGTGTGTGTTGGCTCAGTGTGTATCCAGGGTTATTGACCGTCAACATGTAGAACTGTGAGACCAGCAAAAACTGAGATGCAGACACATAATCTGTCTAATCCAAAAAGCTGTGAAAACGACTGGGGAGAAAAAAGGGAGGGGGGGGGGACAACATCAGAAAGAGTAGGTAAGAGGGCTAATTTCAAACTAATTTGGCTGAAGTGATTAAGTGAGACTGTCTTGATGACAACGTCAGGTGTAAAAAGGTCTCTGAGCCTATTCCCAACCGTCCACGTCTTCATTTTGGTGAATTCGTTCCTGTTCCAGCTGAGCCTTTCAGTCTATTTCGCGGCTATAAATCGTTTTTATATCCGTTTTTATATATATAAAACGCAAGGGAAAAAAAGTTTGTCCATGTGTTTAGCCAATTATAGACGACATTTTGGTGATTATAAACAACAGTATGGCAAATGGTGATTGAACCGGCAGCCAATCTTAAATCGTTGTCTTAATCTCAAGAGTGCCTACGGATGAAAGTGGACCAGGCCAAACCAAAAGGCAGACGGACTGTTATGAAAACGGATCTTCGGGGCCTCAGACGGCCTGAGCCATCGGCTGGTTGGCTGGGCCCCGACAGTGCCCGCATCGCCTTGGCGTGCTGTGCATGGGGGGGGGGGGGGGGGGGCCCTTAATTGGCCCGGGGGTGGACCAGGTAGTTTACAGGCCTGTGGAGACCCAGCGATGAGATTAGCCATGTCAGATTACAGTTGGAACGCAGTCAGACAGTGTCATCCCAGACTCGCCTACTGCGAGAGAGGGATGGGGGGGGGGGGGGGTGATGGAGGTTTAATAGGCCTGTTGATTGTTGTGAGACTTGAAACGTTGTGACTTGCACTGAAAAGCTCAATTAACCCTTTCATGCCTAAATAACGATTAAAAAAAATTCTCAAGTGTTCTTATTTGTCTTTAGGCATGAGAAAAAAAATTAAAATAACGGCATCAGGGTCCGTTGTCGTGTCTGATACACAACGGTGACATTATAAGAGAAAACAACAATCGAATAGCTGTCCACTCGATTAACCGCTGTCCCCGAAAGGGTTCGAATGATTTCCGTTTTCATGTAAACGCATTTCAAGCCCACAGACTTACGCACACACACACACACACACACACACACACAGAGTGAACGTCACACCATGCATCCGCCACCTCTCGACAGATGGAGCTGCTTCTGAACCAGATAATCCGTTATTGTTCGGCATATTTTTTGATTATCGTCACGGTTGTCGCAAATCACGCCCCCCCCCTCTCCCCAACCCCAAGCTTCATCCTGGTTTTACTGCTGCTCCCCAAGCTAATATCTTTTGGCTCACGCCCTGAAGTCAACTAAAACGAGAGTTTACGCGTAAGCTTCTCATTTGGAGACATTGACAACCCAAAGATTTGTTTTTGTTGAGGAGGATTTGCGGGGCGATTTGAAATGGGGTTCCAATCGTTGCTTTCCTGGTTGATTTTAATCCACGGGGGCCGCTTAAGATGTTCTTCAAAACATCTTACTCGTGCCGACACTCTTCTTTCCGGTGATTTTTTTTTTTTTTTGTTACCCCCAACTGGAAACCGATACAAAGATAGTTTCGTGAACCGACGCATCCGCTCTTCTTGTAAATAAATCGATCAAAGCTGTTCTGCTAGTTGCGGCCCATTGTCCAAAATATCGATCCGGGGTGACTGTTTGTTGCTTTTTTTTTTTTTTTCCTGCGGTCCGCATGACGCCACCGGGGACAATAAAAGACGAGTGAGATTAAGACAATTAGGGGGGTTGATTGTTATCCAAAAGACTCGAAGGAGAAGATTAAATGAGGGGGATTTAGGTCAAAGTGGGGCATGCCCGCCCGCAAGAAGGAGGGGCAAAGCAAAGGACCGGGCGCCAAAAGAAAAGGTGGGAGGAAAAAGGAGGAAGGATTGAGGTCAGAGAAACCGATCGCTCTAGCATGCGAGGTTACTCCGACTGAGGGAAGAGAGTGATCCTTGGAAAGACTTCATTGGATTGACCCCGAAGAGTAAGACAGGTTGAACTTCACCCGATTTCCACACTGGGCACGCCTTGTCTGGGGATTGTCTCGATCTGTGACTCAGCATTGACTGCTCTTGTTTTTTTTCCTCGCCTTTTTTTCCTACCTCTGTATCGCTGTCATCCCCCCTCCCCCCCCCCCCCCTTGAGAACAAGGCCTAATTAGCAGACATTTTTATTGATCCACTGGATTTGGTGCTGAAAATCCCCTTCGCTGTCTGCCAGACAGATCCGAGCTAAAGTCTTTCTCTATCTGGTGGTCTGGGAGATTGGGGGGTGAGGGGGTGGGTGTGTGTGTGGGGGGTCGGGGGGTGGTAATGCTAGGCCCACCTGTTGACCACAAGCCAGAAGCGTGCTACACCCTTACATCACCCTTTTCTTATCCGCCGCCACCCCAGAGCCCAACCTCCAAATCCTTAAATCCTCTGTCACCCCTCAATAAGTTTTCCTGAGGCCCGACCTGACAGAATTTTAATACCTCCGTTGAGAACAAGTACTGTAAGTGCAAACGACATCGTTTTGAAGCAAGGCTTTTTGTTTGCTGGTTAGTGGGATTTTTTTTTTTTTCGGGGGGTGGGGGGGGGGGTGAAAATCGGAATAAAAATGGAGATGGAAGATTATTCGTGAGGTCAATGAGCACCGGTTTTGTGTCTGATCACATCATTTTTGTTCGACTTAAAGTTGCTGAATGTGGTGCCGTATCGCCTCACCCTCGAAAATTATGGATTAGCGAGGCTAAAAAAGAGCTTATAGGATGCACTGCATGAAACAACGTTTAATCGGGAAGCCTCATTGTGTATTTGTAACCAACTTGGCCATTTTGACAATATAGATATATACGTCGCCTTCTCTCTGACGCTTTTAATTTGTTGCGGCTCCAGACACATTTGTTTTTTATGGCTCTTTCAACATTTGAGGTTGCCAACCCCTGTTTTAAGGGATCTGTTGCAAATCAATGAAAACATAAAATAGGCAGAAAACTGGAGTTGATTCTGTTTTGTTTTTTCCGATCAAAAACCTGAACACTTCTTGCAGTATTTCCGAGTGGCAAATGACATCGTAATTCGTGATTTGCGCTTCAAATCATGGCTGGATTGTACACGTTGAGCCTTTTGACCCTGATGTTTCTTCCCTCATATAAGAATTATTATTATTATTTTGGTACATTACTCCCAAAATTTGGACTTGCTGCCGATATAACGTCCCTGAAGTCAAGCCAAAGGTGCGTTGACCTTGTCAAATAAACGGCAGCTTTAACATACAATGACAATACATCTTCACTTGAGGATTTACCATTAAAAAAAAAAAAAACTCACCAAACACAGAAGCTTCTACCAAAACAACCAACGTAATAATACCATCTTACATATTTAAGGTTTACAGTCAGCGAGGATAATCCCCTTCAGTTAAAGGGATCTGACGGAAAACTAGGCTGACCAGTCCGTAAACAACAAGGCAGTTGAAAAGTGACTCGGCTGTGCATGAGTGCGCTAACAAAGCATCAACAGCGCGTAATCCTCTCTTTTTTTTTTTTTCTGCTGATCAGCTTTTTACAGTTGACCAAGAAATGGACGATGATCAAAGTATGACAACAACAATGGTATTGAGAGAGAAAGACAGAGGGGGAGGGGGGGGGGAGCTGGGTGAAAATTCCAAGGAAGGCAAGTCATAAGGAGCAGTCAGAAACAAACAGGATGACGGATGTTTTCGCTTTCATTTTAGTCGAAAGAAAAACTCCGCAGAACAGCGCAACAAATGAGCAGAAGAGATCAATATTTTTTTTTTAATGAAAGGCGTAGCTCCCCCCCCTCGCCCCCTTTGAAGGACAGGCAGGCTTCAGTGTGTTATAAAACACTCTTTATAAAGATTTGGGCAGCAAATACTGAAGGTCGGATTCAATTGCATCTGGTTCCAAGGTCATCCTCGGACTTTTAACGATACAACGTTACTTTTGGTCATGAAAACGATGAAATATAAAAGGTCAGAAAGAAAAAGATCATCAGGAAAAATGCGCAACCGCCGCCGGGGGGGGGGGGGGGGGGGGGGGGAATGTCATCCCAACTTAATTATGTATGATGGTGCCGTACTATTGATGAGGTTTGATAATAATTGCGCATGGACGTGTTCCACGTGACAGTCGGCGCGTCTCAGTTGCACTTTCATCATTTACTGGTTTCACATGTTGACATTCAGCCCTTAACTGGATTTCCAGCATTAGCCCGACCGAAGCGTTTACTGCCCAGCGGTCCGACGACCCCATCGTCAAGTGTCAGGTCACATCCCGTTGTCTAATTTTGCTGGTCTCAGACAGCTTCGGTCAAACTGACCTCAGTTCTTCGCTTTATCCGTTCATCTCACCTGGACCGTCCTGACCCCACCCCGCCCCGCCCGGCCCGAAGTTACCCAACAAGAGTTTCCCTTCTTGAAAAGTGTGTCTGGACAGCACCATGTGCCAGATATAATAAGATCTTTGCGAGTCGACATCGCCACTTGTCTCGGACCTTTGGAGACTTGAGCTTCTGAGCCCGAGCCTAGACTGTCTGCAAATTAGAGAAATTAGCCCAGTCGGGCTTCCAGCCAGTGAAAGACACACACGTGCACGTATATAGACACACGCGCTCACACACACACACACACACACGCGGCCACACCGCCTTCATCCCCCAAGCCACACTCCGCTTCGGGAATAAGCAATCTCACCATATGGCAGCCAATTTGCTATCTCAGTTAAGACAAGGGGGAGGATAGGGGGGGGGGGGGGATGGTAGTCTTTAGCTTTACAATAAAGACACCGGGACGTCATTTCAAAACACTTTTTAAATGTAGACTTTCCGACTCAGAATTGCTAATCTTATGAAGAGTATGAGTGACAATACCAAGTGCCTGCAGCGCGATCATAAATCATCTTGAGATTTTAAAAGATCGAAAGCAATACATTGCAGGGGGTTTTTTTCCCCCTCGCTATTTATAACCGGCAGGTGAGCCGAATGCGTGCGCGCGTCTAAAAGTAAGCGGGATGCTCACCAGACAGGTCTCTTAAATCTCTTTTCCTGTGCACTCGGGTGACCTGGCCTACATCTTCAAGTAAGAAGCGCAAACTGGTGCACCGCTTGGATTGATTGCGTGCGAGTTAAAAAAACATGTGTACGGTGTCCTTCTTGAGGAAAATATTAGCCTTCGCGAAATCCTCGGAATTGAAACCAGACGTGCGCATGAAATGTGTGTTTCGGACTATGTGTGTGTATGTCGCGCTTGGTTAAAGATGTTCTTCGGCGAGATATAGGTCAAGGAGATACAGTGGCAACAGATTGCTCATTATGTGCCAAATCAAGCCAAATTCTCCAAGTGTGTTTTCCAGTGGCAACAGTCCAGCCATCTGCTCTTCCTTTATTCCTTCATTATCATCCCGTCTTTGTGTTTGTATCTGCGCGCGTGTGTGTGTGTGTGTGTGTCCATGCAAGCGCACATCACAACAGCCACTCGCTCGACCCGAGTGTCCGCCGTCACCGATGTTGTTGTCCGAAACCCAACAGTCACTGTGTCAGATGGTTCGATCACGTGACCGCGGTGACTTGCCATTGGCCGGGCGATCCGGCTAAAAACGCTCGGCGCAATCCGGGCTCAAGAGTTTCAGGTGACGGAGCACGGGAGGGGGAAGAGTGGCCACGGGATGCCCTGCAACCAAAGAAACGATGGTCCAACAGCTGAATGAATGTGCACAAGTAAGAGTTTCATTCTTGATCGTACTCGTTTAAATTGAACTCATTCACTCCCAAAGACGTTTTTAGACGTCTTTTCAGACTCGGCCTAGAATTGGCTGGTACTGGAATGAGTTATGAAAGGTTTGTGGGAGACGTGTTCATTTTTTTTTGTTTTCTCTTCTAGATCCTGAGCTTTACTCGACATACCTAAGACGGAGGGAAACAACCCCAAGCAAACCAAAGCCTTTCTCAATACCAAAGCGTTAGCGAAGCTGCTCGGGGCAAGGCGCGCTGATTTTGGCGCCATCCAAAATGAAGCCGTTGGACAGCGCACAGGGAGACATGAGCACTTGGCGGGAAGTGGACTTTGCTCTCAACTGTACCTACATTGTACCGGATCAGGTGTCCAACCCGAATTTCAACCTGCCAAAAGCCATGACTTCCATCCCACGCAACCTGTCGTTCGAATACGACAAAGATGAGGTGAGATCATTTTTAGTTCATGCGAAAGCAAACATGTGACAATTGCTCCCCCTCCAAAGCTTCTTTCCACGATTCATTTTGAGTTGCATCCAAATTTTCGTCTGACTCCCAACAAAACATTTGACAAGGGAGTGTTAAAAAAAAGAAACAAAAAGCCTGACTTTGTCTTGAAACGCAGCGCCGCACGCAAATCAGACACGGTGACGTCAGAGTTCTTGCCGGTTGATCTTATCACACCTTGTTATGCTTTCTTGACAACGGCGCACACCTTCTCCGCCTCCCACAGATTCTTCCACTCAGGTGATTCACGCACTTTGCAATAAGGCTCCAGTCAGCTGACTTGCTTTGACTTTTTTTTTCTTTTTTTTTAAAACAACAGCGAGAATGATTTCCTGGAGAGTAGCGAGCGAAGGCATGCAAATTAATCTTCGCAGCGGGCCTCGAATGTCTTCTTCCTCTTTCCTTCCCATCCGAAATGTTGTCAACAATTTCCTTCTTCGAACTTACATGTCGATCGCATGAGCTATTTTCATACCCGTGTTTTCCGATGAAGAATGCCAATCAGGAAGCACAACCGTGATTTTTATTTGTTTTATTTTTTTAAGGTCATGAGCACGAAGCAAACTGGCTCTCGTCCAGAGGCAGTTTCCTTTCCTAAAATCCGACTCTTTCTTCTTGCTGTCGTCTTGTTGAAACTCTTTTCCTGACTCATTGCTCTATTTGTGGGTCTGCGACGGCCTAGGGGGTGACGTTAGAGGAAGTCACAACCCGCACGTGCAAATTCTCACGTCTAGGCTTTTCACACTAACCTCACCGTTACGCTGAAAGTGGAAACGGCACTTGGACTCTTTAACAGTTTTGGTATGTGAATTTCATCCAGAGAATATTTGAGAGGTTAAATGGTCGCTGATCTTGGGTGGATGGCTTGGTGTTTGTTGGGGTTGAGGTCCGGGTGCGCCAAATTGATGAAACCAAGATTTCCTCATCGTTTGTCATCAAGATCAAAGATTCAACGAGTCATTTAGGATCTTGTCTCTGATATTCAGCCTGATCACTTTCGTCGAACCAAACCTTTTTCTTTTTTTTAAATCTGAAGTCTTCCCTGGAAGCACGTGGCAGATGGGACGTGAGCAGTGAGTGCCAGTTAGAGGGGAGTGGGCTTTTGCGGAGCGCGTGTGTGTGGAAGAGAGCTGGGCGCGGTGGTGGAGGGGGGTGGCGGGGGGGGATTTAGGTTAAAACCAGATGATTAACTTTCGTTGGGAGCATGCTAGCCAGCAAGGCATCAGTCCTCCACTCGGCAGGCACACAAGCCACTTCCAATTCTGGAAAAAAATAAATAAATAAAAATTGGGGGCATGGGGTGGTGAGTGTGATCGCGTGGGTATCCTCAAACTGGCCCAGCCTCCTTTTTTCGCGTTCTTTTGCACACTGCACGCGCACCCCCCCCACCCCAGCCCCCTTTCCTCCCAAAATGACGCCACCATCTCGCTTCCCCTCCGCCTTTCTCTCAACAACGTGAGCGGTTGAGCAGCGACAACGCTATGGCGGCGGCACAGCAATTTGTTAACCACGCAACGCTGGCTTAGCATAATGCCCCCTGTCACACCCGTTCATCACTTCCAAGAATCACCTCATTTGAACATGCGCAGCCACACGCGCCGTTGTCCCCGGTGACCTGTTCTTGTCGTAATTAAAAAAAATAAAATAAAAAGATGCACTTTAAGGCTCTTTAATGACAGTTAATGAAGTGTTTGGTGATCGGTTCATGGTTGACCTTTTCACGAGATGCGTCATTCCTCTATGGCAGGAAGACGGAGAGTGTGTTGACTTATAGGGGTTAGTAGATCCCTTTGGGAGACAGGGGGGTTCATTTTATAGATGCAACACAAAGCTCCTGTAGACACCCAGGCCAAGTGTGACACGGATGCTGCAGTTGCGAGTGAGGTCGGACGGGTGGCGGATGGATTGCATCAGTTTTATGTTTTGATTTGAATATTTACATTTCACAATTTTCGGATATGGACCAAAATTAAATATAAATTATTTTTTATATATAATAAAAATAATATAAAAAGTAATCAAAAAAATTAATACAATTTAATATATATATTTAATAGAAATTTTAATATAATATAATAAACATTTAATATATTTCTAAATGTATAAATTTTATATTAAATTTATCAAATATAAATTTAATATAAACTTACATTTATCAAATATAAATTTAATATAAACAAGCAAACTTTTCCAGATGATTTAATTTTTTTGTGCTGATCTGGAATCTGGCCCCTTTTTTTTCTCTTTCACTTCAGGTCTTTAGTTTCATTTTTCTTTTAATAATAATGCCATAGCACGGGGTATATTTTGTAATATGAAAAAGCAACAAGTGGATTTTTTTTTCGTTTTCTGAAACCTCATTGCGTGAATCACAACGTATGGTAAAAGCCGTATTGCGCAAGGTTTAATGGGTTAAACCTAAAAATGAAAATATCTCAAAAACCTGATGTGCTTGAAAAAATTTGACTTTTTTTTATATGTAAAAAAAAAATCATTTCAAGAGATATCAAGCCATCTCTGCTTCAATCCCGCTCTTGACTAATTGTTTCTTGTGGTGCAGATTTTAAATGACAGTCAGAAAAATTCCATGCGATCATGGGAGGTGGTGATGAATTGAGACGTGAGGCTTATCATGCTTTCAGTTGGGTGGAACAGAGAGGTAGCGAAACAACAAATCAAACCGCTCCTGTTTCGTTTTTGCCGCGTGTTGCGTTCGAGTGAGCAAGAGGTCAGGGATCAGTGGAGTAGTAGGTGAGAGAAAGTGTGCTTTAAATCCCTTCACCGGCCAAAGTGGTTCGTGCGGAAAGTAGGCCACCTTTAGAGGTTTAAACTCGCCTTCTGAGCTTGTCTGGGTCAACGTGAAGAAGCCACACCGGAACGAAACGTGATGCAAAATGAAATTGTTGCCGGGGGATATCCCCCCAACCCCCTCCAAAAAAAAAATCCTCTGCTCATTTTCTGTGCGCTCTGTTTTCAAGGTGACCGGTGTGTTCAGCAAAGAGTACATCCCTCAGGGTACCCGATTCGGCCCCCTGCAAGGTGACATCTACACCAAAGAAAATGTCCCCAAACTGGCCAACCGAAAATACTTCTGGAGGGTAAGCCTGACAAACAATCCCCAGTCCAAATATTCGGACTTGATTCGCTGCGTTAAATCTAACTCCGCTTTCGCTGTTGTCATTTAAAAGCGGTGAAGAGCATTGAATCATTTCCCATTAAAGCCGGTTTTAGATCAAGTGTCCATAGCCATGCAGGAAACAAGTTTTTGAAACAAGGAAACAAGGTTTTGAAAAGACCGTCTTTTTTGGGGGGTGGGGGGGGGGGCTGTCATCACTGGTGGTACAGAACTTGAAAATCCAAAAACCGTCATCACAGCTTTACTGGAACTTGCTGTGTCACTCAGGAAATGGAGTTACTCCCAAGTGAATTCCCATTCATTCTCTCCCCCCCCCCCCCCCCCCCCCCAACAAACGGTATTTCCCTTCCAGCTTTATTTCTTGTAACCCTGACGGGCAGAAGTGGGAAGCCACACTCATGAACTCAGAAACACCGCTAGTCAAGTTGATGCGTGTACAGTTTGACCGCCGGCCAAATGTGGGTTTTTTTCTCTCTTCCCCTCCCCAGGGAGCGGGGAGGGGGCGGGGGGGTAGTGGAACTATTTGTGACTATTGATAATGACGAGAGTGAAAGGGAGAGCTGAGCGAGAGAGAGAGAGAGAGAGCGAGACACAGCAAAACGGACACGCCTCCAAGCTTCAAATACAATGACGGAATCAAGCACAAACACACTTGGAGTGACAGAACACCCACGACACACACCTCCTTCCTGCGCCGCCGCCGCCGCCGTGCCCACTTGAGAAGCGCTATTCCAAACGGAGTTCAACACACTTGCACGTTAGAACAGAAGGAGACCGAGGATACTTGACTGTACATGGCAATGGTGAATGTTTGGACTTTTACTCCCTTTGTAACTTTCTTTTTTAGCGCGGAACAGTCGTTAGCAAATATGTCGAAAATGAAAAATAAAACGAAAAAGGCGGTGGATAGTGAACGCGAACTAAACCGCCGGTGCATGTATTTTTTTTTGAAAATCCGCTCTCCGTTTTTGGCTGGTTGCAGATTTATGGCAACGGGCACCTGCAGAACTTCATCGATGGCTATGACGTCCGCAGGAGCAACTGGATGCGTTACGTCAACCCGGCGCGATCGCTGAGCGAGCAGAACCTGGTGGCGTGCCAAAACGGCCGAGACATCTACTTCTACACAATTCGGCCCGTGGAGCCCAAACAGGAGCTTCTGGTGTGGTACAGCCAAGAGTTTGCCCAGAGGTTGTGCACTCAGCAGGAAAATACCAAACACAGTGAGTGTCGCCGTCTTGAGAAATACAGCGGAAACGAGGCTCGCTTTGATCACCTCACGGTGTTGTGTCCTTGATATCCATCTTTGCCCAAGAATGTGCTTGTTCTTGATCTTTTGTCCCCTTTGACGATCAGATAATGATATCGAATGCTTCTAAAGATCTTGGACGCTGACTCACAGTCGCTCTGCTTAACCGGAAAAAAAATACAATAAAAATATTCCCTCGCTGCAAAGTAAATGATGGCTCATTATTTCCATCGGTGAATATTTTTTAGCCCTCACCGGGATGCCAAATTTTATTTACACATCATATCCACATCTGCGTTTTTCGACCAGTAGTGAGAACAGAATGACGGCTGTTCAAAAAGTCCCTTCGGTATTTATTTATTTTTGCTATTAAATTCAGTGACGGCTATTTCCGTCCTTGGCATTGAATGAGTTAACCAAACATGACTGCGTTCATCTGCTCATCCGGAGCGATTCTCTCTTGCTCCAAAGTCGAATGACTCACACCAAATGAATACACGAGCCGTGTCATTATTTACCCCGGTGACGAATGCCGCAGCAGTTTAATTGCATTGTAAAGCGCTCACGTGACTTTCATTACAAAGTGCCTGCTTGGGCAACATTTGTCATCGCTCACATTTCCTCCCTCCCCCCTACCCCCCCGAGATATTTCATGAACTAATTTACAGTAGCTTCAAGGTTAAATCCGAACAAAGAATTACGCACATCCTAACTTGTTAGTCAGACGGAAAAAGGGAAATCGGGAATTAATCGCCGTCCACGTAGAGCGCGATTGGATTGTGAAACAGAAAATGGCCACGCGCGATGTAAATTATGGGGTAATTATCGATTGCAAAATGCTTACGTGACGTGAAATTAGATAATAATTTTACCACCGAGCCGCGCTCTCTATCTCTCTCGCTCTCTCAGGGCAACAAAACAGAAACCCAAAGCGGTTTATGCGTTATGAGTCAAACCCGATACGAGCGTTTACCATCACGGGAGTGGCCAATGTGGGCAGATGATGTGTGTCACAAGATACGTATGTCGTCGTCGTCACGTCGTCAACCCGTTTTTTTTTTTCTGTGAATCCGCCGCAGAAAGCGCAAACGCGGACGACGAGCTCGAGAACGCCCAACGGCACCTCGCTCGGCAGATGTGGCCCGCGGAGATGACCAAGGAAGAAGTGAAAGAGGAGAGGAATGGCGAAGAAGTGGATGTGGAGATGTTGGGGAGAGACACCCCTCCGGATACTCCCGATGACCAAATCATGGACTTCAGCAAAAAGATGGAAAAAGAGGAGAAGGTGGACAGGGAGCAGCAGGATCCCGGCTTTGTTCCGTCGCCTCAGCTGGAACCGAGAGGGATGAACGCGCCCCACCTGGCAGAGCACCTATCCGATGAACGGACTCTGCCCCTTCACCTCCATGGCCTCTACGGCCACAGGGAAGGCCTGGTGTCCTCCTACCCCCCGGGGCTTTACCCTCAATCCAGAACCCTCCAGTCCACCTACCAGCTCCTCCCTCCCTTCACCCCGCACTATCCTCGCCTCCTCCTCCCTTCCTACTCCCCTCCGTTTCCCAGTATGCTGCCTTCTCGAGGATCCGTCCGGTACAGTGGCTACCTGGGCACGGACGGGATCCCGTACCCTCCCCTCGGCGCCCCCCATCTACTCCCAATGAGCCTGCCATACCCGCCGTCCCAGCAGGGTGGTCTGAAAGAACTCACCCCTAACGTGTCCCCACCGAGAGGCGCCCCGGCCACTCCCGAGCTCTCTCCCGTCCCCAAGCCGACGAGCCGGCTCCCCTCGCCGGAACGTACATCCTCCGGCTGCGAGGAGGCAATCAACCTCACCCTGGACAACGCCAAAGGCAACTCGGGGCTGCGCAATCGTCCCGGCCACAAATCTTTACCCTACCCTCTGAGAAAGCAGAACGGAAAAATCAAGTATGAATGTAACATCTGCTCAAAGACTTTCGGACAGCTATCCAATCTTAAGGTAGGGACTTCGGTCGATTGACTATTTCTTTATTTATTCCTATTTTGCAAAAGAGCTCTCCGACGGATGACGCGGCCTTGTTTTGTGATCGCAGGTACACCTCCGAGTGCACAGCGGCGAGAGGCCTTTCCAGTGCAACTTGTGTAAGAAGAGTTTCACTCAGCTGGCTCATCTACAGAAGCATCACCTGGTTCATACAGGGGAGAAGCCACATGAGTGTCAGGTATGTGGAACTGAAAACCCCTTTCGTGCAACCCTGGAACCTGATAACACGCTCGGCTGTCCACCGGAGTAACCGCTGTCCACCGGAGTAACCGCTGTCCTCCGGAGTAACCGCTGTCCCTCAAAGGGCGTCTCTTTAAATGACAGTCAGCCACTTCCCGAGACGGGCCTAAGCGCCGTCTAACAGAACAGGT
The DNA here is from genome assembly GCF_025434085.1 of Hippocampus zosterae. Classification (NCBI taxonomy): domain Eukaryota; kingdom Metazoa; phylum Chordata; class Actinopteri; order Syngnathiformes; family Syngnathidae; genus Hippocampus; species Hippocampus zosterae. The sequence goes on from NC_067457.1 coordinate 21,150,692, forward strand.
TCGCAATGGAATGCCTGCCTGCGCTAAAGAACAGGAATAACAACGCTCTCACAATCTGAATCATGTCTGCATTGCGTAATACCACCTTGCGCCAAAAATAATCCCCACATCAATCTTTCCGTCTGCACTTAATCTTTTCCGTCGCCAGAGGTACTTTGAGAAGTCTGTGACGCTTGTTTTTTTTCTCCAGGTGTGTCAGAAGCGCTTCAGCAGCACCAGCAACTTGAAAACTCACCTTCGCCTCCATTCTGGGGAAAAACCTTACCAGTGCAAACTGTGCAGCATCAAGTTCACTCAATACATCCACCTGAAGCTGCACCGCCGGCTACACAGCAGCCGCGAACGCCCTCACCAGTGCCAGCTGTGCTCCCAGGCCTTCTACCACCGTTTCTCCCTCCGCCTACACCAACGCAGCCGCTGCCTGGCCAACTCCGACTCGGGCGTCGACGCGCACGTGACAGAAATGCTGGAACGCTTCGATGCCAGCCAGGAGGCCGACGCGTTGACGGAAACGCCGTCGGCGCCGCAGTTGGAGGAGGCCTTGGAACGGTGGCTCGCTCGCACCTTTGAAGGCGAGGGAAAGGAGGACCAGAAGGAGGCCGGCTTTCTGCTGATCGCGCTCACCGCGGCGACCAACGCGCCCGTCGCACCGTCGGCGGAGCCCGTTTCCCGGCGCGGCGTTCCGGCGGCCTACCAGGAAAGAGCGAGCGTCGTCCACCTCCACAAGCGTTCGTCGACGGTGAAACTGGAGGGTCAGTGAGACGCAACCGAAGCAACCCGTGACGGGGGCAAAGGAGATTTAAAGATGTATAGCACCACTAATAGAGAAACCAATGTCGCCAAAAGTAGCCTCTTGTTTTTGACTGAAGAAGAGAAACACAGCGGGATTTGTATTTTGTATGTATATTTTGCAGCACCAAAAGAAGAGCATTCCAAAGACTCCACTCAGTGATATTTTATCAGACATGATAAAAATGGCGTTTCCTTCCGACAAATAATCCCAAAAAGAAAATTGGAGGGTTTTGTCCAACTGTGAAGTCAATTCCTTCTACTCAGGTAGTTTTTGAACGTGTGGTTGTGTGTGTGAGTGGGTGTTAATTTATGATTTTGTTTATTTATTTAGCTGTTTCTTTTATTTTTTGGTAGATCTTAAAACAACTCAGGAATGATGTACTGTAGTTCGTCACGCTTGCTTTACTTTATGTTCAGCATGCTGTTTGTCCAGGTGGTTATTTAATTATAATTTCGGGTTTTTAAAAAAAAAAAATTAAAATTCTCATCGAAATGAGCATTTGCCAAAACATCCGTACTGAATCGCTCAAAAAAAACAAAAAAAAAAGGAAATCCAGCCAAAAATGGTGACATTTGCGGATGCACTGATTTCTTTGTTGACTATAAAAGTGAAGAAGAAAAATAAACAAACCCTGCAGTTCATCAGGTGTTTGTTATAATTTTCTAGGTTTCTTTTTTTTTTGTACGAGGTTTCACTCTGTAGGTTTTTTTTTTCCAAACAGGTTTGAGATTGTCAGAATTTATAAGTGAAGAGACTATTTTGATTGTACTTTTATATGGTAGTGTAATAAAGATATTGTTTCTACAATATATATTGGGTTGGTGATGTTGCTCTTCCAGGACTTGGACTAAAACCAGAAGATGATTTTTATTACCGGTAATTTTTTTGTAGAGCAGCAACAGACTAAATTTGTGTCTATTAAATTAATGTGGCAAGGAAGCATATCTTGTCACGACAAGGCAGCGTAATTTACCTCAGCCATTTCCAGTCGTAAGGTAAAGATAACATTCGGCACGATTATCAAGGCGATATATAGAGACATACACAAATGCCAAGTTTTTTCTTCTTTCCGAACGCGAGTCAAATGTTTCGTCAACAAATCAAAATTTGCTCTTTCCAGTAATTCTCTGTCATAGTTATTGAGTCCGTTTCGGTTTTGCGTGTGATGACACATGTAAAAAAAAAAAAGTATTTCCTCTTACCTTGCGTGGAAGAACCCACAGCAGTGACACTGACACGAGTGAACCTGAGTAAAATTCTCAAAATTTGTAATCGGTGCGCAACGATGACAGGAAGTAGCGCTAATGCTGAGTTGTCATGTCGAAAAGCAACCCCAAATAGTCGTCATGTGGAAGTGAGACGGTGCATGCGGTTATACAAATAATGAAGGCAGTCTTTAAATTATTATTTTTGTGTGTGTGTGACCAGTAAAATAGAGTAAAAAATTGCAGGGAAAGAAAAAAAAGTTTGTGACACTGATGATAGGACATTGTAGATGGTGGCAATCCAGAAACATGGATCTGAGTTTAAAATATGAAAACTGAATTGACCCCAAAATATTTATCATGACATCGACTCAAAGTTCTTGACGGAGAAGAGTTTTTCCTGGCTGATTAGAATACAAGTGGATGCAAAAATTCCACACAAGAAGCCCGCCCGGCTGAGATTCGAACCCGCAATGTCTCGGATGCCGAATGATATCAATGTCACCATAGGTGAAACACTTTTTGATTCAACCAAAATTGGCCAATTCTGGAAATCTCGGAGAGTCATGGCCATGAAAGGAATTTAACGAGACTTGTTCGAACGCATCACGTGTGTGTGCGTGTGTGTTTATGCCGGCTTCAAAAGAACCATTCTCTTCTTGAGAATGATGACAAGGCTTGGGTGATTCAGTGCACTCCAAAAGAGACATTGGGGAGGGGAAGAAATAAAATGCAAGAACAGAGTACAGGTACTTTCACAGTCATTTCGTTGTTCACGTGCACAGATGAGGTTGAATCAAGTGTTGTATTTCTTGCATCACACGTGCATAAAAGAAGCATGTCATTGTATGATGAGGCTTCCGGCACATAATTAGTTGGGGGACTTGAGTTTGGCTGTTGTCGCTGAACAAAAATGGCGTCTTTCCTCATTTTTAGTTTTTCAGGTGGCCGCACAAAATAAAATCATCTGCATCCAGATACAGTTCGTTTAAGTCGATGTTATAGTCCACGGATGTTCAACAGGAAATCAGGGTTCATCATTTTTTTTCAAGCTGTATCTTTTAGCTCCAGAAAGCCATTGTTTTGAAATGTCAATTTATCCTGCATAAATTCAAAACATGCAAAGTCATTTCAGGAGTCCAGATAAAAGATGTATCTGCGCTGTGTGAGTCACACACACTTTACTTTCAGTTGCAGTTGTTTGTTAACCAACAGTGAAAGGCCAAGTAAAGTACAGTCATGGGTGTGGCTGTGAAATAAAAACACACACTAGTTGGTCAGGGCAACTCCCTAAATAGGTCTAAAGGTGAAACCGTAAAGATAAACAGTGTAAATGTTCACTTTCGATAATTCATCTTGGGTTAAGGGAAATAAAGTGGAAAATCAGATAAATGACGGAAAACTATTTCATTCTGAAGCCGTGGAAAATATTGCCAGGCCCACTGGGAGCAAATTAGAGTTGCAATGTCTTGCCCAATGACACGTGACAGCAGACAGTCACAGCTGGGATTCAAATTATTTACCCTTCGGTCACTGGACACACGCCCTGAATCCATTTTAAGACAAATCCATACTGTCTCTTTTATTTCTTCTGTTATTTATCCACCCAAGTTGAAATAGTGAACATTGACATCAGATTAATAAAATATTTTGTGTTACTTTGTACCGAATGTTAAGGTACTGAAAAATGTTATATATGTTCAAGACGTAAGTGTTTATCAATTCCACGACAAATACAGAATAAAAACTCACTGAAATGGTCCGTGACATCCTTGTTATCATTCAATATAAATTGCTCCACCAATAAGCAGGTTTTTATCTTAAGATTTATTCAACGCGAAATATTAAATGTTTTTCAAACAAGCTATTTTTAAATTGAAGCTATCTTGCCAATCCTAAATTAGTTAGGGACAGTGTGACGTATTCATTTGAATGGTTTACACTTTTATGGTGGTTGTGCTGTATGAATTGGGTAGCAGCGCCCCCGAGTGGCATAAAAGAACACTCGCATGCCATTGATGATTTGTTATGCGGTGCAATTCTGGCGCCACTAGGCGGGGGAATTTGGTACTTGATTGAATATAACAACGAAAGTGGCGCGACGTGATCAATAACCGCACAATGTCGTCAGTAGAGAGAGCATTTCGGGAAATACCTTTAAAAAAAGATATTTGACTTTTAGAAGTTACAGATCTTACAAGTACATATGCAGCTCATGGCACAAATGCGCGATCCCTGGGGCATTGTTTAAGCTGAGAGACCCCCCCCCCCTTCCCCAAGAAGTAATACGTCCCCCAAAGAGCGTTAGATAATTTTTATTTAACACATTGAACATGTAAACATGGAAAGAGGGAATCCCGCATATCCATTTTTGATCAGGACCTGCACATTAGCGTCGACCATAGTTTAATAGTGGGCGTGTCCGTTTCCCGTGGGTGTGAAACGACTCACGCCGCCTCCCGCAGTTCTCCACTAGAGGCTGCTTTAAGGGGAACTGTCATCTGACGATATCTGACAACAAAGTGCCATCCTTCAGGCGTCTTCTTGGCGCGAGCAATTAATTAATGTAATCGGAGGTACAAGCGAGCCTCTCATCAAACTACGGAGCACGGCTCCGTCCTTCCGTCCCCCTAAACGCGGTGATGGCGAAGAAGTCGCTGAGCAAAAAGTCTTTCAAATCTTTTTTCACCAAGAGTGAACCCAACCCGGGCGAGTCGTCGGTGGAGAGCGCGGAGAAAAAAACAGACGAGAAGAAGAGGTTCAAGTTGCCAAAGTTGAAGATAAAGTCGAAGGGGAGCCCCTCTTTCCCGAAGCAGCAAGTGTTCAGGTAAAAGCGTGCACAGGTGTCAGCATGGCTCGTTTGGGATTGTAACCGTCAGTCGCTCGATTAAGAAAACCTGCAGAATCGACCCTGACTAATTTAAAGGACGCTCGGTGTACACCACGTGAGAGAAGCAGTCGGTGTTTTGCTTAAGGGTACAACCGTAGTGCTAACTACAGCCGTCGCAATGCGAAATTATTGTCTAACTGCAGTTTCTTCAACTTGTGGTCTTCAAGCTACCCTTGTGTGGATACACGAATGCTTCATCTAAACGGCGGTCATATCGAGGCCATCCACCATCATCGCTTGATGCTTTCCACAAGCAATGATTTCGTTTTTTTCCTGGTAACTGTGGCCTAAGCTTTTCATTGAGTGCTGGTCCAATAAATGTGTTCACCTCTGTGTAGGAAATGTGTAGCCATGGAGGGCCTTCCTGTGTGACATTTGCAGTCATGCATGGAGCCCCAAAGGTTTACAAAACAAAAACAAAAACAAAAAACCAACAACAAAAAAAGCAAAACCAGAATTTTTTTTTTGCTTTGTCCATCCAAACATTGTCTTCATTAAGGTGGCCGCAAGCCACTTACAGATTTTTACTTTTGAGAAACTCGCAACATTTGAAAAGGTTTTTGTTGCACGGCCCTAAAACCGGAATAAAAATAAATAAATACAAAGGATGCCAAAAATAAGATACTTAAGTAAGACATAATACTGTGTTGGATCATGCCATAGAACTAGAATAATGTTGCAAACTTTAAATTCTAAATTCATACAATGGGTATAAAAAGTATACACACCCCTGTTCAAATGCCAAGTTTTTGTGATGTAAAAAAAATATCAAGTATCAAGTACAACTTTATAGTCAAATGTGCTGTATGTGGAACAGACAGCACAGATGAAATTTCCTCCCTCTGAAACAGACCACAAGAGGAGCCACTGCGGGTGCCCGCGCCGCCATTAAAAGAACACTTGACATAAAATGACGAAATAATACAACAAGCCACTTAAAACGGATAAATGACCATTCAAACTTACTCCACCATTGTTGGTAACATGTACAACTCAATTGAAAAAAAAACTGTTTTTAGAGAGGAGAAATAAAACTAAACAAATGTGGTTGCACAAGTGTGCACACCCTATCATAACTGGAGATGTACTTTAGCTGTGCTCAGAATTTCCTTATCACGTGCAAACTCGTGTCGGCACACAACTGCCACCATTCAACCACAGTAAAGTTCAGATGTTCTAAGTTGGCTTTTCCTCAAGTCATACTTTCTAGCAGACGCCTGAAAGTTTTGTGCAAGCACTTGACAAGGATTTGGAACTGTTCATAAGTCCCTCCGCCATAACTTAGGTCCCACCTAAAAAAAAAAACATTACACGTTTTCTCCTCATGTTTCAATGACTTTGTCATAAACGAGGTAGTCAAAATATTAGAAACACACACACTGCAGCTCTACAATGGTGAAATTTACAACCACAATAACAAACATTTTAAGTGATGCCCCTTTGGAGGTGTCAGTCAAAACCTAGCAATATTATTTTTGGAAAGGCAACGTTTTGAACTCTTATTGGATCTCTGAGATTGTGCAGGTGTACCTAATGAATCGGTATGTCTATTCATGAATTCATTCGATTCGCATAGACAGACAAATGGAGTAACAATGACCTTAGACATGCTTGAACTCTTTCCTCAGCGCTGACTTTGTGGAAGATTTCACATGTCCCCTGGACGGTTGCATTCTGAAATGTGTTTTTACTGGAGGGAAGGTTCAGTCCTTGTAGGGTCCAGAACACTATTTGTATGTATCATCACTGATATTTAACTACATTATCTAAAATAGGAATATTTGCATGAAGTCGAGGTGGCATTTTACACATTTTGACTGAATCTGTTTTGGGTTTTTTTCCTCCTTCTGGGCATCGATGTACTGCACAAAAAAATATACAAAGAGGGCAAATTAGGACAGTTCTATTGAGATGAGTTTTTATTTGAAAAGTTGATGGATGTATCGTATCTGAATTTGTTATTGGACGTCAGACATGAACGATATCGCATGTTGTCTAATTCAGGCAAGTGAGGATACAGCGCTTTGTCCAGCCGAAAGTAGAAAAGTGTGTTTGTTGCCGGGACGTGTTCGAGATGTTGGAAATGCAAAAAAACAATTCCATGATGTTGTTCATCGGGTGGTTATACAGCCGCCACTGACTGGCAGTGTGTGTTTGCTTAGTGAAAAGACCAATAAATGATGGGTTTGCTCACGAGCTACATGCTTCCAGACTGGGGTAAAGGTTAACCACATGCTTGTGCACTGAAAACGGTAATATTTAGTTCGGAAAGAATATTAAAAAAAAAAAAAGAATGATTTGATCCTTTTGTATAGGTTGTATTTATTTATTTTTAACTTGAATCATTTCATGGACAGCAGTTACGACAGTGGACATCTTATCATGTTAGCGGGTTACAGGATGCATGAAGTTTTTTTTTTTAAGTTTTTGTTTTTTTAATGATGCATTTTGCTCTTGTTCGTTCCACGACTTTGACTTCCCAAGACTTAAAGCAATAAACGTTACGGTTTAGCATCTCACAATTCCGGGGGTTGAAAAGACAAAAAGTGAATGTCGACGGCTTGTCGAAAGCCCAACAATGGCAGCTCTGTGTGTGTTTTTATGTTTGCGGTTGCAGATTGTCAGGTATGCGTACGCCCGGCGGATACGTCATTCCCGACAATTACACAATGCCCGTGCCTTCGACGGGTTGTCAAATGTGTTCCTCGCAAGACCTTCAAGATGTCTTGACGATGCTTTCGAGGGACACGGCGTGACACGCGGAGGTCCTCGCATGGGACGTCCATTTTAAAACGAGTGTTGACGCGCTGCTCCGTTCTTAGAAGCGGCCCCAAAACGGCTCTTCAAAAGCTCGAGCGAGGGAATAAAAAAAAGGGCGAAATGCCTTTGAGCCACGAGTCGATAAATTTGACTTGTTCTCAAGATGTCAGTTTGCTATGTGGCTTCCTGGACCTTCCAGTTGTGCGACGCAGAGCAAGCAGCCCGATGTGTTGACAGCTTTTTCGTGACCCGTTGTAGTTCAAGTCCCGTTTCGATGTGTCCGGTTCTGCTACAGATCCTGCATTCAAGCAATAATTCGAAAAACAAATGAAAGATTGCATTTGGATAAAGTGAAATAATGTTCCAATACATAATCACATGATATGTTTCTCTTTCTTTTTTTTTTTCTTTTTGGTAATGATTTTCAACATTAGCCCAATGCTACATTGATACTTTGCTCCAAAAGTCACACTAAGAGAATACGGAATGCCGCTGCAAGGAACACAACGTCAATCTCTGTTTAGCCGGTTCTGATCAACATTCTCCACGCGGTGATTCATTGCCTGTGTTTCAAAAAAAAAAGAATTGTGTCCTGTCGCAGGACAATTACATTTGCCATCCTGTTATTCTCTAATAATGCTCGGGGTTGTCCGTCGCTTGCACCATTATCAGTGTGTTTTGCCAAAAACAAAACCCCAAAAATATCACATCTGACTCGATTGCATTGTCGCTTGATTGTCATATTCAACCGAAAAGTGCAAAACGCATTCCAATGAAATGAAACAAGTTGTGTCCATTCATAGGCCCGCTCCTAACTCAATTTCTTAGGTACCCACTGATTTTATTTATTTATCCTCCCCAACTGACCTCACGATCCTCGTAACGCGCTTATGATCCTGTGCGTGATGTTTCCCCCCAAAAAACTAGCATAGATCCAGTCAGGATGCTTCCTGTCGTTGACCCGTAGAAATGAATTAAAAATGGAATGATGCTAATTTATGACATCATTTGTGCCATTTTGGTGTTTCTCAGTCCTGCTGAACCCGTTACCAGTCCGGTGGATGGACCCGTCTTGGCCAAGACAAAATCACCAATATATGCCAGTGCGCCGAGGTCAAAGGTCAGTAAAGCAGTTGGTATCATTGCCTCAGTTCTTTCTTGCATCTGATCTGGTAACGTATTGGTGGGATTCAAATCAATCCATAGGTTCATTGGAACCCTTTCAGGGACAGCGGTCATGACGGCGAACAGCCTATCATTTTGTCAGGTTACAGGTTATCATTAATGATGCATGAAAGGGTTAAATTTGACACTGTGGGGGGTAAAAAAAACAACTGAGCTGAACTTTGAGAGAAAATAAATGTACACAAATGTACAAGTGGCAATTCGCCGTATGAACGTGAAGAGAACCCGATGCAACTTGATGAGTTTGTAATCCTGTCACGAATCAGGAACTTCTTGTTATGCAAAACATGTTCACTCTTCCCTTTTAATGAGGTTGTTTTTAGTCAAACAATACAAGAAAGTCATACCGGTGTTGCTGCGGGGGACGACGAATAGAACTCTTGCCGTCTGCTAGACAGGCTAGATAGTATGGACCTCGGTGCTCCGTGTTTATATTTTGTCACCTATGCAAAATAGCATTTTGATGTACAGCTTGAAAGCATGGATTCATATTTCAAGAGAACCTGTCTGGTTTTTAAGAATGTATTATTATTATTTTTTTGAAACGATCATGTCTTGGAATAAATGTTGACACAATGTGAAGGGTGTCCAGATGGATCCACTCCATCCTGTGGGGGTTTATGGGTGATATTTGAGCGTGATAAGCAATCCCTTCCACCCCCCGTAACCCACCAAAAAACACCAGATCAGTTTTGCATCGTTGTTATTTCATAACTAAATTTCTGCAAGTCATTTGAAAAAGCAAAATAGACAATTTGATTTGGCACTCAGTCCGAGAATCCGTTTGCACAATTGCTGGGAACGTTCTGAATGCTAATCTAAACGGCGTTGTCAAAAATGGGCTCGTTTACTGTTGAGATAAAGATTTCCTTAAAACCTTCTGAGTTCTCAATCCCATATTTCAGCACATTGCCAGTTATTGGCCAAATCCAAATTGTCAATCAACACTTCACACGGTGAGTCTCTCATTCTGTCCAGCAGAGGGCGCAGGTGCTCTACTGAGCGATCGTGCTTGGAGGCAAACCGGCAAAGCTGCAAATTTGTCACGCGTCAAGGAATGTATTCATCATGTGACGTGTTTGTTTTCTCCGTGCCAACGGCGAACCTGTTCCCATAAAAAAGCGTGAACTATGACTCATAGTTCCACTTGACATCCGGTTCATTTTATTTAATTTTTTCATTCGCTGAAGATCACAAACGCGAACCCGGCACCAATTTGGCACGACGTAGAAATGACATTCGAGTACATCGATCATACAAATAATGTTAAACCCCCTTTTTTTTAATTTCAAAATGTCTACCATGTGGACATACCGATAATTAAAAAAAAAAAAAAGACAAGTGATGCTTCAAGCTCCACCTGTTGTGATTTGTCCGTGTTTAGCATTTTATTTTGCAACTTACGATGCACTTTGATGATCGTTTTAAGCTCTTCATTTTACTTGACAACCCATCCGTAACAGAAGGAAGAATTTGAGTAGGCACCTCCCGGGGAGATTCTATCAGATAGATTTATTATCATCAAGTCTCGTCAAAACATCCACAAACGCTCTCACGCCACTCTAATCTCAAAACCATTTCGGATTCATGTGGACCAGTCAACCATGTCCCCCTCATATCATGCAAACTGTTTTATCGTGACCCGTAACTGTTTTCACAATGGTGAGGTCTACTTTTTTTCCGAATCAATTTTTGTCATCTCCTTCCAAAAGGATTCAACAGACAATTCAAAATGCCATCAGTTCGGGGCCGTCCGCAGCCCCGATATAAGTCGGTATTTGAAGAATTATTTTTTTTATTTTTCAGTAGATCATGTTCCTTTCATCTTCAGGGTGGAGCGGTAGTAATGCTTGGAATGAAGAACGGGGTGCGAGCTCGTTTTCCCGTGTAAAGTCTATTAAGAGCTCGTTGCTGTGGTTGAATAGCTTTCATTCCTATATTAAGGCATTCCTCTCAAAGAAGTCCCTTTTTTCCAAGTAGTGTAGTCTGTAGTGGCATGATTTTATTTTTAGTCTTTTATACCACCTGCCTCAAAATCTCAGTCAGATTGTAAGTCAACAAAGTTAAAAAAAAAAATCAACGGGCAGGTATGGATGCTCTTTTCCAAGCAATTGCTAGCATTTGCTATGCATGTATTGATTCTGCTTGCCTCTCCTTCTTAGGCCCAACACTTGAGCACCTCTGAGACCAATCTCCATAAACCCAACAAATTTGCCACATTTTCCTTCGGTCTTCTGAAAAAGCAGAAAAAGAAGAAAGATGAGAATCTCTCTCGAAGCGCTTTTGGTCTCCATCGAGCGGATATTGAAGAGCATAATGAGGTAACGTTAGTTTTGCAGGGTGTCATTCATCTGGGGGAAAAAAGAAAAGAAAAGTGGAACTACATTTGCAAGTCTCGTCAGACTTACTCAGGAGATGATTTTGTGATCTCTCCGTAGAGAAGCGTGGACCTCGCTCTTCAGGGCAACCGAAGAGCAGCGCTCAGCATGTCTCAGCCAGCGCTCGACACCAGTGACAACTTTGACATCCCTTCCCCTCCGTCCGTACATTCCAATGTCTTAAAATCTTACTTGGCTCTCTCGCAACAAACGCGTTTCGCTCGTACCTCCAAGGCAGGACTTCGAGAACATCCGACAAATGGCTCGGACCTTCTCTTGCACGCTATAGGTCAAAACTCGGCGACTGCAGATATTCACGTTCAATCGGAAGAGAAGGAAAACAGTCCCGTGGACAGCAACCGGTCTGATTGTCACCCCCCTTTACCGGATGCTTCGTATCAATTTCCTGATGAAGCGGTCGGCGGCGACTTGGCCGAGGAACGCCGTGTTTTCCGGCAATCGAACACTGACGGTGTTCCACCGTCCCATCATGAAACGAGCGTCCTCGACACACCTGATGGCGGATCCCCAAATAATGAAGCTGATGCTACTGAGCGCGCTACGGAATCCGCTGTGGTCCAACAAGACATCCGAGCGACTCACGACGAAACTTCGGAGATTGCCGACAAAACGTTGCCCGTTAGCAATCGTACCGTCAGTCCGTCTGCCAATCAAGATGCGGTTTATGGCGCTTTGTATGACTCGCTGTTCCCCCAAAGTTTTACCACCGAAGTGCTGTCTTCAGTCCCAACAAGTCATGGCGACATCTACCGCGAGACCAGAACCGTCACCAAATCCGAACCCCTTGTGATTGAAACATCTTCACATTTTGAGGAAGAAACAAATCACACCCAAACTTCAAGTGTTCCTGATAGAAATCCTACTTTTGGCGTTTACGACGAACGGCCCTCCCACCAGCGCTTTTACTCTTGCAATACGACCTGGAAGGACCTAATCACCCCCCGCGGCTATCAATCTTCCGCTTCCCATCCATCGAGCTATTCTGAACATCTCGACAAGAGTCCTTATTCAGTCCGCCCCGATGCAGGCGTCAAATTAAACAGTGTCGGTCTACGTGAAGAAACCTCAGCCCCCGTGGCTCCAAACGCTGCCCTTCCTGTTTCTGACTATTTAACAACCCTAGGGACAGACACTCGGGTTACAGACTCCAAACGGAGGGCGATCCTCGTCAAAGAGGTTGTAGCCGAGGGGGTGAGTCGGGATTCTGGATTTTCCTCTTCTAAACCAGACAAAGTGACCGCAGCAGCAGGTTTGAAGAGAGAAAAGGATGCGGATCAAGACTTTGTTTCTTCTCCCACCCCCGGACTCCAGAAGACTTCTTCTATACCTTGCAGCCCGTTGTATCTGAGCGTGGGATCAGATGATGGGAGCACCGTGGACATCTATTTCAGCGCGGAGGAGGACAACGTTTATAGTTTGGATGAGCAAGTTCACGTCGGGGACAAGCGAGAAGATGAAAGTTTTGGGGGTCCGTCAGAGGTCAGCCGCTTCGAGAAGGTGCCATTGGCTAAAGAGGCAATTGAGAGAACGGAACATTTTGCGCTCTTTAGCTTTGGGAGAAGCGAAAGAGCCAACAAGGAAATGGAAGATCTCGAAGAGCATCGGCACACATTCCAAAGAAGTCACAGAGAAGAATTCCAAGTGCCCTTCACTGATAGAACCGAGTTTCTTCAAGCTGAAGAGGAGTTGGTCGCCCAGGTACTGCCGAAGATAAAAGAACAGGAGTTACCGGTCATACCGGTTCTGCCGGCGAAAACGGCAATGGAATGCGAGTTGGCTGCACCCTCCGGTAACACGCAGGGGCACGGGGCTGACAAAACCTGCATCAAGGTCACCGAAAAACCAAAGTGGACCTTAAGCGAGGAGCGAGATCTGCCAGACCGAGATCTGCAAAGTCCCCGATTTTTGCTTCAGAACAACGCCAGGCGGGAAGATAAAGACTTAAGCGCATATCAACTCAAAGAGGCGGAGGAGAAACATTTATCGATTGCAGTTACAGCTAAAGAAGAGCGGCAGGAGCGTGCGTGCGACCAGAGTACCGGTTCGACACGTGCCCTTCCGGCCTCTCGCGTCGCCGAGGTAGACGCGAGCGTCGCGTCGCACGGCGCCGAGCTGGAATCAGACGCCGCTGCAAGTCGACACAATAAGGTGGCACGGGAGAGCGAGTGGGCGGATACAATTGCTGAGAGCGTAGGAAGCGGCGTGCGGCCAGAGCAGGGAGCAGTTAAGCTGTCAGACCTCAAAGCGGACACACGCCATCCTCGGGAAGAAGCTCTGCGGGAACTCTTTGGGACGCAGGGGCAGCTGCCAGAAGCGCAAACTGACCTTCAAGAGCGGTAAGTGGAGAAACAAATTTTTGAAAAAGTAAATAGGTCGCCATTGTGTCTAAGCAAGTTTGAAGACGATTGCGAAATCATCACGTGGTGCAGTTATTGGTCTAAGTGGCGGCTTGTTGTAAAAGTCGAAGTGAATTATGCCTACGTTGAGGATGTTTTTCGGCATACAACATGGAGCCGAAGGGATAATCTTGCACCTGCAACGACCCCTCCACCCACACCCCCCCGTCGATGTAAAGGGATACACCGCACATGTCGAGCCAAGCCAACGAACCATGTGCGCCCTACTTTCTCAGCTTACAGTGTTGTCGAATGATAAAAACCCATAAAGGTTGTCAGCATTTCCTGTCATAAAAGGGTAGGGTAAGTATTTGGAATGCGTGGAGTTTGAACCTGCAGTTGATGCGGCACAAGTCAACCATAATAGTTCAGATAACATGAAGTTGGAGAAGCACATCTGATGCGCGGTATGACTTTGGCGTTGGTATTACATTTTATTGGTGTGAAAGGAGGTTGTGTTTAGAATAACAGCTGGTCAGCATGATTGCACGGAAGCTATGACAACCGATCTTAAAACTGGTACAATAGCTGAGCAACAAATTGGTGGAATGGCTGTTCATGCTGAGAAAAGTTCAAGTCAACTTTGTTGTCAAATGTGCTGTATGTAGAGCACAGGTGAAATTTCTTTCCTCTCAACCACAGTAGGGAGAAAGTAGTGATTCAGTCCATTTATTTTTAACTTGTTTTAACATTCTGAGATGTTTTTTATTTATTTATTTTTTACATTACTTAATGGTCCTACGCCAAACTTATTTTATCGTCTTTGAAGTCCTTGTATTGCGTTTGGAAGATAATATGGGTTGGGAAATGCCCACGATGCCCTTTTTTTTAAAGCTATTGTTTTAGCTACTCTAACTCACTGGTCCTCAACTGCTGTCACCCGTGTTGTTGCAAAGTTGTGAGCCATTTTCTAGAGGTTTTTGGCGGTTTAAAAGTAAACTCTTAAAATACAGTATGTTTTTTTTTTTTTTAACCCCATTGCAAATGTGTTTGACATCCCGCCAAAAGCATATCGCAAGCTAGCGATGGCGTATGCTAGCCAAAACCTGAGCTGCAGTGTGTTTGTTTATAGAGTTTCTAGTGAGTAATTTCCTGACATTGTGTTTTCTGAATGTTATATGCGGGAACCCCGCAGTACTGTTTTGAAAATAATCTGAATACAAATTCACATTTTTGTTTGTTTGTTTTAACTAGTTGGCCGCAACACTTGGACCCACCATTGCCAGTCACTGTTATAGTGGGTCCAAAATGTCTTGCGACTGGACCTCTCCTCAATATTTGATATGTAGAAAAGCTCTGATTGGATCACTGCTCTCATTAAATCGATTGGTAATATGCTATATCTCTATGTCTGCGGTCCGAATGAAGTCACTCAAATCTAATCCACTCTTTTGGCAAATCTTTTATCAGCTATTGCATTGAATAGACAGACTGTATAGATTCTCAAACTGAAACCAGGTCACCCGTATTTGAAACCATATAAATCATGAAATAGCGATTTGGGATTTAAAGACCTTTTAATTTTGCCGTGAATAATGACAGAACAAGCCTCATTGAACAGGTTAGGAGCCTACGGCATTTTATTTTTAATCACACCTGAACTGTCGCGCTCTATTTGTCTCTGAAATGCAGTGAATGCTGCTCGGCTGTTTTCGAAAACGGAAAGTCTGAGGCTTCACCTTTAGACACACGCATTTGTAAGCATAACCTCACCGATCCCATCGCTGCTTCACTATTACTTGGTACTTATAAAGCCAACGGGTTTGTTTATGTTTTGTTTATGAAGCGCAATTGAACAAAAAAGCCAAGAGGGCTTGTCCAAGATTCGACTCCCTTCAGAAAAGGATTTGGAATGTCAATGATATAAAATGAAGACTGAACTTGTGCCAAAAACTAATTAAAGTACAATCTCAAGACAGAGGCAACTTGCAAAGAACATTCTTGGGAAAAGAGACATTTCATTACAATGACAAAGAAGTAAGGAACATGAATGTGTCTTTTAAACCGGACTATTCTCGGTTTTGGTGTGTGTGGTGTCAATCGCTACACAACACACCGACTCAGTCTGCGTCACAGGAAATACAATACCAGTGAAAGGTTTGGGTCCGGCTTTAAATTCAAATGGCCTCGAGAGGTTATCAAATTAAAGTGACATTGATTCCCATTACGAAGCTGAAAAGGCTTGAGATGTGCAAAGCTGGCTACTGTTGTGGTTTGAAAAACGCCTTTAACGTTAGCAAAGGATTGCGTCCGTGTTGCCTGTATAGTCTGGAGGATCTCAGTTGTCATTTATACTGTAGAAAAAGAATTAAAAACACTGAATGGGAAGGCATTTCCAAATGTTTGACTGGTACTGTGTTATAGAATGTACGTTGCTAGGTTAGCATCAAATCACACAGACTCACAATGGACTTTAGCTGAAGTACAGAAAGAAGACTGATGATTAGGACTTGACTATTTTTGTGCTGTGACTTTTGGTGTGTCCTGTCACAGGAGGAAAAATAGAAAAAAAAGTATGGACTGAAATGTGCCTGCGGTTATTTAATATTTGCCAAAACATTTGTGTTGTCATTGCTAATGCTCCTTGGTTTATGTTCGTCTGTCTGTCAAAATGCCATCTGTGGATCCTTTGAGCTTGCTACAATTCTTTTTTTCATTTTTAATGTTGTGATGTCATCCAAGGATCTCCAAATACAAAACAAGAAAAGGATGGTTTTCGTTGTTGACTGAGTAGTCAAAAGTAGATATCTGTTTGGAAACGCGAGAGTAGAAATACATCCAGAAAATGAATAGGAAGTGTATAGAGAGCAGGACAAATTCACTTGAGTACTCAAAGTATTTGTAGCTAACCTCCTTCGACTGCAAACATATGGCCGACTGACTATATGTGTGGTGAGATGCAATTGCAATGCGTTGAAGCGCCACACGATGTCAGCAAATCCCCGACTTTTCACTTGAACCAGTTCATCGATTCTCAAGCACCAGAAAGTTAGGATGGTTTGTCAGAAGCTCACAATGAAAACACCTGCAATTGGAAATGGTCAAAATAGCTTTTTAGATGTGTTGGGGATTTTTTTTTTCAAACAAGTAGAGGAATCTGAGCCACAAATGTGTGTCATAGTGCTAATCTTAACCGGAAGACAAAAGTGCCCTGCCCCAGCTAACACACCATACAGGTTTCGCCTGTAGTAGAGTCATGAGGTTAAAATGAGGAATTATACTCCCATATATCAACACGGGGACATCTATCAATCCCATTTGAATCCCATCCCAGATGATTTTGGGCGAGAGCTGCCGTCAATTTTCATTCTCTCCGGTGATTATTTTGTTTATTTGGCTACAAATGCGAAACGAAACCACATCATTTCAAAAAATTGATAGGAAGAAGTCCAGACTGTGCTTTAGTGTCGTTTTGGGGTTCACGACCTCATCTCATAAGTTAAGTATGCAAGGATGGAATTTTGGAATTGTGTCACCGGTTTAAAATCCATGATCTGTCACCACTGGATTTGTTTCTTTTACTTGAGTCATCTGTTACCTTCGTTCTGAAATCCCAACGCAATGTGGTGTACCAGCCTACCTCAGACATGAACGGAATGACAACTTTGCGGAGAATTCCGTCCCATGTGCCAAGCCACACCTATACTTTACGGAAGCCATCTGCTGCTTGAAACTGGGTTTGGTTTGGGATAAGTAGCCCAACTAATCGGTGTCTTTTCACTCACCAAATAATTAATTCTGTCACCTGCCACATCTAATGGCATCAATTTTTTTTTTATAAAATTGCCTTTAAAAATGGACTCAACAGTGATAATCATGCTGCTTCATGTTTGTTCTCCGGATGTCTGTAAATATTTGATCAGGCTTTTGTGTTGGATTACATAGTCTGATCTTGTAAAAGAAAGTGTAAAGTCCCGTTGAAAGCAGCCTTGCTTGTTAGCTGCTTTATGTTGGTTTAACAAAAAAAAAAACATTTACAGTTTACATTTACAAGATGTGGTGACGTGAGTTCTGTTTTGTAACGTAATCCACGTACAAAAAGTGTTCTCAATGCCAGCTTGATGTCACGCTAGAAACAAACATATGATTTTCTAAAGGCGTCTGTTTGTTTTGGTGTCTTTTATATCATCACTCACCAGGATTATTCATTTTTGATCATTGCTTACTTGAGTGGACAGTTTATAATGTCATCAAGTTACAGGTTATCATAATTGGTGCCTGAAAAGGGTTAAATGGGACGACACAAACCACCCGAATTTCCGGAATTGGTTTCAGCGCTCTGAAAGCCCTTCATGTAAACATACCGTTTACATTGTCAATAGCTTGAGGCTTCTAAGTCTCTGGGTGAAAGTAGTCGTCAGTGCGCACATTCTTTCAGGGTACTTCCACGGCCTGTGACTGAAAGCAAAACAATGGCCGACGTTTCATTGCTTCTTCAAAGCTTTTTCAGCTGCAAAACTGCATGACGTGCCAAATATGTCCACGAGACTTATTATAAAACGGGCCGAGCATTCCTTTAGTCATTCACTCATAGAAATGTGCATAATTGCATTGCTCTTTAGCTTATGCGTATTTACTGTAGTCGGTGTCACCTTTTTTCTTATTCGATTTAATTTTTTTTCCAGATCCCCCACAGCACCTTCCGACACCTTTCATGCACACGATCCCGAGGCCCACGCAGACCACCAACCCGATGACAAAATGTATTCAGGCTATAGCAGCCTGAACGCCACCCTGCATGAATCCGGAGACCGTTTCCGTCAAGTATCCCCGATGCCGGATGACGCAGCCCAACGGGAGGCGCTGTCTTACGGCCTTACGGAGTCGAACGGAGCAACGCTTGGCACGGAACGCGTCCGGAAAAGTTCATTTGATGGTGTGTCCAGATTCATGCCCCAAGAGGAGTCGTTTTTGTCGGGTAATCAGAGCTACAGACTATCCGACACCTCCTCCAGCTCCTACTCCTCCTCCGTTCTCCCCGAGGCCCCGTCATACAGCTACGGCGGCCAAAGTGAGCTTGGCAGACAGTCAAAAGGTAAGTGGGGGAGGAGCCTTTTTTTTTTTTTTTGGGTGGGAGGTGTCTCCTGCACCTGCAGGTGAAAGCGAGAGATGGTGGGAGGGATAGGCAGAGAGTCACGCCAGGACTCACAACCACCTTCTGTTTCAGCCTTCCCCGCGGACGACACAGACGCATCCTGTTTTACTGGTGTGTTTAAGGCCACCCTCGTGGAGCTCGACGACCCAGCGGCTGCCGGCTCCACACCCCCGGCCTCCCCGGACGTTGACTGCAACCAGTTTGACATGGACAACCTGGTGGATACCCTCAAGAGCATGGGCCCCTCGCTGAGGCCGAGAAGCATGAGCCTGCGCGGGCCCACCGCCGTCCCCGTCTCAGCCTTGCCGCCCATTGTGGAAGACGCCCCCAACCCCGGCGTCTCCGACATCCTCGCAAGCCCCACAAAGAGGACGCAAGCCGGACCGGCCGGCGAGGCCCGCAATGGAATTTACACGCTGCCCGCCGATCTGGGCCTCAAGAGAAACACGAGCAGAGACACGCGCTCGCCCATGGAGTTAATGAAGAAGGTATGACATTTTTATCTTGGGTGGAAGCATGATTGGATGTTACTTGCAGCCTAACCCGATTTACTCTCCCTCTCTCTCTCTCACGCTATAAATAGAGCCTTCAAAGAATTCTGATCTGTCAGTAGATTCGATTTTGTTACAATGTCAGTGGGATTCAGTCGAGTTTGATCCCATTCAAGTCATTTCAGATGGAGAATTCCTATAAGACATTTCACAGCTCTCCCTATCACGCTGACTTTTTTTTTTAACTCATAAATCATATTGGAGATTATATTGTACATTCACAAGAGGTGCATCAACTTGAGAAAAAAAAAAAAACACAACAACATTCTGCTCAATAAATTCCGTAAAGGGAGAAAGTCATGCCCGGTCGTTTAATATTACCTGAAGGGAAGTTTCATACCTCAAATCTTGAAAATCGCTCCGCTTTAAGAAATGAACCGACTGAATGTCGTTTTCTGTTTGACGGCTTCCCAGCAGGAGCAGTCTGGACCGAGAGACATGCCCCTCAGAGCAACCGCCAGCCAAAGTATTCTCATGAGGAAATCTTCCGATGCTTCGGACGAGCACAAATCCCTCAATGGGAACGCGACGCAACAGCCGTCCAAAACCCGTCTGGAGAACAGCGTCATCTTTGGAAGTTACAAATCCTCCTCCGTGGATCAAACGCAGGATAACAGCAAATTCCAACGTTCGGTGTTCCGCACCGGCTCGCTCCCCGATTTGGGCTCTTCTAATATTCGGAAGGAGCTGAGCGAAGTCAACGCCGCCACAGATTCATCATCCCGCTTTGAACGCTTATCTTTTCTCATCAATTCCCCGCCTTCTTCATCCAGCTTCTCGAGCGGGTCCGATGACGTCACCCCTCGCAGAAGTCTGCCCCTGCAACAGAACCTCACGTCGTCGGTCTCGAGCGCCATCCCCTCTCGCCATCTCAGTCCCACCGGTACTTTGGAGAATCACCGTTTGTTCCCCACCACCGAATCGGCCTCCTCTTACTTAAAATTTGGCCAGACGCTGAGCCAAGGAATTGGCGCCGGCGCCATCAGTGCCCCTCTCCAGAGGAGCTTCAGTCACGAATCCATTTCGGTGGGTGCTCAACAGAATTCGCTGATCAACAACAACCTCCTAAGAGGACCTCAAATCCCAAAAACTGAACCGGAGAGGACTGTAAAATACAGAGCCTTTCCCGATGCTTATGTGAGTATCACCGCTGAATCGTTGACTCAACAACGTGATCACAATTATTTTATTTTATTTTTTTAAACATGGAATCCTTGGATAAAAAAATCATGGTCGTCTGCACGCACAGTGCCACTTTGAGGAACGCTTTCGTTAACTTGTGCCGTCGACTTTTTCGTGCAGGTGCGTCCCGCATACCCGTCGCCCTTTGCACAGCACGCGGCCATTGCAATTATTAAAGAAAAAAAAACAACTAACAATAGGTTGACTTTTTAGACTAGGCGAGGCACGTGACATCATCCTTGGGTTTTATGCGCCGTCACCGAACTTTTTTTTTTTTGCCACACCGTGACGAGAAGCACCACAAAAAGCAATCGAGTCCAGATTCCGGCTACGCCTAGCGCCGTTATCGAATGAATGAAATAACCACGGGCGTGCATCACCAATGGCTCTTGTTGTCATGGTGCTGATTTACGCTTTGCGTTACTTGCAATGGACTGAATAATAATTGCTGGGAATGGCAACATTACAGAAACAAAAGTGGGGGCGGGGCGGGGCGGTGGTGGGGGGGGGGGGGGTCATTGAGACTTGTATGCACGAGGTACTGCACGCAAGTGATTGTCGGCATTTTATTGACGATGGTATACCCGCACTCACGCTTATCGTCAATCATTAACTCTTTCGGGGACAGCGGGCACGGCGGTGCGCAGTGTATCGGGTTACAGGTTATCATTATTGGTGCTTTTTTTTGCTTTTTTTTTTAGTTGGATTTCACTCGTCACTTTAGCCATCGCCGAGTATTTTGGGAAGCTGTTGTGAGAAACCCAAATGCGCTGTGGGAAACTGTTAAGTGGATAAACCAGACGGTCAAACTCCTAATATGCCATTTGCACAAAAGGAGTGTCGGCTTCTACCCACGGGAATACCGTACGGTTGCCACCGGTAATTTTCAGAGCAATGTTTGCACGAGTTAAGTCAACAGCCTCTGCATCTTAAGTCCTGAACAGCGTCCACGTAGTGAAAGTGGGACAAACTTTCAATATGCCCCGCTGATAAAAATGGAGGAGGCTTAAAAACACAATGAAAACTACAAACTATTAAGTCGAGCCCGTGTGTCGGGAACGCAGTGTTGTTGCGAAGACACAAAGCACTTTAATGGCCTCTTATTAACTCGACGGCTGATTACAGGTAACCACCCACACGCAAATGCGTTTCATCGAGTTCAAAAAAAGTCTTGAGTGGCCTACTCTAAAGGCATGACAGCAAAAATGCTTTGAGGCGCTCGTACAAATATGCTAGCTTTGTACGATTTTCCTGGGAGTCATGCCGTAATCGGTATACTGTATGGGCAGAAATCCGGGAAGTTGAGTTAGTTTTATTGTTACAGCTCAATCGTGCAGTGCTGAGTGCGCACAGAAACAATTGGAGGGCGTGTTGTGCAGGCGGCTATTTCACGGCGTTGATGTGCTCCCGGGAGAATTTAGTGTGTGGCGAGACCACCTCCTTTAATTGACTGCGATTGAAGTCACCGGTGCAAACTCCCACAACGGCGCTGCCCTCCCTCTCGCTTCCCCATGAAAATATAAATAAATGCAGCGCCGTATCTCGAACTACACGTGAACAATTGTTTCTTTTCCGGTACCAAATCGACATCGATAAAGGCACGGCTGGCTGAATTCGGTGCGAAAAAATGTCTCTCGATCCAAAAGGGGCTGGAATAATGTTCGTAGTCTGTACGGATGAGTCAAGATGAGCATTTTCAGCCAACCCCTGTACTTTTAAGCAAAACTTTTCTCCGTCTTGAATGTGTACCCTCCTGACGGGAGTCAACAAGGATGCGATTTATAGCTTGATCCTCCTCCTTTGTATACGAAGGGGAAACTGGCGGATGCTGGCAAACCAGGAAGCGCAGCGTCCACCTCACGGCCGATATTGCGGCTTGCCAACGCTTTCTAAAGATGACGTTCTGCCAAACCTCGTCGTGCATTGAAACCATCAGTGACACAGCTGGCTTCAGGGCACATGCCCAACTTTTCTCTTCTCTTTCTCTGTCCCTGTCAGCAATGTTCTCTCCACACCCATTTCAGCTATCTGTCTCGCTCTTTTTTTTTTTTTTTTTTTAACCTAGGGCCACACCCCGACTTTTGTGTTTGTCTTGCTCTCGTTAATATTGGATGAAGTCGACTTGACAGCTGACAGAAAAATAATCACATGGTTTGTCTGATTTACTTTTGTTCAGTAGGTAAAGGTTAACTTTCGCTGAATGCCGAAATTGCACATTCCACTTACGCGGGAATAATTTCCTTGAAAGGCTTCTTTGAGTGTTTTTTTGTTGATTGATTTTATTTGACATTAAACGGTACAGCTGTTTGACCTTCATAGGTCACATACATTGATGAGGGAAAAAACTGTTTATCAAGGGGATAGATAGTTCACCGAAAAAAAACATTTTAATGTGTGTGCTCCATCTTGAAATTGTAAATTAAGAATAAGTACGTTCACGAGATGCAATTTTCATCCTGGCCTGGCATGTCATGTCCTGCAAAGAGAGCGAGGCGCTTTTGAACTAGGAAACATAAAGTTTTCTGGATGTAAATAAGTAAAATGTTATCTTACGCCTTCCATACTTTCAAATTTTCCGTGGGATAATGTTGAATTTTTTAATAAATTGTTATATATATTTATTCATCTATGGTTGGCAAACCCGCCTCACATTTCTGAGGTAGAGAGTTGTTATTTGCGTCATACCCAATACTGAATCGTCACACATGGAAAAAAAAAATAAAAAATTCACGCATCGACTAGCAACCGCTTTGGACACACGCAAACATTCTGCAAACAGTCAAATAACGCGTCGATGGTGAAACGCACAGCGACCCCATTCATGGGTTGTCGCTTCGGTGTCGTTATCAGCATGCGGAACACTGCGAGGCATCAGGTTCAACGGGTACGGATTAATGAATACTTTGTGTCAGAGAGATGTGGTCATGGGGAAGAGAAGTTCCATTTAACGCCGATGCCCTTGAACTTCAATAGGAAAGGGGGTGGGGGGGACTCATCCGGTGCCCTACCGTAAAAACAAAGATATATAGATTTTATAGTTCTTCTTTCACTCATTCACTCCCAAAGACGTTTTTAAACGTCTTTTCAGACTTGGTTCAGAATTGGTTGGTACTGAATGAGTTAATATGCACGCCCGAAGAGTGCCTTGAGGACGTTCTGCTTGCTGATGTTTTAATAGCGATGTATGTTTGTTTGTTTGTTTGTTTTTTTGCCCGTAGCTCACCAAAGAAAAGGAACATGGGAAGCTCAACCCTCGTCCCGGGAAGGTGAGTCTCTTCGCAAGCTTTCGTAAAGCGAGCTTGCGAGTTCACGTTCATAGCTGACATCTGCTGTTAAACTCAACTGGAGCCAAATTACGGCTGTGAGGTATCTGACTTGAAAAGGATCAAACTTGTCAGAGAGTCATTCAAAACGTTCTTGAAGTACTTGAATGTTCTTGGTTAAAGGATCCAAACCGGACAAAAGAGAAAACAATCCTTGCTTGCCACCACGCCTGACTTAATATTTCCATCCATTTTCTTATCCGCTTCTCTCTCACGAGGAGCGTGCTGGAACCTATCCCGCATTTACTCGTTGCTAGCCAATCGCAGGGCTAACTTAATACTTTGATGGCTTAATTTACTTGATTTCCAAGATATTGGTTCCCTTTTAAAGATTTTAAAATAATTTGATCCGGTTTGCCACATTAATGTTATTATAGGATTAGGTTGTGCCTTATCTTCAAGGGAAAAGTTAGCTATAGCACAGTTGGATGTTGGCAAACGTTGACATATCGCCTCTCAGAATATCGCCTAAATTGTGATTGTACTTCCTGTGCGCTTTTTTTGTGTGTGTGTGTGTGTGTACAGATGTATATTTTTGACCGACCCGGGATGTGCGGCCAGAGGATCGAGTTGTGTGGCGATATTGCCGACGCCACGTCTTGGGAGCTGCAGGAGACAATTTCCATCAGGGTGATCCGAGGAGGGTAGGAGACCGATTACGTCACCGCTTTTCACGTGTGTCTCGATGCAAACCAGCTAACGAACATCTTTGCAATTTCCCTCATGCCAAATGCAAATTGCCTCGTCGCTAAGATGCTAATCTGTCAGCGCTTCTTGAGAAATTTGAGTGATGTGGTCACCCCTCTCCCGCCTCCCCAGATGGGTTCTGTATGAGAAGCGCAACTTCAAAGGAGAGAAGATCGCCCTGGATGAGGGCGACATCGAGCTCACCTGCCCTTTCCAGCAACCCAAGGCAGAGGGCGAGCAGCAGACCAATGGACAGAAGGTCGCCGGGGAGCAAAAGGGTGAAGAGAACGGAGAAACGAGCGAGGGACAGACCAAAACGAAAGCAGCCAAGAAGTCCATTATCGGATCCGTTCGACGGGCAGTGAGGGTAAGCGCAAGTTAGGTTTCATTTTGTGCCTGTCGATCTTGTTCGTATTATGCAATGCACTGTTGCAAGTGGAAAAATGGAACAAATTATATCTTCTGCTTTGGGTCATGACGACTTTTTTTTTTTATGTCAATACTTGATATATTGATACAGTGAAGCGGCACACAAACTGCCTTTTTGAAACGTAGAATTAAATTCTGAATTGAAACTCTAGTGTGAGCCGTTTGATTCTTTCAGTCAGGAATTTATTTTGGGATTACACTTTACAATTCAGTCGATGAGATCTCCTTCGCAATGTTTTGCTGTGAAATGTCGCGAGGTGTGTCAAATACACAACGTGCCAATATGTAAGATGCGCTAGTGACATCTAGTGGTGTGGTGGACCTCTTCACCTGCGAGCTGGTGACGACGTATGATGCCGGGACAAGCTGCTCGTGAATATACTGCCACTTCTTATCAAAACCCTTTTCGGGAAGTCATTTGGAATGCACGTATATGGTCGCAGAGACGAATGCCGCGTGCGATGCGTTTCACTTCCGTTCCAACCTCTCACCCTCAAGGACTACAGCGTCCCTGAAATCAGCCTCTTCCCGGAGGAGAACGCCGAGGGGAAGAAAGTCATCTTCAGAGATACGTCGGAGGATGCGAGAATTTTTGGATTCCCCATCAAGGCTAATTCGATCATCATCAATGCCGGACTGTGAGTGAATGGAGGAAGAGCGTTTTAGGAAGTGAGGTGTGACGGCGTGATGATTTTCGTTGGACTTCGGGTCGTACACAGGTGGCTGGTGTTTTCAAAACCCTTTTTCGAGGGCTCTCCGCGTGTGTTGGAAGTCGGCGGCTATTCCAATCCTGCCTCCTGGGGTGTCGAGCAACCCTATGTGGGGTCGTTGCATCCGCTCAAAATCGTAAGTGCTTGCAAATCCGCCACAAGTCTGCTTTTGTTTTGAAATGATTATGTTGACGCATGGGCAGTAATAATTGGTGTTCCATTTTTTTTCTTTTTTTTTTTTACGCCCGTAGGGGGAACCAAAAGTGGAAAACATAAGTGAACCAACGGTAAGAAAGCACGCGTAGAGTAGATATTGCATCTGGTACTAATTTAGAGAGATTGACGTTGAGGTAAAGTTGTTAGAAATGTCGCTTATAAACATATTGGCAAATGTGATTACCGTCTGCTTTTCTGTTTTCAATACAGTCTTTGTTTTTTGTTTTTTTTTGTCTCCAGATTGAGATTTTCGAAAGGTCGTATTTCACGGGCAAATCAAGGATCCTCACCTCGAACATGAAAGATTTCATGACACGAGTGGACAGGCAGCAGGGCGCCTTCATGTACTCTGTGGGCTCCCTCAAAGTGCGCGGAGGAATGTGAGTTCCGGGTGAAAACGGCTGCTTGTCACCAGCGCAATACAGTGACTGCAGTTTTTCAACCTGCGCATGCGCGTGTGTGTCTGTGTGTTAATGTAGCTGGGTGGGCTATGAGAAGGAAGGATATCGAGGCCACCAGTACCTGCTGGAGGAGGGCGAGTACCATGACTGGAGAGTGTGGGGAGGCTCAAACTCTGAGCTGCGCTCCGTTCGGGTTCTCCAGGCTGTAAGTTGGAAGGGATATTTTTTTTTTTTCATTTTTAAACCTCACCCATTAGTTTTAATATTTAATAAACATTTTTTAATTGTAAGTTTGCAAAAGGTGGAAAGGACTGCGCTATTGTAATCAGGTCAAGGTACAACCGAAAAGTACAGGGCTAGAAATTTACTTGGATTAAAAAATTAAAGTAACTTTTTTAAAAGAACTTTTTTTTAAAGTAGCGTGTACAGTGGAAATGGGACGAGTTTCAAAGTACAGTTTTCTTAGATCAGGCCTCATAATGAAGCAACTGTACTCTTTTTTTTTTTTTTTCCCTTTCCAGTAAAAAAATAAAAATGAACAAAAACATACTCGGGTAAATGCAAATAAAATTAACACCATTGAAAAAAAATGAAATCAATTCAAATATATTAAAATGAAGTTTTTGCAATGCATTTTTTAATCCCTTATTGTCAATATTTTTACTTTTCAAACGGAAACCTTTGGGGTTGGCTGTCAATGACTTACAGATTTATTATTATTATTATTTATTTTACTGATCGCTGCCGGGTTCCGTGCACGCCGTGGTTTTGATCTACGCTCCACTTCTGGTTTCTGCAGGACTTGAGCGACCCCTTAATGGTGATGTTCGAGCAGCCAGAGGAAGAGGAGGGTGCCGTCGCCCAAGAGGAGAACACCTTTGAGGTGACGGAGGCCATTCCAGATGTTGAGCTTTTTGGCTTCAAGATCAACACCCATTCCATCCAAGTCTTCAGTGGAGTGTAAGTCCAAACCGAAAGTCCTCTGCGAATGATACGGAATGAACCGATTGTTGAAGAATTGCGTTGACATGCCGCTTCCTAGGTGGGTAGCCTACTCCCATGTGGACTTCTCCGGTAACCAATACATCCTGGAGAAAGGCTTCTATAGTACGAGTGCAGACTGGGGTTCCCGTGACACTCGCATCTGTTCCGTGCAGCCAGTTCGTTTGGTGAGGCCAGCGAGAAGCTGAAGATGATTGTTGAAAATGCAGCTGCGGGGGATGAATGTTAATTTTACCTTGTTTGGCTTTTAGGCTCCAGCTGACGGTAACAGGACCAGAAATGAGGTGAGTCTTTCAATTTATTTTGAACCGCACCTTGTTTAATGTTCTAAATAACTCAAACGTGGATATCACAGAATGTCATTGCGTAGATTGTATTTGTGTGTGTGTGGATCGATGTTGCCAAGGCAACGCATGCAAATCTGATACTACACTTTTTTTTTAAATCCGACCGCCATGGTCTCCACATCTCGATTTGCCTTTCTCAGATACTATTGTACTCGGAACCGGACTACAAGGGAGAGTGCCTTATCTTCAACTATAAACAGGAAGCCGCAACAGAAGAATTCCAGACCAAGTCCTGCAGAGTTGTTGGAGGAAGGTGCGAGATTTGAAACCCGCCACGATGTACACAAAGAAGGAATCTGTCGAGGTCTAAAATTATATTCATCATCTTTTTTTTCCAGCTGGGTTCTCTATGAGAATAAAGATTTTTCAGGGACCATGTATGTCTTATCAGAAGGAGGCTATCGCTCATTAACAAGCATGGGCTGCCCACCAAACACCTTCATCCGCTCCGTCAAGGCTGTGCCGATGGTTGGATGAATTTTCATACAAAACATTGATTGGATCTCTTCTGGAATGGCTCTCAAACTCCATCTCTCTTTGAGCAGATTTTCTCAGTTCCATCCATCTCATTGTTTGGGCTGGAAGGTCTGGAGGGAAGGGAGATCGCAACAGACTCTGAGCTTGTCAACATGCAAGCGGAGGGCTTCAATGACCACGTCCTTTCGGTCAGAGTCAACAGTGGCTGGTAAGATACTTTGTGGGTGAACCGGGACTTCATATCTGATCATGAGGAGGTGCGGGAAGAGGGTGGAAATGAGATGTTGGGTTTCCAGGAGAGGTAGGGTTAGCGATGAAAGAGAATTCTAGTTTGTTTTTTTTTAAACCCAAAATGGCGCAAATGTGGAGGAGTGAGATAATGACAGACAGGGGCCACAGGACAGAGCCCTGGGGCACACCTGAAGTGAGTGCGAATGGAAGAAAGGAAATTGAGCTGAATAGACAGAGTGCAGTCTTTGAGGTCTGAAGCAGTCCAGGGCTGTGTGAACCAATCCGGTATTAGCGATGCCACTGCAGGAGAGTATATTGAGGGGTATGCACGACTGACGGGGTGTTTATTTGTGTCGAGTGGCCCAGATCCACACACGTCTAATTTCTCTGATGACGACATTTCGTCTTGCTTTTTTTTCTAGCTGGGTGCTATTTGAATTTGGCAACTATAGAGGGCGCCAATTCCTTTTGGAGCCGACGGAAATCACCAACTGGCCCAAGTTCAGCTCTGTGCAGACGATTGGCTCCCTGTATCCAGTCAGACAGGTCTGTCAACAAGTCATACCCTATTTATGCATGACATCTCGGCGCATGTGTTGTTGACTGAATTCTGATTGCTATCCGTAGATCGATAAAAGATAATCACTAAAGTGTTTCAGTTGATTCCAAAATAGAGTTGTTGTTTTTTTGATGCATTTCGATCAAAAAGCTTCTCTTTTGTCAGTGTTTTTTGTAGTACGTCTTCCTGGTGTCATATCAGTACAATGCTGTGATATTTTTTGCAGAAGCGGCACTTTTTCCGCATCCGGAATGCAGACAGCCATCACCTCATGTCCATCCAGGGCGGGGTGGAAGAGCTGAAGTCCGGACGGGTGGTGGTCACACCAGAGGCGGAGCCCATGAGTGACATTTGGTTCTATCAGGATGGACAAATCAAAAATAAGGTCAGTACTTGAACATGTACCTTGATATTTAAAAAACAAAACCAAAAAAAACAATATTTTGCATATGTGTTACTGACTCATGCTGAGACCGTCACTGACATTTTGCCGTTTGATGTAGCTTTCCCCCATCATGAGTCTTCAAGTGATGGGCAATGTTGAGCCGGGAGCCAAATTGGTTTTATGGAACGTGACCCGGCAGCCCGCCCAGACTTGGATGGCCCAGATGAGAGGTCGACTCAGCAGCATTACGTACCCTGGAATGGTCATTGATGTCAAAGGTATAAACATACATTTATAGATTTATTTTTTTGCACTCAAATGTCAACTGTACAAATACGTTAAGGGTTTGTTTTTATTTAAAGAGTTGTTCATGCTATCACTGACCTAGTTGCATTCCCCCCTCCAATGTATTTATTATTATTTTTATTTATTTTCAGGTGGCCAAAGCTACGATAAGGACCATGTAGTGATTATGCCAGAGAGTGACGAGAGGTTAAGCCAACAGTGGGAGATTGTACTGATCAATTAAACCGCCACAGACGTGTTGCTCGCTTTGGCAAAACTTCCACTCACATTTACAGGCTACCGCCCCCCCCCCCCCCCCACCCCACCAGAATCCCCGGAACCAAGAGCAATCCCATGCGTTACTTTTTATTAATTTTATTGAAACCCGTTGTAGTCATCATACCGCCCCCCAAAGAATATTCTATGCTTGTGGTTTGTAGTATACAGAGGACAGGAAGAAGTATTCACACGTAGTTTATGGGGGTAAAAGCTTCAGACTTTACCCTGTTACTTTTCTCATACCTTGAGTGTACAATTGCACACTCCACTCAACTAATGCTTAAAATGGACAGCTGAGAGATAAAGCCAAAGAATGTACGGTATGCAAAATACTTAAAAGCTATTTTTATATTGTGTCAACATATTTTATGGTGTTCCTCATCTCTATGCAGTGTATTGTATGCGAGTTTGTGGGATGTGTATGTCTGTTTTTTTGGTTTTTTTTGCTGAAAGTGCGATAGAGAAATATGTACCTAGATATCGATATATACATACAGTATATATAAAGAGAGAGAAATAGATTAATAATACCTGCAAAAATTGTATGTTCTTTGATACTAAAGTCATAATATATAAACGAGGGTGTGTTTTTAAAATGCTAATAAAATTTAAACGCTGTCTAAGCGAATGAAAACAAAAGTTGTGGTCATTGGGTTACAAAACACTTCTTTTTTTTTTTTTTTAACGTAAGTATTGTATACTCACACGCACCACTGGAATATGTACACAGCGGTATATGATTACTTTTGGGTTGTTTTGTAGTGCCAGCTGTTGAAAGTGCTTGTAAATACAGTTGAGTTGAGCAAAGAAAATTTGACCATGAAACTCATTTTTCTGCTTTATTGAACATTGTGTGTCTCGTGCGGTTCTTTAAATGTTGACTTCAGCTGACCTTCCCACCCCTACACTTGATCCATTTATACATTTTTGTGCTTTGTGTTGTATTTCTATGGCGAAACTCTTTCAGCGTTTACCGCCACATTTCGGACAATAGAAATCAACTTCAAAATGTATTTCACGCACAATTTCTCAGGTCGAAGATGAGAGCGCATTGAACTTGGGAAATATTCTGGCCCAAGTCAGCTTTGTTTGTAATAACCACAACGGTGTCAGGTTTCTTTTCTACCTGTGCAGGTGAACGGGGAGTCTGGCTAAAAAGCTACAAGAATGATGTGCTTCTGTGGTTTCAGTTGCCTATAAAAGGCATTCAGGGGTGTCGGTTTATTTTTCAGGTTGTGCAGACAAAACAAACATTTTTACGATTTTTTTTTTTACCCTGAAAGCGTGTGTTGTTTCCACCTCAGACAAGTAAATACATTTTGGTGTGACCGTGTTCTAACCTAAATCACTCTGTAAATCGCATTTCTTAATAATAATCGAAAACAATGTGATGCATTGTACAGGTAGGTCGCCATAGAAATTGTATATTTCGTATCAAGATGGTCGGCCAGACGAGTGCAGGAGGTGGAGCACAGGCTGGTTACTTCAGGTAGTAAAAAAAAAAAAAAAAAAAAAAAAGGAAAAGAAAAACGTAGTCCACGTTCAGCACCGCAGCAAATTGGATCACAGCATTCTATCAGAGGTAAGTCCAGAAATCCACCTGTTTTCTTCCTATGGTGGTCACCTTGATGTTACGTTTTTAATACTGTATGCCACGGCTAATTCCCCCCCGTTGCTTCTTTTCAAGCATTTGAAGCAACGCGATGGACCGGCAGTACTTTAAATCTCATGTAAGTACACGCTGACCTTTCTTTTATCAGTTATTGGCAACATGCTAGTTGTTTCTTCAGGTGGGATATGTTTAAACGCATTATAATTTCCCCCACGTTAGCATGCTATTATTGAATTTAAAAAATGTTTTGATTAAAAAAAAATACATTTCGACTTGTTTGTCTTGCTTATCGTTTCTGGTTCGTTTTGAAAATAATGCGAAATAGTGACAAGTTGGTTTTTTAAAATCTCATATAGACAATGTGTTGGGGCACCCTTGGAACTATGCGGCCTTTCTCCGGTTTCCATCCGCAAAGAGATGTCATACAGATCAGCGAAGCTGTGGAGAAGAAAGGTGAATCCTTCATTGTACTGTGTGGCGTTGTATCAAATCCTTCGGGAGACTTGTGCCTTCCATTTTGTTTGCCCATTAAAGTTCCAACCCTTGCGCGTTATTGCCGCAGATGCAGCCACTCTTGTGAGAATCCTGACAAATCGCAACAGTGCTCAGAGGCAGGACATTGCCAAAATATATAAAGAGACAACACAGCAGGTAAAGAAAAGCAAAAGCGCAGTTTTAAAATGCTTCCAATGGTGCAATAATACTGAAGTCGAACCAGAGATGGTGTTCATTCATTCGGAACTTCTGTTTGCTCACCAAACACCATTTAAATGTCCGCTTGACACACCTTTGTTTGATGAGAGAGTTTTGCTGTTCTGCAGAAACAAGAATAATCTTTCAGAAGCATTCCGTTGTTCTATAGTAGCTTTTGAGTTACTACTAATTTTATATAAGGATATGCAAGAATGGCTTGCTTGGGCAGCTAATAGAAGATTGTCTTGGTTGGGCAAAACTAAACTGTGTACAAGCCATTGAAAAGTTAACTCTGATAACATGTCACCTTTAAAGCCTTTGTAATATCTAATGCGCTTGACAGGTTTTTATCTCAATATCCAAAGAGACCGTTTTTCTGTCACAAACCGCTAAAATTACGTGTGGTGTACTGCAAGGTTCATATTTAAGTCCTATTATGTTTAGGTTTTTGTTTTTACATCCTCCCAGCACAGTCTAAGATTCATTACCACAACCGGTCTTACAGACAAGATTATCCGCTCATGAGTTTCAGGAGTCAGATGGAATAAACCTTTTTTTTTTTTTTTTTAAATTCAATAACTGACTTCTGAAAATCGTTGAAATCCAATGCGTCTCTGATTGAAAATAACGACTTTGATCCTTGTCTCTCTCTCCAACTGGGCTACTCCTTCAGAATTTGTTGATTTCCTCATCACTTATACTTCTTGATTTAATGCTTAATTTATTTGATACAGGAACTGATAGATGGCATAAAAAGAGTTCTGTCTGGAGATTTGGAGGCTCTCATGCTGGAACTGATGATGCCTCCTCTGCAGCACGAAGCTTATCGCCTACACCAGGCCATGGCGGTGTGTGTGTGTTTTTTTTTTGGGAGGGGGGTCCCCTTGCCAGTCTTCTAAATATATAAATGCCATTGTGCTTCAAATTCTGTTGACAGTAAATTGCGCACGTGTGTGCAGGGTTTAGGCACAGACGAGGAAACACTCCTGGAGATTCTGTGTACAAGATCAAGCGAGAAGCTTCGCTGCATCAGTGCTGCCTTTCAACAAAGTAAATTGCTTTGCTTGTGGATTGCAGCCATCAAATCAGCGCCTTCATATTTTTCAGCTCAAAATTGTACCGGCGGTTCATTTATTTTTCCAGTGTATAAAAAGGACCTGGAGAAGGAAGCGAAAGGAGAAACCAGCGGAGACTTTGCTAACCTCATCGTAGCTCT
Organism: Hippocampus zosterae; assembly: GCF_025434085.1. NCBI lineage: Eukaryota > Metazoa > Chordata > Actinopteri > Syngnathiformes > Syngnathidae > Hippocampus > Hippocampus zosterae. The sequence goes on from NC_067457.1 coordinate 21,184,000, forward strand.
GATGAATGTAATATGCCTCCTTGTGTCTTTTATTTGTTTTTATTGAACATAAACACAAATGATGGCACCACTGCAAGCTGTGTAGCCCAAAATCTTGGTGTTTTTTGTTTTTTTTAATTTATAAGAACAGCGTGTATTTGTGTAACAAGACTACTGGTGCAAATCTGAACTTTTAAAGGCAAATCTGAACTAAAACAGGACAGATGGTGAAATGAATGTATTTGTAATTGCTTTTATTTCGTTTTTTTTTTTCTTCCCCTCCTGGTCCTTTAGAAAGAAGATGTCACAGGTTTTGTTCAAAAGGACATTGAGGTATTTTTAAAAAACTATTTTTGTTATTGTAACCGCTTTTTGTTACTAATACCAGTGACAACAAGCCATGCCAAAGACGCGATAATCAGGCAAAGCTATTCCCGATTCCACTGAAAAGAAGTTAAGCTTAATGCATTATACTGAATATTCCAACCTATCTGTCCAACCAAGATGATTTTGTGATTTCAGTCTCTCTCCGCGTCGCTCGACGAGAAAAAAGCCCAGGCGGCTCCCTGGATCGATATTCTCACCTCCCGAGATTCAAACCATCTTAACAAAGGTGAGGTACAAAATGTGAGCGGTTGAGTTTTGTTTTGTGATTGCTTTCCGAGCGCCTTAAATGTACCTGATTTGACAGTGTTTATGGGAATGGAGCTGGAGAGTGGACAGATGGTGATTCCCGCTCTGGAGAAAAGATTCTCCGGGGATATTCATCTGGGTTTGAGTGTTTTAGGTACCGTATTTTCTGCACTATAAGGCCTTTCCTCTTATTAAGGCGCACCTTCGGTGAGTGGGCTGTTTTAAAGCTATTTTCATATATAAGGTGCATAGCATTATAAGACACACAGAATAGAAGCTATGATAGTGGCTGTGGTTCTGCTATACATCCACTAGATGGTGCTACGCTAAAGAGAACACAATACAAAACAGCTTTATTTATATCGAGCCTTCACAACCGCTGCAGCTGTAACAAACAGCATTACAAAACAATAAATGAAAGTCAAAAGTTATGAAGACAATTGATTCAACAAAAAGGCACACAAATCTCGTGGGCTTACATCCACAAGCGGCATACAAGTCTTGCTTGGCTCCTCCTTCCTTAATTTAGTCAGTAGTGAACTACGCTTTTGGTATTATGTTAATTTCTTAAATGGCTGCGCTGAGCTCACCAAGTGGTTGTCTTGTTTGAGTGTGTGTTGGCGAATGCACATCAATTAGTGCCGGGCAGAACCATTTTAGGTTAGAAATTGGCTCCTGCTAATAATCACAACTAGATGGCATCGGAACAATCGCAGTGAAACAATTCAATGGGGGATATAAAGAGACTGTAACGCCATATATAAGGCACATCGGATTATCGGGCGCACCGTCTGCTTTTGAGGACATGGAACCCTTTTAAGTGTGCCTTATGGTGCGGAAAATAGGGTACTTGTTGGTATCGATGTGTGTTAGTGGGATATCATGTATATGGGCGCTTGTTGTTTGTGTCGTAACCGTGCAGTGTATTCAAAACCCCGAGGTGTACCTTGCCAAGAGATTAACTAGCATGAAGGTAAGATGCTTTTATTTTTATTAAAAACATTTTTTTGTCAATAATCGCGTCTTCTGAAGAAGGAAGTGAGGTTTGAACGGGGTTTGCTGACTCAGGCGTGGGAACCTTCTTGAATGGCGCAAATTGTGACTATTTCAAACAGTTCCCCGCTCTCGCCAGCAAGTGTGTGCAATAGCGCGCTGAATCTCGCCAGTGAGTGTATGCCTCCTAGAAGATATCCGGTCATCTCCTTTTCTCTCATGAGCGAGTGCCAACTGGTTGCTTGCACTTGTGGGATCAGGCTAGAACATGGAAGAGGGGAGGGAAAAAAAGACATGACAATAAACCAATTTAAATTCTTGCACGCTACACCAGATAGCCATCTATACATACAAGCACTTAAAATAAAATCGAATTTCCATATGCCTCTTTTGTCACAAGTCACGAGACTTCCTCATTTGTACATTTTTTAACTCTCCAATTGTTTAGCGTCGAGTGTCCCTCGACAACTATTTTTTTTCTGCGCTTCTTTCCCAAGCCTTTAAAAGCGACCTCAGTCCAACTGATCAATTTGTGTTCAGCGAATTTGGACATTGCCTTCTGCTTTCTTTCATTCATCCTTCTGCTTTCACTTTCATGATAGTCAAAATATCATCATTTAAAAAAATTTTTTTTACAGGCACCAGTAGTGCATGGCATCATGGTGTCCCACAGTGAGGAAGATCTACTTGGTATCAGAGTAGCCTTCCTTAAATTGACCGGCACTTCTCTCTACACAACCCTGCAGGTGAGTCGCCACCGCATCCAAAAACACACTCGGGTAACATTGAACACCGTATGGACAAACTGGCCAAGCCTCGGGCCGACTATAATCTCAAAGCAGTTCGGCTGAAGAAAGCAAATCAGGTGAAACAGAAAGAGGAGGGGCCGGTTTTAAAAGGACCGGATGAGATGTAAGGGGGGCAAATTGACAAAATTGAATATGAAACTCTAGTGCAAACTATTCATTGAAAATACCAAATTGCTTTTTTTAGTGTGTACAGCAGTGGTCACCAACATGGTGCCCGCGGGCACCAGGTAGCCCGTGAAGACCACTTGAGTAGCCCGCCAGTGCCTGGACATTGTGATTTGCTAGTAGAAATTATGATTTAAAAATGCAAACATTGGCAGTACTGTGAGACATTTCGAAACACGATCAAAGTCTGACAATTTAAATCATCAAGTATTAAAAATAACACATCCTCATATTATTGAAGGTATTTTGGACAAATATGTTATTTCAGACGTGTATCAATTTGGTAGCCCTTCACACAATCGGTACACATGAAGTTGCTCTCACCCTCAAAAATGTTGGTGACACCTGGTGTACAGTATGAAGATGAGATATATATATTTTAGAAATTAAAATCTTTTTTTTTCTAAGTGTTCCAATTTCTCCCCAACAGAAAAATTTCAAGGGATATCATTTAGAAGCTCTGTTGGCCATCTGTCGATCCGAAGATTAAACCGAAGCGATGCATGAATTCCGATTTCAGGTTGACACACATTTGACTTTGGTGTGTGATTCTGATTTGGTTTTTAATTAGTAAATCTTCAGTATGGGTGATTTTATGAGTTTGTAATTAAAAAAAAAAGAATCAATATTTATTTCTCGTAATACAAAAATACTTATCACGAAGCCTGCATTACAAATTATTTTAATGTCAATGTCATTTCTTATCCTGGTGAAGTGTTTTTGTTAGAAGCTTTAGTCATCAAATGACAAAATGATACAAATACAAAAAATAAAATAAAACCGTGAAAACACACCATACATGACTTTTTTTTCCTTTTGACACTGAAAATATTGAGCGTGGCTGTCCGAGTGTAACACACAGTAAATTTTTTTTTTTAAATCAGCGATTATTTCTTCTTTGTTTCCCGGGAAACGATAAACCATGTGATTGGGTTCCAAGAGTCATTCAGGCAGATTTGGGGTTTTTTTTCCGTTCATGTGCAGACGATGGTGAGAAAGAATGAGACCCCGAGCAGCAGCAGCGGCGGCAGCGAGTCAGCTCCTCCGCTTCCTCTATTGCACGCGGTGGTTGTTTGGGTGGCGGTTGCAGGCGTCGTCATAATGACTGTAGAAGGTGGTGGCGCCGTAGAGGGCGTGGTGACGGGATCTGGTGTGGTCATCGCCGCGCTTGAGGGAGAAACATTTGGAGTGGCGGTGGATAAAGGAGCGAGCGATTCTGGCGTGGCCATCATTGTGGTGAGACCATTGGAGGTGGGGACCATTTGGTTGGTGGTTGCAGATGTGGCGGCGTAGGTTGAATAGCCCGTAGGCCTTTGGGCATCGGTGGTGATTCCAGTTAGGTTCTGGGTTGTTACTGTTGTTCCTTGAGCCTGTTGAACAACAAAAGCACATCAGTTCAACAAAATACATTTTACAGGTCCTGAGTTAGGTACTTTTGAATAGCTGAATATCCAACTATCCGGTACACAGAGAATGGTGTTAGAAGAAAAAAAAGGCCTGTTACTGAATCTGGAACGTAACAGATGTTTTTGTTTTTGTTTTTTAATAGAAGTTAGACTTTTATAAGCAATGCGGGACATAATTTAAAAAAAAAACACACTGAAGTCGGCGATCAGGTGACATAAATTCCAATAAGAATGAGTGTCTTCCATTGCGGTACGGAGTTCAGGTTTTATTTTTTGTACCAACAGTGTTCATGGGCCATCCATCTTTATTTCTCCCCAAAATACAATTTCAAAAATTTGAGAAGAATGAAGAAAAAAAAATAGGCCAGCAGAAAAAAAACTTAACCCCATTTTATTTTTTTTTACATTTTTTTTCTAGGTTTTCAATCGTCTCAATTTGACCTGCAACATAACGGGCAGGTTCAACATAACCGTATTTTATTTTGACCTTATAGCTTCTCTCTTTACATTGTTTCATATTCCTATGACTCTGAACTTTCTAGATTTTTAATTTTTTTTCTTTTTGTACTAACAAAAAGCTTTAGTAATTACACAAAATATATGACCAAAAAAAAAAAAATCATACCTTTGCCGACGCCAAAAGTGCCACAATGCAAAGCCCCGCAAGCAAATTCATCATGACGAGTGCCAAGAAGTTCAATGGAGATGATCCTAAAATGATCGCGTGACAGGAAGGTTCAATTTCTTCTTCTTCAGTACATCCGCTCGCCTTCTCTGACACTGACCGGGTGATGTCTCTTCTTGCTTTTATACAAAAGTGTCATCCACCTTTTTTTGGGTGGGTAGGAGTCCATTTATGGCTCACTTTTATGCACCGACCTTGGTTCCAGGAAGTTGTATGGAGAGGTGTCGATCAAATATCGTTTGACATTTGTTCTATATTGAATAAAACACTCCATGCAGTCGCTTTGCTTTAAAAAAAAAAAAAAAACATTGATTCCTCTGCATGTGGGGATTTCTTTCAAAATGTAAATAGATTTTTCTTCCCCCTATTTGCTGGGTTAAATTTAAATGTCCTGACCGTTTCCTCTTGCTGCATGTCACGTGTCAAGGCTACAGTCATGTTCAACAAAGGAAGTTGTGAGATTATTTAGAAAGAGAATTAAAAAAAAAAATCTTTGTCCCTTATTAGTTTTTTGGGCCACGCTGACCAAACAAGATTAAAAAAAAAATTGATTGGAAAAAAAATAATTATCGTCAAATATACACAATGTAGTCACTGTTTTGCTATATCAACACGACTCTTTGTGAATAGTCGCTAAAGACTAAATCAAGCTTGGTGGCCATTTTGTTTTGCTCAAAGTTACTTCAGCAGTTCGAACTGGAAATCAAACACTGGCTTTCCTGTTAGGTTCACTTTTTTTTTTTTTTTAACATGGTTCCTCCTTTTGTTGGCGGTGCCCCCCTGGGCACTGTGCACCCCGTGGCCACACGTTGCTCTGCTGCTACCGTTTTTGTCTTTTCGTGAGAGCGTGCTATGAACTTAGTGGGAGAAAAAAAAAACAGCAACAAAAAAAAAACACTTGTTGGTTCTGTTTGGTCAAAAATCAGAAGTGGTGTCAATAATTATTTAAATATTACAAGATCAATATTTGGTGGCTCTCAAGTTGAATGGGAAGTAGTTGCAGTTTTCAGGCAGTTGTGTTAAGTGAACAGTGGTCATTTTATTCCTGTCAAGTTTATTCTTGTAATAACAATTAGAATCTTTTTTTTTTAATCACGTAGTCCAAATCTTGTTTTTTTTTTTGTGACGGCTTTGTACTGATGGATTTTGCTTCTAAAAAAAATTTTTTTTTAAACATTTTTAGAATTATTCAATGTTCAACTCCAGTGTCCGTTGTTTATACTAAATGCAAGTGACGGTATTTGACAAGAGTTCGCGGTGTGATTCACGCGCAGTTTTTATATACTTGGCTACATTTTCATGTTTGTTTTTTCACAGTTCTTTTCCTCTTCCTTGAAGCAATAATGTCACCGTTGCGTTTTACAACCTTGGGAATCGTATTTAAAATGGTCCTATCAGTTTATCAGGTGACAGATGACACATGAGAGCATGTGAGCGAGAAATAATTGTCCTACTGTACTGCTTGAGCCAAATCTAGCTTCAGATGTTTTTATTTTTTATTATTATTTTTTTAATGTGCTGACCTCGTTGTGATTAATATATGTAGCTGAGAGGCAAAATACCCGAAACACACACAATCCAATGAGCAGACCGGCGGAGGCCTCTGTGATTAATCCCAAATAAAGTTCAGCTGTTCTAATAAAAGTTTTCCTGCCTTTCGTTACCTGTAGTTGCTGCACCTCCTTTGACATTTGTCTCAGCGTCTTGGCAGGCTCGCTGACCAGAGTTCTGAAATGTCATTCTTCTTTTTGATCGCCTTTTATTTAAAACCACGAAATCAAACATAAGCCTAAAATAATGGAACGGCATTAACGAGCACAAAAACCTAACGGGCTAAACATGACAAAACAAAATCCAATCAAAATGAACCCCACCCCAAAAAAAAAATCCATATCATGACAGAATAATGTGCCAAAGACATGAGTTCAACTTGTTTAAACCAACCACTTATTTATACACCGTAAATGACGCAAAACGAATTTTTAATTTTGTTGCCGTGATCGAACAAAGACTCCAAGGCACAAATATCGCATTTTACAGTATTACGTTGTCATTACGTTTGTCCGGCGTGTCTCACAGTCTACGCGTTGCAGATCAGAAAGGAGATGCCACACACCAGCATTGGACTACATACGCCAAACAAAGAAGTAGTCCCTGCTTTTAATGTTGTGTCCGAAGGTCTGACAGAGGAGGTATCACTCGGGGATGCTGCCGGAGTTGGGCTCGAGTCGGTTTCATGGGATGCCGTGGGCCGCCTTGATGCCGTGGCGATGGCTGATACTGCGACGGTGGACAACGGTGAGGGTGAGGCTGCACTTGATGTCGAGGAGCTGAGCGGCATCGCCGTGGTGGCTGTCGGCCGCGAGGAACTTGGGCCTTGGCTCTTCTCGGTGGGGCTTTTGTCGCTTGTACATGAGCTACACTCAGTCGCTGCTTGCCCCTGCAAAAGAATCATTTTCATCTGAATTTATTAATCTGTACAACTCGGGTCAATTTAATATTATTTTTGAAAAGGGCTGATATCGACCAATGTAATCGGTTGAGCCCCGGTTCAACCGATTTACAAATTCCCAATCAACCAAACCATTGTTGAAAACAACGCAGCTGCAAACTGATCTACATTTTTTTTAAATGGGCGTTTGATGATACCCGCCGGCGATTGAAAGTTTCCTCCCTTTGTTCTGTCCGTGACACTTGACGTTCGACCATTTCCCGTTCGCGTGAAGCCGTCAGATAAAATGTGGCGGAATTGTTCCAGAGGCAAATCGTTCACGCTCACATCATGCAAAAGATTAAGCACCTGCTGTTCCAGCTGGTGACGTGAGGCATGAACACATTAACCACACTTTTGCATATTGCATGGCGGAAAAAAAAAAACCCCCGCAGACACGAACTCTGTCATGTATTTACTGATTTGCTATTTTATTTGTCTAGAATAAAATTACAGTACTTGAGTATGACTTGAAATACAGAGACCTGCAATGGCGCTGAAAAAAAAAAGAAAATTGGGACTAATTGCTCACATGACTGAATTGTACATTCTTCATATGGTTGCTGTCCAAATAAACGCATGAATCTCAAAAGTAATTTTTTTTCTTCAAATAAAAAAATAAAATCTTGATGATTCAAATCTATGCTGCCACATACATCCTAATGACAGAGACTCTCCACACTTTGCTTTCGAGCCACTGCTAATACATATGTCATGTTGAGATGCAGTTTTGTTGGCGATTACAATTTTGAATTGCAGCGAAGCTATCGTGGCCTACCGGTCGGTCACTCGTAAAAGCGACTTGTTCAATTTTGTCACTCAGTGAGTGGCGGGCCTAAGAGGAGCTACTAAAAACTGCAATGTCATTTGTGAGATTTGATGCAATTACTACGTGCTCTTTGTCATCCCGAAATTATGCATGATTCTGAACCAGTGTTCTGTGAAACATTAGTATGAATGAGATCATCTTTCCTAGCCCAGGAAATTATTACATTTCACTTCATTGTTCCATAGGTTTTTTTTCTCAACAACAAAAAAAGAGAAGTATATCTTTATCAGGCTAACGGAGTGACAGGCAAAACAATGTCATGCCGTTTCATTAGATGGCAGAAAATTATGTACCATCTTGACCTGTTTGCCCACTTTGTGACTATATATATTTTTTGTCTAAATTATATTAGTGACCACACATGTAATAACAATCATGCGCGTGTTTTGCTAAAAGGTCAGCCAAGTGCTCTTACCTCAGTGAAGCTTATGGCCGTGAAGATCAACCATATGGAGAGGGCAAACTTTACTGTTTTCTCCATTGTCGTCTCCTTCTCCCAAAAAGTCTGACCCCAGCTTTGTGCTGCTCTTTTTATACCGCTCTAAGTTACACCGATCGTGATCAGAGATATCTGTCAGAGTCTTTTCAGGTGGAATTCAAAGCTGTTCCGAAGGTGACCTTTGGGTGGCAGTAGTGCGCTTTTGCCTCATATACTGTGCTTGAAACATCCCAGAAGTAGAATATGAATGGGTTCCGTCCATAAAGACTTTTTTTTTGTTTTTGTCCAGCCAAAGATAAATACGTCATTAACCCAAAGAAAATTTGGAAATACTACAGCCAGAGGACATCGTAAGTCACGGTATGCAATGTCTCCATCTTTCCGTACGCTATTTATCACCACGTCTCGCTTGCTTAAACGTTACCCTTTGTTTGGGAATTGATCGCATGGTAGCTTCAGAGCCGAGCAATCAAAATACTCTTTGACTTGCGCCTGTCTTCCGCCGTTGAAATTGAACGGCTATTTAATTTCTGTAATAAAAAAAGAAGACTCGTATAGATGATATTGTGATTATTTCTGTCTCTCTGCTTCACGTAGTGATGGCGGCATCAATGCCACAGAAGACGGGCATGACAGGGATGCCCACTCAGCAACAGCCCCCTCACATGCCCCCCAGTGGCTCCCTGGCCGCAGGTCAACAGGCAATGCCACCCCAGGGTGCCCTCCGAGAGATCTCCCCTGTGTTCCTCTGTCGGATTGGACAAGAAACCGTCCAGGACATTGTCACTCGCACCATGGAGATCTTCCAAATCACACGAGCAACGCAAGTAAGAGAGAAAGAAAGAAACCAAGTTGTAGCTTTGAGATTCGCTTTACCTTATTCCCAAAATTCTCTTGCAGGGGTCCTTATCCCTCATGAATAGCAGACAGTGTTTATATATTGAACTATAAGTTCACTCATCAGTTGTTTTAACTTAGGAGTGTCAAAAAGACAAAACACATTAATATGACACTATATTTTGTGGACAGTTAACCTTGGGTTTAGTCACTTTAATTTTCATTATGATCAAGATATGCACAGTAATAGAGTGAAAATCAAGCAAAACATCACACGTCTGTCCGTCCGTCCTCTCGGTTTCAGCTTCCCAATGGTGTGACTCAGAGCCAGGCAATGTATCAGGACCGCTTCGGAAAACTCCAGGAACACTTGAGGCAGCTCGCCCTGCTCTTCCGTAAACTTCGCCTGCTGTACGAACGCTGCGTGGAGATGACCGCTGACCTGCAGGAGGGGCCGGCAGAGGTTGGAGAAACAAGCTTTATTTTTTTCGGCTAAAAACGCCTTTCTATATATACGTGGTTGTTGTTTTCGTCTAAAAACGCCTTACTATACATGGTCGTTTTTTTCGGCTAAAAACGCCTTACTATACATCAAATTGCGTTTGTTACTTGGTCGTTGGATATTGTGCACAGAAAGAGGCTTTATACGCTGTCCATGTATATTTTCTCAGCTCGTGCCCTATGTTGGAGAAGAGCTGGTCAACGTCAGAGTGGAGCCTTGTAGTCCTTCAGTCCACCAGGAGCGAAAAGAAGTCCTTGAGGTAAATTATACATGTAATAATTCCAGGATGGATTGAAACTGTAAGATAGTTTGAAATTAAAGGCTGAATGGGCGATTTAAATAACTAAAATATTGCTCTGTGATGCATCGCGGAGTCTTAAGCAAATTCCAATACTGTAATTATAATTTGTTATACCATCAAGCTCCACTTGAATAGCCATACATGCTTCGCACGAAGCAGCCCTTATATATTTTGAGGAGAGCCCGGATGCCGCTGTTTATTTCATCCATAATAGCGAAGCGTAATTCCGATCTATTGTCACTCAAATGTTTTCAAGAACCCTCCCCACTCCACATTGTGGGAGTCACGAGGGATCTTAGCTCATTGACAATGGCCAATTTGTTCTTGCCATGGTTTTCGCAGCCTCAGGACCTGAACCCTATTTGAGAATGTGCCGTTGAATCAAAATCGACTTTGTCCTTGTTCCCATTAAAGCTTCACGTTTGACTGACCTGAACTCCTCGTCCCCGTTTGCAGAGAGTACGTCAAAAGAACCATGAGATGAAGGTTCTTATGGATCAGATGAGGAACTTGCTGTGGGACGTCAATGCCATGTTGACACTGAGGAAGTGATCAATCCCGATGGACGGACCGGGAGAGTATTTGCAGGGTGATCATCTTTACCTCTCAAAAACACCTTACTATATATACTATGTCGTTTTTTTCGGCTCAAAAACGCCTTACTATACAATGTCGTTTTTTTTCGGGCCAAAAACGCCTTATTATACTATGTCATTTGTTTCGAGCTAAAAACGCCTTACTATACTATGTCGGTTTTTTTCGGGCCAAAAACGCCTTACTATACTATGTCATTTTTTTCGGCTCAAAAACGCCTTACTATCCTATGTCGTTTTTTCGGGCCAAAAACGGCTTACTATACTATGTCGTTTTTTTCGAGCTAAAAACGCCTTACTATACTGTCGTTTTTTTCGGCTCAAAAACGCCTCGCTATACTATGTCGTTTTTTTTCGGCTCAAAAACGCCTTAATATACTATGTCGTTTTTTGCAGCTCGAAAACGCCTTACTATACTATGTCGTTTTTTGCGGCTAAAAATGGCTTACTATACATGGTCGTTTTTTTTCGGCTAAAAACGCCTTAATATACATGGTCGTTTTTTTCGGCTCAAAACGCCTTACTATACATGGTCGTTTTTTCTGCTGAAAACGCCTTACTATACATGGTCGGTTTTTTCGGCTAAAAATGCCTTACTATAGATGGTCGTTTTTTTTCGGCAAAAACGCCTTACTATATATACATGGTCATTTTTTTCGGCTAAAAACGCCTTACTATAGATGGTCATTTTTTTCGGCTCAAATCGCCTTATTATACATGGTTGTTTTTTTTGGCTCAAAACGCCTTACACTATGTCATTTTTTTCGGCTCAAAAACGCCTTACTATACTATGTCATTTTTTTCGTCTCAAAACGCCTTACTATACATGGTCGTTTTTTTCGTCTAAAAATGGCTTACTATACATGGTCGTTTTTTTCGTCTAAAAATGGCTTACTATACATGGTCGTTTTTTTCGGCTAAAAACGGCTTACTATATATGGTCGTTTTTTTTCCGTCTCAAAACGCCTTACTATACATGGTTGGTTTTTTTCGGCTCAAATCGCCTTACTATACTATGTCGTTTTTTTCAGGCAAAAAACGCCTTACTATACTATCATTTTTTTCGCCTCAAAAACGCCTTACTATACTATGTCGTTTTTTTCAGGCCAAAAACGCCTTACTATAACTGTCATTTTTTTTCGGCTCAAAAACGCCTTACTATATACTATGTCTTTTTTTTTTTCGTCTAAAAAGCCTTACTATACATGGTCATTTTTTTCGTCTAAAAACGCCTTACTATACATGCTCGTTTTTTTAAGCAAAAAACGCCTTACTATACATGGGCGTTTTTTTCGGCTAAAAATGGCTTACTATATATACATGGTCGTTTTTTTTCGTCTAAAAATGGCTTACTATACATGGTCGTTTTTTTCGTCTAAAAATGGCTTTCTATACATGGTTGTTTTTTTTGTCTCAAAACGCCTTACTATACATGGTTGTTTTTTTCATCTCAAAACGCCTTACTATACATGGTCGTTTTTTTCGTCTAAAAATGGCTTTCTATACATGGTTGTTTTTTTTGTCTCAAAACGCCTTACTATACATGGTTGTTTTTTTCATCTCAAAACGCCTTACTATACATGGTCGTTTTTTTCGTCTAAAAATGGCTTTCTATACATGGTTGTTTTTTTTGTCTCAAAACGCCTTACTATACATGGTCGTTTTTATCGCCACAAAAACGCCTTACTATACATGGTCGGTTTTTTTCGTCTAAAAATGGCTTTCTATACATGGTTGTTTTTTTTCGGCTCAAATCGCCTTACTATACATGGTTGTTTTTTTCATCTCAAAACGCCTTACTATACATGGTCGTTTTTTTCGTCTAAAAATGGCTTTCTATACATGGTTGTTTTTTTTGTCTCAAAACGCCTTACTATACATGGTCGTTTTTTTCGCCTCAAAAACGCCTTACTATATACTATGTCGTTTTTTTCGAGCTAAAAACGCCTTACTATATACATGGTTGTTTTTTTTCGTCTAAAAATTGCTTACTATACATGGTTGTTTTTTTCGTCTCAAAACGCCTTACTATACATGGTCGTTTTTTTCGTCTAAAAATGGCTTACTATACATGGTCGTTTTTTTCGGCTAAAAACGGCTTACTATACATGGTCGTTTTTTTCGTCTCAAAACGCCTTACTATACATGGTCGTTTTTTTCGTCTAAAAATGGCTTACTATACATGGTTGTTTTTTTTTGGCTCAAAACGCCTTACTATAACTGTCATTTTTTTCGGCTCAAAAACGCCTTACTATATACTATGTCTTTTTTTTTTCGTCTCAAAACGCCTTACTATACATGGTCGTTTTTTTCGGCTAAAAATGGCTTACTATATATACATGGTCGTTTTTTTTCGTCTAAAAATGGCTAACTATACATGGTCGTTTTTTTCGTCTAAAAATGGCTTACTATACATGGTCGTTTTTTTCGGCAAAAAATGGCTTACTATACATGGTCGTTTTTTTCGGCTCAAAAACACCTTTCTATACAGTCGTTTTTATCGCCACAAAAACGCCTTACTATACATGGTCGGTTTTTTTCCTCTAAAAATGGCTTTCTATACATGGTTGTTTTTTTCGTCTAAAAATGGCTTACTATACATGGTTGTTTTTTTCGTCTCAAAACGCCTTACTATATACTATGTCGTTTTTTTCGAGCTAAAAACGCCTTACTATATACATGGTTGTTTTTTTTCGTCTAAAAATTGCTTACTATACATGGTTGTTTTTTTCGTCTCAAAACGCCTTACTATACATGGTAGTTTTTTTCGTCTAAAAATGGCTTACTATACATGGTCGTTTTTTTCGGCTAAAAACGGCTTACTATACATGGTCGTTTTTTTTCCGTCTCAAAACGCCTTACTATACATGGTCGTTTTTTTCGTCTCAAAACGCCTTACTATACATGGTCGTTTTTTTTCGTCTAAAAATGGCTTACTATACATGGTCGTTTTTTTCGTCTAAAAATGGCTTACTATACATGGTCGTTTTTTTCGGCTAAAAACGGCTTACTATACATGGTCGTTTTTTTTCCGTCTCAAAACGCCTTACTATACATGGTCGTTTTTTTCGTCTCAAAACGCCTTACTATACATGGTCGTTTTTTTCGTCTAAAAATGGCTTACTATACATGGTTGGTTTTTTTCGGCTCAAATCGCCTTACTATACATGGTTGTTTTTTTTGGCTCAAAACGCCTTACTATACATGGTCGTTTTTTCCGTCTAAAAATGGCTTACTATACATGGTCGTTTTTTTCGTCTAAAAATGGCTTACTATACATGGTCGTTTTTTTCGGCTAAAAACGGCTTACTATACATGGTCGTTTTTTTTCCGTCTCAAAACGCCTTACTATACATGGTCGTTTTTTTCGTCTCAAAACGCCTTACTATACATGGTCGTTTTTTTCGTCTAAAAATGGCTTACTATACATGGTTGGTTTTTTTCGGCTCAAATCGCCTTACTATACATGGTTGTTTTTTTTTGGCTCAAAACGCCTTACTATACTATGTCGTTTTTTTCAGGCCAAAAACGCCTTACTATAACTGTCATTTTTTTCGTCTCAAAAACGCCTTACTATATCGTTTTTTTTCCGCCTCAAAACGCCTTACTATACATGGTCGTTTTTTTCGGCTAAAAATGGCTTACTATATATACATGGTCGTTTTTTTTCGTCTAAAAATGGCTAACTATACATGGTCGTTTTTTCGGCAAAAAATGGCTTACTATACATGGTCGTTTTTTTCGGCTCAAAAACACCTTTCTATACAGTCGTTTTTATCGCCACAAAAACGCCTTACTATACATGGTCGGTTTTTTTCGTCTAAAAATGGCTTTCTATACATGGTTGTTTTTTTTCGGCTCAAATCGCCTTACTATACATGGTTGTTTTTTTCATCTCAAAACGCCTTACTATACATGGTCGTTTTTTTTCGTCTAAAAATGGCTTTCTATACATGGTTGTTTTTTTCGTCTAAAAATGGCTTACTATACATGGTTGTTTTTTTCGTCTCAAAACGCCTTACTATACATGGTCGTTTTTTTCGGCTAAAAACAGCTTACTGTTGATGGTCGTTTAGTCAGCTACCAGAGCCTTTGTCCTTCCCTTATTCCCATTAAAGCTGCGCGTTTGACTCACCTGAACTCCTCGTCCCCGTTTGCAGAGAGCACGTCACAAGAACCACGAGATGAAGCTTCTTATGGATCAGATGAGGAACTAGCTGTGGGACGTCAATGCCATGTTGACACTGAGGAAGCGATCAATCCCGATGGACAGACTGGGAGAGTATTTGCAGGGTGATCAGTTTTGCAAAGTCATTGATCTTTACCTCTCAAAGCCACAAGATGGCAGCAAAGGTTTTTTTTTTAGGGTGAGGGTGGGGGGGGATGACGAGTGACTCTCGATTCACTTCAATGGAGTTCCTTGAGGCAGCCTGTTTGTCGACTGGTTACCGTGCTGGCTGCAGAGGTGCAGGGTTCAATTCCGGTACATTACATCTCAGGTGTGTATGTGCATGCGTTACATGTGTCTTCCTCAAAGTGTGCCCTTGTTGTTCAGGTTTGCTTGCCTGTGAATGTAATTTTGTCAACTGGGCCATATGTGTTTTGTACCAAGTCAAAATGTTTTTTCTCATTAAAACTACGGGGAAAAAAAGAAGTCCTTCAACTGTCACACTGAACTGCAAAGGGGTGGGGGGCAGAAAAAAAAACGGAGATTCAGGAAACACCACAGCAAAGTGCAAATCATTTTATGTCTTCGTTTACATTTTGCCAGTCACATTGTCCGTTTTTCCTCGGCTCCCGCTCGGGAATGCTAAGAAGAGAACATGGCACCGCTAACCCACCTTCCTTCCCATTCATGCACAGCGACATCACTTGCAACCGAGGGTTCTTCAAGTGCTTCAATAAAGACTGGCACCTCGTCGACAGGGTGGCTATTTTTTTTTTTATAGCTGGAAGGGGTTAGAGTTCACGTTGCACTTAACAGGACTTGATCCACAGCCCACCGGGGTCTGTCCGATTGTCCATATGACAGCTTACACGAGTCCCTCTCAGCTGGACAGACTTTGGTCGGTGTCCTTCAAAAGCCGGCCGCTACGGACCGGCTCTCTGGTCAGTCACATCATGCCTTCTCGAGGTCTTTATATTTCTTTCGGAGGACTGACACTTGATCTTTGAAGAGCACGGGGTCCAGGCGGAATTGGGAGTGGACCAGAGGCATGTAGCCAAACCAGTTGGCAAAGGTGTTGATACACTCCTGGCGCTGGTTGAAATGCTCCGGGTTGGCCCAGGGGACATTTTTTGTGGCCTAGTGAGTAAAAAAATAAGACTGATTAAACCATCACGCACTTGCCCATGTTCGATTTAGATTTTCGAGTGAGCACCATCAATAAATCCGTGGCGACTTACTACCTGCGGGCTCGGCAACTCCTTGTATTGTTTCCTTTGAGCCACTTTGATGGGCGGCAGGCGGGTGACAGCGGAAACCAGGAAATTCATCAGGATGTCCTCGCAGTTGGACGTATGATCCACAATGGTTCTCAATGACTGCGGCAGGTAGTGCGAGAACAGGTAGTGGTAGTATCTGTGCAGATGGCATATATTTTAGTCTTATCGACCAATATTGGGTGGACAAAGTACAGTACAGTAAAACATGCATCAAGATGGTAGACGGTACGAGAACATTTGGATTTATTTATTTCTTTTATGATGATTATTTTTTGCTGAATGCGTAATTTGTTTTGAAGATGCGTCGAAAAATTGACGCTGGTGGGAAACGTTTTAGAAAGAAATCCCGTAATATGCTATGGACAACTTTTTGTCGGAAAGGATCGTGGTGCTCAATCTTTGCCATGGCAAAAACCTAAACATAATACCAGTTAGCGCGCTTACACGGGTGCATACACTTGAATATAATAATTTTCTGTTGCATTTTCAAGGTCTGCAAAGTGCTGGAATTTTGGATCACGTGTTTTTAAAGTGCTAGAAATTGTCGGCACTTATGATAGAAAAAAAAAGCTATTTGACGAGACACTTTGATTGTTAGATGGAAAATTAAAGTCCCAAACTTAACAGGAAATGTTTAATCTTCCTTTGCTGTTTTGAAAAAAAAGTACATGTAAATGAGAGTGTCGTCTCCCGTCGGGTGTTTTTCAAACTTTTTACGCCCCAAAGTAGCATGCAGCTAAAGGAGCGGCGCACGCTGAATTTTTCATCAAAATTGAGACAGCGAGAAAATAAATACATTTTGACTTAAATAATGATTAAATTAAAATGTATGAAATGTCTAACATTGTGCCTAAAATGTGTTTTAAAAACAGCCTTTGAGATGAAAAGCAAATGATTATACTTACATTTGTATATCTGAATGCTACACAACAAATTAGACTTTTTTTTTTTAAAGGTCCAATTATGCCAAGTTTGATTAAATTATTTCACCTACCACCAGGGGGCACCAAGCAGCCCCCAAGGACCACATGACTAACTAACCTGCAGGTCTTTTCTAAAATAAAATTTACAAATATTTTTATTTTATTGCACAGTAGTGGCTCGGAAACGTCACCGTTTTTTTTTTAAATTACATATTGACATGCTTTACCTGTGGTAGAAGGCAGCCCCAGTCAAGACTATTGAATAGTCATTGGTCCATTTGGAGGTGTAGCCCCAAGCGTGCTTCAAGGGATCCCAAAAGTGACTCCGAGGAGGATACCCGACGATCCGATCTGGGAAGCTCCGCCACACCAGGAAGGCGAAGTTCACCTACAAGCACGTGGCCGGTTCAAGCGCTACTTCATGTTATGTGGAGAATCAGTACGGTTACACACCTCGCTCGTCAACAGGACCGTGTCCTCATCCAGACTCAGCACCGCATCGGTTTCTATGGCAACATGTGGCAGGAACCGACTGGTGGTCTGCGGGAGCAACGGCAGCTGTAAATCTTCAAAGCACCCGCAGGCTACTTTTTATTTGGCGTTGCGCTTTTTTGTGAGATGAAGAGAATGAGTCAGAGATGATCTCGTTACGACGAATGAGCTTTTGCCAGGGCGGGCGAGAACAACATGAGAATGACTGACGGGAATGGAAATGAATGCCACTTGGGTTGATGGAGATGTCAAATTGAGAGGTGGAAATGAAGACGGATGACGGACGTCAAAATGAAGAGGGCGCGTAAGGAAGTTTGTGTAACTGTCACTCAGACGTGAGAGGAGTGGAAACAAACACTCACCTTCCTCTTGCCGTCTGTCACGGTGAGGGGGACGGGCATGGGAGGCCATTTGCTGCGACTGGGTGGCGCTTTCTCGCTGTTCCAGAGGATGATGATCTTGGCGCGGCACAGAGACCAATGAAATGGATCAATAAATCAGCCAGTAATCGTCGGCGACAAGGACAAAACTTTATTGCTTCTTAAGCAAACGGGAGCGGTAAACTGTAAGACAATTATAATTCCAATTGACTGTTTTACAAAAACAATCTGATGATAATATACTGAGGCACATTGTTATTTCTTGATTAGGAAGTCAAATTATATGTTTTTGTTTGCTTGTGTTCCTGGATGAAAAAAAAAACAACAACAAAGAAGCAGAATTGATTTGGATTTTCTCTGCAGCTAGGCTCCTCCCACTTTTATGGTGGTTCAGGAACGATTTGAGATGCACGGCTTCGTAAAGTCTTCTTACTTGCGAGCAATATTTGGACTTGGAGACCACTTGAAGCAACTTCATGATTGGCTGAGACTGAGACACCAACGGAGAGACAGCGTGGATGATGGCAGTGAACTCCTGATTTGGACTGATGCCTTGAGCAAGAGACAAACATCTTTGATTCGTCAAATGTATCCACATCTAAGCCTCCTTGTCAAAGAGCTCCAAGGATTGAAACATTATAAATAGTCGAACTCTATTATAAGATCCCATGTTGAAAAGGGTTCACTGTTAAGTGTTTGAAATAAATGAACTGAATCTTCAAGATATTTTTTTTTTTGGTTTGTTGAAAAGGATTCCCAACTGTCATCGAAAACGACGCCAAAAAAGAAGGGCTGATTTCTCTTGTTTACCATCGCAGTTAAGGTTCCAGAAATTACACGACCAAGCCAGAAATGAGAAAAAGAGAGTTTGCTTACCTAATCCCAGGTAGTAGAAAGGGAAATGTGCAAGGTGAGTGGAATATTCTGGCAGGACCAGTAGACCTCCCGGTAGGGCGTTCCACATGTATTTGTTCCTTGATGTGTGAGAAAATACACGATCCTTAATGATCTGTGGAGGGAACATTGGGGGGCCGGGGGGGGGGGGGGAGATTAGAATTTATTGTGAAAGTAGGGTCAAGTTAAAAAAATAATTGATTGTTTATTGAGATTTTTAAAAAAATAAGTGCACTACGATGCTGAAATCCCACGAGATGCTGTCGAGTCAATTAAATCACAATTTCCGCATCGCCAAAGAACACCGACACGTAAACTACCGGAAGTTGAGCGGCATCTCCAAAAGCCTCCGCTACGGTCAGTAACATGCAGCAATACAACACCATCATTGGAATTCATCTTATTCACGGAGAAATTTCCACCAATTTCAATGTTTATTTTCTTTTTTTTTTTTTGTTTGCTTGTGTTTACGCAACGAGCGTTACGCCGAAACCACACTGTCAACTGCAATTCTCATTTGCACCAGCAGGAGGGGTCCTTGAGGCGGCGTCTGTGGCATCCCATGCTGACCTCAGGCTGACTGCACAGCTGTCTCCCATGGGGAGAGGTTCCCCCCCCCCCCCCTCAGCTTTCTGTATGTATATAAGCAGCTTATCACCAACCTCCAGAACCTTTCCTTTATTATCTCAAGCATAAATCCACAGCAGCAAACACACAGGGGGGGGCAGCCAGACTTTGCTTTTATAAACATGGAAGTGCAAAAAGGGAACACACGCACTGTTCACTGTGTGCTCTGTCAAAATTTTAGAATAAAAATATTCTGTGCGTTGTCCGTGCTCAAACAATAAACAACAAATGTCCTCGCAGGGATACGATCAGATGAATTTAGGGAAGGGAACCACGTGGGCGGGGATTAAGGTGTCGTTTTTACTGGTTGATCAAAGTGAGAATGAGGCGGAATCAGACATGCTCTGACTGAGATTTGGAACTTAACGAGGAAGTACAGTATGTCAGGTCTATACATAAAAGGGGTCTTTGAAACTGCAGACATCTCAGGTGTGTGCTGGAAAATGTGTCCCGGATCGGAAAAGCAAGAACAAAGTAAAACAGTGAAAGAGACGTATAGGAATTAGGAGCACGGATCAGAATCAAACTTTGCCATCATAAGTCAAGTCAAGTCATCAAGTACAACTTTATTGAGTTGTATGCGCAGAGGGGTCATTTGTTTCAAACGGGAAATCCCGCCGGGAAACGCTGCTCCATAAGAGGCAATCGTGACACCGCGCGAGCGGTGAACAGCAGAGAGGTTTTTGTGTGCGCAAACGCAAAGGGCAAAGCGGTGTTTTCTCAGCAGTTGGATGTTTCTTTTGGCAGACGTTTTTCACTGCAAATGAGAAGACGCGATGCATTCCTTTAGCTAGCGGCAGCGGCCGACGTCTTACGAGATGAAACGCTTTCATGGTTTCTGCTTAGTTAAAGAAGCAGCCACGAGAAGTTCAAAATAAAAATGTTAATGTCAAAGTTCATGCCATCTTTTACTTGTTGAACAAATTTGAAGACGTGTTTCTAATGGCCGTTGATTAGTTTGGTGACGTGAAGGGTTTACTAAAAAGCAAACAAAAATGAATTTACTCCCAAAAAGGAAATTCCAGAAAATAGTGTGAGCTTGAGAAGCGGGCGGCGTGCTGTGCCATCATCAAACACGCCATCTCCTCGTGTTTTGTGAAAGAGTTTTACCTCCAGTGTGGTGACGACGATCTTGTCCACGGAAGAGAAGTAGGCTTCCCACAGGATCTGCGTTCTCTGTCTGAGAGCCAAAACCCGCTCACTTGCCACAGCTCTCACTGTCGACGGCACCTTAAGGGAAACCATTTGACAAATGAGAAATCAATCACCCCCGCCCCCCCCCCAAAAAAAAACCTTACCCGGAACTGCTTTGATGAACGACAATCAATGTGATAGCAATTTTTTTTATGATTGTTG
This sequence comes from Hippocampus zosterae, assembly GCF_025434085.1. Taxonomy (NCBI): domain Eukaryota; kingdom Metazoa; phylum Chordata; class Actinopteri; order Syngnathiformes; family Syngnathidae; genus Hippocampus; species Hippocampus zosterae. The sequence goes on from NC_067457.1 coordinate 21,204,779, forward strand.
GAAAAAAAAGGATGTGTTTACATTTCTCTATTTCTCACTTTGAACTCATTCACTCCCAAAGACGTTTTTAAACGTCTTTTCAAACTTGGTCTAGAATTGGCTGGTACTGAATGAGTTTTTGTTCTTTTCTCATGAACGCAAAGTGGATATTTTTCCTCCCATGTCTCCTTTTTCTGCATATCACGGGGTCTTCCCTCTCTCCGATTAACTTTGACCGGTGTCATTTTCCCCCCCGAGATTCGCCTCGTCCTCAATCAGCCTCTCGTGCAAGAGCGTCACACTCATTCGCATTGGGGTCAGAATGTCGGTGTCAATATTGTTGTGTTATCGGATGATGTGCCGCATTGCTGATGAGGTCGGGCTCTTCATGTGGCGTATTCGGAAACCCAATTAAGGATGTCTCCTCTCATCAAGACCTCTCTGGTCTCGTTTGGCTCCGTGCGCACGACTCCATTTTATGTCCACGACTTGGAAACAGTCCAAGCCACAGGAGAAAACGTCGCTTGTTGAGAGGGCGTCACTGCAGTGGCCCGGGTATAAGGTGAGCTTTTTTCCTCTTCGGCAACTGGCGAAAGTCAAGCCTCTCCTTCCCCAAGAACATTTTGAAATTCATGCCTTCTTCACATTTCAGCTCGATTACTGCACTGCAGTTAACTTTGGAGTCAGACAATCCTCCACAAAGCGTCTCCAGTCGCTCCAAAATGCTGCTACTCGGCTCTTGACAGGTATTCGTAAGAGGGAGCACATCACTCTTATTCTGCCATCTCTTCACTGGCTCTTTATACCTTTTAGAGTTCTTTTAAAGATTTTTTTTTGTAATCTTTAAACGGCTTCGCCCCCACCTTAACTCTCTGAGCTCCTCCGTTCCTGCTTATGTACTAGAGGAATGAAAGTAAGCATCAACTCATTCAGTACCAGCCAATTCTGGACCAAGTCTGAAAAGACGTTTAAAAACGTCTTTAGGAGTGAATGAGTTAAACATTCCACCTTGTTGGTAACATTTTGGGGACAAAATCAGCCCTGGGGCAAAGTTTCAAAATGCCGGGCAGGTATGAAAGACATTTACAAAAATTGGGCCAAGTGAATTCAAACAAGAGAATCTTTGGACCATTTTAACGCATAGTCCGCATCAAAAACAAATGAGAATCTTTCATCCTCTACTTGGCTCAAAGCAGAAGTCACATGTGCTGTAACAAACCCATTTATCGACTTTATAAACGTTGACCAGATCTTTTATGAACGCAACTTCAATTCGAACTTAACAATCGCCAACACATGACTTTTCATGCCGTACGATTATTTGAAGAGGTGTTCACCACGCGGACCGTTGCGATGGCGCAACGCCCTGCGTGATTTCGTCTTAAGACCATTACCTGTAACAGTAGTCGCTCATCTCCTTCAATGACGGCCTGGTTCCATTGTATGACGTCGGAAAATGGCAGCTCCCAGCCGTTGCTCAGCAACACGGGTATACATGCCGCCTGGACGCAGGATAACATCGTGAGAAACTGAGAAGTAAATCAGATCTCAGATGATTACTTTGTTAGAATGCTACGAGACACGGCGTCGCCGTTAAGCTAGAAAATTCATCCGCTCACACATACTTCCCTTTGTGGCCTGTTGACAAAACGGGGCCAACTGAAATGTATCTTTCCGAATAATTTTCACGTGTTTACGTTGAATAGAGAGAGAGACTTTCAATCTTGAGGTGACATAATGCCGCGAAGCTCCCGCCGAATCAGGAAGAGGCGAAATTTTCATGCAGTTGAAGTGAGTTAACAGATCATATTTGATGTGTGATATTTTTAAAAATAACAGACAACATAAAGAATGGCTATTTTTATCGATTTGAGGGGGGGGGGGTGACTATGTTTTGATATAAAGGAGTTCTGTTCGATAACAGATTATGCTAGCATTAAGCTAGCAGACTTTTGTCAGACGCTGTTTGGTTGAACATTTTGGTTTTGATGTATCGTCACCATCCAGAAAAGGTCGTTGTTTCATTTGTTTCAGAATAAAAAGTGAACTAAATAGTGTAGTCACATTAGTCACCGCATAAGTTATCGGCTATTTATTGACCCGTGATGACATGCGCAAACTCTGGATGTTTACGCTCAGCTGACAGTGCGTGACCCCGCTGAAAAGGGACACGGCGGTGAGTAATAACTTGCATTTCTTCTTTCCCACGATGCCCTGCAGGTTTTGTTGACGGACTTCCAACACACGCAAATGCGGTTGACCACGTTGACAGTGCTGCTGACTCAAGTTTACGAAGGAGCAATAGCCACTCTGGATAGAAATCAGGAGGGAGCTGCTTGCAGACTAAGAAGGAACCACTTGAGACACGAAAAAGTTTTGCTTTATAGGAGTTGACTTTTGATGTTGCCTCATTCGTCGGACTCCCTGAGAGCTTTTTTTGATGTTACTCTGCTTCCCCCCCAACCTTACCGGCCTTCCTCCGGTCTCTCCATTACCCCCCTGGGTCGTTTTTTCATCTCTTGGTGCTCTTTTAATTAATTTCTGTCCAATCCGACTCCTCGTTGTGATCTGCGGGCTTTATCGGTCACTTTATGTATTTATTTTTAATTGCTTAGTTAAAGCACCAGAAAACAGCAACAGCAGCCAAACTAGTGACAATCAAACATTCTCTCGCTCCCCCACTGCCTCCCAAGCGTCTCCCACATGCGCATTTTATCCGAGAATAGACCTGCTGAAGGACAGTGTAACAAATGGGAATACTTGTGTTTACGTGTGTGTCAGAGGCAGGCCCTCGGCTACAAGGTTGCAGTGATAATCCAAATTCGAATTAGCTATCCAAAATGGAATGGCAGCCGGAGGCTTTTGTGAGTCCTCGGACCCGAGGAAGGAGCGGCCCTAACACCCCACGCGAGCCAAACCGGAGGGTGTGTGAAATGAAATGTCATGCAGCTGTTTTTAGAAGGGATCACACGTCCCGTGAGCGTACAGGCGAGTTGGATTGTCTGTGTGTATTTTGGAAAGCCGGCGTTACATGTCAAACCGCATTCGTAATTGCCGGTTCTTTGCGGCTTAGTTTGCTACAAAAATGAAGAAATTAAAAAAAAAAAATCTTGAAAAGTGGTGTGAATGAGAAGAGAAAAGCAGAGGACGTTGAGGCGAGACAGAAGGAGCGGGTGCGTGGTGCCAAGCCTTGTGGGTTGTGTGCAGAATTGTCCATTCAGCCTCAGTCTCACTCTTTTACACACCAAAGACACTCACGTTGGGGCCAAGGGAGCGCAACAGCAGCCAGGGGAGCTCGGCAATGAGCAAATCTAAAAACAGCCACTATTGCTTCATGCGCCAGAACATCGACTTGGGTGGCAGAGGGAGAACTGCAGCATCCACATTTACGCTCACTCAAACCACTCCACGCGGCTTCACGACAGTCGCTGCACGTCGTCGTCCCCTATGGACGGCAGCATAGGACGGCGGCGCTTGTTTATGGGCCCATTTCAATTTAAAAGGCTGGCTAAATTAACACTGACGGCCACATTTCAACTTGGCACGGCGCAATGCTTTTGGAAAGGGCAATTTGCGGATGTGGCCATTAAAAGGCGTCTTTCTTGCTCAGTGGGACATCGATCTGGCAGTCATCTGCATAGTAGTGGAAGGGAATACCATGTTTCCTTAAGATGGAACCCAATGAGAGCAGATACAGCGAGAACAGCAGAGGCCCCAGAATTGAGCCCTGTGGAATACCACATGATATTAAAAAGGTGTCGAAGGGCACTGCAACACTATAGAAAGCAAAACTGTGGAATGTTCCAAGCGGAGAACAACCAGAACCGTGCGTCCTTGATAACGTATGCCAGGGGTGGCCAACCCGCGGCTCGTGAGCCGCATGCGGGTCTTTGGCTGGTTCAATGCGGCTCCCGGGCTTTCGCACGACAAACATCGAAAACGCCTCGGCAGTGGCGATGCCGTTCAAATAAAGGCGTTAACTACACAGAACGCACTACATCAGCCTATCATCAATCCCGTTATTTGATTGACATAGAAAGCAACCAATCAGATGACCGCATCAGTGCTCATGCGCAAACAACGGCGCTAAGCGCTAAGCTAGTGATCGAATCACCTCTGATTTTAAGGCAGAGGTGCCCAACACGTTGATCAGAATCGACCGGGAGCCGGGAGCCGTGTGGGAGGAGGAATTGGGTGGGGAAAAAAAGAGATTTGTTTATTTGTATCTTTAGCTTTCGTTCATTTTCGGCCTGTTCCGACTGTTGCCATCGTAGTGTGTGTGCGAATGCTCCATTTTTCTTTTGTATTTACCTGCAAGGACTCGAGGAAGCGGAAGGAGCCCAAGCGTCGTCCTCGAGGCACTAGACAAAAGGTGGAGTTGTGAAGTAGCTCCTGGTAGTCAAACCTAAAAAAAAAAATGTTTTAAAAATCATTCATGAATAGAAAAGGGCATCAATCGAATAAAAATGCAGACCAACTCAAGTAAAACGAGCGCTTAACGATATGGAAACGCTACCACGGCGATGGCGGCCTCTTCTTTTGAGACATTATCCTTTACAACCTTCAAACGTCAACTAAAGCGGGGCTTTTGCGACTGAGTCAGAACACTTCAGTTTACAGTATGTACAGTCATAAATCATCCCGGCTTTCTTTTTTTTTCATCCATATACATGTTGGCACAGCTATATGCACCGTGTTGTAAAAAGATTCGCATCAGCAACTATGGCCTATAGATTTGTTTAAAAAAATAAAAAGAGACATAAGGGTTGGGGGCATCAGCCCCTGTTCATATTTCATCGAGCTTTGATGTAAAAATGCAAACCCGGTGCATGAATCATTCCGTCAACTGCTGCCAGCGACAGGTGCTAAAAAATTGGGGTACAACGTTAGTATAAGAAAATTAACAAAACGTGCATACCCTGTTTGTGGATGACAAATGTGGTTAGGAAGGAGCCGCTTAGCCTGACCCACTTTTTGGTCTTTTTGTGGTTGTTTTTGTTTTGGTGCACACGATGCATGACCAGGGGCCAAAGAGTGGATGCTGTGGCTTGTGTATGCACGACATATTCTTTAACTCATTCAGTACCAGCCAATTCTAGACCAAGTCTGAAAAGACGTTTCAAAACGTCTTTGGGAGTGAATGAGTTAAAGAAGCTACTGTATATTGTCTCCGGGCGCCATTCTATTGCGTCATGCGCTGCAGCTTCGACACGCAAGTAAAGCCAAGTGTTCCTCGTTTGTGATGACAAGAGTAGTATCGTATTTGCGAGTACGATAAAATGGTGTGTCCCAACCCCCCCCCCCCTACCTCCCTCCCATTCGCGGTCACGAAGCCACCGGTCGGATGAGTGGACCACTTCACGCGATATTGTTGATCGAGTTTTTGGGAATTTTGACGCGTTTCTGTCGCTTGGGCGGCGGTTTCAGACGCGGAGGCAGCGGTGGCGCAGCACAGCGGGATTGCTTTATTAATGTCAAGGCATCGGGGCGCAGCGTGATACCAGACGACGGATCAAAGCTAGCGTGTGGCTGTCTGATAAGGAGACTTCCCCTCTTTGGAGTATTTTCGCCAGCTTGCCAATCTCTTCCGTTTGAACCTCCTTCGAGTTTCTTTTTTTCCTTTCTCCACTTTCATGGTTGATCTCGTTTGTATCGCGGTTTGCCACCCCTGAACCTTCTTGTCACGTTTACTCACGTGTACAGTTTGTTAATCCACCTCAACAATTGTTTTCCTCGCTATTAATTTACATTTGACCAAAAGCCAACAGTTTTTTTTTCCTGTCACATTGATGCCGAACCCTTGCAACCATTCTCTCATTCGTCCTTCTCTTTTTCAACTCTCATCTCCCTCACCTACATCTTCGACTTTCACCAATCTCTCTTTGCATCCCGGTGCTTAATCCTATCCTGCAGCAGACGTAGGAAACCTCCTCCAATGGCAAAGTGACTGCCTGTTCTAGTAACAGATGGACGGATTAGCCGCCTCCCCTCAATCACTCCTTCGTATCCGTCTTTCACTCCTCACTCTCTGCCACCTCATCTTTATTCTCGATCTTGTCACAAAACTAGAACGCAGACGTCACATAGCTGAGAAAACAAAGCGAGACAACGAAACGGCCAGCCCGAGGTAATACCAATAACCAGAGAACAAATTAAAAAAATATATATTCCTGGAAAATATCAAGGTTATTATAGTTGACGAAAAATGAGCCATAAATAAAAATGCAGTTTGCGTTACACAATAATTACAGTCAACAAATACTTCATATTAAAAATTTTAAAAATAAATACAACCAATACTAAAACGAATACTATAACTAATAGTAAAATAAAACAATGCATATTACCCCAACCCTGGAAAAAAAAACATACCAAACTTGCACACAAAAAAAGATTATTAAAACAAAAATCAAAACACTACAGACAACAAAATAAAGCTATTCTATTACAACCAGTGAGCACATGCACTCACATGGCATTGTATCGTATCACCTTGTCTCGTCTCTTTTGTGTTCCCAAAAATGCTATACGGTATCCGAACAACATAAATATTGATTCCAATGCACTAAAAAGTCGATTATGTATGACACGGTGAATATTGAAACGGTTTCGCTGGACTTTGGGCCCGATTGGCTGCATTCTCCTGACGGTTTACTTTTGGCCGCACTTCTGCAACTTGCACAGACAATCATCCCCTCCCATATCCCTGTTCATGCACACAATCCCTCCTCGGCTGAGCCCATCCTCTTGTTCTTTGCCCCTTTGTCTTGATCGGCCTCTCTCCCGACGACTCCCATTAATTACACGGCGAGCGAAGGGACTAAGCTCTCTAATCTGAAAAGATACGACCCCGCAACCGGCTCATCCCTTAACACTGTTACTTATACCTCAATCCGGCGCTCGCACAGGCAAACTCGCACACATGCACGCAAGAGCCGCCGGCTAAACGCAAATATGCATGTAAGATGTTGGATGCGTTTATTGTGCGGAATATACGTCACACGCAAACACATACACACAAAAGAGCACCTTGAAAAAGTTTTGTTTTGCCTCAAAAAAATGTTCACATACACGTCGGATTTGAAAGCGCATCCCAGCATCTATTTGCTGCCAAATTTGGGAGCATTATGCAGATTACAGCAACAGTAAATACTGTACTCCTAAGTCGTTCCGGCTAGGCTTATGAGAGTGCTTTATTTATTTATTTTTTGTTGCCAAATCTATTTAATGTTGATTTATTTTCACTTTAAAACCATTTTTGAGGGTTCATCCAATGTGCTTACACACCGCGTAAACAAAATATTCTGAACGCAGGCCCTAAAAAACAAGGACGGAAAGCTGGAAGATTATTCTGATTTTATTATTTTATATAACTGAAATAGTGTGCATATTAATACAACGGGTGCGCCCCGTGGAATGGCTATTGAGTGGGTGTGACAAGCCTCATCGTGCGGTGTCGTTTAGTTATATATATAGAAATGGGAGCAACAGCTGTCTCTCCATTAGGCTAAAAGCACGGCCGGCACACCGACATGGGCCACGGCAGCCATCAAGCCATTCGCAGCTCTTTTGACAATGGAAGAAAGAAGGCAAGAGGCGTTTGGAATATTTAGGAGATAAAAATTTGATGATTTTGGCAAGGTTAGAAGACCAAAAAAAAAAAAAAGCACTATGAAAAATAGGCCAACCTAAATGAAGAGACAAAAGACACAAAGCGCCAAACGACCGACACTTAAAAATGTTAGCGTTGACAAAATGTTTACCAACTTTGAGCAGGTAAACATAAGGTAAGAAAAGATAAGAAAACCTTTATTTGTTTCACAATACGAGAAATTCCCAATTTACGGCAGCAAAATTATGAAAGGGAGAAAAGTACTGCTCCATCTAAAAATCGAATAGCTTTGGGTTTCGGTTTAGCTTGTTGGATAAAGCTCAATAAGTCCACACGAGAAAAACAAATCTATCTATCTATCTATCTATCTATCTATCTATCTATCTATCTATCTATCTATCTATCTATCTATCTATCTATCTATCTATCTATCTATCTATCTATCTATCTATCTATCTATCTATCTATCTATCTATATCTATATCTATATATATACCTGCATATCTATATAGATACAGATATCCAGCATACATGTTGCATCTGCTTGCAAGTTAAGGGTGACTGATCTCAAATCAGGTTTTCTGCCTATAAATACAGAGCAAGGCGTCAACTGGACTCACTTTTCCATCTTTTTATTCCCCCCCCCCCCTTACCTCCCACTCACTCACTCACAGCAGGCACACAAGCCAAAATCTCGCTTTCATTTCCCATTTCGACTGGATGCTTTACCCAATGTCTGAAGGGGACTCTGAAGTGGGAGTCTTCTCTTACTTTCTTCCATAATTTACAAAATAAGATAAGATGGAAAGCAGAAGGATGGGAAACAAGGACGGCTATAAAGTGAAAGGAGCAGTGAACATGTCTTAAGATGGTCTTTTGGGTGAGATTAAAAAAAAAAGAAGATGCCGTTTAGCTTCAACTTACATATCAATGACAAGTTCCGACTCCCACTTATAGTTCACATCCACGATGTGAGCAGCACATCCTTCGGAACAGCGCAACCCCCCCACCGCCCCCCCCCAAAAAATCTGGTCAATTCAAGAGCCACCAGCATGTGTCAGAGCAAAACAAAACAAACAAACATCAGAGGAATAGCGCTACGGTTAAAAAAAAACTCTGAGCAAATACCGCGACGTATAGACAAGCAGCTGCGCTAATAGCAGCGGCGGTTGGACCACCCAAACGCAGGTGGGGCCGACAATAGGTATGGCTTGCCGCGCCGCGGCGTCTTTTGAAGTCCAACGGGTGGGAAAAGGTTGACAGAGACTGCTGGATCACTGGAGAATGCCTGCGCGTCTGTGGCCGTCAGTCAATTGAGTTGAACCTTTTCTTTCGGGCTAACACAAAGGCCTGCGACGAAAAAGGCGACTAAGTCATATGGAGCCAATGTGTGTTCCAAGTGTTGAAAAGCACAATACTCCCAGGCTAATTCCATTTTTCCCCACCTCTTGTTTAACCATTTCATGCACCGATTATGCGCTGCCAGCCTCTTACTGGACATATTTTCGGTCCTCTCTGTAACGAAACATGACTTTTGTTCCTCGTCTCTGTTGCCTCATTCCGTAAATAACGACCAGATCCATATGAAATCGTGTTGACGGGATCATTTGTTAGCCAAGCCAAGACTTTCTGGTATGCGTCTGTAAGCCGCATAAGCATCGCTGAAGAACAATTTCAATTTTTGGTTTTCTCATCCCAAATGACTATCGATTTAGAAAGATTGAACGTCCGAGCCAAAAATGAGCTTGCGGTAACCTCATTCAGCCGCGAAGGATATTTTAAGCGGGCCGAAGTCAATCTGGAGCAGAGAAGGAGGAGAATGAGCAACTGTCAAAGAGACAACCCAAGGTGGGCAGATAACAGATGTCTTTTTTTTTCTTTCTTTCTTTTTTTTTTTTGCAAGGGTCGTAAACAAGGAATCATTCAACGCTGAAGACAGCCGAAGGGCACGGCGAATTACAGAGTAAAAAGGCGAGAGAAGAGAGAGATAAATTACAGTGCGGCAACAGGAGTCTATTCAAAATGTTCAGCGATGGAGGAAAAAAAGGGAAAAGTGGAAGTGGCGGCGGGAGTAAAGAGTGCTGAGGGAGAAGAAAAGCTTTTTGGAATCACTCAATGGCGGTGCAGCTTGGAATCGGTTATTGTCAACACATTTAAAAAATTAATTCTAGCCGACGTTTTCTGGCATTTCACCTCCTTCAAAAACTTCCTCCACAAAAAGCTCTTTCGCCAGCCAACCATCTTCACTCGAGTGGACGTGCAGCACATAAATAATTGACAGGCTTCCGCCCACTGGGATGAAGATGTACCGTACACGGTATGCATTTGCTTTCGGAAGCCGACAGCAGGTTCCCATGCTGGCGGAGCGGCAACCATTTTTTTCATTGCTTTTTAAATTGCCACTTTTAAAGCACCGCTACTGATAACAAAGATAATAAAAGAGTAATTCAACATTTTATAAACATTAATTCATTACAAACAATGTTAGTCTGCTGCGCAACAAATGTAGCATAATATAATATAGCGCTAGGAGCTATTAGGGAATGGACTTACCAGGAATAATAAATACACCTTATACGATAAGTATAATAATTTCAAAGTTACGATCCTACATAGGACGTTAGCATCATTGCTAATTGCGTATGTGACAGAACCAAAGACGACACGATTGATTTTTACTTTCATCCGGCTAGTTGTTAGCGACTAAACTGCTAATGTTTACGCTGTCAGGCTGTGCTAACTCCACTCGCTTTTTTTCATTTTATTCACACTTTGGTGCTAACTCGTTCAAATAATTCAACGCGTTTCTCGACGATATGGCAGGCACAACAGCTTCCTCTAATGGGGAGTAAATTCACATCGCGCAGGTCTGTCTTTGTTCGACCCGGTACCGGTGGTTGGGGACCACAGGTTGTAAATACAGTTGTAAATTTCCCCAGTGTGGGACGAATAAAGGATATCTTATATGACGTCAGGAGATATATCCGTGTACTGAATACGAAATCCGGGGTAAAGAGATTCCTCAAGACAAGGTCATGTGTGTGAAGTCAGCTCCCGGTTGATTGTGCACAGGCATGTGTCTAATGCGTTCTGCAGTACGCACAGACGATTTACAGTAGCTGCTCTCAAGTACACGGGGAACTTTGACGCTCGAGTGAAGTTTCCATCTTGAGCTCACAACAAAACAGCCTTTCCACACCGTGCTCACTTTCCACATCGTACGCCTCGGATTTAGTTGCGCGTTCGTTTTGCAGATAATTACTGCACACAAACAGCAGAAGCTTTGTCTGCTTTTAGCATGTTTGAAAATTCCATCTAAATTTACTTTTGTTTTGTTTTTTTGCACAGCTCGCAAAATCGAACAAAATAGTAGGAGAAAAAGAATTAATTATTTGGATTATGATTAGTCGCATGGAAAGCTGCGAATGGCAGAGGCACTAGAAAATTGTTTCTTGCAATCCAATGACGAAGAAAAAAAAAACGGAATTACCACTTGCATTCAAGTGTCCCAAATGTTTTTAGATAATGCTCACCAATTCACTTCCGTTGGTCATCATTTTAATTATTAAATGGTCCATATACCTCAAATGTACTGAATTTGTTCCGTCGCCAATCTGTCCGTTTACTTGTTAATGCGTCAATGAAACACCGTCGCTGAACGAAGACAATCTAAAGCGCTCCAATCATATTTATGAAACACCGGCAAACACCGGAAACTGCTGTTACCGGCAAATACATTCGAAAAAAAGCTGCCATTTAAAAAACAAAAAAACAAAACAAGAATTCGCTTGATTTGACTCTTAAATGGTTGCGAGCGTTTTGTCTCCTTCGAGAACAAGCAGAGGTGATCCCGCCCGACTTATTTGAGGCTGGTGCGCGATGACAAACATTCATTCATTCATTCATTCATTCATTCGTTCATTCATTCATCTTCCGAGCCGCTTGATCCTCACTAGGGTCGCGGGGGGTGCTGGAGCCTATCCCAGCTGTCTTTGGGCAGTAGGCGGGGGACACCCTGAATCGGTTGCCAGCCAATCGCAGGGCACACAGAAACGAACAACCATTCGCACTCACACTCACACCTAGGGACAATTTAGAGTGTTCAATCAGCCTGCCACGCATGTTTTTGGAATGTGGGAGGAAACCGGAGCACCCGGAGAAAACCCACGCAGGCCCGGGGAGAACATGCAAACTCCACACAGGGAGGCCGGAGCTGGAATCGAACCCGGTACCTCTGCACTGTGAAGCCAATCCAATTCCAGTTTAGCATCTCTCAAAATAGCACCTCCATGCGCTTCAGTTCCATTTATCTTCTCGGGAAAGTGCAGTGGGCTACATAACCCTCGCATGGCGAGATATCAATGGCCTACTTTATCGGAAAAAGCTCCGTCTCGAAACCACTTCCTTCAGATTTAACCCTTTCGTGCACTCTGTGACCTAATAACACGACAAGCTGTCCACTGTATCAACCGCTGTCCCCGAAAGGGTTAAAAGTCAAAACATTAACATTACACTTGAATTGGATTTTTTTTCCCCCCCTTTCCCCATCAAGGATGTCGACACGCTATACATACATTCATGCACACTGGCCATCCGCAGCTTGAGTAGCACTCAGCGCACTGAGACATGGAGACAGTGGCTGCACTGTGGAGGACTTGGACTCACTCCAGATGCCTCTCCAGAACATTCCATTGAGAGTCTGCTGGCTGGACGGCTCGGAGGCTGGTAAACGAGCACAATAACAAACAACTCTACGGCTGCCTGACGAAATTCCGTCGAGGAACATCCATTCCCAAAGGAAAAGTTCCCATGGCGTACTTTGTAATTATCTCCGGCTGTCGATGTATCAGGGGCAGTTTAACCCTTTCATGCACAAATCACGATAACCCGATAAGCTCTCCACCATCCTAAGCGCTGTCCCCTGAAAAGGTGAATAAGAATCCAGACATCCATCAAAAAGTACGCATTGGACACAATGCTGATGTAAACACATTGTTTCAATATTTGCATCATTTCTGCATATACTTGAACGAGGAACTTGTCTTCCAGCTGTCATCCTTTCAGGAAAAAAAAATATGCAGAGGCGTCTACTCACAGAATGAATTATCTCTTTTTTTTTCCCCCCACGAACAGACCTGCTGTCAACCGCATACATTTGCCTTCAATGTTTTCAATCTCAGTTTCAAGACCACTGTTGAGTCTTGACGATCCGATAACTTTTGTTGTAAAACAATAACCACGAACCAGCGCCACAAAAACACCTTTAGATTTGGCCTCGTGTTCTCTATCGTCGGCGAGCAAAAGGATTCCCAGCGTGGTTTTGAATGATGTACTTACAATGGTCATGCGAGTCAATTTATTTTGAGGGGGTGCACTCACACCTTGCTAATTCAATATAATATGCCAGAGGGCTGGGGGGGGGGGCATGGCTAAAAAGGTCACTTGGGCAACGTCTGAATCGCTTGTCTTTATTCGGAGGTAAAAATCGAGTGCGGGAGAGCTCGGATGTCTGCAGATAATCCTTCACAGAACCAGGGTGGCATTAAGTGGAGTAGGGCAAAGTTGAGTGGGGAGAAAAAAAAAAAAATCACTCGGGGAAGCTGAGATAGAAGTTTGGAAGATAGCCTGAAGGTTAGCGATTTGCATTATGAATGACTAACTGGCAAAAGGTTTAACGAAGTGTTGGAACGGAAACGGAATGAAGCTTCTTCTGTAGCGGGAGATGCAAAAGTCTGATGGGATGAGGACTCAGGAGTAAAAAATAAAATAAAAATTTAAAAAATATGGCGGTGAGGTTGCTGCTCTGTATATTAATTTATATATTATTATTATTATTATTATTACATATTATATTATAAATATTTGAACAAACAAACAAAAGCTTGCTTTCAGCAATAACTCGCCACCCCCGGAACCAAAAGTCGCAACCCCCCCCCCCCCCCCCCACCTCCACCTCCCGCTTCGACACTAAGACAACAGTTTAACTGCGCTGAAATAATTTCGTGAAAGCGGCACGATGAATCGGCCACCCCCGCCCGCGTGCCCGACACTCCCACACGCGTGTAACATAAACACAGCGATAATGGAGCGGAAAGTTAATTAGACGCGGAGCTGAGAGGGAGCGTCTTTCTGCAGCGACACAATCATCGGTCGTATGGTGCATCTCACGGGGGTTGAGGGTCGACATATTTTTATTGTTTTTTTTTTCTTCTGTATTAGCATAGTCCTCAGTGACACCGCCCATACGCACTCTTGCATGGATCCATCATTAGGACAAAAATGAGGATCGGCATCGGAGAAGAAATAATGACTCACAGGCTCACTCGGCCATCCAAATCAACCGAAACAAGGGATAAACAAATCATTATTGTCGTTTTCGTCGGCTCTCGGATGACTTGTATAACCACAGATAACGTTCAGTAGTTGGTTGCCTTGGGGTGGGAAATGTCAGAGGTGGGGTGGGCGGCAATATGGCTGTTTGGCTTGGCCGTGACTGTCATGATTCTGTTTGACCAACAGGTGGCACTGTCGGGCTCTCAGTGCATCTACACACACGTTGGTCATTATGGTCGGGTCATTGTGCCGTTGGCTACTGTCTTGTTTGTTTGTTCCTCCTTGCTACTTCCATGTTTATTTTTTTTTGTTGTTGTTCCTGTTAGTTTTTTTGCCACAGCCATGGTTTTGGTTTGTTACTCGTCAAGTTCAACTACAACTCGTCAAGTTCACCCTGCTCCTCCCTCTTGCCTGCTTTTTGGGGTCCACCACGCTACGTGACAGTGACTACGCGATTGAATGAGTCTGCCACCAAGGATACAATAACAAAATCCCTTTCTGGTGGCTCTCAAGCTAACATGGCTCGAAATGCAATTGGCTGTGAGACCAGACGCAACCATCCAGCACGACAAGAACACCGAAAATGACCAAAAATCACGATACACCGCACAAGAGCTTCCACGCTTTCATGAATGAATGGTAAAGGCAGATTTTGTATGCATCACAATTTAAATTCCTTCCCAGCTGTCTTGAAACCAATCCCATCCTCGGAGAGCTGACATATCTCAAACACCCCCCACCCCTTCGCCCCCCAATTGTTTCCAATGAAATTACTGTGCTTTGTCACTCAATTAAGCCCAGCTTTCAATATCCTACCAAAGCCGGATAAGGCCAGGTATTTGATGTCAGAACTGAGCAGCGGGGTCTGGTTTTGAGCCGCGTAGGCTCGCTTGCTGCTTGTCTAAAGCTCTTTGGGAGAAAGCGAAGACAAGAACGGGAGATTGAAGTCAGTCCAAATTCCGCCTCAGAAAATGGCAGCTGAGTTAATTAGCTCCGACCAGTTTAATGGCAAGCGGGGAACTGCCCGATCGCTCTGCGTTACACCAAAAAGGCGAAGAGAATCAGTGCCGCCTTTTTTGGGGGGGAAGAAAAGAGACTGGAGCCAAAAGTAGAACAAAATACTTCCTCGCTCAAGTTTCTCATCCCTCGCGCACATGTGGGGAAGCCAGATAAGGAAGATGTCATTAAAAAAAAAAAAAACAGTGATTGACATTGTGCTCATTATGCACGTCAGAAGTCATGCAAATTGTTATTTTTATGTATAGCGCATGACACACAAAAAAAAAACTGAGCAAAGACGAGGAAAGAATGCACCCCTTGCAAAATGAAAGAGAGAGGGAGAAAAAGATTTGTATGCGGCTTTACATAAATGGCAGGGACCATGAATACTCTTTTTTTAGGGTTGTTTTTTTTTTTTACCTTGCCACATGGACCCGCGCATGTACTCACAAAAACATGCCACTGCGAAGAAACGCAAGCCGATTGCAAAGTTTGTGTCACCCATTTAAATCTCGTAACCTCAATAACATTAAACAGTCACCAGATATCGCATAAAAGTGAGAGTAAAAGATGCCATTTTGTGTACTTTTTAGATGCTTACGGAGAAGCTAGTGCTAAGCTGATGCTTGGTGAGACTAAGGAAAGACAATCCTGCCGCAAAGTTAGTTTTCATCCATTGATATATCGTAACCTCAACAACATTAAACAGTTCACAGAAACGGCATAAAAGTGAGGTGAAGATGCCAATTTGTGTACTTTTTAGATGTTTACAAATAAGCTAATGCTTGTTAATGCTAATCTGATGCTTGGCGAGACTAAGGAAAACCGGTTTCACGACTTTACTAATGTAACATATCCACTTTGATACTTACTACTCTAATTTTTTTTCTTTTTTAATTGCTACTGTCGTTAGCAACGCTTGACGCAATTCGTCAGTTAGCGCTTCGGGGAAGTCAGTCGGCGAGCAGATGAATCTAGTCAAGAGCTTCGGACGGGGCAGAAGGTGGAGAAGGGGTCGGTGAATTAGCAATATCTTTTCCCAGCAGAGATCAATGATGCATTACCGCAAACAAGAGGGAGGAGGTGGAAAGAGAGTAGTTGATGATCATTTGTATCTGCCTCAAACATACTTTCTCTTTTTTTTTCTTCCAGTGAGATCTCGACACCAAACAGGACTGCGGCAAACATGGGCTTCCAGCTCATCATCACCCTAAAAAAAACCCCACATTAGTATTCCAACATAGCGGCCTCGCAGGGATGACAAATGCTTTCGCCTGAATGAGCACACCGCGAATTAAGACCAGTCAGTATTTATTTATTTAAAAGATAAAATGGACGACGGGGTCCACTGATTTAGCCAAATAAGGCGTTTGACCGCATTCAAAAAATACAGCGTCTGTATGATGTATATAAAATACATGACGATAAAGATGGTTGGAAGCTGCTTTGAAATGAATGAATAAATAAAAATTGCCCCCCCCCCCAAAAAAAAAATCCACATCCAGTCCTTCATGTCTCTATAATGTTGAAAAGTCAGTTGCTAATATGCGGCTATGGAGAAAAACAAAAACAAACAAAAAAAAAGAGAAACAGTCAATAATTAATTGTTAACAAGTTCCAAATTCGAAGCTCTCTTTCTTCCTGAGTGCTGGCTCCTTTATTTATGAATGAAGAGCACTGCAGAGCTCACCGCTACCGCTCGGTCACTCCGCAAGATATTAGACCCGAAACTGAGTGCACTCGTTCTGCGATAGCTTCTTAGTTACCAGAATTTTTCCACTGGGATCAATAAAGCACCGCAAGTCTACTCGTCATCACATTAACCTTGGAAAGCAATGCGGCGCAGAGAGAACACTTATAGATCCTTACGTATATAGGTGATAAAATTTCTAACCTTCTCTGGCCCATCTGCTGATGTTATATAAACAGATGCCGCGACGAAGAAAAATACAGGCGCGTTTACTCGCGGTGTTTATTAGTCTCGTGTGGGTGTGTCGTTTTAACACTCTGTTAGCTATATGGTGACACATGAACTAACAACTGAACAAAAACTAGCGATACAACAAAAGATTGTACCGTATTGCCCCGAATATGAGATGGTGTTTTTTGCATTGAAATAAGACTGAAAAAGTGTGCGTCGTCTTATATTAGGGGTCTAGACATTACACCCATTCAAGACGCTAGATGGCGCCAGATAGCATTGAAGCGAATGTTGAACTTGACTACCAAGGCCAAAGTGAACGCCTGTCACGAAGAATAAAAATGAAAATAACGGTAGCACGAGGAAGAAAAATAAAAAACTGCAGTAAGAAGGAAAAGAGAAGAAAATATATAGAAGTAAAAACAGAAAATTGAGAAACGTAGCGACAATCTAGAGAAAAGTGGGTCGAAGATCGGCCAGGTCAACCGGCAGCTGAGAAGTTAGGATGTAATTTACATTTCAAAAACAGAAGCCATTCATTTACGAATGTGATTGCACTTTAGTTGACATATTTAAATGTTCAGATATTAAGATTTGAATGAGGCAAAATATAATATAATTGTTAGAATAATTTGTTACACTAAAGCACTAATGACTGTACTGTAATTATTTTCTGTATAAAAATTAATTTGGGGTTCAAAAAGTCTTTTTTTCAAACTTGAGTCTTGAAAAAGAGGGGGGTTGTCTTATAATCTAATATTCAATCCAATACGGTATTATTTTTTTAAATGACCATATACAGACAGAAAAGGTCGGTCGCAGCATGGATTGCTTTTTGTGGGGGCTTTCTAATAGATCACGAGACATTTCTTAGTTCCACGGATTCCCTGGAGTTCGTCGGACTCCAGTGGGGGAGGTAGAATTGCAGAAACGGGATTATTGATTTATAGATTGACCATACCGCTGTCAACGGGGCGCCTCCGATTAGCCTCCACCCTATTAGAGAAGCATGATGGAGTGTGACACGGGGTGAGTGCTTGCGTGGGTCTTGTGAGGGAGGAGATGCTCAACGGGTGCAGTCTGAAGCAGCTGAATCCGCAATGTAGCTCAAGAAATGCTGCTGTCGTTTTCGTGAATGTACTATAATAATCAAATTGGGCGGTGACTAGCTATAATGTAGCGGAAGCACATTTAAAATAACGACCACGGTGTGACTCACGAAAATAGTACTAATCTTTACAGAAGTTAAAATGACAATGGCGACGTGACGATTACAGTTTGGTTCGGCTTGGAATGATGTTTGATTTAATAATGACAGACATGTTGGCCCTGCAAAATTTACTAGCGCACACTAACCGGTGAGTCGCAGATGAACTCCAACCTGGCGCTAAAAGTTTGCCAAACAAATTACAGTTTACAGGAAGAGATAGCTACAGCGAGGAGCCATTTGGCACACACCGTGGAACCTGATCGAGTCACTTGAGTCCCACACCCTGAGCAGCATCCAGACAAACTAGCTCGCAAACTGGCTTGTTTGGTGTCGTTGGCCACCTGTCAAGGAAGTGCATCACTCACCGCGAGGAGCGACGGCGGTTTCGTGGGTTGTGTCCTATAACTGAAAGCCGCTCTGAGAGCAACCACGGCAACGTTTAAAAAAATTTTTTTTTTGGGCTTCGCTCACAACTTGCTTCTCATTCATCAAAGGTGACGAAGAAGGAGACGGGAGAGGAGTGCCGAGCGCTCCCAGTGCAGCTATCATTAAATTAAAGTTCAACACTGAACCTCATGAGTAATTCATGGCGTGCGGCGAATTCTTCAGTTGTGTGCAGAATATAAGAGCGCCTAACTTCTGGCACACGTCGTCTGCCGTGTTTGTTGATGTTGGGCTCACCCCCCCAGCATATACGTACAGTATGTTTTGTTTACATACGTATATAGATATGGGCTAGCTCTTCCGATTGAAGGAAACGGACCGCAGTAGGGAGCGAACGGGAGCTCTGTCTGCTCAAGTCCAGGATATCTGGACTGCAGGGTTACTCGGTCTCAGGGATTCAGATCTCAGACCCTTTGGTTCAAAGCCAGAGGCCGTCTCAGTCAATCATATGTTTCCGTGTAGCATATTTCCAGCACTCTTTACCATTTAATAAATCGACTACCTTATTGATTGGAGAGATGCTGCTCGGATAACACAAATGTCAGGTCAGAATTCAGAAAAGTGTCTTTAATAGACAATTTAGGCTTTTTAAAGTGTTACTGAAGGGAAGCAAAGGGCACAAAAAGGTCACTCTGGATGGGGGGCGCGCGGTTAATTTGTTCATGTAAGTGACCATCACGACAGTACTTTGCACTAATTGGAGCTTCGCATGCGCTTTTCGATGCCTGACCAAAAAAACAAAAACATGTAGCTTCAAGATGAAGACGACAAATATTTTGTTGTCTCAACAAGGGGTAACCAGAGCACATTTGTGTTGTTGTTTCACTCAGGATGTCTAAATATGCCCAAAGGAATGTACCAACACGACGCGGCTATCGAATACTCTAGTTAAACATTCGAGAGTTCGAGTTGGTTTAAATACCAGTTTAACCCTAATACATCGCAGGGTTATTAAAACCTTTGTCTGTATCGTAAATCAGATTAGTGCAGCATACATTAGTGAGTATCTTTGAACCTTTCAGCGATTGGGATTAGAATGACGATACAGTATTACAGCGATCGTTGTGCCTCATTCTGCATTCGCTGATTTTTTTTTTAAACTAAAACTATGAAACTATCAGTAAAAAAATATAAATTCAAACCTTTAGTGCACATGTGTCAAACTCAAGGCCCGTGGTCCAGATCTGGCCCGCCACATCATTTTATGTGGTCCGCGAAAGCAGCTCAAACGTGTCAACTTCCATGATCCTTTCTAAAAGGTCTGCCAACATTTTTAATTCTCATATGTAATAAATAAGATATCTACTTTCAGCATTTTCTTGTTACCAAACCACCTGAATTGTTAGCGTAGCCAAAAATGCTAATCATGAAATTTCTCTATGAGCAATCCCATTTCATTTATCTCAAATTTAAACATACCGAAATGTCACACGTTTGTCATACACATATTTGCTTTCCGCATCGGTGAGCCATGTTTACATAAGCGCAAACGGCGATGGGGGTCAGAGGTTCAAGCAGATGCCATCCGATGATACGAACAAAGTGAAAACAGGACATTGGGTTCCTGTTCCTTAAGTGCAGAAGCAATTAGACACGTCTTGCTCCTTCCCTGCCTTCTTCCTCCTCCTCCTCCTCTGCATTGTCATTGTCAAAGCCTTTCCGCTCCACTTGGCCCGGACAACAGCAAGCAAGGTTGCCAAAGACCTTTCCTGCTATGATCCCGCCAGCGTTAGCCAAGGTTGATGTAGGGCCCGATTAGGACCCTCAATGGACACCCATTAGGTTGTTATCCACACAAGTGCAAGAGCCCCGGAGCAATTCCCGCTTTCTTATATACATGATACGCGATCGGTGGCTGACATACTGTAGACTGGCGCTATTCTGCTAGCTCATTTCATTTCAAGCATTCAACAAGCTATCATGCACATAGTATGACAAAAACAAATAAACTTTTTTTTTTGGACCCAGCTGTAGTTACTAGAGCAGGGAGTGGATAAACGATCCATGTCATCGTAAAATTGGAGTCAACGATTCACAAAACTGCCTTAGGCAGTCGTGTACAATCCCCGTTGATTAGCCGTAATGAGTAGAATTCAAAAGTTGGAACCAACCGATGGCAGAGGACCTTCAAGATCCATAACATTTTCATTGCGGTGAATTTTTTTTGGTTTTGTTTTGGTAGCTTCTAAATGGCCATTCGTGGGCCTTGCAGTGTAACGGGAGCACCGACTTAAGCTTGCGACAAACCGGCGCATGAAAGGACAAATGCAAGCTATTTCGAGACGGTAGAGACTGAAAATGCCACATGCGATGCAATATTTTTAACCAGAGGCAACCATTGAAAGATCCGCAAGGACAGAATGGCGAGCAGTTTCTAACCAATGTTTCAAGTTTTTCCCGAAGATTGAGGCATCAAATGTTATTTTTGGACTTCGGTAAGCCACAGACTGAGCAAAAAGGAGTACAAATCTAAGCAAAGGGTGAGCAATGCAAGGGTGCATGTTGATTTATGAATCCCCCCACACCCTCGGTTCTATTTTGTTTTTGTGAGCGCACAAGCACATTTCCTGGATGTTAGATTAAACATCTCTCGCCGTTTGCTTTATAGCGGCGGTTCAGAACTAGAATTCAAAGCCGGAATGTTGCGTGGCTTGTGTCTGAGCATAGTCGTATTTTAAATTTTGTGATCTTTATGTTGGTGGTGCTGTGAGGTGTTGTCTGTTGCAAATTCCTTTTTTTGGGGGGGGGGGGGGGGGGGGATATCTCAGTCAGTACCGCCACCCCACCACCCTGTGCTCATTTGCATTCACTGTACAACTTATCCTTTTCTTCCGTTTTTTTTCGAGAAACCTCCAAAGTGAAGAAAACTAGGCCGTGTTTAGAATTCTCCCTTCTCCTCCCATTCCTGTTTTTAACCACAGGTCTGACTTTTTGTCAACCTCCGACTCATTCTTGCATTTACTTAAAAGTTGCTGGAGGAAAAATCTTATTTTTATTTTTCCCCTCGTGATATCTTTATGTAACGACTTGTTCCCTTTCTGTCTTTGGTAACACGTCCTACCTCGAATTTGTCTCCTTCCCACTTGCTCCCACTTCCCCACTGTTGACAGTCTTGTCCCGGGTCCGTTCAGGCTAATCCTCCGGCGGAGCAGATGTATCCGCTCATTAACCTGGTACCACCTTTTAAGAGCTTCATTAAGTGTGACACTTGCACAAAAACTGGGGCAAGAATAACATATATAACCATGTCGGGGTTGTTGTTGTTCATTTGTTTTGTTTTTGAGATAGCCGATTGGTAGAAGAAAGAAGAAATAGCTCATAGACTCTTAAAAAAGGACATTGTGGTACCCTTCACTCATTCACTCCCAAAGACGTTTTTAAACGTCTTTTCAGACTTGCTCCAGAATTGGCTGGTAATGAATGAGCTAAGGAAAAATGGTTTGGTACCCTCAAAGATAATGCTTCCATCGACTCGCATTAGGAATACCTCACTGTCAATCACTTCCACTTTGTTTCATGACGATGTTCGCAAATGAGCGGCGAAAAGAAACCCAGCAGATATTGCGGAATTTCGTTCATGCCACATCGACCTTCCGCCATTAACGCTTTTGACTCCCGACGCCACACGAGACGGCCACAACTCCCCCCGGAGTCCTCCTCAAAACGAAACAGCGGCGTAGAATAAATGGGCTCATTCATTGCGCTTGAAGCAATTTCATCGTTTTGCCGCCGACCACCCTTCCAATGTAAACAAGCCGAAAGGAGGGGTGCAGTTGGAGACACCGATTTACCGTTTCAGGGTGAGTTGTATTTGCTCGCTAAATCCGTATGGCGCATTTTCAAATGGCCTCCGCCGGGTGTTTTTGGAAGAGAACAGCAGAGAGCAAGTCCCAGTTGTTTAAACAGCTACACCAATTATGCTGAACGTCTAATCCGTCAAACACCGGCATGTCAAGGGACATTTTAGATCGGTTTCAGCATGGGAGAGTGACGCAGTTGGAGCTACAGTGGACACTGCGCGACGTAAGCTAGGGCTAACGGAACGGTGGCACGCCTCCCTTCTGTTTCGTTTTTGCCAATTTCTAACACAAACTTGCTGAAAAGTTGATTCCACGCAAAACTCTCAATCTCCAACTCCTTAATAGAGTCATTTTGTACCATCTCAGGGACTCCGCATCCGTCTCTAAACGGAAAAAAAAAGCAAGGCGCAGACTTTCTAATGAGCAGTGCTGTCAGCACTCGGGTTTTATTGCTCGGTTTAAGTTGAGAGCGTAGCCGAGAACAGATGGCGTGTCCTAAAGTGTCGTCTTTTATCATCTGTCTATAACCTCTGTCATTAGCACTCTGTTGAATTAATAACGCAGAAACGCTTGGGCTATAATTGGGGGAGAAGTTCCAAGTCATCGCAGCGGACATACTGATAAAAAAAATAAGGATGCCGGAGGTTTTTGTAACGAGCCACGAAAGTGTTTACGACCGAGAAAAAAACGTGAATCAACCTTGGGGCTGGCCGGCTTGTTCTTACCTTTCGTATTCCAGGTTGTCATGATCACAACGGGCGTCTTTATGCTTTTCCCAGTCCTTCCCGTGGCGGCATGTCGTGAGCGACACAATGTCCTTCCCGTTGTGGATGTGATGGAGAGCGTTTCGGGTGTCCGAGCCGATGCCCGTCAGGTAGCGCTTCCCTTTGAACATCAGCAGGTACTTCCTCCGCGGCGGGGTGGTGTTCCGGACCAACCAGCCTCGTTCTCCACCCTTCTGCGGGTGGTCCTTTGAAAAGAGCGGGATGGAGATGTCAAAACCGGGCCTGAAATGTTCCGTGTTGAGGCTGGCTCTTGCTAAGATGGCCTGGCCGATGTTGAAACCCAGATCCTCTGTGTAGTTGGGCCAAGTGCCCGAGTAAAGATTAAAGATCAGGTGATTGCGCCCGTCGTTCCAAAGAGGGTAACCCCGAATGCGTTCATCCACGTTGGGCACAAACTGTCCTGACAGCTGGTCTCTGTCCAGGGTGTCGATCCCGAGCACAAACAAACACGCCTCACGCGGATCCGACGTGTAGTATCGTGACTCGGCGATCGACGTCAGGATTTTTTTGTAGCTTTCGGAGACGCGGTCGTTTTTCTCCGACGGATAGACGTACACCCGGAACCCTTCTCTTCCTCGACGCCGGCAGCGGGAAAAGTCAAAGCAGGTCTCCATGCGGCAGCGGCTGTCCTTGTAGATAACAGACCACGCCTGTCGCCGCTGCCCGGGCGACTCGGACGTCCCGGGGTCTGTCTGGAGCTCGTTCAGGTGAGCATAGCAGGGCAGGAAGGCCCGGTCGGTCCAGTTGGGCCAGGGTCGCATGACCTCACCCTGCTGGCCTGTCAGCATCCGGAGCAGAGGTACAGGTAGCTGGACTCCCCTACCGAAGTAAAAGAGAACCAGCCAGCAGAATGTACACAAGCCCAGCAGAACATATTTCTTCCGCGCCTGCATGGGGGCCTGCCGCAGTCTAATTTTTTTTTTTCCTTCTTGGGTCTCTCGCTCACTTGTCCTTGTTTTTTCCTCCCCTTTGCCCCTCAGCTTTGAAGCCTCACAGGGGCGCGAGCCGGCCTAGTGACCTCTAACAAGGAGCTTCTAAAGGAGGGCAATGTGTCGACAAGGACATTACCGTCTCCTCCAAGTGTTGCCGAGTCCACTTTGCCATTTAGGAGGACACAGAACCAAATTATTGTCTCCGCTCAGTCAGCCTCGGAATGTCCCCCCCCCACCCCATTTTGTCGTCAGCGCTCAGATGCCAGTGCCCAGCCGTCTCGATTGAGGAATGCGGCGCTTCTGCCGATGTCGCGTGCGTTTCTTCCCCGGCGCAGCCTGCTCGATGGGAACGAAGGGTGATTTCTTCACTCTCTCCGGCCAAGCTTGCTGCCTCATGGTGCCTGGCGCAACTGCTGTCGGCAGGCCCCTCCTATGGAGAAGCAAACAAACAAGAATACAGATCAGTACACAGCCAGTCGCCACTCCTCAACCTAACAGACACCTTTTTATTTGAGTAACTCAAATTATGTCGAATGAAACTAAACAATCAAGAGATTTCCAATTTTCCCCAGATTTGTGGTTAATATGTCCGTCTCGCATATTTCTCGATTTAAGGGTTTCAGATGTCAGGTCTGGCCATCCTGTGTTGGCTCTTTGGGTTTTGTCCGACGTCCCAAGTCCACTGCTTTGGTCTAACCAGAAGAGATGGACAGATACAGATGCAAACACCCGTGTGGTTTGCGCAGTCAGTATCTCATTGTTATTTTCTCGCCGTTTCTGCTTTAGAATACTGGATTAACTGCCGCGCACCATGACACCGATTGCAGTTGAGGTAGAGTAGGGCGGAAAAAAGGGTCTTGAGCAGTTTCAATGGAAATAGGAGTGAAAAGAAAGAGTACTCTATTCGCTTCTGCTTTTCTGTGAAATTCTTAACGTTTCACATTTTTTTGTCGGTGCCCTCTACTCTATACGTACAGTGTGTGTTTCTGTGTGTGTGTGTGTTTGGGCCGGGGGTGGGGTGTGGGGGGGGGGGGGGTCTTCACAGTAGAGGATAGTGTTCCTGCTGCCAGCTGACACACAAAGGCAGCTTTCAGGACTCACCTGCCCACGTCCTCCACCACTCATTCCCATTCCTCATTACTCAAGCCAGAAGAAGTAATGGCGGCCACACGGTGCGAGGAACTTGGATAAATAATACCTTGTCTGATATGAATGAGACAGCTATTGCCAACAACGGCTGTGAACACTCTGGGTATGTTAACTGTATGATCCATTTTAGGGGTGGGTTTGGTTGAAAAGGGAGACAAAAGGAAATTGAAAGTGAGGTTACATTCGCCACATACCGTATTTTCTGCACTATAAGGCGCTTCGGGGTATAAGGCGCACCTTCAATGAATGGCCTATTTTAAAACCATTTTATCTATGAGGCACAGCACATTTTAAGGCGCATAGAATAGAAGCTACAATCGTGGCTGCGGTTGCATTATGCCTCCACTAGATGGAGTTATACTAAAGGAATACAATAAAATACAGCTTCATTAATATTGAGCCTTCACAACCGCTGCAGCTGTAACAAAGTGCTTGACAGAAGATTTAAAATACTACGTCCAAGAAATGAGAATATTGATCCATATACAGTATAAGACGCACTGTCGGCTTTTGAAAAAAATCGAATGCTTTTTGGTGTGCCTTGTAGTACGGAAAATATGGTCATTTGGTTCCATAAGTGACTGGAAAACGAGTGCTCAGAAGCTACGGATGGGCGATCAACTGGTATACTGGACCGTAAATTCATGTATATTATACGTGAAAAGAAAATTGTCCCTCTGTTCTCTGATCTTTGGCTTTGGCATAGCTGTATTTTGCGATATATTTTCGGCTGCTGCAGTTCCACATTTGCCGAAGCATAAAAACGAGTCAAACAAAACACTGTGTTTAGCTCCTTTGAAGTTGAAGTTGGGTGTGGCGTTCAGTTTGGCAAATTGGAATAAAAATATATTCTCAAGTGGTGTATTTCTGGGTGCGCACGCAAGCGCTACCCAAACACCCGAGATTTTATCTCACTGACAATTACATTTTTTTTTTCCATTATCAGGAAACTGTTGGCGAGCTGTGAAATATTTCTCAACAAATCACAATTGCTGAATGTAAGCATTGATTTCTCATTGATTTTATCAATTTTCCAATGCGTGGCATCTCACGACAACTCAAACCTGACACACAGGTGAGCCGCTTTGCCGCAATCTGTCACCAACAACGTTGAACACACATTCTCAATCATACTATTAAATGGGCAAAAAGAAAAAAAAAAAGCATCAAGGGAGAAGTGAAAACGGCTCCAAGTGAGTTCCTCAGCGGTCCAAGGACAGATGCATTTACGGATGCCCACGAGTGCCTGAGTGGCTCTCGTAGGTCTGTAGGTCACACATCAATCACGGACCATTATGGTGGCGACAACCACTGGAGGACAAGCCACAAGGCTCAATAAATTGCGCGGAGGCGTGAAGGTGGAAAGAAGAGGTTCAAGGGGAGGTGAGCGAATGGGCAGCGACGGTGCGTTTCGTCGTACAATGAATCCCAATAAGACATTAAAATGATTCATGCGCAATATGCAGGCCACAAACTTGACGTGTTTGTTGCTCCTTGGCTTCATGTTACGTGGATGGAGAATAGCGATAGCGCAGCACACGAGGAATATTTCACCGGTGGTAGATTCAACCTCTCCTTTTAATCTCGACCTTCAGGTACCACCATTTTTTTCCCCTCCCCCGATCGCGATTGGGCAGAACCATCTTATTCTTTTTTTCAGGCTTCTTTTGTGTTCTTTGTTTCTGACCACAGCCGGCACCGAGTTGCTCATTGAGATAATGAGGAAAAGGTGAGATGGCTCGACAGAAAGCAGAGCCAGTATTTTATTACGACGGGGCCATTATTGGGGCGCTGAAACGTCAGGCAAGCGACAAGAATGGAATGGTCTCACACTCTCGACACATGCCGAGTCTGTGAACTAATACAGTTCTGCCCAGCGTTTGGCTTGTAAACATGATGCCCCCCTCCCCATATGTTCGAAAAAAATCCGACTAAACTATTTAAACCAGATTATATTTTTATTATAATTCACGCTGGTTCGTTTTCTGAGAAAAAAATATATATATTGTACCCAATGTGAACCAAATCTAAAAACCAAGGTAACTGTGATTTTTTTAGTGGACCGTTAATTCCACCGTTCTACCCCGCGCCCCCTGAGCGCAATCATGACAACGATGTGGCCCTTCTTGAAAACATATTTGACACCCACTGCCAAGTGAGCAATGGAAGCCAACCGCGGCAATGGCTAAATTTGGTGTGGTTACACCGAAAAAAAAGCATGACTCATACCATTGCTAAATCGCAGCAGGCGTTTAGGTGACTTTGCGTGTCCAAATCTCGATGTAATCACACATCTGGCGCTATGTTTGTACTGGCTAAGATCTGCCCGACGTATTACTTCAGTGAAATGAGGTGTACTGAAAAAGAAAAAAAGCAAAACACAAATCTTGCGGCGAGCGAGGCCCGGTTAAAATTAAACCCGAAGATTAAAGGCCACAGATGTGACAGTTGCGCGAGGGAACTAGAGGCTAACTGGACTGAGCCGGGTAATTGCAGAGGTGCCCAAATTGGTAGCCGACGTAAATGCTGCATAGAATCTGTCACAAGTAAGATCAAAAGTATTCCGAAAGATGACCGAGTTGCACCACGCGGCACAGAAACTTTCTTTCTACGGGTCTCTCTTCAAAAATTTGCCTCGCTAGACTTTAAGACACTGGACATCATAAACAGAACAAGTAACACAGACAGTTCATTAGCAATTTTAGTTTTTTAGCTTTTGGGTTAAAAACGGTTCACAAACTTGATATTCTCCTTAATTCTGACTTCTTAGAAATATGAACTTTACTCACGCCCTACAGGTTTGTAGTTGAGAGCCCCTGAAAAATTCAGATGTTTATGTCGTCATGCTGCAACACAACGGCTGCCCCCCCCCCCCCATTGGGCCTCTAATTACAAGCCGAGGTTGATGAATTCAATCGCAACAATTTGTTCCACTTCAACGCCACGAGGGGTAATTAACACGACGTCGAGGATGGGCAAAAAAAAAAAAAAAAACAATCTCAAAGGATGAAAGCTAGGCGGTACGCCTGTATCGCGCTGGAGCAGGCCTGACCCTGGCAATCGTCTCTGAGCATCCGCCGAAATTTTAAAGCCGAGAATAGACACGCGGCAGTTCAAAGTAGAGTTTACTAAACATGCAACTCATCTTATCGAGATACAAACAATCAGACTTTGACATCGGTAGAGAGCCAAGACGCGGCGTGAATACTCATAACATGATAACGCGCTAAGCGGCCCACTGTCGTTACCGCTGTCCCTGAAATGCTTCAAATAGAAGGATCAAAATCATACATCGGAAACGCTGCTGCGTAAAGCAATGGAAGGATTTGTTTCTGCAATTTTTAAATGGTGATCGTTGTCCATGTCGGGACACATTTGGGACAACGAGGGATGGCGTGTTACAAAACATCAGGTGGATGTGAAATCCCCATTAAGATCTTATCCAAAGAGACATCTCATCAATCAGAGAAAAATGGGCGCGCGGCCGGCTGTCAAGATCCGCCTTCTCACGAGAGCACCTTCTACTGCAACTATTTATTCCAGGAAAGTCTTTGCTCGTCTAAAAAGCACAACAGGTGAGTTGTAATTCATTGCTAAATCTAATTACGCCATACTGTGTGTGTGTGTGTGTGTGTGTGTGTGTGTGTGTGTGTGTGTGTGTGTGTGTGTGTGTGGCTCTGGGATTTTCAAACTGAATAAAACGCGGGTATTTTATGCTCCTCCCTTTAATATACAGTACTCCCTTTTACTTGATGATGCAGAATTCCAAATAATGTGACACTTTAACCCTTTGAGGGACAGCGGTTAAACTGCAGTGGACAGCTTATTATGTTATTATCAGGTTACAGGTTATCATTATTGGCCCATGAAAGGGTTCAACTCCACAGGTCTCACACAACTATGCAGAATTAGAGAGTCCAGAGATACTCAACAGACACAAAGTTAGGTACACCGACGCAATTTAATGAGATGCAATCCAACATGATTGACATTATTTTAATATCTAATTCATCGATTAATCAAAATAATCACCAGATTAATCGATTATTATAATCAGTGTTCGGCGCGGCCCTACTTACAAGTGAAAATCATGTGTGTCGCTATAATTTTCCACAATATCTGCTGCTCCCAAAAAAATATGGTCCATCCATATATTTTCCGTATCGCTTACCCCAGCGGTGTTAAACAATTTTTTGTCGCGGGCCACATTGTAGTTACGGTTTCCCCCTGGAGGGCCGTTATGAATTTTGGGAAACCATACAAATGTTTAATTCCCTCCACATATTACATACACAGTGCACAATTAATTGATCAATAGCTATTTTTACAATCAGAAGTCAATAATAATGACTGTTATTGCAGATTACATATGATAATTTGAAATTTTGGTTCAGACTTCAGCAAGCATCATGGAACTTGACATGCTTCATTTGCTTTCACGGGCCACATAAAAGGGCGTGTCGGGCCAGATCTGGCCCCCGGGCCTTGACTTTGACACCAGTGGCTTACCCTGTTCGGGAGCTGGAGTCTCTCCCCGCTGAATAGGCAAAAGGCAGATGACACACAGACTTAAACGATAATTTGAATATTTGTTATTTTTGTTTTCAATCCACGTAGTGCCTCGCGTAAAACAGATCAATTCGGGTCTGGTACTCCGAGCAACATGATGTTGAAAATATGTGACATGCTACTTGAGATCAGGTGGCAGGTCCAGTTCGGAAGAACCTCCACAGAATCAATTATATAGCTGCATCATGCACCAAAACGTCAATAATACGAAACGGGATTCCAGCCGAAATGCTTCCTGTGTTCAAACAGAAGCTACAATAGTAAACCCGTATCCACCCCTTCATTTGAGTATCTTGGGAGTCCATAACAGCAGTTACCTGCATGAATGCAAATCAAGAGAGCACGGTGTTGTACTTGAGTTGAGGTAGAAGCGGACATAATACTGGGCGGGTGCGTTGCTGTATTTCTGTCGCAAACAATACGTTGTTTTGATGACTGAGGTTTTGGTTGATACACTTTGCAGTTCAATCTTATGATGCCCATTGCTGTGTGCCGACAATGGATACGCGCGTGGGAAAGGGATGGGAATGATTTTCGACCAGACAAGACAACCAACCAGACTAACGCTGTAAAACTTGTCACGAAGAATCATTTTAAAAGGGACACAATTTAGATCGATCCACACGGCACAACATCCAAACATCAACACATTGACAACAGACGTCTCACACACAAAAACACACACGCACACACGAGATCCCACTTCCTCCAACACGCACGGATCTTACCGGGGAGCCAACCGAGCTCTAGTTCGTCATTTTCCTTTTTACGCCACGTCCGAACATTTGACAACGAATTCAACAAACGAACGCGGGTCCTTTCGTCGCGATATGAATGGAGAAGATGAGCTTGAAATGATCCATTTTCCACATCCACTACGGTAGCCTTTGGAGACCCGCCCCCGGGCGTCCGTGATTGGTCCAGACGCTCCTCCGACGTCTTGACTGTACAGTCAAGAAGAAAAAAAACATTTGCATACACCGCGACCCGGTACTGTGGGTTCTCTGACCCAATTACGCACGAGAAGCGAAGTGTTAAAGAGGAGCCGGTTAATAAAGAATAATGCCTATTGCAGGGATGGACGATTTAAATTTTGGAATGGGCCACAATTCTGATCAAATTGCTATTTTAAAATGTACAATTAAAACAACATTTAGTGCAAGAACTCAGTTTGTACATGCCCCCCCAATCCCCACAAAAATCAATTTACTGTCCTCAGAATTTCATTGTTACCGTCTATCCTGCATATCATTGCATATCAATATTAGGCATATTCTCGCGCAGTAAAGCGCAGCGTAAGACCTAGTGCAAAGTTTTGTTGATGCTTGACGCGTCCGCGAGGTTCGGATGGATCCACCAGGAGAAAGAGCCACCAAGTTTAAGTGCAATTAAAACACATCGACTATCCCAGTGATGACTTGTGAGGGCAATTTCAATATCCAATGTGTAGAATTGTAGTGCCATTTAGCGGTGGACTCAGAGAATGCAACGACCTAAACCCGAAGGAGGCTGTTGTATGTAAAACAGTAGTGTACAGTTAAATATCGTCAACGTCCTAAATAATGGTTCGAGTTACCCCCCCCCCACCCCCACTCGCAAACACACACACAACACTGCGACCTAAGTACGTCGTAAGGTTCTACAAAGCTACACTTGAATCAAGATGCATGTTTCCCTTTTTTGTTGTTGTTGTTTTGTAACAATAAATGTTAAATGTCAAAATTCATGGCTAATCGCGCGTTTCCATTTACAGTCGACTTCAATCTTGAGAACGACCATCACTGAGGTGGGTTGGGTTGCTCAAGCTGTGTCGAAAGCCGAATTTCCAATATTTGTGAACTTCGCAGCAGGCTCCTCCCAAACCATATAGAAAAGCTGACATATATTTTTCTGGGGTCTTTCGTTACGTTGCTCTTAAGATTGCAGTACGACTACGAAGACCAACAGCCCAAAATCGGCGTAACACCGCAGGGTTCCTTTTTTTCTGAATCACACTTCCAACGACTCAGCGCTTGCGAAATAAATATTCTTGCGTACATACCGGGTAAGTGTATAATGCACGTGTTAATTTACAATAGAAATTCTCTACGATCTACGCTCCTTTTAGAAGGCCGGCTCTTTTGGATCGGCTCCCTAAAAAAGATCTGGCTCTTTCGGCTCCCAAATGGCTCCTCAGTTTTTTTTGTTGCTTAAATTAATTTAATACCAAAAATAACGTAATATTATGTGTAAAATGAAGTACTAATGCAAAAAATAGACATTATATCAAATATTTATTATTTATATTCTTCTGAACATACTCAACATGGAGTGCTACAAAAATAAAAACAAAGTACAAAGACCCATCTCAAAACAAGGTCGTCAAAAAGTTCCAATCTCTGAATGTGTATATTTATAAGCTTTTAACTATTTACAGTAAAATATAGGTAAGCTTTGGATACCACACAACAAATTATAAATTAAAATTTGTAAAACAAAAAGAAACAAAGCAGCATCCAGGTAAAGGTTTTAGCTTGTCTTTAGCGAAGATTGGCATGAAGAAAAACCAAGTGCCTCAGCTTTGAGGGGTTGATCCTGTTTCTCCTCTCTGTTAATATTTGCCCTGTTTTGGAGAAGATTCTCTCTGAGGGGACAGATGTTGCGACAACACACAGCCAACACAAAATGGCTGAAAATCCCTTGCAATCTTTACCCAGTTCCTTATCAACTGTGTTCTGTTTTGCTGGTTTTATAGCTTTTTGCATAAAGTGGCTCATAGAGCTCTGGGTTGTACATCTAGGCAGTTGTGACATTGCAGCAGCAGCAACAGTTGCAGACACACTAGCACCTTCATTAATAGCTGGTTCCCTTACTTGTCTTTTCTCTTCAAATTGTACTGATGGGTGGACATTTCTGATGTGCCTGTGCAGGTTATTTGTGGAGCCTGATCTATGGGATATTTTAACCTTGCACAGTCTACACGCTGCCTTTGAACTATCAATTAAATTGAAATGAGTCCATATTTCACTGCGTTTCCTATCCATTTTCTCACCTTTCCACTTTCCACGGTGTTATTTTATTTTTTTCACTAACTAGCTCTCTTGTCTCCTCTGTCTTGTTCGCGTGCTGCTCAGTGTGCTGCTGTGTGTGTCTCTTCTCTAACACCTCCCCCTTCTCTAAACTGCAGCGTGTGTGTGTGTGTGTGTAACCCTCCCCTTCCGGCTCCCAATGAGGAGCCGGCTCCCAATGAGGAGCCGGCTCCCAATGAGGTGGGAGCCGGCTCCCATCGTTCACTTCGAAAAGAGCCGGCTCGTTCGCGAACGACACATGACTAGAGTGTAAGGAGACTTGTTATCATCTGCTCTTTGTCACGCAGATAGAATCCAACATGAGCGACATGCTGAAAATTCAGGCTGATCAGGTCGTTGACCTCAAAGAATGGGAGCAACGCTGGGAGGAAAACCAAATTAGCTTTCATAAGCCACAAGTACACGA
The DNA here is from genome assembly GCF_025434085.1 of Hippocampus zosterae. NCBI lineage: Eukaryota > Metazoa > Chordata > Actinopteri > Syngnathiformes > Syngnathidae > Hippocampus > Hippocampus zosterae. Next base: position 21,237,986 of record NC_067457.1, read on the forward strand.
GTAAGACTACAAATTACCTATATAAAGTGTCCTTGGGTGTCTTGAAAGGCGCTTATAAATAAAATGTATTATTATTATCATTATTATATACTTCATCTCTGGAACGACTGTTTATAGGAATGAACCAGACAAACATTACTCTTTTTTTCTCCATCACTTAATTGGAATTGCTTAATGATTGGGTAAAATATACATACCGGTATATATTGTTTTGGTTCCTTCTTGCAGGATGCTGGAAAGTCATATTGACAAAGTTTTGGCTGGGCGAACAGGAGTTCGCTTCTTCTTTCCTCTGTGTGGGAAAGCTGTGGATATGAAGTGGTAAATAAAATTAATTTTGTCTTTGAAAAGCAAGTGTTCAGTCATGAGTTAACTAACCGCGGGTTGCGAGCGCTCTTGCTTTTTTTGTCTACTTTTTTTCAAGGAACTAAGCATTAACATGTGAAACTATTTGCAGAAGTACAATTTTGGACCAGCTCATAAATAACATTTCATCACCGTGATCTATAATATATTGTTTTTCTTTGTGTATCCCAGGCTAGCAGACATGGGGCATTCAGTGGTAGGAGTGGAAATCGCAGAAAAAGCCATTCAACAATTCTTTATGGAGAACAACATGACATACAGTGAGGAAGCTGTCCCTGCTATGCCTGGAGTAAAGGTTTTCAGGGTAAGTCAATTTTAGGTGTCTGAATGGAAATTAAATCACACAGCATTTTAATGTCCTGACTTATAGAAGCACTGGCCATTTTCTGAGCGTCCTTGGGGTGGGGGGCACTGTATACCACGTGATTAGATTTACACAGTTCCATAGTGGTGAGCACATCAGCATGAGAAGTCACGTCATCCTCATTCCAAATGCACCACGTGCACATAAAACACATCACCGGTAGGGTGTTACATGTGATAACTGTATAGTCCTTGTATTCTAATCACTCACATTTTTATGCCACAGAACTCCGAGAAAAACATCTCCGTGTATAACTGCGATCTGTACAGCGTGTCTAGGTAAGTACAGTGTTTACAAAATGTTGATTTGTATGTTTTGTTCATGCCCCTGTTTGTCACAGTTCAGTTGTAGGTCAGTTCGGGGCTATTTGGGACAGAGGATCTCTCGTGGCCATCAACCCAAGAGACAGAGAAAAGTAAGGTCTCAAACTCAGAATAAAGGATTGATTTCAAGGCTTTGTACGGGATGGCGATCAATGTATCGCTCATTTTACGCTTAGTGCAAAACTATTAATATTAGCTTATTATTAGCAACGCAACCAACATGTTCTCTCATAAGCTGTTCATCAGTACCAAAAAAAAAGTGCTTTTGACGTAAAGTCATGATGTTGAAGTCATTCTGTCACCATTCCACAGATATGCGTCTCTCATTATGTCTTTGATGGCCCAGGACTGCAAATACCTTTTGTCCACATTGATGTACAATCCTGAACTTTATAAAGGTAACATTTCATTATTAAAAGTTGAATTACTGCCATCCTTATTTTTAGTTCATAAAATAAAATTTAAAAAATTATCTATTATAGTGAAACAAAGATTTCACTTTCGTAAGAGTTTGTATTTGTAAAACTGAGTAAATATTCCCAACAAATTTTCAGGCCCTCCTTTTGTTGTACCTGGTGAGCAAGTACTTGGACTTTTCGGTGAGTATGAATCAACTTTTGATCATTGAATATATGTGTTCAGCATAAATATGTGTCCTGACCGTACTAAATGATTTTGTTTTTCTCTCCAGGAAAACAGTGCAATGTAGAGCTTCTCCTATCACAGAACGCCCTTGAAAACATACACGTGGCTTTGGGCTTGGACTACCGTCTTGAGCAACTTTATCTCATCACTCCAAAGATTAGTTAAAGATGGATGAATTAGCAATGATTAAAAAAAATCAATGAATGCATTGATTGATAAAATACTTGATCAGTATTGTATTATTTTTCATGGAAATCAAGTATCTTATTTCAGCATACAATATGGCATGTTAACACTGTACACATCAAGTTAAATACATTGATATGTGAATAAAGTCTATCTCATCTATATCTTGTGTATGTAACATGCTCATTTGCCACATGATAGACCCCCCACCCCCACTTCTCAACAAATGAGACCCAATACAAGCCTTATGATGTTAATAAAACTATCCTTTCATTCACCAGAAGTATCAAGGACCGAGCGTTAACATATAACAATGGAACAAAAATGTTAAATTGTCCTCGCATCAAAAAAGAACGCAAATTCTCTGATTGGTTGTTGCCTATTTACAGTGTTTATTTATACGAGTGAAGGCGATGTTTCAAAAAAAATCAACAATACATCGCATAAAGTCAATCGCTTGGACTGTTGAATTATTAAAGGTCAAGTCATAATTTCGGCATACGTACAGTAGTTTCCTGGTTTTGTTGATGCTTGACACGTCCGCGAGGTTCGGATGGATCCACCAGGAGAAAGAGCCACCAAGTTTAAGTGCAATTAAAACACATCGACTATCCCATTGATGACTTGTGAGGGCAATTTCAATATCCAATGTGTAGAATTTTAGTGCCATTTAGCGGTGGACTCAGAGAATGCAAGGACCTAAACCCGAAGGAGGCTGTTGTATGTAAAACAGTAGTGTACAGTTAAATATCGTCAACGTCCTAAATAATGGTTCGAGTTACCCCCCACCCCCCACCCCCCCTCGCAAACACACACACACAAATAACACTGCGACCTAAGTACGTCGTAAGGTTCTACAAAGCTACACTTGAATCAAGATGCATGTTTCCCTTTTTTGTTGTTGTTGTTTTGTAACAATAAATGTTAAATGTCAAAATTCATGGCTAATCGCGCGTTTCCATTTACAGTCGACTTCAATCTTGAGAACGACCATCACTGAGGTGGGTTGGGTTGCTCAAGCTGTGTCGAAAGCCGAATTTCCAATATTTGTGAACTTCGCAGCAGGCTCCTCCCAAACCATATAGAAAAGCTGACATATATTTTTCTGGGGTCTTTCGTTACGTTGCTCTTAAGATTGCAGTACGACTACGAAGACCAACAGCCCAAAATCGGCGTAACACCGCAGGGTTCCTTTTTTTCTGAATCACACTTCAGACGACTCAGCGCTTGCGAAATAAATATTCTTGCGTACATACCGGGTAAGTGTATAATGCACGTGTTAATTTACAATAGAAATTCTCTACGATCTACGCTCCTTTTAGAAGGCCGGCTCTTTTGGATCGGCTCCCTAAAAAAGATCTGGCTCTTTCGGCTCCCAAATGGCTCCTCAGTTTTTTTTTGTTGCTTAAATTAATTTAATACCAAAAATAACGTAATATTATGTGTAAAATGAAGTACTAATGCAAAAAATAGACATTATATCAAATATTTATTATTTATATTCTTCTGAACATACTCAACATGGAGTGCTACAAAAATAAAAACAAAGTACAAAGACCCATCTCAAAACAAGGTCGTCAAAAAGTTCCAATCTCTGAATGTGTATATTTATAAGCTTTTAACTATTTACAGTAAAATATAGGTAAGCTTTGGATACCACACAACAAATTATAAATTAAAATTTGTAAAACAAAAAGAAACAAAGCAGCATCCAGGTAAAGGTTTTAGCTTGTCTTTAGCGAAGATTGGCATGAAGAAAAACCAAGTGCCTCAGCTTTGAGGAGTTGATCCTGTTTCTCCTCTCTGTTAATATTTGCCCTGTTTTGGAGAAGATTCTCTCTGAGGGGACAGATGTTGCGACAACACACAGCCAACACAAAATGGCTGAAAATCCCTTGCAATCTTTACCCAGTTCCTTATCAATTGTGTTCTGTTTTGCTGGTTTTATAGCTTTTTGCATAAAGTGGCTCATAGAGCTCTGGGTTGTACATCTAGGCAGTTGTGACATTGCAGCAGCAGCAACAGTTGCAGACACACTAGCACCTTCATTAATAGCTGGTTCCCTTACTTGTCTTTTCTCTTCAAATTGTACTGATGGGTGGACATTTCTGATGTGCCTGTGCAGGTTATTTGTGGAGCCTGATCTATGGGATATTTTAACCTTGCACAGTCTACACGCTGCCTTTGAACTATCAATTAAATTGAAATGAGTCCATATTTCACTGCGTTTCCTATCCATTTTCTCACCTTTCCACTTTCCACCGTGTTATTTTTTTTTTTCACTAACTAGCTCTCTCGTCTCCTCTGTCTTGTTCGCGTGCTGCTCAGTGTGCTGCTGTGTGTGTCTCTTCTCTAACACCTCCCCCTTCTCTAAACTGCAGCGCGCGCGTGTGTGTGTGTGTGTAACCCTCCCCATCCGGCTCCCAATGAGGAGCCGGCTCCCAATGAGGTGGGAGCAGGCTCTCATCGTTAAACTTCAAAGGGCCGGCTCGTTCGCGAACGACACATGACTAGAGTGTAAGGAGACTTGTTATCATCTGCTCTTTGTCACGCAGATAGAATCCAACATGAGCGACATGCTGAAAATTCAGGCTGATCAGGTCGTTGACCTCAAAGAATGGGAGCAACGCTGGGAGGAAAACCAAATTAGCTTTCATAAGCCACAAGTACACGAGTAAGACTACAAATTACCTATATAAAGTGTCCTTGGGTGTCTTGAAAGGCGCTTATAAATAAAATGTATTATTATTATCATTATTATATACTTCATCTCTGGAACGACTGTTTATAGGAATGAACCAGACAAACATTACTCTTTTTTTCTCCATCACTTAATTGGAATTGCTTAATGATTGGGTAAAATATACATACTGGTATATATTGTTTTGGTTCCTTCTTGCAGGATGCTGGAAAGTCATATTGACAAAGTTTTGGCTGGGCGAACAGGAGTTCGCTTCTTCTTTCCTCTGTGTGGGAAAGCTGTGGATATGAAGTGGTAAATAAAATTAATTTTGTCTTTGAAAAGCAAGTGTTCAGTCATGAGTTAACTAACCGCGGGTTGCGAGCGCTCTTGCTTTTTTTGTGTACTTTTTTTCAAGGAACTAAGCATAAACATGTGAAACTATTTGCAGAAGTCCAATTTTGGACCAACTCATAAATAAAATTTCATCGCCGTGATCTACAATATATTGTTTTTCTTTGTGTATCCCAGGCTAGCAGACATGGGGCATTCAGTGGTAGGAGTGGAAATCGCAGAAAAAGCCATTCAACAATTCTTTATGGAGAACAACATGACATACAGTGAGGAAGCTGTCCCTGCTATGCCTGGAGTAAAGGTTTTCAGGGTAAGTCAATTTTAGGTGTCTGAATGGAAATTAAATCACACAGCATTTTAATGTCCTGACTTATAGAAGCACTGGCCATTTTCTGAGCGTCCTTGGGGTGGGGGGCACTGTATACCACGTGATTAGATTTACACAGTTCCATAGTGGTGAGCACATCAGCATGAGAAGTCACGTCATCCTCATTCCAAATGCACCACGTGCACATAAAACACATCACCGGTAGGGTGTTACATGTGATAACTGTATAGTCCTTGTATTCTAATCACTCACATTTTTATGCCACAGAACTCCGAGAAAAACATCTCCGTGTATAACTGCGATCTGTACAGCGTGTCTAGGTAAGTACAGTGTTTACAAAATGTTGATTTGTATGTTTTGTTCATGCCCCTGTTTGTCACAGTTCAGTTGTAGGTCAGTTCGGGGCTATTTGGGACAGAGGATCTCTCGTGGCCATCAACCCAAGAGACAGAGAAAAGTAAGGTCTCAAACTCAGAATAAAGGATTGATTTCAAGGCTTTGTACGGGATGGCGATCAATGTATCGCTCATTTTACGCTTAGTGCAAAACTATTAATATTAGCTTATTATTAGCAACGCAACCAACATGTTCTCTCATAAGCTGTTCATCAGTACCAAAAAAAAAGTGCTTTTGACATAAAGTCATGATGTTGAAGTCATTCTGTCACCATTCCACAGATATGCGTCTCTCATTATGTCTTTGATGGCCCAGGACTGCAAATACCTTTTGTCCACATTGATGTACAATCCTGAACTTTATAAAGGTAACATTTCATTATTAAAAGTTGAATTACTGCCATCCTTATTTTTAGTTCATAAAATAAAATTTAAAAAATTATCTATTATAGTGAAACAAAGATTTCACTTTCGTAAGAGTTTGTATTTGTAAAACTGAGTAAATATTCCCAACAAATTTTCAGGCCCTCCTTTTGTTGTACCTGGTGAGCAAGTACTTGGACTTTTCGGTAAGTATGAATCAACTTTTGATCATTGAATATATGTGTTCAGCATAAATATGTGTCCTGACCGTACTAAATGATTGTTTTTCTCTCCAGGAAAACAGTGCAATGTAGAGCTTCTCCTATCACAGAACGCCCTTGAAAACATACACGTGGCTTTGGGCTTGGACTACCGTCTTGAGCAACTTTATCTCATCACTCCAAAGATTAGTTAAAGATGGATGAATTAGCAATGATTAAAAAAAATCCATGAATGCATTGATTGATAAAATACTTGATCAGTATTGTATTATTTTTCATGGAAATCAAGTATCTTATTTCAGCATACAACATGGCATGTTAACACTGTACACATCAAGTTAAATACGTTGATATGTGAATAAAGTCTATCTCATCTATATCTTGTGTATGTAACATGCTCATTTGCCACATGATAGACCCCCCACCCCCACTTCTCAACAAATGAGACCCAATACAAGCCTTATGATGTTAATAAAACTATCCTTTCATTCACCAGAAGTATCAAGGACCGAGCGTTAACATATAACAATGGAACAAAAATGTTAAATTGTCCTCGCATCAAAAAAGAACGCAAATTCTCTGATTGGTTGTTGCCTATTTACAGTGTTTATTTATACGAGTGAAGGCGATGTTTCAAAAAAAATCAACAATACATCGCATAAAGTCAATCGCTTGGACTGTTGAATTATTAAAGGTCAAGTCATAATTTCGGCATACGTACAGTAGTTTCCTGGTTTTGTTGATGCTTGACACGTCCGCGAGGTTCGGATGGATCCACCAGGAGAAAGAGCCACCAAGTTTAAGTGCAATTAAAACACATCGACTATCCCATTGATGACTTGTGAGGGCAATTTCAATATCCAATGTGTAGAATTTTAGTGCCATTTAGCGGTGGACTCAGAGAATGCAAGGACCTAAACCCGAAGGAGGCTGTTGTATGTAAAACAGTATTGTACAGTTAAATATCGTCAACGTCCTAAATAATGGTTCGAGTTACCCCCCCTCGCAAACACACACACACAAATAACACTGCGACCTAAGTACGTCGTAAGGTTCTACAAAGCTACACTGGAATCAAGATGCATGTTTCCCTTTTTTGTTGTTGTTGTTTTGTAACAATAAATGTTAAATGTCAAAATTCATGGCTAATCGCGCGTTTCCATTTACAGTCGACTTCAATCTTGAGAACGACCATCACTGAGGTGGGTTGGGTTGCTCAAGCTGTGTCGAAAGCCGAATTTCCAATATTTGTGAACTTCGCAGCAGGCTCCTCCCAAACCAGAAGGAAAAGCTGAAATAATTTTTTTCTGGGGTCTTTCGTTACGTTGCTCTTATGATTACAGTACGACTACGAAAATGACCAACAGCCCAAAATCGGCGTAACACCGCAGGGTTCCTTTTTTTTCTGAATCACACTTCCAACGACTCAGCGCTTGCGAAATAAATATTCTTGCGTACTTACCGGGTAAGTGTATAATGCACGTGTTAATGTACAATAGAAATTCTCTACGATCAAGAAAACATCACACACACACATTGTTGGGCTCTGGTCTCCTTGAAATTCATCAATCACAAGCAAAGTTAACAATTGATAGTAACCGTGTCTGGTTTCAGTTTTCCCACCAACACGCACTAGCTGTACAAGGCAATGTTAATGTTTAATATTGCGTTGCAATGTATTTACTTGACTACTGTCTGCAGCCTCGGTTAAACTATCTGAATATGCAATCCAACAATTAAAAATAAAGTTGTCAACATTCTGCCAATAAAATCGATAATCCTCAGTTATGGACCACCTTTTTTTAATACAGTTCTTGTATTCTCTATCAGATAGTGCAGAGTAACTAACGTGGACCGTGAGTGTAAGGACACCTGTTATCTATCATCTGCTCTTTGTCACGCAGATAGAATCCAACATGAGCGACATGCTGAAAACTCAGGATGATCAAGTCGTTGACCTCAAAGAATGGGAGCAACGCTGGGAGGAAAACAGAATTGGCTTTCATAAGCCACAAGTACACGAGTAAGACTACAAATTACCTACAGTATATACTTCATCTGTGGAATGACTGTTTATAGGAATGAACCAGACAAACATTACTCCTTTTTTTACTCCATCACATAATTTGAATTGCTTAATGATTGTTTTATATTTATATATATATAGCTGAGTATGAATCATATATATATATATATATATATATATATATATATATATATATATATATATATATATATATATATATATATATAATATTATATATATATATATATATATATATATATATATATATACACACACACACTGTATTGTTTTGGTTCCTTCTTGCAGGATGCTGGAAAGTCATATTGACAAAGTTTTGGCTGGGCGAACAGGAGTTCGCTTCTTCTTTCCTCTGTGTGGGAAAGCTGTGGATATGAAGTGGTAAATAAAATTAATTTTGTCTTCTAAAAGCAAGTGTTCAGTCATGAGTTACCTAACCGCGGGTTGCGAGCGCTCTTGCTTTTTTTGTGTACTTTTTTCCAAGGAACTAAGCATTAACATGTGAAACTATTTGCAGAAGTACAATTTTGGACCAGCTCATAAATAACATTTCATCACCGTGATCTATAATATATTGTTTTTCTTTGTGTATCCCAGGCTAGCAGACATGGGGCATTCAGTGGTAGGAGTGGAAATCGCAGAAAAAGCCATTCAACAATTCTTTATGGAGAACAACATGACATACAGTGAGGAAGCTGTCCCTGCTATGCCTGGAGTAAAGGTTTTCAGGGTAAGTCAATTTTAGGTGTCTGAATGGAAATTAAATCACACAGCATTTTAATGTCCTGACTTATAGAAGCACTGGCCATTTTCTGAGCGTCCTTGGGGTGGGGGGCACTGTATACCACGTGATTAGATTTACACAGTTCCATAGTGGTGAGCATATCAGCGTGAGAAGTCACATATTCCTCATTCCAAATGCACCACGTGCACATAAAACACATCACCGGTAGGGTGTTACATGTGATAACTGTATAGTCCTTGTATTCTAATCACTCACATTTTTATTCCACAGAACTCAGAGAAAAACATCTCCGTGTATAACTGCGATCTGTACAGCGTGTCTAGGTAAGTACAGTGTTTACAAAATGTTGATTTGTATGTTTTGTTCATGCCCCTGTTTGTCACAGTTCAGTTGTAGGTCAGTTCGGGGCTATTTGGGACAGAGGATCTCTCGTGGCCATCAACCCAAGAGACAGAGAAAAGTAAGGTCTCAAACTCAGAATAAAGGATTGATTTCAAGGCTTTGTACGGGATGGCGATCAATGTATCGCTCATTTTACGCTTAGTGCAAAACTATTAATATTAGCTTATTATTAGCAACGCAACCAACGTGTTCTCTCATAAGCTGTTCATCAGGACCAAAAAAAAAAGTGCTTTTGACATAAAGTCATGATGTGGAAGTCATTCTGTCACCATTCCACAGATATGCGTCTCTCATTATGTCTTTGATGGCCCAGGACTGCAAATACCTTTTGTCCACATTGATGTACAATCCTGAACTTTATAAAGGTAACATTTCATTATTAAAAGTTGAATTACTGCCATCCTTATTTTTAGTTCATAAAATAAAATTTAAAAAATTATCTATTATAGTGAAACAAAGATTTCACTTTCGTAAGAGTTTGTATTTGTAAAACTGAGTAAATATTCCCAACAAATTTTCAGGCCCTCCTTTTGTTGTACCTGGTGAGCAAGTACCTGGACTTTTCGGTGAGTATGAATCAACTTTTGATCATTGAATATATGTGTTCAGCATGAATATGTGTCCTGACCGTACTAAATGATTTTGTTTTTCTTTCCAGGAAAACAGTGCAATGTAGAGCTTCTCCAATCACAGAACGTCATTGAAAACAGACACCTGGCTTTGGGCATGGACTACCTTCGTGAGCAACTTTATCTCATCACTCCAAAGATTGGATGAATTAGCAATGATTTTAAAAAAAAAATCCATGAATTCATTGATCGATAAAATACTTACTTAAAATACGCATAAAGTCAATCGCTTGGACTGTTGAATTATTAAAGGTCAAGTCATAATTTCGGCATACGTACAGTAGTTTCCTGGCAAATTGATCAAGTTCAGTTTTGGGTTACAGAGTTCCTTCTCGTGGCTGGGCTTGGAATGACGTCAAAAAGCGATATTGTATCATATCGCGTCATCCTTCAATAAATATAACTGAATTGCCGTGCCATGGAAGAGAAAGGATTATCATCTAGGATCAGAATGGTAGGCTCAAATGTACGGTAGTTATAAATCAGGCATGTCCAAAGTCCGGCCCGCGGGCCAAATCCGGCCTGCGGTCGAATTTCATCCGGCCCTCGGCCCCTGTCATAAAATCAGTGCCGTCTGGCCCGCAGGTTGGGCGCAATGGAACACGTGTTGCATTGACTAAGGTCTCGTAGACTGGTGAGTGATGTTTCATAGAGTACTGCTTCCCTCTAGTGGCTAAATGAGTAATAGCATTTAGACACTAGAGGGCATCACTCACGAGTTGACAAGACATCACTCCGTGTTTATATTGACTGATATGTCATATTTCAAATGATCCTTGCAGTTGTGGATATGTGTCTTGCTTGTTCATTTCCCTGTTGTTCGAGTCAAAGGTTTTGTGACTATTGAAAAGTCATGGTGATACAATTTATGTTTCAAATCAATCAATTTGCACTCAGGAGACTTCTGTTTAAGAAAAAGTCAAGTGAATAAGCACTTGCATGTGATGTACCTGTTTCAAATGAACCAAAAGAAATTCTTAAGATTGTTGAAATTAAAATAAAAATGGAAATGTGAAACAGACTTGCTTACTAAAATTTGTTGAACAATATTGTTGTTCAATGTAAAGAATGTCAGCCAAGGTCGGCCCCCCCGACATTTTACCACATAAAATCTGGCCCCCTTGGCAAAAAGTTTGGACACCCCTGTTATAAATTATATACAGGAAGTAATTAGATATTGAAACCGCAGAGGGCGTCAGAGCTCAGGGAAAAAAAAAGCCTGAGTCGCGTCCATTTGGATGCAGACATGTCCTCACCAGTGCTACGGAAACAAAGGCAATCACGTGACTGTTGATGACGTTTAACGTGAGTATTTTCGTCTTCCAAGTTAAAAATGCAAAAATTCAGATTCAATCCACCTCTTAACATAGAGTGGTGGTATGCGCCACAATTGTAGAAACCCTCCATACTGTATATTGTAGAGATAATGCACTGATAGTTCTGGTTGTCAACCTTGGCTTGCTCTGATCAACCAATCATAGAGCAGAAAAATGCTGATGTTACTTTGTCGGTCTACAAGATTGAGTCCACTACAGACTTGAACGCTATGACAACAAGGTCCAGATGGAGGAATTTAAAACAGCGGCTGGCCGCTGTCACGTGGGTCTATATACAGTACATACACAATGCAACCAAGCAAGTTGTTTAGCGCATCATTCATCAAAAGGCCACAACTTGTATGACGGTAACCAGCAAAACGTATGGTGCATGTTGTTGAAAAACGATTTTAGCAAACTCCCAAACTGCGACCCAGAGAATGCCGTCAGAAATATATGGTTCCACGATAGAAGTTCTGATAAATATAAAAATATATATATCTCCACCCATTTTCTAATCTGCTTATCCTCACGAGGGTGTGCGGGTGTGCTGGAGCCTTTCACGGGTGTCTTCGGGCAGTAGGCGGGGAACACCCTGAAAAGGTTGCAAGCCAATGGCAGGGCACACATAGATGAACAACCATTTGCGTTGACAATCACGACTTGGAGTGCGCTATTCACCTGCCGTGTATGTTTTCAGAATGTGGGAGGAAACCGGAGTACCCGCAGAAAACCCACACAGGCACGGGGAGAACATGAAAACTCCACACAGGAATGACAGAGCCGGAAATGCGGAATCGAACCCTGCACTTTTGCACTGTGAGGTGGAGGTGTTATTCAGTCCACAAACAGTATTTGTTTTTCCTGTCTTCTTTCGGAATTGGAATTCTAGACAAGCCTCTGACACAGTTCAAGCCTCAAACATTGTTCCGTAAAGTCCAAGATGCATCTAAATTCGAGAGCAGACCCTGCTGCCGTAGCGTCCTGCTAAAGAATGACTTGTGGAAGAAGCAGAAAATCCGATTTGCATGTACTTTCCTCACCAATGATTTGAAAAATAATACCTGATATTGTTTACATTGTTCACCTTATGTAAGCGCCTGTGCAAGCACGCATGCATATGACATACTACACACGCGCGCCACTCTCTGACCAGGCTCAATAGCAGAAGGAGCTTTGCCTTCGGCCTAATTGGCTGCATAATCTGGGACACCAGGAGTACTGTTAAGCCCTTTGAAAACGACAAGGACACAAAGCCCGGGCAGCCTTTACATGGGGGGGTGGGGGGGGGGGGGGTGCTGGGTGATTCGATGTTTTTAATTACATTGCAAAATTAAACTTACTCTTGATTAAAATTAACATTCTATCATTCTCCTCATTTGATGGTTTAGCCTGAATAGCTAATGTCACCTTTGGTTTTTAACTGCTTTTCGGGATGAGGATGAACTACTTCCTCTACTAAAAATTAGGTGTTGTTTTCCCTTTGTTTAAGAATTATTTAAAACTTTCACTTTCACTCGAGCACTTGACTTGAAGGTGACGTTAATCCACAGGTAGTTTTAAAAATGCCATTTGCTGAAGAAGCCTACAAGAATGTGTGCAAAATACATACAATATCTATTTCTTGGTTTAAAAGAAAAAACATGGTATTACATTTTGACCCGATCCTCCCCTTCTCAGTATGTGTACTGCATGCCAGGCAATGAAATAGGAGAAGCCAGTTTGTGTGCAGAATTATTTTTTCCCTCCCGCTGTGCCAAGTTATTCAACATATTGGACCTTTTACCCTCTCTTAGGTGTAGGGTTCGCATTCACCAGCAGGGGGAGGCATTGCACACAAATGTTTCGACCCAATTGGGCGCTGCTTGACAAACCGATCAAAAGTAACATTTCAAATAGAGAAACAAATGTACAAAAATGACTTTGGAGTAAGCAAACATTTGTTTGTACGTGTAACCATTCATTAGTCTTTAGTCCGAATGTACCCTCGTACTCTATCAGCCTCCCAAGCAACGAACCGTCATTCATTTCCAAACGGACGTGTAATACAAACAATTTGGACAGCTCCGTAACTCGACGAGTTTAATCGTAAACACGCTCGAGTGTTTCACTTTTGTGCGCTCCGAGGCGGGCTGGAAGGGTGGGGGGGGGGGGGGGGGGGGGATAGAGAGAGATACAGAGACAGAGACAGAGAGAGAGAGAGAGAGAGAGAGAGAGAGAGAGAGAGGGAGAGAGAGCGAGAAGCTCGACCGACGCGTCTCGCGTGGATTTTACCAACCAAGGCAGCGCGCGAAGGACTTTGCTCTTATACCCCGCTTTATTTTTGCATTTATTTGTCAAATGTACTAAAACTGGGCTTACGAAGCAAACTACACGAGAAGCAGCAGCCGGGGTGGAATAAAACAAACAAACGCAACACGTATCCGGTAGTGGTCCCAAGAGAGAAACGACAGGAGTTTGGAGCCAGACGTGGAAAGCAAAGCGAAGTAAGGGACGGGGAAAAGACGGCATTTCGCTTGCTGTGCAGCACTACCCTCTGCAACAACAAAAAAACGGAATAATGAGGAACGTTTGCTTCATTTTGACCCTCGGCTTGGCAGTCTACCTCTCCGGGGAAAGGGTAAGTTTGTGAAGAGCAACTCTAAAACGGGCATTGAGTGGAGCGTTGTGGGGGGAAGAAAGCAACTTACAGCTCAACTCCAGACCGACGTCGAGATTTTCAACATTATGATGCGAAATATCGCTTTTTTTTAGGTCGTCTGATCAATAATACACCGACGACGCGCTGATCCACTCAGCATCTCAAAATCGGCTGTTGAGCTAAAAAGCAACTCACGGTGTGCAGAATTTTAATTATCGATGAGCTTAAGTGAACTCACGTGTCAAGTTAAACACTGCTTGGATGCTTATTTAAAAAATAAATAAATAAATCAAGGCGTCACGTGCCATTGATAACGTGACGTCAGGAAATAAATGCTTAAATCCCATATTAAGCATGTCTTACAATTCGACTATGACTTTCAGTGGAATACAAATAAAGTAGCTGAAATCGCGGTTTACAACAAACTAAAGTGGCGACAGCATTACAAACACAGATTCTAATGAAATCGAGCCAATGCCAAAATATAACACACATCCTGCCGAAAAAGATGCTATTATTTTGATTCACACTGTCCTTTTTTCACCTTTACTTTGTTGATCTGAGTGCCAAACAATGGTTTAAGTGGATTAAAAATAAAATGTCGGTAATCCCCTTACTCGACTGTTCCCAGGAAAATTAGGCCGTGGGTAACAGCTGATCATTAAGTTAACCAACTAATAAATAAATAAAAAAATTGAAGAAATAAATTGTACACTAATTAATATGTTATTTGGTCATTTGACCAACAGTCTGGCCACTCTTGTTCTGTGCAATTATTGTTGACATGGCTCGCAACAAGTGAGTCAGAAACGCCAACGTTACAGTGAGCTGGCTGCTCTTCACAAGTACAATTAACGGGGTTTGTCATCACAAGATTTTTGGAAAATAACTTTTAAGTGCAAAGCAAGGCAAGATACCTTCTTATTTTATCAGAAAAGAATGGAAAAAGAACCGCGAATGACAAATAACTCAAGATGCAATTTTAGGAGCATAGTTTTTCTGTAAACGCGGAGAGTGAATTACAAACTAGCCTATGTTGACATCTTCGAAAAAGAATAAATGAAAGAAAACAAAGCCACAGTTGTCTGATTCCTTGCTGTTGCTAGCCGGGCACTCGTCGTTAGCAGCTAGCCGCTGTCCTCGAACAGCGGGTACTCGCACTGTATCGTACAATGACGGCATAATTAACTTCCGGTTTCTTAGTATCCTACATTAGCAATTGGATATCATTTCGGGGTGACGTGTTGCCGTTGGTTCCATCTACGCATGCAATAACAACTGTGATAAGGCATATCAAAATGTCAAAAACATAAGCTAGCCATCGCTCCGCCGTGTGAGCCAACTTCAAAATAAAAGCCTGCTAAGTCTATTGCACTGGCTTTTATTTTGAAGTTTGCCTTTGCGTTGGCGCCGTGTTACATTATGTGTATGTCTAAATGACGGCCCACTTCAAGCACTGCCTTCAAGTATCTGCATGCAGCCCTTTTCAAATTAGCCTGGTGGTTGCAGTGGCAGATTTTGCTGCCTGTCATTACTGCCTATTCCCCCCACTCCTGTTGTTTCCCTGTGGGTTGGGACTTGCCGCCTGGCCCACTGCCTGGTCTTGTGTCCGAACTGGTGGTCCAATTAGCCACATCAGACACTCCAGGACTTTGTTTTGATGTTTTGACGCGGTTACATTTGACTGTGCATACTCATTTTTGACCCTGGTGTTGCCATCGTGTGACTGTTAGCGTAAACAATCCCTGTTCAACGACACCATTGAGACAGTGCGCGTTTAAATATAGTATTGGTTATAGTATCGGATTTCATGCGAGCGTAAAAAAAAAAATGTAGCTCGTTTTTTCTCGAGCTTTACATACAATAGGACATCTTGCAAATAAATCACATACACTTTAACCTGATCAATTTCATTTTCCTCTTTATCAGCGTGCCCGAAGCCCCCCCCCCCCCGTCACTCGACACATAACACATTGATTGTCTTTTGGAGCAACGGTCGACTTGTGGTAGATAACCTGCTGTAGGCTAATTTGTTTGTGTTTTAATTAGCAAATATCATGAGCATTATTGGGTGGCTAATAGAGCACGTGGATAAAACGCCATCCCTCGGAGTTTATGTCACCATCATGAAAGCTACTGACAAAAATAAAAGCTTGGGCTTGAAAGTGTTTTGCTGCCTTCTACTCATTAAACGTAACGTGTAGATCATGGTTGTCAAACTCATTTCATATTGTGGGCCGCATACGGCCTCGGTTGTTGTCAGGTGGGCCAGACCATTAAAATTTTACCATAGTCTGCTATAAATAACCAAAATATCATGTCTTTCCTTTGTTTTGATATAGCGAAGCACAAAAACACGAGGAAAATGTTGAAATGTACCTACATTTCATATACCCATACCTGTCAACTTTTCGGAGCGCCAACCTGTATAAACTACCAAAAAAATCCTTATAAAGAGCAAAAAAATCCGTATAACATAACAAAGCATTTTATATGTCAAAATAACAGCAGAAAAAAACCCACGAAATTTTCAATGATATTTATTGTAGCTCTCCATAATACACGTGATTTACTGGAAAGTTACCGGAAATGAAAGCATTCAAGTAGACTAGCACCATTCTGGACAAAAGCAAACGGAACTACCTGTAAGGGGGGAAAAAAAACCCTGTAAATTTTCAGAATCCGTATGATTTGTGCGATACGGCCATTTACGTAAGATTCACCACAAAATCCGTATGAACTATGGCTAAACCGTATGAGTTGACAGGTATGTATACCTAACATTTCATAAAACACCTTAGATTTCCTTAGACACATGTTCAATTTACTTTTATCATTCACATATATGCATTGCAACTGATCCCACTGATTGTACAATGGCACAAGACTTAAACAAGTAATTAGTATTTAAAAATATAGTCATGCATTTTAAGAGTAAACGAGATTTCTAAAGAAAATATTTTTTTTAAACCATTTACATATGTGCATATGAAATCTAAATAACTAAGTAACCCCCGCTTACACTTTACAAACTAAAGAGAAAACAGTGTGCGTATAATACATGAATTGCATTTTATTAAAAATATTAATTCAGTGTCTTTTTATGCATTTTTAAATTTTTTAATTATCCCGCGGGCCTGATCGAACCCCACCGGGGGCCGGTTCTGGCCCGTGGGCTGCATGTTTGACAACTTGGTGTAGATGGAAAGGACCAAAGGGTTTTTTTTTTTACACATTTCAGTAGACCACTGAACCATTTTCCACTTGTTTGATCGCTCATGCATTTAAACGGAGATGTTGTGGTGCGAATAACTTCCAAGTTAAATCGTCAACATTCTGTAACATACTGCAAATGAATTATAATCTATCACATCTGTAGATTCTCAAAATATGTACATATAAAGTAGAATGCAAATCAACCTAAACCAAACAAATATTGGCAGTAATGGACCTGAAATGACGAGCGATGATTGTGCGGGGAATTTAAGACGGAGGCAGTCATGTGGTGAACACAATCTGAAGGTGAAAGTTCTCTCAGCCACTTTCTCAAAAGAGCCTATGAGGTCAGATTGCGTTGATAAACTACTTAACTACCTTCAAAATTGTCAAAAGGAAAAAAAAGGAGGAGCCTTTCGCAAAATGTTACTTCAAGGGTATTAAGTGGAACCCACATTTGAAAGACTTAAAAAAAAAAAACTGCTTTGTATTGCGATCATCTCAGGCCCCAAGGAGTTTTCGAGCTTAATTTTCCGCTTTGAATGATAGCTTTGCATCTGCTGATTTGGTGGCAATGAAATGAGCCCTTGTGGGCTGACCTTCCGCCCAACTTACACTGTGCGCAAAACATATTTTCACACGTCATTTACTTTCGGATGCACTTGGACACAATCTCCGTGTTTGTTGATGACACTCTTTTCCAGGCTGCGGAAGGAAGACACAGGGCTTTGTTGGGAAAGCGTGGACCTTTCAGCAGCTAAATTAGGTGTCGACATGCGCCTTTTTCCAGATTAATTAAACAAAAAATGAACATAAGATGAGCAAGCTAGAAAAAGTTTGCTACATCAGTGTTTTGATGGAGGCTTGAAATGAAGTCACACGCCGTCTCATTGAAAAAGAAGCCAGATGCTGTGCTGTAGCCTCTGCTGTTGTATATTTAATGATGAGCTTTTTATTTTGCATTAACCGAGAACTCATCAAATTGAAGATGCAGACCTTCCCCACCTTCCCTATTCCATGCTTGTGATTGTGTTGTATCGCACCGCTTTGGTTTCTTTTCGAAATAAATACGCCACCGTCAAACAGGATGCCTGTTGTTGCTACCCTTCAGGGAGCCACCTCAATTTTCTGACATTCAAACGCTTCAGGGGGCGTAATTCGCTTGGCCCCGGCTTGCCATACGTTACGCAATCTTTAAATGGACCTTAGACAAGAATTGGAAGCGGTGGCCCCGCTAGACCACTGAGAACGCAACCGTTTCAGTCACCCTGCTCCTTTTCTCACTCAAGCAGATGCTCACTGATCCACAAACAACAATGTTGAATCCCGTGTCTTGTTCCTGTCTGCCCCTTTTACACGGAAAGAAGACCTCATCGCATTGACGCGTCACAAATGAAGATTGATTGCTTGCTACCTAGCTAGCTAGCATGTAAGCAACCTAGCATGCTAGCTACCTAGCTAGCTAGTTTGAATTATCCAGGTATCAATTAAAAAAAACAAAACATCTGTATTTGCAATTAGTAGCCAGAATAATGTGTTTACGTCGATGTTTTGTTTCAGTTTGACTCACGGGGAAATCTGATTTTAAAAAATGTCTCAGATTGTGGCATGGTATGACAGGGCACATGGCTGCTGTCACCCCCCCCCCCCCCCCCCCCGCCCCCCCACTTTATTCAGTTCTTTCCATCTATTTGGGGTGGGATAGGTTATGACACCATTTGGCTACTTCATATCCACTGTAACAGCAGTTCTTGGTTTTACTGGAACACACAATTATCAACCAAAAAGAGAATGTGCATATACTGTATCAGATTAAATATTAACTTTGAAAAAAGGGAACTCTCTGATCTTTTTTCTGCTCTTACCCTTAATTCTCCTTTCCCCTCCATTTATTTAGTTCAGGAAATGGAAACTTGGCAATGTGCTAGGGGAGGGCGTTGTGACAAAAAGAAACGTGGAGGAAAACTCCTTGTGTCAGGACGTCTGTTTCCACCCCCCCACCCCACCCTTTTTCATTCTGATTTTATTGTCTACCTCCAGTTTGAGAAGGGGAGTCTGCGACCGAGGACAGAGAAGTCGTTAGTGTTGGGGGGGTGGGTGATAAGTGTGAAGCGTGTATCCCTTTTGCCGTGCAGGACTTTCCCAAAAGAGGATCTGACTGCCTCTTTGTTGTGCGAAGTGTGAAAAGGATGGAAGAAAAAGACGCGTAAAAGTTTATCATTCACACAAAGCTAATTCTTATCCCCCCCCCCCAAAAAAAAAAATCTTCAACTTTAACGATTCAATTGTGCTAGGTCGCGGAGCCTCTCGCTTTTAAAGTTCATGGAGCTTGACCGTTGCTTTTCATCTACCGTACGAAAGAAAAATACATGTAAATGTAAAGCAGGGCAAGTTTTCATCAAAATAAGAAACACATGGCTCGGTTGCCTCATCACGATGAGATGTCAAGGCGCATAAAAGCCGGGTCACTACAGTTCGAGCAATAATATATTTTTGGATCCATGCGAGTGCCGTTGCGCGTGTTAAAAATAAATACATTTTTAAAAAAGTCAAATGCTGCGTGTGCAACTGACTTTGTTCTATTTGATGGCTAATAGTCCTGTAGCCCGGTAATCCAGTGGTTAGCACGTCGGCTTCACAGTGCAGAGGTACCGGGTTCGATTCCAGCTCCGGCCTCCCTGTGTGGAGTTTGCATGTTCTCCCCGGGCCTGCGTGGGTTTTCTCCGGGTGCTCCGGTTTCCTCCCACATTCCAAAAACATGCGTGGCAGGCTGATTGAACACTCTAAATTGTCCCTAGGTGTGAGTGTGAGTGCGAATGGTTGTTCGTTTCTGTGTGCCCTGCGATTGGCTGGCAACCGATTCAGGGTGTCCCCCGCCTACTGCCCAAAGACAGCTGGGATAGGCTCCAGCACCCCCCGCGACCCTTGTGAGGATCAAGCGGTTCGGAAGATGAATGAATGAATAATATGCGAGCCACATGTGTTCCATCTAACTGTCCAAAAACTACTGTCTTTTTAAAGCCATGACATCAGTTAGATTTTTTTTTCCATTCCAAGATCGCTGTGGAACATGGCAAACTACCCATTTCACACATCTGTGCTTGCTCCAACGTACTTTTAAAAATCAAATATAATAAATAAATAATAAATGATTAATTAAATCATCTTTAAAACGGATTAAACCAAAAATCTGGACTGTACTCCAACGTGTGGCGTTTCTATTCCATCACCTCGTAGCGCATTTCAAAACAGCACACGAGTTGAGTAAATTAGGGCCTCGATGTGAGTTGTGCACCTTGGACGCAAATTACACTTAATGGAAGTGGCTTCATTTGGAAGCATTTGCATGAGAATAATTGGTTGTCTCAAAAAAAAAAAAAGCGCTGAGCCCACGTGAGATTTCACGATAAATTTCACAAAACGCCAACGCAGGGCGGTGTGTCAACATATCCCATGCAGTAAATATCATCAATATTCATTCGCCGCTCATTTTTGTTGCAGCTGAAATTTGAGTCGAAAATCGTAACGTTTCAACAAATACCCCAAACGGTTTATTCTTGACACAAAATGTTTCTGTGCCTTTTCAATCTCAAGCATATGGCCATTAAAAAAAAGAATGTATTGCAATTTATTTCAGTTCTGTATTTTAATGTGAAGGAGTCGCCCAACCGATTTATATCCAGATGTTCATTTGCACTGTTACGCTCTTAAATTAACAGTTAATAGTTGAGATCAAAAATATAAAAGGCGCTGCATTTTTTTCCCCATGATGCTATTATACGTTTGCTAGCGACAAGCAACTGCAGCGCTGACGACAGATTATCCATAATTGGCACATATTGTGTGTCAATGTTACTTTTCTACTGTAAAGATGCAGTTGTAATCTATGATGTTAAAAGACGAATACTCAGATAATTGTTGTTTTTTTTTTTTTTGCTCTGACTTGTAGCCGGCAAATTAATCTTGACTAATGCACACAGTTAACGGCCATCTGTGCCCTCGAATGCTGTCTGCGGTTAAACCCTTTCAGCAGAATAACCCGCCACACCAGTGCGCCATTATTCAGGCAGACTTGGTGTATCATTCGGCGCGCAGCCTTAGAAACCAAATCGCGCGCGCCGCATGGAACGTATTTTGATTTTCGAAAGAAAATAAGTACACGCTTCGTTAAAAAGTTCACGTTTTGGATTTAACTGCGCAGAGGGTTGTCTACATGGCATGTGCGTTGCAAAATGAACCCGGAATAGGTGAAATCCAGGAAGTACTCAGTGTACCTGCTCCTCAAGGTTTCCTTCCAAGCTTCGAAAGACTTGACGTGTCGACCGGTGTTCAACAGCCATCATTGTTCACACGTCCATCGCCGATAAACACAATTTTTGGGTGGAAAAACTATGACAAATAAATACAATTACACAATGTACAACATACAGTACTGACGTTCACACCACTTGCGCCACAACTTAGACAGGCATTTAGCTGGTCTAAAATCGAGCCGGCTTTTGGTCGTGACATAACTTCACGCTACAATTAGAGAGAGCTTTTCTGTAATTGACTCGAAACTGCCGTGCTTGAGAGCATCTGGTGAAGGCGAATCTCGCAACATCTGTTCATGGCAGATGAACATCGCTGCTGACAAATTCACCTGATTGCATATAGTTCTGCTTCCATTTAGTGGGTTTGCACTTAGCTCCATTTGATTCGGTGAGGCTTTTAGTCGAACTTTTTGTCAGACTTTAAGTGCACATGCTGCTGTAAACATCTGTCGCCTGGCGGGGTTTTGATAGTGGCTCTATCCCCAGCTTCCCCATTAGACTTGCGTCAATGATGTCACTTAAATTCTCCGTAATTTTATTTTCCACTGACTTGACGCCACCATCTTAGTTAAGAAAAAAAAAAAGTGGTAAAATAAACCTGGAGCCCTGGGTGGAGCGGTCTATGAGAACATTGTGTTGTTTTAGGACCTTTTAGGAAAACCAGCCTGAATTTTTTTTTTTTTTAAACCACACATTCTTGCTTAATAACAGCACGGGGAAAGAACTGGAAAAGTACCCAACTAGAAAATACGGCAGACATATTCCAAAACATGTTTAGGTGATGGAATTTAGTTCCTAATCTTTGTCCTGAACGCACGTGCGGAGGTTGAAATACACTCATGTGGAAAAAATGGTTTTGCTTTACTTGCTAGGAAACATATTACATCCCCCGAATACCATGCGACGAAATCAGTCGTATCTTTTGTTGATGATAGAAACTGAATTTCTAAGCTTGAAATCACGTAGACTGTCGATGCTGTTTTCAAATAATGCATTGAAAAACCTCACCGAATCCCAGAGGCCTGCCTGCATGGCGAACTCTTTGTCCACACGTCCTGCCTGAAGGCGGCCATCTTGCTTTTAACCTTTGACCCAATCAAGGAGCGCACACCTCTAAATGCAATAGACATACCTGGCCAGTGAGGGGCAGACTAAACAAAAACTGACAAAGGTCATGAAAGGTTATGGAAAAAAAGATTTTTGGGTTGTTTTTTTTTTACTCCACAAACAAAAAGAAGCAATTCAGAGATAGCGTCTCCAACGTGTCACATGTATGTATCTTAATTTGAGGTGAAGTGGTCCAATATTATTCTGTGCAATGTTCTTTTTTGTATGTATTTATCATTTTTTGCAATATAAGCCATTACTTGGTGCCACTTTGTCTTGGGGTTGGTTAAAGGAGGATTAGAGTGTGTTACAACAGATATTTTCCATCTCCAAGGCCTTAATATTTTTTCATCATCAGGCATTCGCAGCCCAGACTGGATTAGAGCGACACGATGGCGCCTCCTCACCGCATTGCAGATGAGCTGACGTATGACCGTGACATGTTTTGGTCATACGGTCAAAATGACACACCCTCTCATCATATAAGCACGTGGTGAATCTGCACATGACAAAAGGCCATTTTCCCCTTTGTTCAGTTTCATCGACGTAAACACACGCGTGCCGCCGTGCACGCGCCAGCGCGTTTGCCAGCAAACTTACAAACGTGCTCACCGCCGAGGCAGGATTAGCCCCGGATAATGGGATCAGAGAGCAGCACCTGTCGCACCTCTCCTGTCATGTCACACTCGCTATGTTCGTTTCCTTTCCTGATTCCTTTTTTTTTTGTTGACAGAATTGAGTTATCTATTGCCTTGCTCACATCCTTCTTCTCGTCAAATAGTGTTCACGTGACGCACAGCATATTGTCTGATCAAAAAAAAAACAATCTCTAGCGTTGTCAGTTTTTCTTTACTCAATCCTTCAATTTTTTTTTAAGTATGCGGATGTCTTTTTCATCGATGCCATCATGGGTCCAACCCCCCACACTGTAGTCCCCATGGCCTTCCAACTCCCCCCTCCGAGTGCAAATCCTCTTAAGCCAAGCCTTGGATGGATATTCAATTGCTGCAGCGGGGATTGCATCAGATCAGTCAACAAAGCGGCAAAATCATCCTCCTCCCCCCCACCTTGCATGCCATCGCTCCATCTGCTTCTCTTTCACTCTACCACCTTTTGGCTTTCGGCCATCATGGGGAATTTGACCAGAGCTACAAGTTAGACCGAGGAATCACGTCCCATTCAATCCTCAAGCACATTTACAGCAAGGTGTTAATGTCACAAAAAAAGGATGTTTGGGGGGGGGATTGGCTAGATTGGCAGAAAAAAAGGAAATAAGCAAGACTTTGGTACTAAAAGAATGCGTACCCAACACCTTGCCGTTATTTTTCCGCAACGCTAGTTCACACGCGAGCAAGAGTTGATGCTAAGCATGCACTTGCGGCGATAAAGTGACAGCGAAAAGCAGACCCGGAGGTGTGAGAGAAATAAAGTGTCCCTGGGACAACTGAGCACTTGAAAGGTGCAGCGGAGAAACTGCTTAACCCGAATAGAACGTTCTAACAGCCCCTCCCTTCACACCTTATAGAATCATTGCTGTAAATTGCAATGAAGTCATGACACATTTGGGGGGGGGGATTGACACCACGTGACCAAACTTTAACCCTTTAATGCACCCAAACCGAAACACTTGTGCGTCACACAGGTAATATTTCGCATTACTTGAACAAGAAACAATAAAGGGAGGGCACAAAAACTACAAAGGCTTTTTTTATACAACAAGCATTCGCATTCATAAAACCTAATTATCGTCAGATACATAAAACCAAACAAATTCCAGGCTGTGCTTTTATTCGTTAAAAAAAGAAAAGTGAATAGCATTGTGCCCAAATGAGCTGCAACAGTTGATCATCCAGTATGCTTGTCTCTTTTTGAACCTGTTAGTGTGTGAGTGTGGACGGCGTTTATCGGGTCACCGCGCAGGTTAAACCAACATCGTCCGGAGCATATGTGCTCACGCTCAATTGGGAGTTTGTGTCGCCGCACTTTCTGTGCGTGTCTTTATGTGTCCCGGGCAAAGGTGAAGCGTGGGCGGCAGAGGTTTATAGAACGGAATGATCGATCTCAGCTGGAACCCATCGCCGCCACGTCAAGTCCGAGCACTTAAGTCATCATTAGCGGCTTTATTGATCGCATTCGAGAGTGTCGATTGAATTAGGAATTAAAATTTTGCTGACTTGAATATTAATTTGGGTGTCACGCGGTGCTCTCTTTGCAATTAGGTTAGCAACCTCCGTAGTTGGAATGGCTATAAAAGTATCAAAAAGTCATTTTTGGGGGGGTAGAAATAAAATAATGATATGCTGCAAAAGTTTGAAGGCCCATAAGCAGCTCCAACTATTCATAAGCAGCGAGTAAAAAAAATAATAAATAGCCACTGGGAAAAAAAAATCTCCACAAATGACAAACAACCATGTGCGCTCACACTCACACCTAGCGACAATTTGGAGTGTTCAATCAGCCTGCCATGCATGTGTTTGGAAAGTGAGAGGAAACCGGAGTACCCGCAAAAAAACCCACACAGGCACGGGGAGAAAATGAAAACTCCACACAGGAAAGCCGCAGCCGGAATTGAACCCTGCACCTCTGCACTGCGTGCTAACCAGTCGACCAGCAGGCCAGCATGTCTAATAATCAAAATTGGAAATGGGAATGGGGTCAAAGGCCAACATTTCCCGGCAAATAATTGGGGATTTTGCATTTAACCATCCCTGAAACAGAGATGAAGAGAGACCTTGTTTCTTTCTTGCTCACCCGCTACATATCTTCCCTCCTTCTGTGAAGCGGAGATCTTGCTCAGCTTTCAAACCAGCCGTGATTCATTTTTGCCTAACCACACAGCAGACAAGACGGTTCTGGGGCCCTTGCTTCTCATGTACGCGGCATATGCCTCCATCAAGGGAGAACTGGAGCATCTTGGTGCCAAGAATAGTGCTACGGGTATATAGACGCATCCGTTCTGGTGTCCTGAACCAAGGGTCAAATAATTGCACGGAAACATGAGAAACCTTGAGTGGTATTGTGTTTGTAAGCACACCCAGTGTGAAATTTGCATCATTATTTGTCATTATTCAAAGCTCAGCACGCTTCACATGCAAAAAGGGTGTATAGGTATCAAATTGAAAAGGGAATTACATTTCTTTCCAGTAAGGTTTTGTTTTATTTTGAAGAATCTCTTGAGTCAAACTAAAAAAAAAAGAGAGCTTTGGAAAGTCATGATTCCAAATTGCCAGCTCTTCATTTTATTTTATAAAATAGAAACACTGAACCACGAAGGGCATTTGTCGATCCGAATCTTTTGCGAAGATGGATATTTTGAATCCTTGAGAATGTTTTTGTGCCATCATTTTAATCATAAAATAAATTCCCCAGCTTTCCCTATTTTATTTCTGGAGGGAAGAAAGATGGCAAATCTTTCCCTCCTCTGTGTTACATATGACAGGAAGTTGAAGCCATTTCCCAACGTCTAATGTTTCACATCTAACAAAGAATGAAGCCCTTTTTTTTTCATGTGTATCAGGAGTCGTTTAACCGGGCTGAGGAATTTCCCCAATTCCCAATCTGGGGGAGCAAAAGAAGGCAGGCATATAGGTGGGGAGGAGAACAGGGGGCGCATTTTGCAAAGGGAGCAGTGGAGCTGGCGGACTCTGGGAATTTGCTACTTCTTAGTGCAGAAAGGCAGTCACGCTCTGTGAGCGCTGGATACCACAGCACTGAGGTATTCTTGAAACGAGGCCATATGAACTCCACATTGTTGGGTTTTTTTTTCGGCTATGTGAGATCGGGCAGCAATGAGTGAGAAATGTTATCAGGTGGCTGTCATTTCTCGGCGCCAATCCCATCGTTGTCCCGAGAGAGGCAGCTGACAGCCTTTAATCAGTTTTGTTGAAATGCTTGAGTAATTAAAGCAAAATGAAATCAACCCGTAATGCGTCGCGGAAGGTTGGCTTTTCATACACACGGTGAAAGGATTGCGGGATGATTCCATGCTATTTCCTTTTCTTTCTTTATTTGAGCATGTCTGTTTTTCGAGGAAACCTGGAAATGGACTTTCTTCCTGTTCGGAAGCAATAGTGCAAGGGAGGAAATAATCGAGGCTGTATTGTGTTTTTCTATGTCTGAAGGGAAGGAAAAGCCAGTGAGGCATGTCACATATGATACTGACTCAAAAGCGTTATGGTTGAGTTATGGTTGACCGGTCATGTATATGTTAAGGGAGGACGACAAATTGTGTCAGCCCGTTTGCTGGAAAACAACAAAGGAACAACCAGGCACCCATTTACTGTACTTTAAATGCTTGAACATGACTTCATGGAACGACTTTAATCTATTAACCTACCACTCGATTCCTACCTCAGGATCAAGTTATACGAACAGCGAAAAGCAGACTGGACGATTATGAAACGCGTGCAAAGTATTGTAGGCGTCCGGACCCGTTTTACATTGTTGGATGAGGTGGCCATTTTGTGCTAGCGGTTACCACAGTGAACGCTAGCAAAGCTGTGTAGTCATGCGAGTGAAAGACGGGCAAGGATAAGTCAGGGAAGGGGATTTTACAGGGAAATATTAAACCACAAATTTTCAAGCGGTAAAGTTCACTCTTACTTTTCACGAAAGGCTCACTTCTACTTTGCCGTAAAGTGGCTGAAGGTGGAACACTAAGTTCTCTCGACGCGGTGAACACTCACAGCGGGACTCCTCACGTCCACTGCTCGGTTTAAGATTTCTTTTTTTAACATGTCTTTATTATTAGGACTAAAAACGTAAAGTTAGTAGATTTAGCCAAATCAAACTATCTCACCATTCTCTTTTTTCTCTATAATTTCCTTTTAAAAAAAACTGTCATAACGTTAGCTTTACTAGAAACATTATCGTGAGCAGTTTTCCTTTATTTGGAGGCATACTGAGGGCTAAGTTAGAGGGGGAAAAAAAGAGATTCCTTCAATATGTAACGCACGGTGTCAACGATCTGTACACGGTGCGAGAAGAAAAGTGCAAGTGAGCCTTCGAGAGCCATCATAAGACGGCTCATGAAAAATGGTGCGTGAACACTCCAATCCGAATTTCCTCACATTCAACCAAGTCCCGTTCCGTATGTGTATCGTAGTCGTCTTTGGCATCAGATGCGACAGATTGATCCACTGTGCCGACGCAGTGAGCACTCGGAGAAAGCACGCACGTGCGGTTTTACATCGTGTACTAGATCTTCAGAGGGACGTAAAATTGCGCCTAATGCGTCTTTAAAAACTGTGCCTTATCCTCTGAATAATAGGTTGATGGAGAATGAAAAAAATAAAAGTTTTCTCACACTCGTGGCAATTTTCCTTTGGAGCTGAATGTCAAACATCTGTTTCCTGGCACACACGGTTGCACTTCAGAAGATTTTATATTTCAGGTCTGTGATGAAGGCATTCTCAGTCTAGTAAAAATGAATTTTTTGGGTGAGACATCTGTTACTGTTATGAAGCTCAGAATGCTAACTGCTCAAAGACACGACATTGGGGATAAAACACAGCCGAGCATTCGTCGAAGACACTAAACTGTATAAAAACACAACATATATACGGTAAAGTTAACGGGAACGTTGCGGTGTTCATGAGCGCGTATGCTTTGCTCTTATTTCCAATACAGGGAAACTCCTCTACAACGAAACCTACATGGGCAAAAATAACATCTAGTGTGAAAAAAAGCTTTCAACTACAGAGGCAATGTGATCTAACACCAGGAGCCGGGAGAGTCGCGAGTAAGGGGTTTGTGAGTTTGTGTAACAATAGTAAAGAGACGTAAAGCAAAAAATGTCAAGTCGAGGCGGGCATGTGCCGTATATTTCCGTTGCGCTCTCCGTAGCTCTCTCACACGCACTCAAAACAGCGCCGGAGGAGCTCCAGACCCGACGGGCTCAAAGCGAGTTTGATTTGTGTCGACTTCCGACAGGAACTCCAGCTCTCCTGGGCCTGGCAGCATCAATTAGTTCCTTATTATGATCCCCGGGAGAGCTATAAAAGTTTGAGTGGGTTCAAAGAGCGCAACGGCAGACACACTTAACCCATATTCGCACACGTTTGTACCTCTGTATGTACTTTATTCAGCGTAACGTCATTCACCACGCACACTCGCCCATCTGTAACTTCAAGCATGTGTGACGGCGGCAATCGAAAATCATCCCAAGACAGTGCTGCAGATTTTCAATGAATACATGAGTAGGTTGGAAGTTTTTGTAAATTGGCGGGCCAAACATTTTTCTGGGAGGCGCAGGGTTCGTGTAAGTTTCCAGTTTCTTAACTACGGTTCGTTACTTTGTGTTTCAAAACAGAGATTCTAAGTCAGGGGTCTCCAACGTGGTGCCCGCGAGCACCAGGTAGCCCGTGAGGACCACACCAGTAGCCCGCCAGTGCTAGGATTGTGATTTGCTCGTAGAAATTATGATTTAAAAATGCAAACATGGGCCGTATTATAGATTCTATAGCTACCTATTTAGCTATCGAACTAGCTAGCTACAGTATATATCTAGCTAGCTAATGTTCTAATATTATTAAATGTAATTTGTACAAATGTTATTTCAGACGCGTATCAATTTGGTAGCCCTTCACACAATCAGGACACATGAAGTAGCTCTCACTCTCAAAAAGTTTGGTGACCCCTGTTCTAAGTCATGAGGTAGACTCCAAGACAGAGTTGAAACATCAAGAGTGCGGCAGACGGCTGGAGGAGGATCTCTGTCTGGCAGGCCTCTCGCACTTGACCCCTCCCCATCCCCAGGCCCTCTGAAGTCCCAGTTTTGACATGTACGTGTATTCATCTCAGGCCTTTGAGAGCCAGATGAGGGTGTGTGAATTTTGACAATCACCATTCCCTTTGACCTGACCCAAGTTCATATTTGTGCCGTTGGGGAGAGCAGTTCATCAAAATTCCAGCCCTGTAGGCGCTTGATGATGACATTAAATGACTTACAGTACGTCCCATCAAAGAGCCTCCAATCAGATTTCGACTCTTTGTTGTTACCTTTTTTTCCATGAAAACTATCAAGAATCCAGTTGGGACTTCAAGATCCAGGACTTTCATGCCCGAGACCTAGCACATTGGTTTCCAAAAGATAATTTTGCTCAACAGTTGTCATGTTTTTTGGTACGTGGAGAACATATGTCTTGGGTAAGCGGTGCATTTCTATGGCCGTTTTTGTGAAGGAGAGAGCCTTGACTTAAAGCTTTGAAAATGTGCGCCTTTGTGCGCCCGCTCGACTGCACAATGAGCCTTCAGCCAAGAGCATGTTTGCCTCCTCCTTCCTTTTGAGCTCTCTTCTCTCTAAATGGTGGTCATTTATAGCTTAAGGTGTGCTCCAAGAGCGACTCTTGACGGAGGACTGAAAGCGCTCTCTTCAGTGTTGTGGACGATGGATTTATTTATTTATTTATTTATTAGACTCAACCAGAACCCAGCTGTCCACTGTAGTAGCCACCGTCCCCAAAAGGGTTTTAAACAGTCTTCAGTGATGACTTGACAAACGAAAAGCTCTTCACTCTATTGTATTCAAACTGGAAAAAAAAATGTGACCGAGTGAAATGAGTGGTCAATGGCTGCCGTGGCATAGCTCAGGCTTCTGGTGCCCGCTCGACATTAGTTAGTCGCCAGACTGCCACCTTCGTCCGGCGATAAGAGCGGAATGGAGTCACTACCTGCTAATGTCAACAGAGAGCTCGGTTTATTGAAAATGTCTGCGCCTTAACATCACGTGATGGAGAAAGTTGTCTGTTTCCTCGTTTTATGACGTTTATTTTTCTCAAAATCTTTTTTATTTATTTATTTTAAACTTGAGTCAAAGGACTTCATGGGTGATTCAGTCGCATTAATTTAAAAGGTTGCTTTTAAGCTTCAGGTCTTCTTATTACGAACAAAGTACCTCTCACGCAGTGGTACTGCAAAATTAGCACTTCAAATCCATCACGGACGATCTGGAATTTCTCCGACTGTACGTTTCAGACAAGAACAATTGAAGCGGGCTAATGTGACGTCTGTGTGAACTTGCCGCATGGTGAGGTAAGCACCGGCATCCGTGTGTGATATCTATAATTCTTACGGTGATAATTGCTTTCGACGCCACAGAACGGGAGAAGTGAGTGTCAGCTGTTAAACTTCACACCTTTGTTCCAGGTTCGTGGAAAATCACCGGCGTTCCTGCCTGTGCTATTGATTTGATATAGAAACATTTTTTCTGCACTTTTTGCCTTTTGGTTTGTGTTTATTCCACCACCGAAATTCCGCATGACCCGTCGTTCTGGAAAACAGCGTTCGCCGCTTCGTTTAACCATCGGCAGTATCTTTTGGATTTGGAAGAATAGCGAATAACTTGTGGCGAAAAGAAACAATTGATTGGAACCTCTTGATGCTCCACTCAGTATATTGTTCTTATGATATATATTATATACAGTATATATTTAAGAAAAAAAAAAAACGGCACGCATAAGTAGACTTGAATGACGACGCGGCGTCAAATTAAAACGCTCGCTTGCTGTCCCACACTTACGGATCAACGAACGAACGGAAATACTTTCATTTGTTTCTCGTTGTGCGCGTGTGTGGCCCTCGATCTCATTAGCATCTTTTGTCGCCATGTGAACGGGGCCCCCTTGTCTCGTTTTGCCCCATTGTGCTCATATTATTAGCGATGCATTTTGACCTGTGGAGCACACAGAACACTGAATGGCTCTGCGAGGTCGGCCGCATTGACGGGGCTGATGGGGGAGGGGTCGAAAGGAATAAAAGGCAAGTAAGGTTGAGATAAAGTTGCTTTGAACAAATTCTTTCTTTGATCAGGCGGCTGAGCAATGAAGAGCCTTTCTTTCGCAAGTCACTTGACTGAGGCATTGTTCTGTTTCAATCTTCGCCTCCTCGTCTCTTTCACTTTTCGCTCCTTCAGCGCTGTGGACCAACGTTTTTGTCATGGAGAATCGCCGGCGCCTCTCTTTCATCATGTTTTGACAAAAACGCAATTTGCACAATTACTTAAAAGCACCACAGTTTAGACGCACGTGAATTTTTGTCAACAAAAGGCGCCTTTTTTTATGTCTGTTTTGAATAAATGCGAATGTGTAGCAGTCCAGGATTTTTATCTCGGTAATTATTTTTGAAAAGCTGACAGTGTCGTAATTTTTTTTTTTTTTTGCCCATCTGCACATTATGTCTGCCCAAACATAGCTGGTCTTAAATAGACAATTAGTGTGGTCTAATTTCTCCTTACCCAATTCCTTGGCTTTCTCGCAGCATGTCTATTCTTTGCGTCCAACAAAAGAAAGCCCCCTCATTGGTTTATCTGTCAGGCCAATTGACAGTTCCCTCGTATCCGACGTCTTTCAGCCTCAAGTTTATCAGGGCAACTTCCTTCGAGCTGACCTGGGAACTGTAGCAAACGGATCCACATGGGGATGGCATTTTGTTGTGTGTGCTCTTTATTTTTTTTTCCTTCCATTCTGAGTCGGACTATTAGTATTGAGAAGCTCCAATACAGCCAACTGCAGATTAGTCAATCAGATCTGAATGGATGTTGCCGTGGATGCCGTTATAACCATTCCAGTCACATACGCTCAACACAACACATACATTGCACGCACGCGTATTTAAAAAAAAAAAAATCTATCTGGTGCACATCATGCATACAAGACTTGATCTTTTTTTTTTTTTCCCGAAGAGTGCAGTTGGTTCATTTTTTGTATTCAATTTGAACCCTTTCAATGACAGCGGTTACTACAGCGGACAGTTTATCATGTTATCAGATTACAGGTGCATGAAAGGGTTAATTGACTTTTCTTTTTTTTTTTAAACCATCGCGCTATGTTGATTTGTAGCCTTTTCAAGACCATTCGCCGATTAAGCCAACGATACAAACATTCCGACCAATCGGTCCAGTTTTCAAGACAGTTAGTGGCGGGAGGTGACCAGTTTTAATACATCAGCAGTCCATCGGGGTGCTGTCATGTCACAATTCTTGATAGCTTCCGATTTCTTTGTTTTGCAGATAGCAGAGGCAGCCAAGACTTCCTCCCAGGCTGACGACTTATACCTGGATGACACCGGCTCGGGAGGTTACTACCCCGAAGACGACGATGACTTTAACTCGGGGTCTGGCTCAGGTCAGAAATATTCACTTAAGGTGTATTAGGTGTAATCAAAGCAACATTGCACAAGTACAAGTCGATGTTTCACTCACAGTGTGGGAGTTGAACATTTGCAGAAAATAACGTCATGCGAGTTAAGAGATGAATAGTTTGAGTGCAACAGCTTAATATCAATGTCTATCTCACCCTCTCCCAGGTGCGGGTAAAGAGGTGGCCGAAGAAGTAGTGACCGTCAGTATGGTGTATATCGCACCCAAAGCAATAGATCCCACCAAGGACTCCACCAAAGATTTCAGCACCAAGGTGGAGGCGGCTACAGTCAGAGAAAAGGCCGGCGACGGCGCATCTAAGAAGCCATTCAGAACAGAGGTCAGTTGAACACACACAACGGGGGCCATTGCCTTTCGTATTTACAAGTCTCTAAATCAAGGAAATCCTTGGATGACACAATAGTGGGAACAGGTTGTTGGGTTGATTTGTTGCCAGGCTCCTGAAAACCAGACTAAGCTTTAAGGTGGTGCTTCAAATGAATAATTGACTGGAGGAGCGAACTACAACAAAAGTTGCAGTCATGCGGAGTCTTATGATTTCATGACATCCATGTGAACCAAAAAGGTCGGCAGTGATTGATGAATGATTGTGCATGTGAGTACCGGAGATCATATTCAAATGCAATCACAAAACAAATTTTGCTGATGCGCCTCGGCGAGCAGCACAGTTCTCATGGTAACGTCACAACGTTCAAACGCGCGCACACAAAGCAGCTTTTTAGAATTTAACTCG
Source organism: Hippocampus zosterae (assembly GCF_025434085.1). NCBI lineage: Eukaryota > Metazoa > Chordata > Actinopteri > Syngnathiformes > Syngnathidae > Hippocampus > Hippocampus zosterae. The sequence continues at coordinate 21,271,513 of NC_067457.1, forward strand.
TTTGTGGGCAGCCCAACTCTTCTTTACAAAATACATAAAGACATACCTGGGATTGAATGACTGGATTCATCCATCCATTTTCCAATCCGCTTCATCCTCACGAGGGTCGCAGGGGGTGCTTGAGCCTATCCCAGCTGTCTTCGGGCAGTAGGCGGGGGACACCCTGAACCGGTTGCCAGCCAATCGCAGGGCGTGCCTGGATTCTTAAAAAAAATTAAAATATTAAATTTTAAAAAATGTTCTTGGCATTGAATGAGATTTATTCATCATTGCTGTCAATCACTGCATTTCAAAATAAATTACGATGAGGGTGGGGGAGAGAACTTGTCACAACTTATATGTCGTTTGCTCATTATAAAAAACAAAAGAAAACACTGAACTCATCTCAAATGTTCATCAAAATGATGTGCCACAGCAACCTTTTTGGGCTAGCTACTCTCTCCCTCTCTCTCTTTGAGCTCGCTACTCTCTCTCTCATACATACATATAATATTATAAAATATATTATTATTATATATATATTTTTAAAACGACACATTATCAGGTGACTCTCATGAAAAAGCTTAACGTTGGTGCTAATGACGCAGGATAAGCGTACTCTGGCCATGCTACATCTCACTTGTGTGCCATGCTCTTAATACACTAGAGAGGATCCTACATCTGTTTGAGATTAGTTGCCAAGGCTTCACTAAAGTGTGGCCTACCTGCTGTCTCACTGACACAAAAATCACGGGGATAACCCGTGATTCCATCCTGGAATCATCCCAGATGCAACCATTCCTCACGCAGACGTCGCTAGGCTATGCTAATCAATGCAGGCAACTTGGATACAGTCCAGTGAAATTTTTAGCTACATGATGTAGGCCTGCTTTGGGTTGACAACCGAGTTAACTCTTTACGACCAGTAAGCAAATCGATGAAGTCCTCAGTGATTGTATCAGAGAATTTGTCCTCCTCCTTCGGTCATTTGTCAGACTCGCAAGCTACCTAAGCTTGACCTAATTTACCCCCTGTACCTTTTGTTTTCTCCTCCTTTCCTTTTCTCTCACATATCCATTTTAAATCCAGGCCCCACCAGTGCCGGTTACAGAGGACATGCAGAGGAACCAGATAACCAGTACAACCAGCGCCCCAGGCTCGGCTCAAGAGCCTATCGAGGTCCGCACCGAGAACCTCTTCCAAAGGACGGAAGTGCTGGCAGGTATGTTACAGCTTAGAGAAATTGAAAAGGTTTTCGAAGTGCTGCTCAAATGTCAGGTCTTCCATTGTCAAGAAAGTTAATTCTTCACTCCCAAAGACGTTTGTTTTCAGGCTTGGTCTAGAACTGGCTGCTACTGACTGAGTTAAAATATTGAGTTACAAAAATAGATTTGAGAAACAAGTGTGACAACTCCATTCTGAACAAATAAGACAAATTAGGGTGGGAGGGGGGACTCCTTCTAACTAGAAGTTCCTGAATGTTGGCGTTTCCCTTTTTTAATGAAGAATTCAGTCATTGCGCTTGTAGTTCATTTCTCCATTTCTTGTCATTTGTGGTATGTCGGGATATTATCGGCATGGAATCTCAATCGTCTTTTCCTTTAAGTCTCCCACTTGATCCACTTCTGAAAATAAATGCCTTTAATAAACTCTCTCCGTCTTTCTCCATGGGACCTTGTAGAGTTCATACCGGTGTGGGCGTTTCAAGCGCCTTCTGCCTGGGTTTCGAGAACACGGATACCGTACTCCGTCTGATCCCATCTGTCTTCTCCCTTGCATGTCTGGAGTTAAAACATTTGATTGGCACCTCCCGTCCGCTTTGTTGTTATATCAACCCCTGAGCTGATCGGCTCAGCCGCCCGCTGACAGCTTGCCTCGCGTCTCACTTCTTTTGATAGGCACATTTTTATCTAGTTTGTGCCGTTTTGGAAGGCTGATTGTTAACCGAGATGAAATTATTCGTGGTCATCTGCGCTCTTGTCCATCTTTGCTTTTTGGTTCTCTTTACAATTAGCACTCATGCATGACGTTTACAGAGAATAGACCATTATTTTATTCCATTTATATTCAATCCACACGTGTGTTACCATATTTTCCGCACCGTGAGGCGCTTTGGAGCCTAAGGCGCACCTTCAATGAATGGCCTATTTTAAAACAGTTTTTCTGTATAGGGCGCACCGCCTGATAAGGCGCATAGAATAGAAGCTACAATAGTGGCCGCGGTTGTGTTAGCATTCCACTAGATGGAGCTACGCTAAAGGGAATAGAATACAATCCAGCTTAATTTACAGAACATTTCAAATACTATGTCCAAGAAATCAGAATATTGATCCATATATAAGGCACATCCGGATTATAAGGCCAAGGAAATTAAAATTAAATGCTTTTAGTTGCACCATATAGTGCAGGAAGTACGGTATTTCCCCCCCACACACAAGTTTCGCAACTGGCCACTGGTGAAGTTATTTACCCAGAGGGCCGAGCGGCCGGTCAACATGTGGAAGCCAAAGGGACCAGAGAGTAGATTGAGGCCCCACTGAGCAGGACGATAAAAAGGCCCATGTGGGAGAGCCGAAATAAGCTAATTGTGGTCGTTTCGTATCATTCGTGGGCAGAGCTGCAGTCAGAGCGAACGAGGTGAATTCATGGACATTTTCTCATCGAAATAACCTCCTCTTTGTGTGCTTGTCAGCTGTTATTGCTGGCGGGGTGATTGGATTCCTGTTCGCCATCTTCCTCATCCTACTCCTGGTTTACCGCATGAGGAAGAAGGACGAGGGCAGCTATGACCTGGGTGAGAGGAAACCTTCCGGCGGAGCCTATCAGAAGGCCCCGACCAAGGAGTTTTATGCATAAAAGGCCCGCCCCACCAGTCATGGGATCAACAAATCACAAGAGGCTGCCCGAGCTGCAGCGCCCGGCAGCAGCGAACATGAGAAACAACAATACGTTACAATGTTGATTCATGGAAAAATAGCGTTAACGGAAAGCTTTTGCATCGCATATTGTTCTTGATTTTTTTTCCTGCCCCCCCTCCCCCTTTTTATTTTCCCAAACAAGCTTTCCTCATTTTATGGCAACTGTCAGTGTATTGTATAAAAAAACAAACAAACAAGATTTTAAAAAAGATATCACAAACAGGATCTGTAAAGGTGAGAAAATCAACTGCATCAGTCTTCTGTCAAAGGAGCTTGTGTTTAGTCACTGACTACTTTTAACTGTAGCAGTATGTGTAAAGAAAAAAAAAAGTCAAAAGTGGAAATAATTGAAAATAATTATACTGTATCAATCCCGCTTTTATGTTTTTTTCCCTTTTTTTTAATTTTGTCTTGGCATGTCTGATGTTGATCTCTAAAGTTGTATGACATTAATTTATCTTTTCTCTGATGTTGAAAAATGCCTTTGTAGTTTTGATGAAGCGCTTTGGTCTTCATATTAACGCTGTTATAAGTCAATGTAAATTTCCTCCCTTCAGGTTGCGATGTTCAATTTTTTTCTGCTCTTGCGCCCATTTTTTTTTTTAAACAAAGGTGAGCATGACATCAAGTCTCGTTTATTTGTTTTATCCACCGCAGTTTGTGTGTGTGTGTGTTTTTTTGGGGGGGGAGGCAGCATTTTGTTTTCAAACCCAGGAATTGGTCAAAGATGGAGGAAGAGTTGTCAGTGTGCTAAAAAAAGAAGACGATAAAAAAAGTCTTGCCCTTTAGATTGCACACTATTGTTTTTTTGGTGGGGGGGGGGGGCTGAAGTCTCATCTACCCCCAATGTGTTAACGGACCGCGTCCTCGCCAAACTAGTGTCCTTCTACCCTTCCTCGGCCTCTTTCTCCCTCTGTTTACCATCCCGCCCACCTTCTTTTTTAGTCCGACTGGAGCATGGCCAGTTAAGCTGTCAATGGCCTGCCCCACTTCCTGCTTTGTGCCCATGTTGACGCTTCGGGCCCAAAGACCTGCTAAGTGAAAGGCCTCATTGGACGCGAACACCAGGCCACTTGCGGAGCACATACCACTGAAACAAACAGCACAGATACAATAAGACACAGGTGGAAGGTTCGGCACAAGTATGACTATTTTTTTTCTTTTTCTCTCAAACCCAAAGACTGACAGTATTCCAACTTCCAAGCCTACTATCCCCCCCCCCCCCCCGCCCCTCATGGCCACTTCACTTCTTTTCCACTTTGCTTTTTTTTTTTTTGTTCTTTCTTAATTAAAGAGGCCTAACCTTCCAATAGCTTAATAGTATATGAAAATATATATAAATACAGTATATATAATGTATATTCACAAATGTTTTAAACCTTCAAAGTGCCTACCATTTAGATAAAATCATGCTCACAGTGAGCGTGAGGCGGGGGTCGAAACAGCTTGACTGGCATTCAGTGTGCATGGATGACTGTAATGGTAACATTATTTTTTTTTTCTAGTCTTACAAAAAGCTGACAGTATTGTACCTATAAGTTGAAACAACACTACTGAATAAACATTGTGGCCTAATAACTAATTGCTCTTGTGAACTTTGTTTTAGACGACCGACATGTGAACGGAAAAGACTTGGATTTTCCGTTTTACGGCATAGTGGGTGTCGGAGGAGTGAACCAACCGGCAAAGCAGAATAATTACATTTCCAAACCTGGCCGCTGCGCTGAGAGCAGAGGACATGTTTGTTTGCCCTGTCAAAGTGCAACCAGAATTCAAATGTTGACCGGCACAAGGTTATACAATAGTTCTGTCAGGAAGCAATGGTGTCAACCGAACGTATACGTTTCAAATTGAGATTTTTTTTTTTAAAATTACCCTTTCGTTCAATTTCTTTTATTTTCCATTTTCATCTTTTGTCCCAACCCTGCTTTGTTCTGTTCTCTATGGAGCTGCAGTTAATTTAATAAGGCTGCCGGTTATAAACTGGTAGTCAGCATCAAACCGTGCAGAAATGTCAAAGAAACGCCATCCAAGACAAACAGGCTGTCAGGCTTCATAAAAGCCCATGGCTGGAGCCTTTAAGCCAGATTCCGACTCGGCCGGACATGCATCACCTCGCTGACCCGTGCAGGCGAGAGAAGCAGTCTAAAGTCCAGAAACAACTTCACATTTCCCTCGACTGATGTGCCAAGCCGATCCTTACACCACGTCATCACTCTTTACGTTGCTTTACAACAATTCCCAACAATTTTCCCCCCCCAAAAATAACCACACCCTTTGACAGCCTCCAGAATCTTTTTTTTCAGCCATGTTCTTAAAACTCCTGTATGAGATGACCCACTTTTCAGTCCAGCTGTTGTCTTATGTTGCTTAACGGCCAGTCTAGAAACGATTCAATCTGTGTTGCTTACATCTGGAATGCTTCCCAGAACATTCCACCCCAATTGCAAGTTCCTCCCCGATAGGGTTGACCGTACATACTTTTCAATGAGGATAACCCTTCGAACACAAGATGCATCCCTTCAGCTGGATGTCAAAACACTAAAGCGGTCATTTAGATTGGAGTTACCGCTACTTAACCCTTTCGCGTACCCTCTAACCCAGGGGTCTGCAACCCAAAATGTTGAAAGAGCCATATTGGACCCCCCCCCCCAAAAAAAATAAATAAATATGTCTGGACGCAAAAAATTAAAAGCCTTATCATGAAGGAAAAAGCTCCAGGGAGCCACAAGGGCGGCGCTAAAAAGCTCTTGAGCCGCGGGTTGCCAACCCCCGATCTAACCTGATACAGTAACTTGATAAGATGTCCACTGCAGTAACCGCTCGCTGTCCCTGAAAGAGTTAAAAAAAAAGTTCACATGAAGCCAGTCTTAACATTTTAAGTTTTCCATGTACCAACATGCATGTTTTGGGACTCTCAACTGCGAGGCAGCCGTGCTAACCACGATTTCACCGCGCTGGCCTAATAAGAATACGTCACGGTAATACTTCGTCCTCGAGCTGTCTTTAAGCCCTCCCGTTTCTGTCTCCCGGATCTGACTGTATTGTTGAGCAATCGGTCACTTCTCATGCATTCTTTATAGCTGTGCCACTCACTGTGGAAATGTGCCTCTGCGTGTACCAGCCACTTGACACTTTACAACTTTGAAGCAAAATTAAAAGCCCTGCTGGCAAGGATGACAAATGTTAGCGCTATGCCGCATGTGGTGGGATTAGCACAATTTTCAACGAGCAAATAAACCGCATAGCACACACAAACACTAAATTAGAGGAATGAAACGACGCTCTGTTCGCACTTAATCACCGAGTTATGACTGGTAATGCTCGCCAGTTTGCCAACATGCCACCCCTTGAAAATAGTCACTCACACCACTCCGCACAAGTTCTCTCGAGTTTATTGATGTTGGATTTAAATGTAGGCTATTTGCTGAGGGCAACAAAAGCTCTCTTTTTGATTAAAGCAGTGAAAATGTTCAATTCTCTGTGAAAAAGATCAGAGGAATGGAATATGAGGACTGTCTTTGTGGAAAATGTAAGTGTACCCGCACCATCTAATGAGATGCGTTAAACAAGCTGCATCTAACATCCCGCTGTTTTGATTTAGGGTTGATTGTTGTTGATGCCCTTAGCTCGGTGGCTGAATCTCTGCCGCAGTGGAGTCCAGGTGTAGAAACGAACTAAAGTAGTAAAGTAGATGTGAAAAAAACAGGCCAACACAAAGGTAATAAAAAAAAAAAATGGCAAAATGAAATTCGATTCGATGGGATCAGTCTGAAGCAGGAAGACGGAAACAGAAGCCACCCAACGCGGAAGACAGCTCTGATGTTTGTTAGCATAACTATTGAATAACTTCTGTTAAAGACCGTTGATCACAAAAGTATTGAGTAATTCTTTCAATCTCTCATTGGGACACGGTAACAAATGGCTCACAGGCCATAGTAGTAAGCCAAAGTTTTAGACGAGCCATTTATGCACCCATTGAGCTTGAGCAACAACAAAAGCCATGCAATCCTATTAAAGGGTTATCACTCATCTGAGGTGTTTGATCTGTCTCCCTTTTGTGCTCCATCTCTTCCTCACACTGCCCTTCTCTCACTTATTTTGTTCACAGGCTGTTTTCTTAATGGCTGAGTGGAGGCCGGTGATGAGCAGAGTGAGCGAGACAGCTCCATAGACAGTGAAGAAAAGGGGGATGAGCAGCGAGAGGGGTATGGGGTGGGATTGGGGAGGGGGGTTCTCTTCTCCAGGCAGCGCTTTAATGACGGGCCTTTGAAGTGAGTTAGGAGAGAACAGCACCAGTGTCATCTTAAAAAAAAAACAAAGACCACCATCTCCCCCATATCACCATTTTGCTCCCCTGTGGTACTTGGTTCTTCCCTTTTTGACTGCGGGTGACATATTTGTGAAACCTTCCACTTCTTTCTCCACTTGGTTGCCCCTTCACCTCTGATCAGCAAACAGATCATGTCTCTGTCTAACGAACTGTGGTGGTCCATCCCAGCACTTTGAAGTTCAGGGCTGAATTTTTATTTATTGTGCATGTGTGTTCTGAGTAGCGGCAGGTTGAGTCGCATGCATTCAGAAACACAATAACATGCACACACTCTTTTGGAATGCTCAGGGAATTGCCGAAAGAGATGGCGATTCCCTCCATCATGCCCTCCCAGAACTGATAGGGCTCTCAACATCTCAACAAGGTGTCTCCCTGGGCGGTTTAACCACAGCCTACCCATCAAGTCGACCCTCCCACGCTCTTCCTCCAGGTCACCCTCATCTCTTGCACCCTCTTTTGTAGTAGCACTCCATCCTTCCCTTCCCCATGCCAATCGAGCTCAAAAGCAATGAGCCATTTTCAAATGCAATACTGTACTGTATATACCGAGACCAGTGGTTCTTAATTCGATCAAACCCTAGGGCAGGGGTCGGCAACCCAAAATGTTGAAAGAGCCATATTGGACCAAAATAAACAAAAAAACAAATATGTCTGAGGCCGCAAAAAATAAAACGCATTTTAATGAAGGCAACACATGCTCTTTGTATCAATATTAGCCGACTATCAACATGACTAAGTTGGCTACAAGTACACAAGCGTTCATGATGAAATGTCCCCCCCCCCTCCTATGACGCAAATATTTGTTGACATTTAATATTAATTTGACACATTTTTCCAGCATCAGAAAACAATATTTACAAACAATAATGTTTGTCCTCTGACAGAAACCAGATTGAAACAAAAAAATATATTTTCCTCCAATCTTTTTCCATTTTCAAAAAGTTGCCGACCCCCGCCCTCGGGTTTCGGTAAATCGGTCTCATGGGTTTGACAGAGCCTCTGCCATGGAAGTTAAGACACACCCGACTCAACATGTCAATTAGTTATGATACGCCAGCTTGGCCATCACTGGCTGCAGAGGATCACATTACATTGCTTGTCCAATCAGTGCTGAAGGAAATTTGGTTCGCTCAGTCGTCAAAGTGTGACTGTCGCGATTGTACGTCATGCACAGTTCGTTTTGTGCACAATTAAATACAACTTATAATTATATCTTTTTAAATTTTATGTACTTTCCCCCCCACCCCCTAGTTTTTAATAAATGCGTTTTTTTACATGTTGAATTTATTTTTTTTAATTCAATTTTTATTTTGCACTAATGAGGGGTTCAATGAATGTACATATGAGCTGGTTGGGTTCAGTACCTCAAACGAGGTTAAGAACCACTGACAGTGTTGAAATTCAGACTTATATGATATTTCCGTATGTGCTGCTGCTCCAAGTAGCAATTGTTTGATGCTTTATAGTGCATGGCATACCATCATGCTAATTTCTATGATAGATAGATAAGAGATAGATAGATATAGATAGATAGTTGGGGGTCATTGCGGAATGTGGCGATCTGCAGCTCCAAGTCGCTGTTGCTTCAAGAAAATGACACTGAGGTGGATTATGTGGCTTTTCTTTTATTGTTTCAACATAGTACGGCAGAAGCATTGGTGAAGCCAGTCCTGTACATTACAATGCGACTTCCTTATAGATAAGGAATACTAAATACACAACGCGGGTGATCGTATTGTAACTATATACAGCAGAAGAAGAAAAAAGAACACACTCATGGTTATTTCCGAGATGTCCTTAAACACATCACACGCAGCCGAAACTGTTGCGTAACAAACAAAAATGGCAGCCGCGACGAAGTGTAGGCTCACACCATGAACAAATGAGAAAATAAACAACGAAACACAAACAACTATATACAGCAAAACTGAAAAGAAACAAACATTACCTGCAACACAGTCTGGCGGAAGCGTTGGTGAAGCCGCATACAGTCCTGTCCATTGCTGCACGACAAACAAGCACTTGCTATCAACTCAATGTGTCAAAACTTTCACTTGTCAAAACGTAAATTAAATAAAAACACACAAATGCGGGCTTGTAACAAATCAGAGTACTCCTTGAACACACCACACAGTAGAAAAAGGAAAACAAGGTGAAATATACTTCAAAAATTGATAATTAGTGCGGACCACCAATGTAACTCACCAAGGCGACTTCCTGGTAGGTCTGCCTGAAGCTACGGCGGGATGCAGGTGCCATACTGTGCACTGTTGCGTCACTTCCTGTATTCTATTTATTTATTTACTTACTTACTTACTTACTTACTTACTTACTTACTTACTTACTTACTTACTTACTTACTTACTTACTTTTTTTGCTTTTTGCTTTAAAAAAAGCAGGTGGGTGCACCACTATCGGGGTGTTCATAGTCGACTTCAATCATGGCCAATCAGAGCGGCTGTTTTTAGTGTGTCACCAAAATTTCATTTTGCCAGGCACATCTTTTGCTTGCCCCACTTGGCAGGTTTCCCAATCACGCACAGCGAACCATGCCCCAATATGGAAATCAGGCTCTGGCTCTATCGATAGTTAGCATGGTTAAACCCAATAATGCTAACCTACAAAATAAATTGATACCAAAATTGTGCAAACGATTCAGCCAATTTAAGAGAAAATTATCAGTAACACAACATGGGCTACTTTATGTGTTATTGTCCCTTGAAGGTGCTATAAAAAGCAGTTTTCTACACAGTGATTTTTTTTACAGCTTGTCCATGACCTTCGTGAGGATAAGCAGTATAGAAAACGAATGGGTGGATGGAAGGTTTTTGCTCTTCCTATTGCCATACTGACTTTGTTTTCATACTTTCTGCATGGAGTCATGAGCTGCTGTGTTAGATGCGGTCAAGGCTGACACGCCTGAATGCAGCTCTGGATGTCATGGAGTGGACGCTGGGCCAGCGATGGTCAGTTATCTACTGGCCAGCGGAGTCTGTGTGATTGCAGGCCCCTTCTCCGGCAGACCATCTTTTTTTTTTTTTTGATGCAGCTGCAGAGAGATTAATGGGTAGAAAGAAAACATCAACACACTCTGCCTATTTAAACATGTCATGCTACCAGAGAGACATGGTGAATTTTTTATGCAGCTGACAGACGGCGTTGCGATGAGATGCTGTAATGTATTCACAAGTGTTTTATTCTTCAATTCATTCTTCACTGTAATGAAATCTATAAGAGGAGTGGGGAAAGTATGGCCTGGCTGGCTATTCTCTGTATCATTATTATTTTGATATCCGTTTGAAAATAATTTCCTTCATTAAATAATTGTTTTAACAGGATACAGTGTAATAAAATAAGCATGTCCATTTTACAAATCAGATGTGATCCTTTAGCACAAATGTGAGCCAACCCCCATCTGTTGTATATCTCAGCATTCAAATGGAATTTAATGCTGAGATTTACCACCTTCCAACGCTCCCCCCGCCCTCAGCGTCATGACATCATTGTGATTTTTGTTCATCGATAAAAACAAAGACATCCAAGCACTCCTCTCTGTCTACCAATGTCTCAGGGAGCCAGTCCTATACAGTATGTGCTGCCTCATGCCTGGAAAACAGCTTTGATTGTTAATCCATAAATGATGAACTGCGTCATATTTTTAGCTGTGAGTGAGAGAGGCTTTTTGAATGATGTATTTTATCAAGCGAGCCATTCAGTGTCTCCATATTCAAGTTGAAGGGGGAAACGTCTCCCCCGGAGAGATTTTAACTTGCTTTGAAATATTAATTCCTACTGCCATAGATGTAAATCCCCAAGGCGTTATAAGAGGAAGAGGCTTTTAAATACGGGAGGTGAAAAAGATAAAATATTCAGTACATAGTATTTATCCGGCGGTGTTTTGTAAGGACCGCATGAGTCGTACCGCAAGCCATGTTGGGGCTGAATTTAAGAAGAAAAATCAAGTCTGTAGTTGACACCGGTTGAATAAACCGGTGGATTGAGTCGGTGTGTAAAAGAGCCAAATGCCGGATCAATTATGAATTCAAGAATTCAAATCGGGATTGTGCGTAGCAGTCATAATGACGGTTGGCTCGCGACTTTGCACCAACCCTGTGACCGCTTTTGCTGTGTGAAAACATAAAGCCGGCTCCCTCATTGCTGTGCAAATAATTGAAGGACAGGCCCCACTCCCAGATGAGTATACCTGTGGCTGAAGGAAATGGCAGGAATGAATTGAGATATTACACACACGCACACGCACACGCACGCGCATATACACACACGACGAGCTGCAGCAGAACATGATGAAAATTCATCGAAAGAAGACAAATGGGCACAAAGTGTCATGCCATTAGTTTTTTTTAAATATGATTAAGTTCACGTGGTACCTCATAGTGTATCCATACACGGTACTGTGCTCTCGGTTTTTTTTTTCCTTTTATGGTAATGCATTTGTGAGCTCTCTGGCTCTCTTATTACCTAAAGCTCGTGGTAATGACCGAATGCAAATCACATTTGTGGCATGAAAACGAGTGGGTGGTGGAATACGAAGAATCTTTTATTTCTCTAGCGTGCACATTTGAGTTGATTATTTGCTTTCATTATACAGTAACATCCACAATCGTCTAATGGTAAGCGTCCATTGAAAAACATTCTGCGAAAAGAATGGTCATAATTCATGGCGGCGGATGTCACTTTTGTTGGTTGCACGTTTGGTGGCAGTGTTGTTGTCTGCAGCACTGGAAGCAGCAGCACCTGCATTGAAAAAGACCGATCGGATCCGTAAAAATGAGAAAATGTAGCAATTGTCATTGTGTCGGAGTCCAACCAAAATGTCCTGAATGTGGCAAAGAGTAGGAGAATATAGATAGTGAACTATTTTATGTGTCTTTAAAGTGTACAATTGAACAATAATGCAATTTCCTTCTCTGTTTTTGTTCAAAATGGTAAAGTGTTTTTTTTGGGGGGGGGGGGGGGGGGTTGTGGGACCAGATAACAACCCTAATGCCTGCTTAGGGACCAAATCCCCATCCTCACTACCCCACCATCTCCCCACCTCACTCCACTATGTAAGTATATCCCGCTTAGGGAGCATTATGTTGTGTTTTTTTTTCTTCTTTTTTTTACAGAAGGCCCTTTGCACAAAAACATTCTTGTTAAAGTCCTTGCAGGTTCATTGTAGCCACTTAGTATAAAAGGAAAAAAAAACAACAGTAATAACAATACTAAACAATAATCCCAACTTTGAATTTTACACATGACAAGAAATGACCTTGAATCCATTTAACTCAACACAATGACAGTTAGTACGAGTGACATGCCGTCAAATTCACATCTTGACCTGCTAAATCCATCAGCTGGATGGTTGAGCACGGCAAAGGTAAAATGTTCACTGGCACAGATTTCGACAAAAGCTGCGAAAAATAGGCCTTTTATGTCTCGCAAAAACAAAAAAACAAAAAAAAACAAGCAAATCCTGGACTAATAACGAGTCTCACGTCTCAAACAAACATTAAGATAAGATATCCTTTATTCGTTCCACAATGGGGAAATTTACAGCCTCCAGCAGCAAGAATGTATGTAGAAAGAAGAAAGGAGAAAGAAAAAAAAAAAACAACAAACATCTTTCAATTAAATATTCATTCATTCATTCATCTTCCGTACCGCTTGATCCTCACTAGGTTCGCGGGGGGTGCTGGAGCCCACCCAGCCGTCTCGGGCAGTAGGCGGGGGACACCCTGAATCGGTTGCCAACCAATCGCAGGGCACACAGAGACGAACAACCATCCGCGCTCACACTCACACCTAGGGACAATTTAGAGTGTTCAATCAGCCTGCCATGCATATTTTTGGAATGTGGGAGGAAACCGGAGCACCCGGAGAAAACCCACGCAGGCCCGGGGAGAACATGCAAACTCCACACAGGGAGGCCGGAGCTGGAATCGAACCCGGTACCTCTGCACTGTGAAGCCGACGCGCTAACCACTGGACTACCGGGCCGCCCTCAATTAAATATAATAATAATAATTAATTAATTAATAATTAAACCTGCTTTGCTATCATTGCGATAACTCTTTCATCCGCCATCATTCCAAGATTCATCACCGAGGGATGAATGCCATTTAACAGATTCCTTTTTTTTTTCGGACCGAGCTAAGACAATGTTTTGTTTAGACGCACAAACAAGAAAGACGGCATGTTCTATTGCCGAAGCGAGTAATATATTCAGGAGGGGGAAAAAAAAGCTGCTCTGTTTGTCTCCTCGGTGGGTCTGTTCCTTCATCATCACTTCAACCACTCCTCGTCTACGCTGCACACCGACGCTCCATCAAAGCTCTCCGGTTTTGTATTACATCGAATCAACCTAGCAAAAGCGTGTGCTTCAAACTAGCATGTGTGGAGTCGAGGTCTTGGATTTGACGTTACATCGGAGCGATTCAATTTTAAATTAGACTAAAGAATTTATTCCCTACGTGGGCTGGATCGACTGTTTGGACACCCCTGATTCAGACAATCACTGTTAAATAAAACGATTTGCCAGTTTTAAGCACACATCAAAGCTACAGGTGGTGCAATAAGATAATTCGCAAAACAAATGCATCTAAATTTAAAGAGACGGTTCACCCAGGTGTGGGTAGTTGGCATACTGCACATTTGCTGAGAATTTCTTTCAAATCACTTCAAGGTGGAGACTTCACGTTCAAGCATTCATTGCCATTTGGCATTAAAAAGAAATAAATACATCACAAAAGTTGCTGTAGTGACCTCTGGAAAAGTATCAGTCCTCCAGTAAGTGCATCGCTGAAGAACCAAAGAAGTCTTTTGGATTTCGAATGAAAAGAAAAAGAAAAAGAAGGCCACGTGATGGCATGAAAATCGGTGGATTGAAACAACAAGGTTGTAAGACGTGTCTCAAATACCACATCGAAATACCTTGAATGCAATACGCTCAGAAAAATGTCAACATTTAAATTTCCCAATGCTGCATGCAACCTCTCATAATGCCCCGCCTGCCGCCGATTTGCCCCCTACCCACACACACACACACACACACACACACACACACACACACACACACAACAGAATCGTACAACAGCAGCCGTGATACAAGCAGGATGCATGAAGCTGAGGTTAGCCAGCAGTGAATGTGGCATATCATTCTCTCGCCCCGATAAATGAAAACTAAATGAAAGTCTCCCAATGGTCAAAGTGTTGCGCAAGTGGGGCACCAAGCGAGGTCCTGGGATAAGCCGATTATGTGGCAAACCCATATTCATTTCCACATGCCTTTAAGAGTGACATGGTTAAGCCTGCCCGGTTCCTCCTCGCTGTTGGTACACCCAGTTTGCCCTTCTTCTCATTTTCGTGTGCTGCATAACCGGCTTCATAGCCAACATCGTCTTATACATTCTTGTGCTTATTTATAAATTGTAATTCTAAAGCCGTGCAATTTTTTTAGGACAAATTCAACAATTCGTACCTCCGAAATTATATTTACTGTATTTTGCTGTCTGCTGTTGTATGAATGCAAAAATGGCTGTCACCTTTTAGTATTTAATATCACAGACCCATCTGGTGTATTGCAACAACCTCGAGTCACACACGAGTCCGAGTTAAAATGATAAATTCTAAACATTAAATATAATGATAAATCAGAACTACGTTGATAAATAGAGAAAGGTATTGAAATATCCATTATGAATACAAGAGAAAATTGACACAAGAGTGTGGATGTATATAATCCCGATACAAATCAAAAGTTGTAAAAATATCACGGTTAAAGGTCAAGTATGAGCTTTAATGGAGACTTCTTTCTTCTTACTTTTTTTCTTTTCTGATTGATATAAAAATGATTTATTAGATATAAACACATAACGGGGTAGGACTAGATACGTTTTTTACTTCTTCCTACTCCCTTGAACATAATGACTGTGTTGAATGAAGACTGATTTCTTTCTTTTTACTATTTTATCTACCTTATTTTCTGACAATTTATTACCTTTATATGTTTTATGTTCAATAAACAACAACAACACCAGTGGGACTGAATGTAAACAGTTTGAGAAACAAAGAAGAATGTTAAGCAAGAGCTTTGAAAAATATATATACCTGTCACGTCCCGGGGTTGCCAGCAGGGGGCGGGCTTTCTGCCCGCCGTTTACACACCTGTCACCCATTGCGGAGTAATTGCTCAGCCTTTATTTGGACGCTCTGGCAGTCTACTCACTGCCGGAGAATTCCACGCCGTGCCAAAATTTCTCTCGCCCAATTCCTACTCGTATTGATTCATTGCCTCTTAGCCTTGTGGCTGTTATTGCGCGTCGTTGTTCCACTTGCGAGTGAAATTTATATTCATTATCTAATCTGACTCTCCTTGCTATCTTTTTCCGCAAGCGTTTTCTGTTGTCCTTTTTATGTTATCCCTGGTCCCTATTTTGACCAGCGCTTTTTGTTATTCTCCCTGTCGGGTTATTTTGTGTTCGTATTAAAGACTCCTTTTGTTATTTGACAAACCTCTTTCTGTGTCTGCTATTTCGGGGATCCACTTCCTTATTCTGTTGTGCACGGAGCGATCATTCTATCGCTTCGGGCACAACGTGACAATACCGGTATATATTCAAAACCTAAATCCTCCAGCACACATAAAAGTCAAGACATGGCATTGTAAAGGTGAAAAATAGCACTTTCGAATAGTTTTCATGCAGCACACGCATATGCCTGCACATGCCTACACACGTGCTTGTTCATGCATATTCTTGCACTCTAACAAAAAATAGCTACAACACATCGCATGGCTTCTCCCAGGACATTGGTTGCACATGGCGTGGCAGCTGAGAAGGTGAAAGCAGAATGACAGCTGGGCGAATGCTATTCAATTGTCAGCGTGTGTCTTCTGCGTCACTGCATGCACGTTTATGTCATTTGGTTTACAGTAGCTGGAGCCTTTATAGAGGTCACAGGTTGATATCACAGGCCTGGTGTGAGCATTTAAAGAATCTGGCATCGCTCGAGGTGAGTTGGTAATAGTTTATTTGTTTCCATTTAAAACGGAAGGAAGAGGAAGCCAGCAACAAAGACGGATTTGCCCAGTGGGGGATGATAGGAAGCTTGGACTGAAATTGATGCTTAACAGGTTATAGGAAATGGCGATTTGTGTGCGTGTGCCTGTGTGTGTGTTTGTGTTTGTATGTCTCGTGGAGGGTGTTATAGCAAGACTAATTCTCTGCTGAGACCGCAGTGTATAAATGCAACAACTATGCTTACCATGTCACAGGACCAAGGGAACTCATGGACCCCGGCACCAAGTGCATCAGAATCTGCTAGGCCGTCAAAAAATCATTGGCCTTCTGGTACTCCTCCCCTGCCGAGGTGTTTGCCTCACTGACCACCAAAGCTCCATTCCATTTGGCTTGGTCATTCATTTTTCTATCAATGACAGCAATGTGTCCAGACCCTGAAGTAGCAAAGCAGTCGTAAAGCATGATAGCCCCTTCAATGAAATTTGGTTGTTGGTGCGCTGTGCCTTCTATTGTTGTGACCGAAATGGAAACCATATCACATTTTATTTCTAATTATTGCAGAATGTGTAATTCCCAAGGGTTCGTATAAAGTCCATTTTATTGCAAGTTTATGTGTCTATAAATTCTTGGAGTGTTTGAATCTGCAACCTGAATCCCAGGTGTTACTGCCAGGTTTTCCGTATTGTATTGTTGGGAGTAGTGTGACAGAAACTGCTCATTAGTTCTTCTTACTAGCTTTGCCCCTAGTAAGAGGCAAAGTTCTCTGGTCTTGTTCTCTGGTATCTGTGCCCACAGAAACTGGACAAATAAGTTGCTTATTATAGTACAGTGGTCCAGTTGACAGATATTTTTACACTTTTGCCACAATGCTACTCCAAACAGGTCAACGGCACAATTAGGTTCCCGAGTGATGTGCCGTGGTTAAAAATCTATTTTTTAAATGAAAAATCATTTGACATAATCATGCGTTTTACCTAGAATTAGGACTGCAATGCCCCATTACTGCCAATTTGCTATATTTGTGTAAATGTTTGCCCACATGTCCAAACAGAAAATGACAAATGCTAGACTGAAAGCAAGAAAATGAATCAAATGAAGGACAAATGTGTTTGGATTTCTGGTTAGCAATGTGAAATAAATGTGATTAATTAGATGCTACCTTGCGTACACAATACATCTTTTTTTAAATAGCAGTGTTTGTTTGGGTCGAATCAATTCAGTCAATGAGTACTTTTAAGTGGCTCCACCAATAAAGGACAAGAAGGGTGAAGGTGAAGCGAGCGATAAAAAAGCAGTACAGATTGTCTGACTCCTCCGGTCTGTCGAGACTGACTGGTACCAAAACAATGACGGACATTCAGGATTCAGATAAACGCTCTCTTCTCCCACCAGCTGTTATCTGAACACACCCGCAGACCCGCACGATGCATTTCTCTCTCATCACCAACACTTCACTATTAACCTACTCCCTTATTCCTTGATAAACTTCTTTCTCACTACCTGAATCTCAGCCTGCCGTCCTGATGGCTAGCATGTCGTGCCGCTTACAGACGTTAGCTTTCTAGCTAGTATCCATGAAAAGTTTATGTCTACTTTTGCCGCTTTCGTACCTGTACAACCCAGCCTAGCCAGAACATAGCTGACTTGTACGAGTAAAAACATCTGCTATTGAGATGGCTCATTAAATTGTCAACGAAATAGGAGCAATACAATTGCTGCATTAGCGCAATTAGCGGTCCAACAAAAACCTTGCACGTGTGGGTGTATGAAACTTTCTCGTGAACAGTTGTTTTCACAATATCCCATTATTATGCCGCCTCGCTGCAACCCTTAAACATGACTGCTTGTACAAATTTACTAAAACATTAGCATTACATATTATGAAGTCTACTCCAAAGGTTTGTGGAGAACTGAGGCTCTTTCCGTTTTATCCCCATGTTAAGCCCGGTAGTTTAACAGTTTTCCTTTCATACTTATCCGTTTGTGGTGCTTTGTTTATAAGAAAACCTTTGTTAGTCTCGCAATGGAGAAATTCCCAATTTACAGCAGCAAAGTTATGAAAGGAAGAAGTAGAACAACAAAATATAGGAGCTTCTGGAAAGGCAGCCACTCTCGCGGCGCCATTTTGAAGTCAAAATAACAAAAATAACACAACACAACACATAGGACAGAGACAGTCGTGCAATCTTTACCAATTTTCTGGCATGGCTCATGAGAGCACTTGCTGACGGCTGCCTACTCGGGCGCCATCTTGACTTTAAAAAAAAAAATCAGCGTAGCGGGTGCTTTTTCATTGTAAAGGGGTTGTCTGTAATGTCAGGATCTCGGGTTCTCAGTGAAAAAAAAAAACCCAACATTGCTCTTCTCTTGCTCTCTAGGTGTGAACAATGATCACCATCCGGTGATCATCATGTCGTGGTGTTGCCTGCATCCCATTGTAACCGGTGGCGTCCGACTTCGGTGTGTTTAAAAATATTGCTCTCACTCACAAAGGCTGAGGAAAACAGCAGAAAACAATGTCCTGCGAAGAGTGTAGACTTTGCAAAATAAACATTTTCAATCGGGCAGGGTCCATAAATAAGCAGTTGTTTTATTTTCAGATGGCGAGTATTATTTTATATGAGCGACTGACAGGTTGCGAAAAATCTTTGCAAAGTTTAAAGCCTGCTGACACCACAGCGTAGACACACACAAAGCTGCGGCTTGACTAGTGCCAGGGTGGCTGTCTCCACACTGACATATGAAATATGATCTTCAAACCGAGACGCAGTTGGGAGCCAGCAAGACGAGCGTGGCCAAGAGAGAAACGCTATGGAGAGTGAAAGCGACAAGGCTAAGGAGCAAGTCATCAAAAAAAAAAGAAAAACGTGTCTTGCAAACAAAATAAGAGATGCATAAAATAATTTCCTGTTCGCCAAGGCCGCAGTCGCCTTGGCTGCTCATTTCGTGTCTGTGTGGTTGAATTGTCTCTAGCATGTCATGTCTAGGCTCCTTTTGAGTTGATTGTATGTATGTATTTATTTAAAGACCCGCGAGCGTGCACATACTCATAAAAACATGCCGAGCAGCGCACCCGCAGGTGGGGACGTAAACTACCGGTTTCAAATACTAGGCAGCATATTTTGGGCGTGAGCAAAAGGCTAGCAAGTGAAATTTAGGACACCGTTTAAAAAAGCTGAATGGTTAATAAGCAGGGACCATCCTGGAGCACTCGGTTTGTTTTATGGTAAACAGTTTTGGTGCAACTTTTTCGATTTAACTGAGTGCCAGATTGACTGACCTATCAAAGCACTTATCCTGCTTAACTCAAGTATCTCAAACCGTATCATAATTAATGCAGACTTCCATTTCTCCGTTTTTTTTTTTCTATCCTGCGAGACCCCTGGCTGCCAAGGCGCTGATGTCAGCCATGGCGTGGCAGCCGGCCAGGCCGCTGTTTAAATCAGTCCGCTCACTTCCTGAAGTTGTCCTCTGGATGTGCCCGCGGGCAGATGGAACAGGAGGTAACAGGGAAGAAGTGTGCAGTTAGGCGTGCAGTCCACTTCGGGGCAGGTGTGTGACAAATGACGCAGTCATAAATTGCTCTTGCACACAGCCGGTATTATTCGCAGACTACTGATGATTTGAAAATCCATCTAGTTGAAATTGCATCTTGAAGCTTTTGCAGCTGAACAATTTCTCCCGTTTTATTTCTTTTTGGTTTTACAAAAGTTACATTTGCTCTCTTTGCTCATGCGACCGTTAACTTTGCAGAATTTACCCCAATTGAGTCTTGAATCTGAATCCAAACTAAAGCACGCACACGGAAGTGATTAAGACTTCCACTAAAAATCCCGAAAGATACTCCAAAACTTTGCAAACAATGAAAGTTTTTTTTTTAAAGCTCAGATATACAATAGAAAGCACAATTATGCGAGAGGATAGGTTTTGAAACCGCAATGGCAACAAAGAATTAACTTATAACTTTCCAGCCACAAATTCGTTTTTTTTCTTCTTTTTCCCCCCAAGGGAGCATTGCATTTTTTTTTTCTGGCATACACGGAAAACCTTAACCGATCTATAAATTAGCTCGCAGGCTATGCGGTCAACTGAGCAAGCAACCAGCTCTGCCAACAAGTCTGGGATGTGACAGCCCCACTGCCGAGTACCCACGTCCATGTATTTTCACCACTTTGCTTTTCTCATTTCCTTGCGTCGCCCTCCCCCGCCCCTCCCCACATCATCTTATTTTTCTGTCCCGGCGCATTTAATATAGTGGCTATTATATCAGTGCTACTATGTTGGTTTAGAGATGGCCTTTGTTGATATTTGTCAGCCTGTGGTCGCTTTGTTTCTGGCTGTTTTAGTCTCTCTCCACGTTGCCTTTCTATAAGGACAGCCCCTTGAAATCTGATGCTTATCTTCCGCCCGCATAGCCGAATACTAAACGTATGGAAGAATTGTAGACAGGTCACTCTGGCTGTGACCCGTTTTCCGTACCGCATCGTGACCCCTGGGTGACTTTCAGCAAAGTTCTAAACATAACATAATGTACAGTGGTGCCTTGGGAGACAGACAAAAGTTCCCAGTGGATCTTCTTCAGACATTTAAATGTTTGAAGTCTGGGATATTTTTAGAAAATAATAATCCTGAATAATTTTCAAATCATTGCAACGCAGCCTCTGCTCTGACTATGAAAAGTGTTTTGAGGCACGTTCTAGGGGGGAGGAAAAAAAAACACTCTTTGAAAGAACAGTTTTCCTCAGCATAACAGAGGAATGATGTCATCGCCTTTTTTTAGTTTTCTTCCTCCATTAGATTCACCAGGAGGGGGAAAAATGTTTAAAGACTGATTTAATGACTCCCAAATGTTTATCGAGCTCTTCCTTGGCTATGACTAATGACAACCCGGGCACTGATTGCCTCTGTGGCCACGGCAAAGATGAACTTTGACCTCAATGAGGTCACGGTTGAGGCATTGTAAGGCATCAGCTGTTAGACAGTACAATTGAATTACTAAGTACTATCCTGTATCGCTATTGCAAGTTCAATACGTTGTGAAATTCTGTTGGGTGGACGGTGCCAAGAGCTCCTGCCATGTTTAACACGGGTTCAACAATCACTCCATCATTTGTGATCTTTTTTTGTTTGTTTGTTTGTTTGTTTCCCGGTATGCTACAGAAATATCTTCCGTCCATCATGTTTTCAACTCTAAAAGCGCTTCAATTGTCTTTTTAGAGAAAAATTAGCTCCTCACCAAGTCTTGCGGTCATCCATCCATCCATTTTCCGATCTATTGTTTCCTCAAAAGGATCGCGGGGCATGCTGGATCCTTTCCCAGGTGTCTTCGGGCAGTAGGCAGGGGGACACCCTGAACCTGTTGCCAGCCAATCGCAGAGCACACAGAGACGAACAACAATCCGCGCTCATATTCACATCTCGGGACAATTTAGAGTGTTCAATCAGCCTGCCATGCATGTTTTTGGAATGTGGGAGGAAACCGGAGTACCCGGAGAAAACCCACACCCCCTCTTGCGATCAGAATTTCTCATTATCCAGTTTTATAAGACCCTCAATTTCATTTGGGTTTATTCAGCAATTCGTCGACCTCACTCTTTTGGTTTGTATTATCAATCCTGTGATTCTTGCACTGTGATAAACCTTCCATCGCTCAGATGTCACGTGACTTTGGGCAAAAGCGGGGTTGGTGGGCTGGTTTTTGAGATGGATATGTTCAATGTGTGCTGTTAATACAACCCTCTGGCAGGCGTCTGTGAAAATGTCACGGCGGCCCGGAGGAGCGCTTTGTGTTCTGAGATCGGCGCTTGCAGGTGGTGCCGGTCCCTATAAAGAGTCATTCGAAAATGGATTTCATTTCAACAGCGTTTAACAAGTTCATTTTTACACCTCCGTTAAAATCAATTGCAGCTTTGTACCTGTTTGATAACATATTGCCTCATCACAAATGTGATTTGGGGCATCGATGGCCTCTCACGAAAAAATCTGCGAAGACTAACTCGAGTCCTTGATCATTAAATATGTATGTGTCCTTTGCAAACGGCGAGACATCTTTCTGCAGCCCGCAGAGGATACAGGTATGACAACCGCGAATCGATCCGCCGCTTTTCCTGTTGACTTGCGCAGCGAAGTAAATGCCGAAAAGAGATTCAGATGACTTGTCTCGGAATGGAATTGTCTCATCACGTTGCCCTTGCGATGGCTTTAACCCTTTCATGCACAAATAATAATAACCTATACCAGGATAATTTTTTTCTCCTGTTTTTATTAATCTTTCGGCATAAAACAATGATAATGGCAGTGAATGGCAATCCACACAAGGGTCCTTTGTAGATGCACAACTTTAAACATGACGTGAATAGCTGTCCACTCTCGTGTTCCTGAAAGGGTTAACCTTTCTTTTGAACAATCTCAGAGAAATGGGGATTCAATTTGGTGAAGAACCAATATTTTGAGAAAGCTGGGTTTCAACCACACCATCTAAATGTGTCTCATTAATAACAGCAGACTGTTTTATCTGAGAGCTGTCAAGCTGGCTTCACTTGGCCTGCCAGTTCCTGAAAACAGAACAGAACAGAAACTTGCTGTGAATCTCAATATCACAGGCAGAACGTCCATCCTTCGTAAATAGCGGTTTCTAATTTGAAAGTATCATTTCGACGGAATTCTGTTTGGATGAGACTCACTCTCGTACGGACATACTGTAAGTGTGTGCATGCAAGCATGTGTAACATGCATATCGGTATGTCTACGAAGCTCAGGGCAGAGGATTGAATTTCACCCGCTGAAGTATAAGATGTTCTGATGACTAAAGTAATTCCCCATAAAGGGGGCAGGTGTCAGGAAGTGGACAGCGCTGACAAAAAAACTCTTAAAACTTGCGTTACTCTTCTCGCGAATGTCATGTCGCAGTGTCTTTTTGGAGAAAAATAAATCAATCATTCAACCCTGGTGTCAATAACTCACCTATGACTGAGCATGCTTTTAAATGAACCACACCAATGACTCACTGCTGAACAACTATGAATTTTTTTTTAATTTATTCTCGTGCTGTAATTTTGATAAAAGTGTTGGTGACTTACTGAGAAAAAAAAAAAGAGGAGATACGGAATCTATGAATTTTGATTCAGGCATCTCCCATCTGATCTGTGTGTGGCAACCTCAAGGCGCAGCAGGATGTGTGCTTCTTGCAGTGGAAGGTGCCGCCTCACAGATTCACGACACGGATGTATCAGCTTCAACTCAGATAATTGGCTTTTTTTTTTCTCTGCAAGGGGTCGCTATGGAATCAGGAACCGTGCATGGATATTGATGCCCGGTGAGTTTCTCAACTGGGCAAAAGCCCAATTCATTTTCCGAAGGTAACTAAATCGACTAAAACAATGCCTAAAACATGTGTGCACAATATCCCAAAATCCCCCTCAACCATCTGCGTTTCCCTGTGACCTCAAGTGTGACCTCAGTAATATTTCATATTCTTTTTTAAATTAAATTCGATCAGCTTTCCAACATATGGAGATAAATGGATAATACCGGTATTGCCTTCTGCCTCTCTCGACATCCTTTTCTCCCTCTGATACCACACACACACACAAAAAGGGAAAAACGAGATGTTTAAGATATGTGAGTGAGTCAGCCTCCCTATTCACTCGCTCCTCATGCGTGACATCAATAAAATGACCTGACAACACTCAAACACACCTTTCTGTCTGTTCCAATTTCGTTCCTGCTACGGATCTATTGCTGAAAAAGGTGCCGCAGTGCACAAAAGCCGCATATGGTACAAAGACACTGGGAGATAGTGTGCTTGCTAGGGTTCCATATGCAATCATTGCACCGCTAGTGAGGCATGGACAATCAATTTCTGTTACAATACACACCGAAAACGCAAAGATTCTGACAACGAGCCTGAGGAGCAATTGTTTCAACACGAGTGATGGTGTTCCATTCTGTTCAGCGTTTATTGTGCTGGCCCCAAGTGCAGGGATGCAGACGTAGACAGACAGATAATGTCCGCAAAGAACACACGTGACAGCAAAAATAACACACAATGTGCACGATGACCAGACAGAGGGAACTAAATACACATACCCAAAAAAGCCGGACTTTGAACTATATGACTGATCGAGACGGAACTGGACAATCACGAACAAACAGCCAGCGACTGACTTTTGCACACGTGACACAATGCAACAAACAATTGCCATGTAACTGACTGGTGACCAGTACAGGGTCTAGTCCACCTAGATCACTGATGTCAAACACAAGGCCCGGGGGCCACATCTGGCCCGCCAGGTCATTTTACATGGCCCGTGAAGGCAAATTACATGTGTCAATTTACTAAAATCTGTACCGAAATGTCAAATTGTCACGTGGAATAAATAGCGTTGAGATTTTGCAATAATTTTGTTACCCTGTTTAACTTCACTTGATCAATAATTGAACAAACTATTTTAATCGACTTGACTGATTTCAAAAGTAGTAATCTATTAATTTGTTGTGTAAAATGAAATAATTTTGTGGTTTCGGCCCTCTGAGGGAAAATGTAACTCCAAATTGGCCCGCGACTAAAATGAGTTTGACACCCCTGACCTAGATGGACATGGATGGATGAATATTTGCATTTGACATTAAACAACTGTAATGGAATGGGGAAAAAAAACAAAAACAAAGAAAAAACCACCACAGTATTTTGTTGTCTCATTTCAGCGCCAGCAAAGTGAAGTAATTACATTTGATTGCAAGCATACTTTGCAACACGGATGAAACTCGTGAATGCATTTTTACGAGAAACCAAATCAGTGACCTAGATCTAAAGCAGGCAGTTTTGCGCGTCAGTCATTCTGACATTCAGATTCTCACTTTTCGTACAAAATCACATTTACCATCACTATGCAATCTCCTGGATGCTGCTTAATTACATTTGAATTCAGTTTTCGGTGGATTCACCAAAGACGCTGGCAAACAGCGAAATAACGCTACAACCTCCCCGATAATTCATCGAAAATGAATCCCTGCGCATTAGCGGGAGGACAATCTCAGAGATGCTGTCTTGACAGCCCATCAAAGCTCAAACGCGGTCTGGAGACCGATTCTTTCAGCTTCATTTTGAATGTCATTCGTTTTTTGATTTTAATCTCTTATATGAAAGTAAGTCCCCGCTGGTGCCTTACCCGCGTGAGTCAGCGTCTTTCATTTAAAACAACACACACACACACAAACAGTCATAAGCCCACAGCTGCACACTCTTTTGTCTTCCTCTTTCTCTGAAAGCATTATCCAAAAGGAATGTTTACCCTTGCATCCATTTGAACCCTTTCATGCACCCTGTAACCTGAATACACGGTCAGCTGTCCGCTGTAGTAACCAGTGTCCCTCAAAGGGTTAATTCTATCTTCACGTCATGTCGCAGGATGAGGCAAAATAATCCTTTGGAGATGCTGTAAGCTTTCTGACTGTTGTGAGACGGATGACAGAGAAGCAGATTGAATCCACTGAGGATTCATTAGCAACGCGACACAAATTTGTGGTTTGGACAAGGAAAGATCTTTTTGTCTTTTTACTTCCATCTACCTGTTCCAGTCTTCCTCCCACCTACTCCCAAGCTGCTTTCGTTTTAGCCTGGTTTGTGTGTGTGTGGCCCAAAATAGCTTTCCTTTTTCATTGCTCCATCACTTCAAGATAAAATGTGCACAAGGTCCAGCGCACACATTGAATCACGGCACATTTGCCTGTGTTTCTCTTCTCTCCGCCAGAGTTTGAAGTGGCTCTCGTCCTCGGCCATGCTTGCATCTTCTCGGTGGTGACCAATGTCGATGAATCATTTATCAGTCCTCCGTCTGTCCTGGCCCATCTGTGTGGGCTCATCCGCAACTTAAAAATGTGATTATAAGATTTCACACATACACTTGATCCCCATTTCATATCCTTCGACATTCTTCACTCCCATTCTATACAATTCCATATCATACAATCTCTCTCCCAGATTCCACACTGTGCAACGTCATTCCAAGATTGATTCTATTTCATGATCGCAAATCATTTCATGCCATCCAAAGTCCAGCAACTGACCTTTTGACTGAAATGCGAACCGCCTTCATTTGAGTTAACAGGAGCCTTCTAACCAAGTACATCGAGTCCAAGGCGTTACTCAATTACCCAAACTTTAACACACTTATTTCAAGGACATTGAAAAGTGCCAGCGGAAAGTTACAGACAACTTCTGACCTCACTGAGGTGCACGCTTGTACATGTTTTGGTGTGTGTGGGGTGGGTGGGAGGAAGGGGTATAGGGGGGGGGGGCATCATAAGCTTTGTAAATGACTTTTTCTTTTTTTTTTTAAGTGAGTGGTTCATCATGAGGTCACTACTAAAAGAGACACCAGGTGATTTATGGTTTCTGCAGGAGGGAAGGAGAAGGGAGTGGTGAGGGTGGGAAAAGGTGGGGGTGGGACTTAACACCCCATACACGATGTTGAATGTTTTGGCAGCCTGCATGGTGGCGCCCTCGCCATGGCAATTTCTCTTGGCGCAGCGGATAGAAAATAGGCCAAGGTACTCGCAGGAATATGTAGAAAAATATGAAAATGCTTTTTTTTTTTTTACAGCTACAGCATGCTCCCTGCACAACTTCCACATTTAGTTGACATAAAATAGAGTGTATATTCTTGAGTCCAGTAATTAGCTGTACAATGTGTGGTACCTTCGCACCTTGAGGGAGAGACAAGAACTTGCATGTACACACTCAGGCCTTTCTGGCATAATTCAAACATGCATCCATTTTGGACTCTGGAATTGAATGGAATTATCTGTAGAAAAATCAGTATTTTTAGCAGTAAATATTGAGATGAATTTGTGTTTAGACCATTGGTCACGTTTCTTTTGTACTGCAATTTATTAATTTTTTTTGTAGAATCAGTTTTGCGCTTCCACTGTGTGCGTCATGTTTTGAAACAAAACATATGTTTTGAATGCAAGTCCACTCGCAAATTAACTTTAGAAGAATAGTTACTTTGGAGAGGACTTTGGCCTGGATGGCTATTATTATAGTCCATTAAAACCAGTAAATCCTTGGCTGACAAAAAATATACACTGTATCCCGTCCAACGCAACACACACACACACAAAAAGAGTACTGACGTGATTAGTGGTTACTTTGGTTTGTGTGTGTGTTTTTTTTCCCCCGTCAGCGAGATTCAACATCATTGCTAAAAAACTTTCTTTGCCTTCATTGGGAAACTCTTGCTCAAAGTCTGCTTTGTACCCAGTGTTGCATAAGTCCATGTTTGCCACTTCTGCAGTCAGAGAGGGCCTGTTGTTTGTCTAAGCTCCAAAAACTGCATCCGCATGCAACGTGAACTGTGCTCCACTTTTATGCCCGCTAGCTTGAAATGCATCTTTGTGTGTGTGATTCTGACATGCTATTCTGTGTTGGTGAGAAAAATATGTTTGTTTCTCTTATCGCGCGCGTTAAAAACGGAAATGAAACACGTTCCATATAACAATAAACTCACTGTAGAGAACCGCAACCCTAGAGAGGAATCTAGTTAGCCTAGCTTTTAAAACAATTCCATGTGTACTCATCTCTTCAGAGATTGTCTTTGGGAAATCTCATCCCTGAGATCATATTGTGATTAATGTTCTAAAGGCCCTGAAATACGGTAGTCCAGTGGTTAGCACGTCGGCTTCACAGTGCAGAGGTTCAGGGTTCGATTCCAGCTCCGGCCTCCCTGTGTGGAGTTTGCATGTTCTCCCCGGGCCTGCGTGGGTTTTCTCCGGGTGCTCCGGTTTCCTCCCACATTCCAAAAATATGCATGGCAGGCTGATTGAACACTCTAAATTGTCCCTAGGTGTGAGTGTGAGCGTGGATGGTTGTTCGTCTATGTGTGCCCTGCGATTGGCTGGCAACCAATTCAGGGTGTCCCCCGCCTACTGCCCGGAGACGGCTGGGATGGGCTCCAGCACCCCCCGCGACCCTAGTGAGGATCAAGCGGTACGGAAGATGAAAGGCCCTGAAATACTCACGCTCTTCACTCATCTGTAAAGGAAGATGAGCAGGCAAGCTCAAATGGAGACAGGTGTGATGAACTGAAAATGCATGCCCCATGCTCATGTGACAGGTTACAATCGACTATTCATTTCACTGAAACACTTCTATTTTTGTTGTTATGACGTAATGTAGATTTTCTGTTTTTGTTGTTCCTGGTTCTATGTCAGCGTTAATGACGTGTCTGTTGTGCGTCGTGCGGAGACTGATTGCGTGGTGACGTCACGATGCGTGAAACCCGGCCACTTTCAAACACAATGTGGCCAAGGTAAGATATATATTTACTGTTATATTTATATTACCATACCTTTTTTTCTCCAGTAACCGCCCCAACTGGAGTAATAAAACGGGAGATGGTCCCTCTATGTTTACGAAATGTTGTTGGAAGATAGTTTGGGTGATTTGGGGAAAAGGTTGTCGGGTCGCCGGGTGACGTTTGGAGGCGCTCTCCTTCGAAGGATTAAGCTAATATTGCTAACGTCGATTAGCGCGTAACCCATTTATATTGTGTCTGATCCACAGGAGAGACAGCGAGATCGTCCGAGTAAAACACCAGTCTCACGTCATCTTATGCACACAGGTATGTTTTTGTTGTTGTTGTTGAAATGGTACATTTTGTTTTTGTTTTCTGGACTCTCAGTCAGGATGTGGTCGAGTAGTTACCGAGACCGTCCGAGTAAAACACTTCTCATCCAAAATTGTCACCACGTAAACAGTTACTATTAACGTGTTGATCGTCTTGGATTACGATCATAATGTTAGAAGCAAAAATATCAAGAAAAAATCAAGGACAAATTTCGCAGACACAATTTTGAAAATGGACACAAAATTTAGTGGTTTGAATTATTTCACACTTAATGGGAGAAAATAATGTGTGTGTGTGTGTGTGTGTGTGTGTCTGTATGAATGATGGTGACCCAAGGATGCTAAATATATGACAAATACCTTAAATATACTGTGCAGTGACCTTCTGATCAAGATGCATAGAAAAATAGTGGTTGCCTTTCTATTACTGCGAAGCAAAAGTCGAATTCAATGACTTTGAGTGCTACATTTAAATTAGCAGGGTATGAAATATCTTTATCTTAATTATCGTCCCAATACCCTGTGGCAGGTTTTTGACGCCAAATCAATAGACGGTATTGACCTGCTGCATGGACAGTGCTTGGCAAAAGGACAAAATCGATGTGCTTGCTCCAGCAAACAAACACGCGTGGTGCTGGTAAGCGAAACCTGCTATTCTATTTCCCCAGAATAGGTATGCGTATACATACATTTAGATTCTGTATTGCTCTAGACGACTGAGAGAAAATATAAAGTAAAAGCCTAAATGCCCAAAATAAAAATGCATTAAAATAGCGGCTAACAATACAGTACAGCATCAACAACCTTAATTGTGTGCCAAACTACATATTTGAGTTGTCATTATGTTGACTGCTCAAGTTTGGTTTGGTATGTCAACCTCTGTAGTCACTTTCAAAACCATCATGTCCTATTTGAGACATTTTATGATGGTGTGTTTATTGTTGGTTTTGATTTTCTGAGGCCCACTGATTTCCCTGAAATGTTTGTTTACTCTGAAAATGTGGCCGGGTCATTAGTCACCAGATCAACAAGGCCACAGGTACGTGCCGTTCCCGCGGGATTACTTTCAATTAAATACATACAACGGAGTACTGTAAACACCTTTGCCAACACTTTGAAGAATGCGTGCAAACCTTGAATGAATTCACATCCTTTTGAGTAGTACAGGGAGAAGTATTCCCAAGCACACAAGCTTGCCCACAGAGGTGTGATCTGCCCGGCAAGGCTGCGAAAACACCTCAGAAAGCAAACACGGCCTCACAAGGCGAGTACTTGTTCCGAGGCCAGGGGTTTGGGTACCTATCCTTACATCTCTGTGAGAGGTGAAAAAGGCTATGGGTGAGGGATGAAAGCAGGCGATCCGCTGACGTCAGGAAAAAAAAAAATCACTAATGACAGAAGAGTGCAGGCCCCCTACAATGCCCAAGTATCCTAAAAACGTCTATCAGTCTCATGATTGAAAAAATCATGATGTCCCGGGAGACAGCTCCAATCCAATCCGGCAAGACAGTTACTGGGCCTCAGAAAGTAGGTGCCAACTGTCATGCGTGCAGTTTGGTGCCTTGATGCAAGCAGACTGACAAATGAGAGCCTACGCGGCCCGCTTGATAAATATTTTGAAAAGAAACCTTCTAATAGCTATTCGTGGCTGTAGAGTATGAAGGACCATATTGTAGAATAAAAACATAGATATAAATAATATAGATTTCATTGGATTTTATTACATTTAATGAATTTCCTGCGTGGCTTTTCTCCAGCTACTCCGGTTTCCTCTCACATTCCAAAAACATGCATGGTAGGTTAACTGAACGCGCACGGTGGCTCATCCATCCATCCATCCATCCAGTTGACACACACAAATCCCTTTTTTTGATGGAACGAATACGAGTGTAACACGATGACGTGGCAAAGGTGACAAGCAAAAAGCATCCATTCCTCCTGCGTCCAAATATCTTGAGAATGATAATCTGCAGCAGGTGTGACGCCAAGAGACTCTGCCCACCAACGCTCTCCATGGAGACTGCAAATAGATGGAGAGGGGGAAAAAAGTCTTATAGCAGGCCAGCAACAAAAATAGAATTGTCACATTTTGTTTTTTCTTTCTTTTTTTTTTAAACTCCAGAATCAAACTGGCATTTTCAGTACTTTGCTAATGTGTTCTTTACCTCCTGAATGTTTTATATAGTTCAGTTCATCATCAGAAATAACCATCAAACATGGTCTGTCGGAACGGGTTACTTGGTCAAAATAAAAACTTGAGAGTAATGCACTTGAACAACAACATCAAAAATATCATAAAAGTAAAACCACACACGAGACAAACATTGGCATTGTAAAACAGCACCCTGTACTACCCCTCTGCTCTCCCCAAAAAACCTTCAATATTTTACTTGGTTTCACTCTGGCATTCGATTCCGGTATGTGGCATTTGTTTTTGTAGCTGACGCAAGAACGCAAGAGAACGTCCAATTTATTTGCCTCACATTCTGTCGGCGCGACGACGAGCGCTGGAGTCTGTGATCTAGCGTATTAATTTCCTTCCCTTGACTTTCTCAGTTGAAACAGTGGCACGTCTGTTTTCAGAAATGTGAGCTTGTTATGCTTTATGATCTGCAATCTGCCTTCTTCGTGATACGTTGCCTCGCTGACCACGAGAGAATCCTTCGATAACATTCGAGTCCAGTGAGGCCTCCCATTTCAAAGGCAAACATTTATATCTTCTCGGTCCTTTTTCAAGAACTACAAAAAGACTTTTGTGCATATGGCTGGAATCATTTCCACATCCAGTAATGAGTGTGTTGAAGAGACATATTGTCTGGTTATTTTAGAACAAATGATTACTTATCTTTTTCCAAAATAGGAAACTTGACTGTAATGGATGCCAACGTTATGTTTGGCATTAAAAAAAAAAAAGATGTGCAGCAGTAATCAAATGCACTGGCCTACTAATTTGTTACCATCAAAGTAAAACGACATTTTGATATTGTTAATGTTGTCTTATCCAAAAATCCCTCCTTCCCGTTTGTCAGAACTGGAATCTGCAGGCACGATCCTTAGCGATATGTGTGTAGCGTGTGCTGACCGTGCATTGAACGGCCAGTTGCTTTAAATTTTGCGCCTTTGGTTGGGTTTCTTTTTCACTCAGTAAGCATCTGTTCCCCATCACCAGTTTCATCGGCGACTAGCTGCAATGAAAAAAGGCAAAACTGTCGATACTGTAAACGGAATGGACGACCATACAACCCTGCATTTCCTTCTTGACTCTACTAAATGGCCTGACAGCAAAAGTCATTCAAACGTACAGTACGGCGAATTTGCGGTATACAAATTAGTTGTGACCAACTCCAAATTCCATCACCTGAAAGGTTTGCATACCTGTGAGTCCATGCAGCTTTAGGAAGAATTTCTGTTTCTCATAATTTGCACGCGCGCGATGTCTGAAATCCCAGAGGCCCGAACGCCTGAACCCATCAGCTTCTGCAAGGAGCCCTTTTCAACGGAGATCCACAAAGAAAGATTATCTCTAGCATTCCACATCTGGAAGCAATTGAAAGCAGGGTTGCTGTCTTTCTTTCTTTTTTTTCCCCAGAAATACCTAAATATGTAGGACAAAGTGCACATGAAAGGAAGAAAACTGACTCTTACTGTATACCATGATGTAAATGATGACATTTAAGTTTAGGCTTTGTTAGATTTGTTTCCGCTTTATTTTCTTAATGAAAAGAAATACAGCCAGTACTCTACGAAGCATTTGGTATCAATAAGAAACCCTTAAAAAAATCTTCAAAATAACAATATACGTTGGTCAGAACCAAGGTTATAATAGTTTGAGATTTTTTATTTCTTTACTTATTATTTATTACAAATCATTTAGTTTCCCCCTGCCCCCAAAATGCAATGTTTTATTAGTTTTATTATTAGTTTTAGTTTATTTTAATGTATAGAGTATTTTGTATGGAGCTCAAGAGTTTGGTCCAATATACACTATGTACTGTAATTAATAAAATCAGGATATCTAGAAAAATTGCACCTTGAATTTTGCAGTGCCTTATTATTTCTTTGGTGATTTGGGTTAGTTTGAACGCAGCGGGTTTTGTATCGTACACACTCAGTATTATGCAAGTCTGGAAACATTTGTGTGAGAAGATGTTATTATATAGTCATGTATCACTTCTTGAATTTTTTTTTTTTTAATTGTGTGCAGAACATTTGTATCATGTTCCTGTTCTGTATGTATTCATCTTTGCCTGGTTTACTCGGTTGCCGTGCCTGCTATAAAATAGTGATTGTTTTTTTTCTGTCTCTGGAATTTTTTCTTTCACGGTTTCATCATCTGTCTGGAGAAAAAAAACCCGATCTTTAATTCGTGGATGATGACACTGACAAAGTGTGCTTTTCCTGCCATTGCAATGCATGAAAATTGATGTCCAGTACAGTAGCTCAAGCAGGAGCTGGAATCTTCCAGTGTACAGCATTATTTTACTACTCTTGAAATGAGGAATGAAAAAAAATCGACTTTATGTATCTTCCAACAGTCATTCGACTGTATGTACTACTTTCCTATCACTGAGAATTTCCGGTGTAGGCATCTCCAAACTCGAATTCTAATTAATCTGATTTAGTTTGTCAAATTAAATTTGCCATGCATTATTAATGCCTAATATTCAGTGAGTCACAGCCTTTGCAATCTAATTAGATGAGCTTTGCCGAGACCAATATCCTGACATTCAATAGATCATGCGTTTTGACTGCTGATAGATGAAAAGCCACCTATCTTAATCTGCGCCGGGTGGCACTTCATCCAAAACAATGGAGGGTTTTCTTGATCCGTACTTTGCCACCTCAAAAAGAAATTCCCCTTTCATTTCATTCAGCTCTCGCCAATTTCCTTTCAATATTGTTTTACGACTCCATTCACAATTGATTAGTTGAGGATTGCAAACCAAATAATGATACGCAAGTTTTTTCTTTTTTTTTCTTTGTTGGTTTTTTTTTTGGGGGGGGGGGGATCATTCAATCTCCCATTGCCTAATTAAGAGTGTTTGGTGCTGCGAATGATACATCCAGCCCCCCATCCCTTTAGTCTCCAAGGTAATTAAAGTCATTCGTCAGTCATATTCCTAAATAAACTGTTTCCTCTTGCCTATTTGAGACCTAATTGGAAGCATGTGCACTCAAATCTGAGCACTTTTTTTAAAAACCCTTGACGTCTTCAAGAATGAGTTGAACACACCAGTTCTCCTGGGTTGTTTTCCTCAATGCATGCCGGCAAATGTATTGTCCGAAATCTTTAGCGAGTGGTTCTTGGCTTTGAGAGAGGCCATAAAAACATCGCGTTGGTTACATCGGATGATATTCCATATATGTCTGGCCGCTGAAGCAGAGTCTGTGCCTTACAAAAGCTTAAATTAAACTCTGGCGTACACACAGGCAAACATACATAAGAGGC
This sequence comes from Hippocampus zosterae, assembly GCF_025434085.1. Taxonomy (NCBI): domain Eukaryota; kingdom Metazoa; phylum Chordata; class Actinopteri; order Syngnathiformes; family Syngnathidae; genus Hippocampus; species Hippocampus zosterae. The sequence goes on from NC_067457.1 coordinate 21,305,840, forward strand.
TTTTGGGAGACATTTGTGCGGTTTCTTCTTTTACCCCAGCAGCAATCGGGCTTGGAAACCACTCATTTGAGTTGGAAATTCAAGAAAGGCTACACAATGGGTTCTCTCATCACCAACGGCATGCGGTTTCCTAAATTCAGCCAGACGGGCGTGATTCCAGCCTAACGGGGGTGATCTTAGGTCACGGCATTCGGCGGGAATCATATCTCACCAGAGGCGACGGGAACGATTATGGGATTTACTCTGTCAAATGATTCCCTCCGTACGTTCACTTGACAAAACGTTGTCAAGGCAGTCTGCGGAGGATTTGCCGAATGAATGTAAATCATTTCTGCTGATTTCACACCAGTTACATCACAAAGTGGCACTGTACCGTGGCTTCGCTATCCAATGCTTTGTTTATAACTGTCGGATTGCAAGCAATATGCTTCGATTTTCTGAATAAAGCTGTGAGCTCAGAACAACACAGTAACTCATACGGGAACCGAGTGACTACAAACACTTGCACTGTAAACAACTGAAGTCAAGTTAAGAATTGCAATTGTTCCAAGTGCTTTGTTACTGAATTACCGGTATGTTCATGCCACACACGCAAATGCCCCCGAAAGAAAAGGGATTAATAAAGGGGTTGACCATCATCACCATCATCCTTTTCTTCCCACACAACAACTTGTAGGAAGACTCATTTCGGACTCATTAATCTTCAGCGATCCGTCTCACTCCAGATCCGGCTCCCCTCGTGCACCTGCTTCCTCACGGGACATTACTTCAGTTCAGAGGGTAGATAAGACGCAGTATGTCATTACATCCATCTTGCACCTACTGCTGCTTCACGAAAAGGCACGCGGGTTCACCTGTGCAATTACCATGTATTGTTATTGTTCAGTGGAGTATTTTGCACGTGTTGAGTGGCAAAAGTGAAAAAGCCTATGTGGAAAAAAAAGAAGGCACAGTTTGTCCCCCCTTTACACTTACCATACAATCTCTAAAAGCGTATAAGGCACAAAACTATCATTTAACATCCACTCTCTACTCCGTAGAAAAGATTACTGGAGTTTCATTGGAGACCTTCTCTGCCTCTCGCCCGGCATGTTGCGACACAACATGGTCGTTTTTTTTTCAACACACTGAAAAAAATGGACGATAATTTGAAAGATGGGCGGCCCGGTAGTCCAGTGGTTAGCACGTCGGCTTCACAGTGCAGAGGTACCGGGTTCGATTCCAGCTCCGGCCTCCCTGTGTGGAGTTTGCATGTTCTCCCCGGGCCTGCGTGGGTTTTCTCCGGGTGCTCCGGTTTCCTCCCACGTTCCAAAAATATGCATGGCAGGCTGATTGAACTCTCTAAATTGTCCTGAGGTGTGAGTGTGAGCTCGGATGGTTGTTCGTCTCTGTGTGCCCTGCGAGTTCTCCTCGGGCCTGCGTGGGTTTTCTCTGGGTACTCCGGTTTCCCCCCCACATTCCAAAAACATGCATGGCAGGCTGATTGAACACTCTAAATTGTCCCTAGGTGTGAGTGCGAGCGTGGATGGTTGTTCGTCTATGTGTGCCCTGCGATTGGCTGGCAACCGATTCAGGGTGTCCCCCGCCTAGTGCCCGGAGACGGCTGGGATGGGCTCCAGCACCCCCCGCGACCCTAGTGAGGATCAAGTGGTACGGAAGATGAATGAATGAATGAATTTGAAAGATGACATGCACCCAAAATGTCCTCATGATAGATTTGAGGCAATTGTCAACAGTGCGCCCTGTTGGTGGACAAAGGTAGTACAGCTAATGGCTAATTCTCTGATATTCGGATTTAGAGGATGCAGCTGCAATATCCCAACCTAGAACCTGAACTTTGAATCTGAGTTTTGATGTGCTTGCTTGTCTTGACTCAAACGTCAAACGATGTGATAGATTATAAACACACGAGAGCGGCTCGCTTTTGCGCGCAACTGTTCAGCCGCCGCACCGCTGGCAGAGAATGACAACAACGCTGTTTGACTTTTGAAATTGAACGAGCGGTCCGAGATGTTTGCGATTCTTTATTAATTCGGAAGCTGGCGTCTATGTCATGAGAAATTGAGCATTGTGCCCGACGGTGAGTGACATCGAATTAACGTTTGCAGTTAATTAGAATTTCTTCAACCTGATGAGACAAACAAATAGACTTAAGTTAATATTGTTGTTGGACTGAGGTCAAAGGGTAAATGACAAGGTTAACGCTCTCCTTGCAACCCTTTCCGTAACTTTTCCCATAAACGCACGTCATGAAAGCTATTTTGTTTCATCTCAGTGAAACCAGACGCTGATATAAATCAAGTAATTGCAAACATCAGTCCCGTGACGATGATGTCATTCTCTGCTGAAGCTCCAAAGGAATTGAGAATGGCCTTTCTAAGATGTGAAACGATGACATCGGTACCTTGAAGTCAGGTCCACATTTGAGGGTATATGAGGGCGAGTCCATGTGTTTTGTTGTCAGGCCACCATCGAAGGAGAACGCTTGACTCTGCTAATGAATGACATATGAGGGAGGGGAATTCATGGCATATTTCTTGAATTAAAAAAAAAAAAAAAAAAAAACCTTGATTTTTTTTCCTGAACCACCTAGATAGGTGGCTCTTGTCGAATTAACTTGTTTTGTGTGCGGCAAGACATCAAGCACAAAAAGCTTGTTGGCATGTCTTCACAGTATTTGAAAAGATCCTTATTCAGTCGGGTTAGCATTAAAAAAAAGAGCAAAAAAAACACTGACTTCATATTAGATACAAAATATGCTAATCGTGCCGCTACTTCCATCCCGGTGGAATTCCCTCTCAAGTCATTCATGTGTGGGGGGGAAAAAAACAAAAAAGCAAAAGCTTACAATAAACGAAAGTATTCCCACGAGAACAGAGCTTGTTTGAGAACTGCCAAACCCACCAGAAAACTGTCAGCCGTAAGATGACATTATCCCGTTTCCTTTCAACGGGTGTCCCCATGGTCTGGATTCATTCGTTGGCTTGAACATAGTGACGTTCTGAAAAAAAGGGGGCAGTAATCTAATGTTGAAGGACAGAATTGTTGTTTTCTTTTTTAATTGCTGTGCTTGAGTGGTGTGGCATTGTGCTCCCCGCAGTGCGTCAATGTGAATAGTCACCCTTTTAAAAAGAGCAACGAGTGACACAAAACTGACATTACTAGCTCACATTGCCCCCAAATGAAATCGACTTCGTTTTCCTTGGCTTTGCTCCCCACCCCACAAAAAACCCTGCACAGTCTCTGGACTCCTCGACTGACTCTAATGACTGACACGTGGTGCTGAAACTTCACCCAAAGATGGAGATCACTGTCATTTCATGTTTAGCATGCAAATGTTGACAAGGCTTTCAATATATTCGGAAAGCTAGAAAAATATATTTCGACTTTGGACATACATCAATTGCAGCATGTATTTTTGCGCATCCTCTGCTTGGAGTTGGGGTTTATACTGGATGTTGTTGTTTTTTTTTGGGGGGGGGGCCCAAGAGTGAAGCTATGCGAACACCATAATCTGTACAGGATCAGTTGTCTTTTTTTTCCAACCATTTCCACTCATTTAAACTGCTTGCGTCTTCCTAGTCATCACATTTACATTTTGGAGATCGTTTTGTGGCGCTAACCACCCATGTATGTTACATGAATAACTACAGTCGCGGCACCAATGATGTTACACATCGGACAGGCAAGGAAAAAAAAGAGAGATTCATTGTAAGAGGGAACTGAATAAAATATGTTGCCATAACGAAAAAAATCAAAACACGTCAAAACGCACAATCACAAAAAATGTCCTTATTTTACCAAAATGTTTGGCTGGCGCAAAAGAAGCCTTCCTGTATGGCTGGCTTCGCTATTGACGTCGCGCGGCCTCAAGCTGCTCTTCGATTAAATAATTGCTGAGCGATCGATGAAGGTGCTTGGAAAGAAGGCAGAGCGGGTGATGTGGCATGTGAAAGTGCAAAATAACCTTTGGGTAATGTCAAGTAACAACGGTTTGAAAACCCACTTTCAGCGGGACATCTCTGAGAAGACCAGTGTTGTCAATAGTCCCAGAAAGGGTTCAGACATCTTGGCTGTTGAGGCATCCGCCAGGTCAGTGTTATAGGATGCAGCCATTTGTAAAGGTCTACCTCATCGTCAAGGGAAAAGGGATTGCTAGCCCATGTTGACGAATGTTATCAAGGAAGATTCCATGTACAGTATCTAAATATCCACCGCGTGCATTTTTGATTACTTGCTTCCAAATTTATGAAGATTGTTGATTTTTAATAGGAGTCATGTAACTAACAATCAGCATTCTTTCGCCACAAAGGTTTTACAGCAACAGCCGCCCAACTCGGGAACGACCTACAAGCGGTGTCGGGCGTGCCTTCGGGCTACGAACAGTTCCCGGTCTACAGCCGACAACTGGATCTGCAGGTCCCCGGATCGCTGTGTGCTTTAGGAGCTGCTTTGGGACTCAGTTGGAGGTTGCTCTACAGCAACGACAACAGTCGACCAGGATTCCACCTTTGGCCACAATGCGACGTGGGATTCTACATAAGGTAAGTCATTTTAAACTAAAAAGAAACATTATAAAGTGAGGGCAGAACTGGTCATCGTTTGCTGCCGGGTGTGTTGGTGAATTCGCTCTGACGTCCAAAAACATCGCTTACGAGTGTGTGTTTTCACAGTCACAGTACACATTAATTTCCAAATGCAGCTTTTGTTATAATAAAGCAATCTGCAGTTCATGTTTGAGCTGTAACCTCCTCTTGTACCGACTGACCCGCTCACATTTTTTGGGGGCACTCTGAATAACTATTTCATTTCCGTAATATATTTTTTTTCTTCCAAGTTTACTTTTTTGTTAACTATAATAACCTTTGTTCCCATATCAGTGCACCGCCCTGACATCTGGCATTCACATGGAGAATCATTTTCGAAATGTTGCCTCGATTTATCTATAAAACATCAAAGCACTCAAAAGCATCCCTCGCCTACTGGCCCTCTTGTTTTTACTAGATTATTTGTGTGTGCTTTTCGACTCAAGTGAATGTTATTATGGCACCGCAAAGACAGAAGAAGAGAAGGAAAGCTTTGTTTCAATCTTAGCCTTTGTAGAACGACGCAAGATCTGAAATGACGAAGAACCGATCACGTGGATTGTGCGTGCGTCGTTTCTTTTAAAGAGAACTAAAAATAGACACCAGCAAAAGGCTGACGGCTTATCGGATAAAGATGTTCATTACCAATGTATGCAACTAATTAGACATTTAAAATGATTTTTAGGTTGTTTTTTGTCTGCTGCACACAACACAATTAAATCATACGTGGACATTAAATTTTTTTTCCCTGCTTTTTTTTTTCTTCAAAACATCGAGGTCCTTTGATTTTCATGCTTTGGAATAAGTACGTATTTTTGCGTCCTCAAATAAATAGACCCAACAATACGCATCCAGTCCTACACTGTTTCATCAACCTTTTGAACACAGTCCAAAAATGAGACGTTAAATCATAGTCGGTCTTGAGGAATGAAACGTGTATATTGAATGTTAATTGAGATTAACGGCAGGAAAGGATTCTGACGGTCAGACACGATCAATCTCATGCATCATAATTAAACATGCTAGGAGAAGATGGCGTCGGAGTCAGAGTGAGCGGCGGCGACGAGGAGGATTGGGGGAACAAAATAAAGTGAATTTTGAAAAGCGACGTTCAGGAAACGGATTAGCGCAGACATTTATGTCTCCATATTGCGCAACTGAAAGAAAACACAGATTGGGAGAGGACGGTTTGACAGAAAGGTTGTTTATTGTCTTCGAAACGTCATTTCGGTAAAAAAGTGAGCCAAGATTCCCACAGTGCATCACTTGTCGCCGACTATAATGAGAATGAAACATAAAATATTAACTGATGACATGGAACTGCGTTGGAAAAACAATGTTTTCTCACTCCCATTTCTCCCACACATTCAATCAAGACTCCTCTCAACCTTCCCCGGCAGTCAGCTTGCTGTGTTCTAGTGGTTTGGCACCGGGTGGCTTTTAAATGCCTGTGTATTGCGTGCCTTGTAAATACTAACACTATTAATCTTGAGGCGCGGCAAGACGTCTCCGGGGGGTGTCTCACCTCAAAGGCAACAGACCGGCTGTAAAATCTACGAACGGTGTTGTCCTCCCGTATCATTCAACACATGTACCAATGCCTCCCAACTTCCCTCGCTTGTCGACATGCAAATGTTGCGGGCAGGAAAAAGATGTGTGGGCAACAGCTACTGCGAGGCTCTATTTGACTTAATAACAGGTATGTTTAGGACAGCGTATCTCGGTGTATGACGGCTCGAGGCACCTTTGAACTCCTATCTCCCGCTGAGAACCCATGCGGACGGCCAACTACGCGTCTAGGCTGAGCTTTTTATATAGAAAAGCCCATTGTGTAAGCCCATCAGGCCATGTAACTGTTTGCTAGCGCACAAGCAAGCCATAATAACAAGAGCTGCGACAATTTGTGGTTCAGAGCCCTCCCATCATTTTCTCATTCCTCACTCCAGCCAACATCAACCAAACCCATCAAGCCATTCCACTCCATCCCAGTTGGAAAAACAGAAAGAAAAGTGGCGGCGCAATGATTGCTCCGGCCTTCGCCGCAGCGGAGCCTGTTCTTGCCGCTCTCATGTTTTTATTTATACGCTCTACGAGTGAGCTGATTCATCGCTCCTAGTCTCATTATGTACGGGGGGAGTTAGGAATTTAATTACAACCAACTACCCACAGTGGAATATTTAGATTTGAGATTATAAACGATGGAAATCTTTGACTCGTGGATCATATGTCGCCATGATCGAGGACCCCCCCCCTACACGATTTTCAGTTTCATCATCTGGAAACTTGAATGAAGCTAGCGATAGCGAGTGGTGTCGTGCCGGAGTGGCATCAGATATTCTACCTCCATTTTATTTTAAACCTCGAGAAGAAACTCATGTGGAGATTATATGAAAGCAATTTCACACCCCCCCAAAAAAATTTGTTTGCCATCACACCAACTGGTAAATTAATAACATTGCCCGCAACAAAAGCAGCTTGCGGAAGAGGGTTCCTCTCTAATTAAATTGCGCGTCCCACAATTTAATCTGTTTTTGTATTTCTATCGAAGGAGTGAAGTGAAACAACAGAGTCGGGCCATGGACGCTTGTACAGCAGTGGCGCTGGTGCCAAGTATGTATAGCTCCTAACTGCTACCACATGTGCGCCTACAATTAGAACCATCGAAAACCACCAACAGTTCTTTTGGCAGGCGTAGATAAGAAAGAGAAAAACGACTTCCCCAACCCAAGAGAAATCTGCAGAAATATTTAAGACTTTTAGTTTAAATGGTTAAGTTCCAGAGAGGGTACTTTACGGTTTCTTGGATGAACATTGTGAGCTCTAAGCCGCGCAAACCACTCGAGAAGCAGTCGGGTTTTATAAGCTAATTATAGCGCAAGCACACGCGCGTTCATTTGAGAGAGGGTATGATTGATTTTCATCCAGGGTGGTATTGAGGCCGAAGGAAGCGGGGTTATTTTCTTTTACGGAAAAAAATGACTCCTGTTTCGTTTTCTCCTGTAACGTCCATCTAAGACGACAATGCCTTTCCAGGCAGTTCACTTGCGTTCATTTGCTTTGATTGGGCTGCGTTTACCGCGTGTTTTGGAAAGAGAGCAGAAGAATTAAGAGGCGGAAATCAAAAGCATCTGTTTTTCATCACTTCTTTTTTTCCTTTACTTGTATCAATTCAAGATTATTTCCCGTTGCGAGAACGGTTTCAACAATGGCTGCAAAGGGACAGATAATTTCCAATAAAGTCTGCAGATTTCCAGAAACTATCCACAGGAACTTTAACCAAAGCATTCCTGAAATATCCCACACTTCAAATGGGTAACGTGGGATCATTATTCAGAGTCTCATGGAAGTATTCCACCCTAAGCAGAGATATCGCCGTAAACAAAAAGCTGACGCCGCGCTTGCAGGTGTGCGGCGGCATCTATAAAGAAAGCGGGTTATTACAGGTGCGGAACCAGACGCTGCCGCGCCGTCGGTGCTTTTGCTGACAGCATGCTATATGCTCCCTTTGCCGCACTGACCCCCGAAGGCTGCAAGCAGCGGATACGACATGATGACAGAACTTCGGTTTTGTGGTTCGCGTTGAAATGACTAAACGGGTGTCAGACACTTGGCACAAGATGTTAAATCATCAAGTCTGTGAGTGGGTGCGATGATTATGTATGAAGGCACACTTACCTAATTTTCATCGATAGTACATACTGTACGAATTCAAGTCACTGATAAGTTCACTTCCCCAACCAGACACTTGGGTGTCATTTTGGATTCAGATTTTCCCTCCATGACCAACATCAACAAAGTTGTCCAATCATTCATTCATTCATTCATTCATTTACGTACCGTTGCCAAGATAAAATCAATTCTCATCAAACCTGACCTTGAACGACTGCTCCATGTCTTCTTAATGTCATGACTGTAACTCACTCACCGACATTCAAAAATCGGTTGTCAAAAATCACTCTTTACATTTGGTTCACAATGCAGCTGCTTGGCTTCTCACCGACGGCACTAGATGGCGCCGTCGGCTCCCAGTCTGTTGTAGAATTAACTTTAAGATTTTACTTTTAAAGTGCATGTGGGTGGCACTGGCCCCATGCTAAATATCCAAAGTGTTAAGAGACTTCTTACCAAATGTGGTAGAACATTATTTATTTATGTATGATTATTTTTTTTTGGGCGGGGGGCAAATGTTATTTTGGGAATTATGTTTTAAAATGAATTTTCTCTTGGTATCAGTTGGGCTGTCAGATTCCTGTATTACCTTGAATTTACTCCCACCTCACATCAACTTTTTGGTGCACACATCAGCCCCCCCCCCTAAAAAAAACAAAAAACCCATTTCCAGATGAAGCGGATACAGTGTGCTCCATACGCTCCTGCCATGTACGTAGATGGTAGTTTGCTCAGGGTGATCTGATTTCTTTCTCTCCTGTGATTCTCTTGTCTTCTCTCTCTGAGCTCTGTAGACAGGAAGTGGGATGTCTTTCTTCCAGTCCTTCGGTTACCTTGCCAACACCGCGGAAAGAAATATGCACAGCGGCTGTGTAAATTGAGGCGTAGTTAAGAGTAGAGCCTTTCACGGGCTGCGGTCTCCATCTCGGAGCCGGTCGACCAGTCAGCCACGTCGGAGCGGCGAGGCAACAGATTCTTATTTTCTTCTGCCGCTGCTCCAACAGGCTGTCGGGATAAATTCCACAGAAAGTTCATGTGTAGCATCAAATCTCTGGAGGACCCAACTGAATATGAATGTTAGCACGTTGCTCAAAAACTTTTATCCGGAAGGGTTGCTGGTTGTTAGTTTGTTAGCATACTGAAAAAAAAGTTCTTTGACTAGATTTCATTTAGTATGTACATTGGTTGCCCATGATTAAAATGTATTAATGGACATATATTATTTATGAGGAGAGGAAGGAAAAAATCAATTAAGATTAAAAATTAAAATGGAAAAAAAAGAATTAAAATGTTTAGCACATTTTAATCATGTATAATCTGGGATTTTTTCTTTTTTTTTTTTCCTTCTTTTTTTTTTTTTTGGAGTGTGGGAGTCCAATTTTGAGACTTGAGCCAACCATTGGCCATCCCAGAAGTAAATTGCTGCCTCTGGAAATCACCATAAAACAATATACAGGCAAAGTTATCTGTTGAGAAACAAAGCAATGAAAAACCGGAATGAAAATGGGCACAGTTGAAGAGATAATTGTGTCTATTGTCACATGAAGGGTTGGCTCGAGTCACCAATTTCTCTGCGAAGAGTTAGTGCTCTTTGTTTTATGTTACGTACATTTCATGAAACAAGGCTCAAGCTCCTATTTTGTTGTTGTTTTCCGGGTGGTGTTTTCAGCATGTCGAACTGTCAAGTGGCCGCCAAAAAAACCAAAACCCAACAAAATTTGTACAAGCAACTACAAAGTATCGTTTGAAGTGCACTCTTTCAAATGATTTTGTCTTCTGAGTGATCGCCAACTTGGCAGCAGCATCAACTAGTCAAGTCTTCCGGATATTTACTCATGTGCAAACAAATAAATTCAGCTATCCAGATGGCTCCATGAATACGAGTGATGAGGACTTACTCAAAATGTGTATGTATATATAACTGGGATGAAAATCAGTTTCTGCAAATGTTGGACTCATGCATCCGCGCGCAGCTTCATATTCTCTTCAAATAGTGACATGACCCCGTGACCCAGCTGAACAAATTATCCCGTATGTCGGATCACCCTGACAGAACAACTGTGACTCCCTGTGCGTCTCCTCTACCAAAACACGGACAAGTTTGTCAGGTCATCTTGCCTCGCATCGTCCTCTCCGGTGAGCCACTCTGACCCTGCAGTGGAAGCACATCACTGCGGAGGCAAGATTGAGCTTGTCAGAGAGGGAAGCAACCCACGGAAGTTTGCTTTTTGACATCGCCTTAGCGGCGTAGGGAAGATTTGAGCGGCGATGTGAAAATTCACTTTTGTGAAACAGCTCACCGGAGTGGTGGTGGTCATGTCAGGAGGGCCTGTAAATATGTCAGTTTTGCATCAATCAAACTACATACGATCCGTACATACACGGGATGCAATGCATAGCTTTCGCACAACATTAACTTGTTGATATCTTTAAAATGGCAGCTACAAAGGAAATATAGAAACTGTGAAGACAAAATATGAATGTACATCCACAGTTGGAGTGGATGAAACATTTGTATTTTCTTTATGCCCCCAATCTGTACTACTGCTTGTAATACTCTCGGCCCTGCTCACACAACAAGAGGCTGCCCTAGTCGCTATGGCAACAAAATCCAGACCTGCCATTAAGCTCAGCAATGAATGGAGTGGGGGGACGTGTTCTCTGAACTTGCATGAGACGGGCTTATTTCAGCCAAAAAAAATAGGGTGATGATATAAAAGTGCCTTTTTTTGACTAAAGTTGTGTGGAGTGGAAGATTTAGGATGCAAACACCTGTATGCTAATGACACAATATTGGGTTAGTAGCATACACACGTAGCAAATACTTTGAATTCCATAATAACAATTACCTTTGGAAATCGTTTGTCTGGAGCACACCTCAAAGTCATTTACTGTGACAGAGGATTCGTTTAACCCATAAAAGGTTATCAGCCTGTGTATCTGTAATATATAGTCATCGAGTTGATTGCCTCCTCTCAATTAAGCACAGTGCTAATATCGGGGTCTTTATCACAGTTATGTGCTCCTTAATTAAAATGTTAATTAGGACCTCCTGTAATTGCGTATTAAGAGCCAGGGAGCTGTCTGTGTGCGCGTGTGCGTGTGTGTGTACAATATTATGTTTGTGCATTGGGTGAAAGAGGTAGCAGATGAAGGCTAAGCTCATCAAGCAAGATTAGAAATCAAACTAATGATTTGAAAGATGTGTTGTTGGCTTTTTTCCGAGCAAGGATAATGAATGGATCTTAATAAATGTCACTCAAATCACTGAGGAGCTGATTATAATTTATGTGTAAAATTAAAAATGTCTGGAAGTAATCCAACAAAGAAAGATGGACATCACGTAGACTGAAATGGTCACCAGAAGGATTGTTTTGTTTTTTCCTCCCCTGCATTTGTGAAAGTATTCACAGATATTTTTTTTCTATGCACTCTCTCGAAGCACAGTTGTTGTTGCTCCATTTTAGGCTTTCAGATCTCATAATCAACAGTTTTTCTCCATCTGGCCTTTCACCGCAAACCCAACACCAAGTGGGAGAAAATGTTCGTTAGACAGAATGCTCATTTATTTTAACCTTCCTTTTCCTTTCTTGATATGGAAATAATTATTTCGGTTTTTCAAGCCGGGGAAGTGATTGCGCCACCTCGGCATGCACCACTGCAGTATAATGAAGCAAACACCTTTGATGTACTTTGAAAACAATCCACTCGCTGGAAAGCTTAACTGAGCTGATAGTAAGATTTTGAAGTTTTGTTGTTTGTTTTTCCCCAAGTTTTGCTTTGGTTCTGAATTGTTCGGAATCTCTATGAGTCGATTGGCCCATCTATACAAAGTGTAATCTTGCCATCAAGTACGAAGCAGAGTGGACACGTGAGACTACCTTTGGAAGGATAGCACACCTCATTGCTTGTCTAGACTCTTTCTCAGCTACCTCCCGGAAATTTACCATGAACCGTTCGTGGCAAAGCTTCCACCACTTTAAATTGATCTTAGCCGGTCAACGTCTCGAAATAGCAAAATTCCTAACACGGATGCTTTCTCTCTCTCGCTCGGCATGCGGCTGTCTCGCCCTTACTCCTGCCCCCGTCTGTTTTGAATCCCCCCCGGTGGACACAGGATGGAGAGATGCACAAGAGACTCACTGTGCAGCCTGACTGGAAGCCCGGGCTCAACACAGGCACCTTATCAAAGCTCTGGGAAAGCCATGTTCCAAGCTGAGTCAACTTGGCTGCTTCTGAGCTCAAATATTTGAGCAGCCGGAGTACCACTGGCAGAGCATCACAGGATCTCTCTTGTCCAAAACAAAAATCTGGAGCGTAGAAGGGGTGGAGATGAGGTTATAGTGGGGGATTGAAGGCTAGGAATGTTCATAATTAATATTTATGCAGAAATGGCTCCCTCTCTTCTCATCCAGACTTCAGTTCCAAAAAGTATTTGATTTACTAGATGGAAATCGTAATCATTCATTGAAATCTCTCCGACTAGCTGAGTTCATATTCTATCCGGCGCAGGCATTCAGATATGGGAATATGAGAGCTCATAACCACATTCCCCTTAAATGTCACATTCTCTTGGAGAAAATTACATTTTTCCATTATGATTAACTGAAAACATACTGCTCCTCCTGCCATCCTGGTGAATCGCTTAAGTTATTCCATTACGTTTATAGGCTTAGTGGTAAAAGTTCCAGTGTGATTTCAGAGCATTATAATTATAGGTTAGAAAGCCTTGCTTTAGCTAGGTGTGGAAACATGTTAAAACATACACTTCATTTTGATAAATGGCGAAAGAAACTTACTTAGCAATGAAGGAAGCGCTGTTAAAATAACGATGACTTAATGAAGGACTGACAATGACAGATTTAGTCTTAAAATAATAAATAACTGCTACTGGATGACGAATTAAAAGATGTTCTGATGCGCCCACCTTTGTTAATGACTCTTAAGGTCCTGGGCAGATTAAATTGACATGGCAACACAGAGGCTGAAATGTGATTGGGGGAAAAAAATCTACAAAAAAGTCACATCCATATACTGACTAGGAGCAGTCTAGTGAAGAGCAAAGAAGGCCTTTCTGTCCTTGACATTTCCGCTACTGGCTTCAGTGATATTTTTTCCCCCGGGTTTTCCGTGCTGTACCTATAAAGATAACGAACGGTATCGTTCATCGTATCTTATAATTACAAAAGTGCAATACTGCACGTACACAGAAAAAAATGCAGCAATCATAAAGACGTTGCGCGAGCACACGTTTGAGTGTTATATTGGATACGAGCGCCATCTTGTGCTTCACAGACGTCATGCCAATTCTCCACAGTATTCGCATAAACTGCACCTTCCTTTTTTTTGTACACAACACACACGGTATTACACGTTGCACAACACAAAGAAGCATTTCACATACTGTACATGAGCAAGGTAACGATATCAAGCCATACGTTGACGCACACTGAAGACGCCAGACTATCAAAGAGCATGAAACCAAGCACCTTAATCGCTCTCTTCCACCTTTTTAAAAATTAGATTAAAAACGCTACACTCTAGGGCGCTGTACGGAGAGGAAAAGTCGAGAAACCAAAACTACAGGTCCACTTGCAGCATTGCGATACTTTTACTCGTGAGTTTGCGATTTAGACTTTGTCTCCCCCTAGCGTATAACAACAGCCGCCATTATAAAAGTGCAGTGAGCTGGTGAAGAGGTGTCCAGCACTCTCACAACCGAAAGGGTGATTCAACAAGATATGAGAAATTCAACAGTATTTATAAAGGATTTCACTTGAATCCCCACAAAAGGCACAAAAGATGTTTATCAAATGATGACTCAAGTCTGGTACACATTTTGCAGTAATATTTTTGTTTTTAATCGTCACCATTCTTTAATTGTGTTCCCATATACCGTTTGATGACGTTACCGAATCAATTGTTTTATTCACGGCGTCCATTCAGAATTTTGCTTCATGAAGTAAAGGGGATGCTTTTGTCTTTTTTTTTTAAATTTCTAATCCATGTTGACGTTTACAAGTATGTCCTGCAGGTGGCAGTCATGCAACGTTGTGACTTTTCAGCAGAATTTTCCCCTCCTTTGAGCGCTGCACATTTAATTTGTACCTCACCTGCGGTTTCGTTAACAGTAAGATTCACAGATTCACAAATAGATGCAATACTTCCTTATTGTACTCCATGGAATTTCCAAGTACTGTCAACGCACACGGGAAAAGAGTATTCGGCCCTCGGTAGTATTGCATGAATTAAGTTGACATCGTCAATCATGAGTTGTGGGATGACGCAATACCTCTGATACCATTCAGTTTCTCATTGGTGAGGAAGGCAAATGTGCTAAACGTTCCATCTGGCCCCATTGAAAGGGAAACTATTTTTTTAAATTACACGTATACAGTATATTATTTATGTGTGTTTTCCATGTGCAGTGTATGAGTTTAAAATGCACATATATCCAAAGATTTTTTTCATGTGGGGAATATTAGTGAAATTGGACAGGATTAGCTGAAAATAAAGAAAAATTGCAAAATTTAGTGGTATATTGCCCTCATGAGTCTTCAGTCCAGCAGGACTTTCCACAACCCACGAAGAAAAAAGAAAGTCTGTTGATAGACTAACTTTCTCATCATGTTTCTTTCCCACTATCTCCGTTCACGGCAGATGATGTTTTGCATGTGTGCTTTTTAAGAAACAGAGCAGCTGTCTGGTTACATTACAAAATAACAACGAATGCTCTTGTCAACACAAGCCCCGGACAAGATGCCCAGTAGCTGGAAGATAGATGGAGATGATTTACAAGTACAACCACTCTTTTTTTTTCCTGGGTTCGCAAAAGCCACTTCCTCTTCCGTTCTTTATAGAGCTCGGTTGCATGGCTGGCTTCAACAAGGAGTATATATGGCAGTGCTCCAAACGTACTCAGCCATTGCACACACATGGAAGGTGTACAGATGAGAGCCATCTGCCAGGAATCAACCCTCAAGCCCCTTTTGTTGATCTACTTAATGCCAATAATGGCTGTTAAGCTCCAGAGGGACAACAAGAAAACAACAGCTCTATCCATAAGCTGGAACATGAGGGAGGTTCGGGACGACCGGCAGCGATGAATGGCTGTTTATTACATTCCACTCATATTCAGGGTGGAGGGAAAAAAATGTGTGATTCAAGCAGATAAATCCATACATAGAAAATCAGCATGTGACAGGAGCAATAAACAGCCGTTTCAAAGCGGTGACACGAGAGGCGGCAAAACTGATCTGAAACCAGTCGATTAAACGAGACTCCTGACTCCTTAACTTAAACTGATGAAATGCAGCTGTGTGGAAGAAGGGAGGCACAGAGCCGATTGGCTGGTAAATGCAAGGCGGGGCATAGGTGAAATTATTGACAGGACAGGTGAAATCAATCAGAGTGGAGGGAGTGAAACAGAAATCCAAAAGAAAAAAAAGGTCACAGTTGAGTTGGGCAAACATAGACAAACGACCTTTCACTGTCACATTCACACCTATGGTCAATTGGTCTTCAAATACCTTAAAATGCATGTTTTTTTTGGGGGGGGGGGGGTCTCAGCACATACAAATCCCACACATAAGGATCCCAGTCAAGATTCAAACCTGGAACCTTTGATTGTGAGGAAGATGTGCTAAAGAACATGTTCAGGCAAGGAACCGTGTTTCGATTGCCAAATGTAATTATATTGACTGAACAATTGAAATAAAGACTCTGTAATTTTAGGGGTGAAAACAAAGTTTCGATCCTTAATTTTCCAAAAGTATGATAAATAATGCTTCAGCGGCTCTAATTTAGAACTGCACATTCTGTCGGTAAAATTGTGCGGCTCTCTCACTGGAAGCAATTGTATCAGAGACCGATTACACTTGCCCTTTAAGTTTTGTTGGGGTTTTTTTGCCAATGTTTCCAATAACGAGCTAGTGAAAATAATTCTTGTGACAACATTTTACAACATAGCATGACCTTCAAAAGCCATGACAAATCACCAACATGATCTAAGATAGCTCACGTTTTCCTCCACCTCCCCCAAACATTCAGGCAAAAGTCTGGAACTCATTTCTTGTCCACTTTCAGATAAGAAACTGCGTAGGACTTTTTGTGACACTCCACAGATCGCGACTTCGGAGTCGCTTGTACAAAGAGTCTATTCAACGTGTATGCGAGCGATGTCGTTTCAACACAGATGCCATCTTTCAAGTTCCATATGGGACACCCGAGAGACACGCGGTCATAATAGGCTCGGAAAGTTGGAAAGTCTGACACTACAGGTATGCGTGGTCAAAGAGATGAGGGAAATAAAATGCGGCGGAATGAGAAGAAGCAGCCTTCTGGACTAAACCACTAAAATTGATGTCAGATTTATTAAGGGCCACTCGGGGGAACGTGGTTTTCGGATTAATCCCATTTCCTCACGCTTACATGCGCAGACACACACACACGTCAGCAGAGTGAGCTCAGCTTCGTTGCAATGATCACATTGACATTGACTCGTGTGCATATATTTTAGTGATGCCGCAGACAACCTGGTGCCCCCTAATGCCCAACTGAAGAACTACAACAGTCGTGACAATTGTTGCATATCGCATCGTGATTTACCCTCCACCCCCCCACCCCCCTTTTGCTGGTAAGTGCACACTTTGTAGGTCACTAAACAATTTCTGCGAGATTCTGTGTTATGAATAATTAATTACATTTGTTGCACTGTAATCAGAATGTATTGGCATCTGACCTGTCGGAATAGCTTCCATGCACTGGTACACTGTCCAGCTGTCAGTGGGTGGTAAAAATAGAGGGTGCAAGCGAGTGAAAAGACATCCACCACACTCTCCTATAAAGGCTGCTGCCCTGACACCCTTTCGGCAGATATGAGACGCAATTAATCCCGCGCATTCTCCATACAGTTACAGGAGAGTTTGTGTGTGGACACAATCTCCCGACACCTCCTTGACACGAGCCTCAAGGTGGGAGCTCTGCCATACAAGAGCCTCAGCCTCTTCTACAACTTGAGATTGATTTATCTGAAACACCCAAGTGGGCTCGTAGTCACACACCAATAGCTGGAAATTCCTCCGTTATTATTTGAAGAGAGCGGGATAGAGAAGACACCATAGATGGCAATGAAGCATTATCTGCATTTTTATTTCAAAAGCTTGGCAGCTGAAGAAGGCTAAAAAGGCAGCTCCCTTTTTCAGGAACATTCAGTGAAAGAAAGAGGCCACATGGACTGAAATCTAAATTTGAGCCTTATTTTACACCTTATAGATACTTAATCAGTACGTATAGGTGTGTACGGTATCAAATGTACCATAAAATGTCCTTCCTATCCGATGGACTGTATACTACTTTTATTTTGTGATGGATTTCGTTATTCATCATCACAAAAGAACGCTTCAATGTGATATGCTTCTTTATGATCAACTTTGAGTCATTTATGTTCCTGAAATGGCAAACTATGCCAGTATGTTGTTGTTGGAGATTGAACAGTCACAGATGGCGAGCAATGCTCGAAATGCTTCAAAATTCCAACAACGCGTAAACTAAGGAGGCTTTCAAAACAAAATCCGTCGGATCTCGCACCATGAAATGATTTGCTCACCCCTAGTCTTCTTATTTCTGGAACTTCTTCAAAATGAACTCTCGCTGAATTTGATTGAAAAAAAAAAAGGCGTCGTCTGCAATTGGCATGCCAAAATGAAGAGATCCTTCAGCTGTCAAGACCTTTTGATGTATTCATATTATTCCAGTCATTATCTTTATGGTTTTACACAAATTCAATATACTCTTAGTCATGCACTCCCACCGGACTGGTCCAAAACCGCCCCCAGCCCACCAAAGTTAAATACTCAAAATGAATCACTCATCAAAGACTCGGTTTCAATAGCATGACAGTTTTCTCTGCAAATACCTCACTTGTTATTGCATTTTGTAATCCCCAATACATTTCAACATGACAGTAATCAAATAGCCCATATGTTCCGTATCAAAGGTGGATATGAAAGTTGACTTGTGATCCCAGAAGAGACTCCTGGTTAAGTGCTGGTGTGGGGGCTGGGGGGTGTGGGGGGCAAGGATGAAAAAAAAAAAGAGTGGTTACTCTCTTCACTTGGGAATTCACCTTCTCACTGGGCACTTTCGGATTAGCACCTATCTTCCTGAGAGTGCTGTTCCGTATAATCCCCATAAATAGCCTTGACAAGGCAAGTGGGATTTAATAAGCCCCCGAGAGGCCATAATGCCGGACCAATCTCCGTGTGTGGGGCGCTTTTTTTTCCCTGGCAATCACGGCTCAGCATATGAAGGTGTTTAGTCGAAAACATCTCAATCATCGTGGTGGGAGGAGGAACGAAATAGCGAAATATAAAAAGTCAGCAGGGGTTGAGTGTAATAGCGAAAGACTGGCTTGTTTCCAATGTCCGACATGGTGACGGACAAGCAATGGATGCTATAGATGATGTAAAAGGTTCCCTGCAGCACACATTTGGTGTTAATTACCAGTTTTCAAAAGCAGGGCGGATGCATATGTATGCTACATTCTCAGATAGACCGCAGAAATCCCAAAATCTGCCGTCATCAGAAAACTTAGGACAAATGTTAGATGGCTAAAGAGCGTGAATCGTTGGCACTTTTTTTTTTTAATGTACTCTGCAAAGCGTTATTAAAAAAACATGTGCCATCACATTTGGGAATCAACCCAAGCATTTCCTGTTTTTATTCTGCTGGAGGCTACAATAGCCACCTAAAGACAAACTTTTGCATGAACAAAATTGTATCCAATAACTTGACACCGTCTGAACTACATGATCTTCTGTTTGAGATGAAACAGCTGGCTCTGCCGTTGAACATGAATACTGTATTTATGATAATAAATGAACACAGATATATTTATTATTATCCCACGACGTCACAGGTGTCAAAATCGCAGTCTAACGTATAATATAAGTTAGCAATAGCCTAGCCCCCCCCTCCCCCATTTGTCCAAAATATGAAGCATCTCAACTCTTTCAACTGTTGGAACACTAGAAGCAACAAACAACCACAGAAATCAAGTTGGTCAAACCCTTGGGGTCCCAGAGGTCAAGATCCATGTGGTGGTACTTTCTTTTCTTTTTTTTTTTTTTTTGGCTCCCATTTGCAAAATTAGTTTCCATTTATTTTGACTTGGTAACAGCAGCTTCGGAGCGTGAAACCTTCACAGACGCAAGCGCCAACAAGCACCGAGGACCATGACTCATTTGTCCTCAAGGCAAGACAAGCGGGCCGAGTCATTGATTGTGTTTAGCGCTGGCCCCCTGACCCATAAAATAAGGCGACATGATGTAAACCATTTGAACGCCGCCGGCGTGATTTGATGCGACAGAATTCTGTTAAACATACACATCATTGCGGCCAAGTTTATAACACCTGTCCACCTTTGAACTAATTTGCTAACATGAAACCGATAAGGTCAAATTGGAAGTCAAGAGGGCAAAAAAACAAACAAAAAAAAACCCTCAAAAGACTTGACATACGAAAAGGAGTCCATTCATCAATCATGACACAATAATGAGACGTTTACTTCTGATTACTTCCAAACACCCCACCAGACACTTTTTAATTTGGCTCGATTATACTGAACACGCAAAAGAAATGACTGCACTTTTGGTTTTGTTATCACTTTTGTATTGTTTGACAACCATTGCATTGCATAATACGAAATTGCCCTGACAAAGCTACAAACCCAAAACATATTTTTTGTGCGCAGGGGTTCCATTTTGGATGTCGTTTTGATTATTATGCAACGGCAAGAAAAGCTGTGCGATACTAAGACAACCTCACTTTTCTACAAATAGCCACTAGCTACCCTAACTGGTAGAAGCAAACATCTTATGTTGGTAATCCTCCCCCAGATCATGTCCAAAATGTCCTTTTCAGGCTTTAGCATCAAGATATCAACTTTTGGCATATTTGGTGCTCGCATTGAGTGCCATTTTCTTGATTTTCAACAACTGAAACGACTCCAAATACACGCACACACACACACAGAAATCCTGACCGTGGCGGTAGATAAATTATAAAAGGAGACACAACCTACCCACCAAAGTGCGCGCAGCACAACGTGTATATACTCTACATGCATGACTGGATGTGAAAACAAAGAAAAAAGAGCCAAAATCACGGAATGGTCCACCATGCACGCAAAAACGGCAGGCATTTTTCATTGATTTATATATTTTCATGCTCCGTATGTTCATGGATTTATGGATCCACTCTCGAATCAATAAACTGTAGACAATTTGACGATGAATTGCACAACTAAAATAAAACAATGGGAAAAAACTTTGACTTAAGCGCATTTTTATAAACCACCAAACATAATTATTCCCACAAGTTTTTTTTTTTTTTTTGTGGCATGTGCAGTGTTATGTACTTATTCAAAGCAGTGCACGAAACGACTTGTTTTTTTTCTCATGCGCCAATAAGATTATGATTTATTCCACCTTCCCCCAATCAAATCAATACACAAACAATTACACATGTCTGTGATTTCTATGACGCAGCTGACTTAGTAAACGCAGTGAACTTCGCATTTCGATCAGGAGACGTAATTTTCTCGCGTGAATGTTTTGCGTCGACATCTCTTCTCGATGATTGGAGATTAATTGGACAGATTTTTTTTTTTCATAATAAAAGTTGAACTGCATGATGCCTACAAGAACCGTGTATTTCATTCATGCAAACCGCAGTATATTTGTTATCACTGTATGGACATAAGGGTATGAAGAAAAAACCCCATCAAGATAAATCAATCTAGTGTTCGGCTTGGTTCAATCTTTTTACTTTGTACAACACACGCATCACTTTGTTTGATTAAGAGGCAGCGAGAGCAGAAAAGACACACACGCACACACACACACACACACACACACACACGCAACAGCATGAAAACAAGAAAGTATGATTAAGGCCCCGTATCTAACGTGTTTTTGTGTTCTGCAGATTGACATTACTTTTGTTGTTTACACAGCGAGACGAGAAGCGGAACTCGCGCCAAATCCCCATCTGACCTTTCCAAGTCGTGCAAGTTCTGCAGCAACAACGGTCGTGTTTTGTGGATACTTTTGTTCACACACTCCGGTTTATGATTGAAAATTGCAAACAGGGCTCAAGTGATGTCTTAATGGCCAAATATGAGTGTGACAATGTTGTTTTTGGGAAGGAGCTCACCGTTTCAAGTGCAAATAGCTCCCAACTTTGACACGCAATGCGCGGCTATACGTGACTAGCCTCTGGGAAGGCGCAGGCGTTTAACAAAGCCACAACAGATGGGGGGGTTGTAGCACGTTGTGAGGAACAATACACAAAGTGTCAACTCGAATGTTCAGATTAATTTGGCTGCAGTCATAAATGGCGGATGGGGGGGGGGGGTTAACTTGTAAAACACAGGATAAAATGTTAGAGAGGCCAAACCATATTAGCGTAGCTGCTTTGGACACAAAAGAAAACTCCAAACTTTTCTATTCACCGAGGCTTAAAATTTGACTCGGAGATCTTGTCTTCTTTTAAGTTAATCACCTTTTTTTCTTTCTTTCTTTTTAGCGTTTAATGGCATTCTGTCGAGAAGACATGGGGAAAATAAGGGATGCCGCAAGCTAACGTTTTCAGAAATTACGAGGCTGTACCTGTTATCAGCCCTGATCACTCACAGGATCCTTTTCACTCTTTGTTCTTTGTTTTCCGAGCCATTCAAATCGAGCGTCAGCACATTTTGGCGTGAAAGTACCGTAAACTGTTTTAACACTGCCACACTCCAAGTCATCCTGACCTTTTTTTTTCTTTTGGGCTGTGTTCTGGCCAGAGACGTCACATGGGTGAGATTAGAGTGTAGCAGGGATTGGGCATGGTTGCTTTGACATCAGATATTGACCATGCATGTGGCGGGCTCAGATTTGGGAGCACAAGGGGACTAATGAGAAATAGCAGCCATCTTGTGCTAATGGCTGCGTGGTGTCCCTTTCCCGCAGGTCTCACCATCATGACGTCATGACTCGAAGAGGCACGTGTCACATTCCTCGGAACCACGGTGGGCAGTATCAGAAATGCAGACGGCAACCAAACCAGTATCACACCTGTCTGAAATCTGCCATCATAACAAGGTAAGCGATGTACCGTGTTGGCCCAGAATACGGGTTTTGAGGGCGCTTAGTTATCTTGGGTCACCCTCATGCACACCAACCATCAGCAATCTTTTTTGTCGCCTCCCTGACATCACTGCACACACACATGCAAAGATTATGCCCAGATGTTTGAGATGCCAGAGTGACATTTTTTTAATTGCCTTTCCATTCTATTCCATTCCCTTCATTTTTTTGTCCAATCAGATTTTCTTTGCTATGACAAAAGCAGTCAGATTGGGATCCCCATTGGCCATGAGGTTAGTAGAGGACATTGCGACCTGCACTGAAAGCGGGCAAGCAGGTAGAGGACCATTTAGAACGGTGGAGGCGTGCGCTGGAAAAGGGAGGAATGAGCAAGACGGAATCTATGCGCGTTAATGAGAGGGCCGGAGAAGAAATAGCGAGGGTGGAGGTCTTTAAACAAAGCGTCCAGAGAAACAGGGAGTTTGGTAAGCAGGTGAAAAAAACGGATCCTTGCAGGGAAGAACGGTTGGAGGAAAGCGTCAGGGTCTCTAAGTTTATAAGACAGTGAGTGTTTCTCTTTATTCAACGAAGCAGACTCATCAAATAGGAGCAGATCATGATGCCGCACAAACACCTTTGTAATTGTTGATCATCAACGCGGAGGCAAAAAAGGCCGCTCCGCCACCACCGCCTCCAATCCAAAGCGCTTGTAAACCGAGCCTCGCAGTCTAAGCACATCCTCTGTGCTGGGGTCCCTTATTGCCACGCACACACACACAATACACACAAACTCGTACATGCACACGCTCACATTCCTCCGCAGGCTCTACAAGGGGCAGGCTCAGAGTGTGCTGGAAGCTTGGAACTGTTCTTCAGTGAGAGTATCTCTGCACTCACTGCAGTTGTTAAAGAGAGCAGACGGGGGTGGGAAAGCAGGAAGGTAACCAGGGGAGGTCTAACCGCACCATCCCAGATTACCCGGCACCTATTTTAAAAGCGTTGAGTGACTGATGCGCCGTTCGCTGCTGACTTGGAAGAAGATCAAGAGAACCAAGTTGTCACCCCTGCATGAGATGTGTCAAACTTTTCCCGGCCCGCGGCGAAACTTAAAAGTTACATAAGGACAGGATTTCAAGGACAACGGTGGCTTTCAATGGTGGCCCACCAATGTCAAGATGGACTGCAGATATTTGAGCTCCGCAATGTACTTCACAGCCTCTTGATGCGCATCCGACGAAAACGTCCAGCCAAAACGCCGACTAAACAAAAAGAAGAGAAAGGACTCCCATTGCCGGCACCGCTGATATGATGCTGTGCTACACGTTTGTGTATCACTTGCTGTCTTTGGCAGCCGTTGCGGTGATCGCGAGCTGCGGAGGAGGCGAGCAGAGGAGAGGCGCCGACAACACCGGCGGCGGCGGCGGCGGCAACAACGGAGGAGGTGGCGGCAGAAGATTCCATAAGATCCAGCACGGCCAGTGCACCTACACCTTCATCCTACCTGAAGGGGCGTCAGCCGGGGAGGGTTCCTGCAGGGAGGCGAAAGGCTCAAGCCCGCAGTATAACGCCAACTCTCTGCAGCGAGACGCGCCACCACCTGATCCGGACTTTCCAAAACAGAAGATCCAGCAGCTTGAACACATTATGGAGAATTACACCCAGTGGCTACAAAAGGTGAGGAGGTGTTCAGGTTGGGGAGTTGGGGGGGGGGGGTCGTTACATCACTGCTTGACTTTTCCACATGTCTGCACATAGTGGACTAAAATAGAACAGCGGCGCTGAGTAAGAAACTGCATCACATCCTTAACAACCCTTGATGGTTTTCGTTTGAAGTGTAGCTCGCTGTAGAGTGTTTGTTGAGATGTTTGTGTTCCCGTGGGTGTGTGGTCTCTGCAGAGCGTCTGTTTGCGGCTTTGCCCGATTTCTTGTTTGGTTTTGCTGAATGAGGCTTCTCTGGCTTGCAACTGAGCAATGTTTGCTGTTTTCCTCCAGTTTTCCAAGATTGTTTTGTGCTCCGGGGTCAGTTTTAGTGTGAAAAGTCAACGGGGGAGGACCTCTTGCACAATGAGCTTAAGTAGAGCAGGACAACTCCAGTAATAGGGTCAGCTGAAGCGACAGCTTTGGTGTAATCCCTTGTAAAACATTTACTGTTGCTGGCTTTGTGAAATTTCATGGAACTGTTGGATTAAGGCAGTATGCCTTCCATCCATCCATTCTTTGAACCGCGCATCCCTACGAGGGCATGCTAGAGCCTATTCTGCGCCCCAGCGGTTGTTTTGAGAATAACCCTTAAAGATCTTTCACTTGTCTATGTAAGTAAAATAGTTGGCCATTTTATTCTCTTCTAACATTTTTTTTTAGACATCTCCGCACCAGCGACGACGACATCAGAGCTCTTTTGTTATTGCTTTGTCAACAAGTGAACGATGAATTCAGTCCGTTCCACCGAGTCAGCCAGAGAGCAGAAGTAGTTATATGTCAGTCACCCCCCGCACCCCCCACCCACCCCTGTTCTCGGGTGGCTTGTCTCTTTAATGGCAGGAAGTAAGCGAGAGCCCCAAGAGACGCGCAAGAACTGGAGAAGACAGAGTATGAAAATGTTTCCTTTATTTATTCAAGACAAATATGTGTGTGTGTATAACCTCTCTCCCCCTCAAATTGTCGTTAGACTTAAAAAAAAAAGCCAATACATAGTTTTTGAAGTGCGCAATATCTAAGTTATTTATCAAAATGTCAAACGTTTCAATATTCAACTTGTTTGCTTTCTATGTTGATGGTGAAAAATGTTGAAGATAGTTCACACGGCGTTACATATTCAGCTCCTTTCTTTTGGATTTCAACTCCGTAACCGCATTTTTTTTCCTCCACCACCGTGGAGAAGATGCAAACCGTTTCCATCCTCACAACGGCGACCCTATAAAACGTTGAAAGTTGGCATTTTCACAACGGCACCGGGAAGATCCAAAATGGGTCAGTTGCTTTGAGTGAATCGCTTGTTTTATCTGCAAAACAAGAGATAGTAATGTAACATGAAGCTAATGCGCACGCCGATAAGACCTCGTGGATTTGATAGATGACAAAGGAACCAAGGAATTCATCAACTTAGTTCTGTTTGTTAGCAACCACAATGTTGTCGCAAAAACGGTTCGAGATACACGTCAGAGTGCCTGCTTTCCATTTTCTCTCAATCTCTATCTTCTGCGCTCCTCGCAGCAAATTTTGCACAATGTGACCGCACCAATGTTGGTCATCATGTGTCACGCGGTGGGATGTTGGTTGATTTTGTAATCCGGGAAGTCGAGGGAGAAATTAGTCACGCTTTCGACAAATGTGTTTGGAGAAAAATCCTGGAAGCGCAAACAAAATAGATTGTGTTCTCAAGTTTTTTTTTAAATTAATTTATGAAATATCCTGCAATTTCAGATCACAATACCGAACAGTGACCCGATTTAAAAAAAAAAACAACAAACTTTTGATCGGGGTTTTTACTAATTCTGTATTTGGCACGTCAAGTTTCCAATCCCTGTGTGTTTATTCAAAAGCTGACTGTGTGTCAAGAAAGGCCAGGGGTGAAAATAACACCAACTTTATCTTTGTGTGGTACACCCCATTATTCCAAGATAGTATAAGTGATACTATGAAAACAGAAAGGCGGCGTTGGGCTAATGACAGATTGACTGATGAGACCTCATTAGAGGAGAAATCCAACGATGTAAATGAAAGAAAGCATATTGGGGGTGTGCAGGGGGGGTTGCTACCATTGTTCATACAACCATAACTAGTTTAAGATGACAGTGGCCATTTATGAATTGACATTTTGGAATAGAAAATTGCCATTCTATGCAATCATCTTTTGTCATTTGCTCTCCTTTTTTGTGTAGCTTTGAACAATTCAATAGCACATCAAGATGCGGTTCACATTTTTTCATCTGACAGAAGATAAGGGGCCCTTTCGGTCTATCTATCTTAATCGTCGCCCGATTTTTACTGCTTGACTTGGAGAACGATTGCACTGATGTGACTCCAACTCGCCCTGATGAAAGAAATGAACAAAGGAGACCGTTCCAGATAGTTGCCTCGTGCCGGGGTTCTCGGCTCACTGCGTGTGGTACAGAGAGAAAGAGAGAGAGAGCGTGACGCTGCAAACAGCTGTCGAGGAAGCTTTTAAAGTTCGATCTTCCTTTCCTCAATGCAGGGGAGAGTATATGGACCCTGATAACATTCCCGACCAGTCAAAAGGTGGCGTGTGTTTGTCCAAGGATTACTTCCCTTTGCCTGCCCACCCTGGAAGAATCGCAGACGAGCGTGACTCTGATCTCAGAAGGATCCGCGGACAGGGAACAAGCTGCTCCACGCTTTATATCTTATTATTTGAGATTTTTATAGACCAGAAGTGGTTGTTTGTGCAAGACTCACCATGAAAACGTAACGCAATCACATTCACTTATTTGAGTGATCAACAAAGTCAACCAGTGATACGATTGCCTTCAGAAACATTAAAAACAAAAGTGATGTGACCACCGTCAGTACACTTTTTTTTTCTTCTTTTCAAATCACAGATGTCGACTACACTTCTACTATTTCCCCGATAATGAAGATTTGGCAAAGGTGGTCAATTAGCAAGCCAAACTTGGTCTCAGCCCAACCGGGGAGTGAATGTAATAGATCTTCTCAGTCAAAAGTAGCTCAGACCGGGATTTCTTTCGAAGGGACAGTCTGTGCCAAACTAAGCTGCTGCACAAAGAGAGGGGAGGGAAAGGCCAAGGGGGCAGCATCTTATCCCTGTGAAATTCCCATCATTCTGCCTCTCCACGAGCATGATGCGCTACATAAACAGCGGTTGAAAATTTACACTGAAACACGGACGGCGGCTTGTTTGTCTTCAGGGCTCAGACAACAAAGGGGTGAAGATGTTTCTTGACTTCATGCTATCAGATGGCCACACAGTATGGATGCAGAACCAAGAAGGAACCTTTCCAGTTTCAGGACAACTTCCTCTACTGTAGTTTATTTTCCGAGAAGATGTGGGCCAAAAATAACAATTGGATTATTCCGATAGACAAGGACACTCTCCGAGGAATAAAAAGCTCTTCCTTCCTGACCCGACAAACAACTCACAGAAAAGACACCACGGAAATTGCAGAAGCACGCGATACGCGCTGTAATAACATTGAGAAAATCAGTTTTGGTTGCACTTGTGCGATGACTGCAAATGTCGAACAGCACGGTGAATTCATGCAAATTGAAGGCCAAATGATAATAATGCGCTTGTAGGATTATGACGGTGGGTGGGTGTTTTTATTTTTTATGACACGGGAGTCATTTTGTAAACTTGACAATCCGGCTAGGTGATGCTCAGTAAATCATCGGGCGGGCTGTTGGCGTCACAACATGGTTTACATTTTGCAGCGGTAAAGAAAGCATGCCATTTGCGTGCTACGCGTCACTATACGGCATTACTCTCTTGGGGATGCCCGCGATGGGATTTATTTTGTTTGAACTACGTGGTTGTACATTTCCCTAAACGCGAGCAGGATTTATATGTCATCTGAAAACATGGCTTGGAGCTTGGCGCCCGGTGAAATGCCGGCTGGATAAATTTGCTCTTCGACTATTGGTTTGTATTCTCATACAGTATATCCTTTGAATTTGGACATTTCATAAACTTCCAGTCAAATATTTCTCAAATTGCCTGATAATAAGACTTGAATACCGTATGTCTTCTTTCACAGGATTAGACAAACCATCCAATCATTTAGTGGTACCCTTCATATCACTTTTTTTCATGGGTAGCATGATATCGGTGTATTTGTTTCCTTCCACTTGCATATTGTTCTTTTTTCAAAGCATGTTAGAATTGATCTTGCAGTTTTTGAGTATCTTCCTACACATTGTGGAACAGACAAATATTCATTGGGGGCTTTTTCTTATTTTCTGTTCTCTTCACTTTGCTGCAGAGCTGTGCTTTCGCTCTATTGCATTCACCAAACTGACAGATTTAGATTGGGAGACAGGTCTGGACTGCTGGCAGGCCAGTCTACTCACACTGTTTTACTCTGAAGCACGTCACTGAAAACGACATAGCTTGGATGCCATCATATGCTTATTCATGCATGTGCATATCATGTACATGTCTCATTCTCCCATGCAGTGGGCGCTAACTAACAAACCAATATAACATCACAGATGCTGTCTGGTGATCTTTGCGTTGCGTTAAGAAATGTTATTTGGTCTCAGAAGAGGTGTATTTTGGGCCGAGTTCTCCTTTTTTTGATGCTGTCCAGCGTAGAAAAACATCAACAGTGGGCTGTTTTCATTTAGAAAAACATTTGATTACGAATGGAATGACGATACCTTGTAGCTTACAAACAATCTATGGTTCTGCAGGGAAGCCTTTAAAACACAGGAATGATTTTTAGTATTATATTTGCTCAACTGGTGTATTTGTATATATTCTGTTCTATTTTTAATTATCATTTAGTTTTCTTTTATTTTATTTCTAGAAATGCCTGAAATGAGAACAAAAGGCTCTTTCAAAGATTGGCCATAATATTATTCTGGGCAGGCAAGTGGAAGTCATTTCATCTTGAGTGATAAGTTATAGTCAAGAGCGTTGCCAAACGCTCAAGGTTTGGGGCTCTAGCTGCCACTGCTACACCGCTGAGTGATTAGGAGCCAAATATGAGATAACATATCTTAGATAGAACAAAACATTACAGTCAACCATAGCGCATAGTAAGAGAGAAAGTAAAGTGGGTTTATCAAACGATGAACTTTTTTTCCATCACAAAACTGGCTGTATTTTTCTTTTGGAATAAAAACAGACCAGGTGATAATTTCTTTATTTTATTTTTGATTTACAGTTTTTGCATTGCTATTGCTTTTGGGTATTTTGAATGGCTATTCATCAGAATGCCTCCAACATTTTAACTCAACAGTGAGGTGTCAATCTTTTTTTTCCCCCTTCGTGGCCGTTATTGCTGAGCCTGACAAGAAGAATGGGGTTTTTTTTCGACTCCATGGTGTTTTTTTTTTTAATTTCGTTGTTATTGATTTCATGTGTGGACTATTTTTACATTTGCGGTAAGCACCTTCGCATGATTTCCCTTGTATTTTGCAATTGTCATTTCCAGTAGGGAGAAAATTCCTCAATCCCGCCCGCAGATTGCCTCCGAGCGTGAACCTCCCCGCAGCGACTCTTTAACTCTCCTCGACAGATGTGCGCTGAGTCAATGTCTTCGTCCGTCAACATTGGACCTATTTCCAGAGGCTCCGTAGGAGAGAACCAGTTTGCCTTCTTTGGAGTTCATCCGGGTAGACAAAAGAATCACAATCAGATGGTTGAAAGGGGTGCTAAATGTTCAAAGGAAAGCTGGTGGAGTCAGTTCAAGTTGTGTCAAATTGATGGCATGACTTTTGTAAAGATACAAAGCGAGACAGAGGGAGATACCGAGTGAGTGCATGATATTGGGTGGAAGATAAACTGTCTGGCTCCCCCACAGTGTGAACTGGATGGACCAGAAAATGACGAATGGGTGTCTCACTTGGGTTTTGGGTGCAATCTTACTTGGATTTCTTAAAGCAACACTGAGATAGAATTGTTTGCTTTTTGCTCATGAGTTAATATTCAAAAGACAGCCTCTCTGGATTTTGTAATCAAATGATTAGAAACTAAAAGTAAAGTAGTCCCAGTCCAAGGTGTTCCCTGTGTCTAACCAAAAAGTGAGCGGGCCGAGCATTGGAAAATGAATGGATGGCTATGCTGCATTGCAAAAAAAAAAAGGATCCAAAGTTGGCCTCCGACCACTAATGCTTTCCATGCTAATGATCACACCATTACAATGTTTTTTTTTCTTCTTTACAGTAGCCAAGAAAATGTTTCTCTCTCCCTGCCAGATAGCTTAGAGGATTTTCCTTATAAAGCCGTCATTGATCAAATGAGGTGAGCGTCGCCTCTGGTCTCGTCTTTCACACCTGCAACACGAATGGTTTCTTGATGTTTATTTAACATGACATGGCTGCAGCTCAGCCAGAAGCGAGAGCCTAATCCTTGTGTAAATCCTAACGTGGATGTGTGTATGTGTGTGTTGATCATCCCATGTCACACTCCTGTCCATTTGAGCAAATGTGGATGTGGAGGACTGTTTGACATATGGGAGTCCCTGTTTGGATGAATTAATCTTTAGCTTAAGTGATAGCCTGCTCATCATCAAAAAGGGGGATGCTCTTCTGAGTGTGATGGCAGTAACAAACTTTAAAGAGGTTGTTGCAATTTGCGAGTGGCTGTCAAACGTTAAGAGTTTATGTCTACCTGATCGAATGGAAGTGTCTTAAAGAAACAAAGCAATGGGAATGAGACAGAGACATTAATTAGCGGTCTGGGTACCCGTCACTCATCGGCAGTATGTCATTTTTAATTTTATTAAACCGAACCAACCTGTAATCATCAGTTGGCAGGCAGTCTGGCAGTTAGTTCGTCAGCTGTGTGTGTATGTGTGTGCATGTGTGTGTGTGCGTGCTACCCAAAACGACCATATTTGCATCAATCATTCAAGACAGCTGCAAGAGTTTCGAATCCTGATGCTCGACAGTAACACAATAGTGGCCACGCAGGAGCTGCACATTATCGTTAACAGCGGCATCTATTATCCTCTTCGAATGGCATAGTTGAACCTCGGGTCACGCGAAAGCTTTTCCATGTGGAGATGCGGATCAGGACGCTGCAACTCGTCTTGCCGTTCATCCTGTCTGTTTAGTCTTGAGTCGCGCGTCATTGAGAGGAAATTCAGCCATGTGGGATGACACGTGAAGCAAAGACCGCCAGTGGTTGTGTTGAAAATAGCTCGTGAGTGAAATAGTCTGGGCTCCGAGTGATAACCTATGAGTCTCGTCAGCTCAGTAAAGCAGACCTTGCAAGAGCGATATATTATTCGGGGAGTCAAGGGGAGAAAGTGAGAAAACACGGACTTAAATTTCAACTCAATTTGGAGATATCTCCTTTTGTGATTCCACGCAACTGCAAAGATGGGCGCATAAATCCTGGAAAACATGCTAAATAGGATGTTGGGAT
Organism: Hippocampus zosterae; assembly: GCF_025434085.1. Classification (NCBI taxonomy): domain Eukaryota; kingdom Metazoa; phylum Chordata; class Actinopteri; order Syngnathiformes; family Syngnathidae; genus Hippocampus; species Hippocampus zosterae. The sequence goes on from NC_067457.1 coordinate 21,337,294, forward strand.
GAAAATTAAACAAAAACCTGACAGTGTAGGAAACAGTCGCCGCTATTAAATGTCCATTAAGTTTAATGAGAGGAGACACCCGGCTTGATAGATAGTGTTGTAACACACACACACACACACACACACACACACACACTGTACTTGCGTCAAAGGAGCTTAACTCAGGATTTCACTTGTGTGGGCCGGCCAAATTGAGAAATGTCCACACAATAAAAGTGCTATAAAGGCAAGACAAGAACACACAGAACCGTAGAACCAAGTTTATAAGAAGTTGCACTGTTTTGGGTCAAGACTGTGACCTTTTGCATCTATTTTTACGTTTCTCGGCAGAAGAAATGTTCTGCTCATACATTGAAGAATGTACATGGAAATGTTGTGAATTAGAATTCGAAATCGTTTGCTGAAATTTGGAGATCAGCACACCATCTGGATGAGGTCGCTTTAACGTGCGTGTTTATCGGAGGGCAACGGTGGCTGCCTGTACTAAATGACACAAGAAAGCCATAATCAGGCGCATTCCTGACCCAATGTGTCCCACAGGAAAGATTCCCATACAGCGTCACACAACTAAATCTTTCTTAAGCTTCCCCACTCACTCTTACCATTTCGAGAGGAAGAAAATTGGTCTGAGTTTGTTGTTGTTTGGTTTTAAATGCATTCCCATGTCTTGGCCCCGTCCTGTCCCGTACGATCATACAAAGCATCCAGAGCCGCACCGTAATCGGATAATATGGGAAAATATACTTGCGTGGAATATATCGACTTCTCAATGTTTATTTGAATTTGTATTTATGACTTGATATATATAGAATTGAGTGGCGAAACAATGGGTAATTAATCTATGCCATAAACCACACATGGGACATCTTTTCCCATTTTATTTTTGGATTCATGTTGACAAACCAAAATGTGCTTGAGTCAACGACTGGCATTTGGCCACGGGGGCAAAAGGTCACACCAGTCAACTGTGAGTTCCGACTAAGTTGTTACTCACCTAATGATGACAGCGTCGAAGACGGAGAGCCTTAAAACCGCCTTTAAAAACAAACACTACGTAAGGCCAGCTTCCAAAGGGCATGTACATAATTTGACCGTAATACGCGAGTGAGTGAACGACAGTCCGATCGAACCTTAGCGTTACTTCTGAGCTCAATTTTCACTGCGGGGGTGTCAAATTCACTTTGGATCGTCAGTGAGCTGTTCGAGAGCATACACAATTCTTTGTTTCTTTTCCCAAGCTGTATATTAGACATGTGAGAGGATTAGACATGTGAAATGGATCATAAAAGAACAAACGGTGAGGAAAATACCAAACGGGAAAAGGAAGTAATCAAAATTCCAGGTGATAAGCCCACAAATCTACGGTCCCATTGTGTTTCGCAGCATTTCATGATCATAGCGGTTTCAACATGAAGTTATTGCTCAGTGTAGATCAGGGAGACGGTCTGCCAAATTCATTCGCGTCATGGGCCGAGGAAGATGAAGACACCGTAGGTGTATCATCGCCATCTCAGCAATATTGACATTATTTGAAAACAGCTTCGGCAAACATTGGCAAATTGAAAGAAAAGGGAGGTGCGGGGAGATGACACAAGAGTCACGTATCTGTTTTCATACAGCTTTCCCATGAAGTAAGGTAGGGAATTTCCAGAATCAGAAAAAGATGAAGCAGGAATGTCAACAAGAGAGGAATTTACTAATTGGTAGGGCGAGGAATTTCAGCATGCAAACCTGTAATCTTAATAGACAGAAACAGTCGACTCTGTCAGATAATGGAAGTGAGAGGAACCGCATTGTGTATATGAGGTTTGTTGAATGCTGCGTGAAAAAAATCTATATAGGGTGGCGTTTAAATCATTTTTACATTCTTCTGACCAGTAATTTGGCATCCAAAAAGAGGTGCTGATTTGAGTGTCGGTGGTGGGGTGTCCTCCCATATTCATTTTAAAAGTTACAGTCCGCATCCATCAGCAGAGATGTAACAGATCCCGTGAGTGACTTTCAAACTGCTGTTTGAAAATAGGAAGCCCCCCCCCCCCTCCCACACACACCATTTGAAAGGGATGTTTTAAACATTCACAGTCATCTGTAACAATGGTATCAGGGTGTAGGCTCTCGAGAGATGATCCTGTTCTCGGCTCCCAAGTGAAAGCAATTTCGCAGTTCTGCCGTAATAAAGGACAGCAAATGTATGCGGACACTCACGCGGCCGTTTTGATGTTCTGCTTGAAAGCCCCCGCACCCATTACAGTGCGTTCAGTAACCTAAACACTTGTCCTCTTGCAACGATGGACAGCATTTTTTTTTCTTTGCTCTTAAAATCTGAGAGATCCAGATCTTGACATATGCTTTTTTTATGTGTCATACATTGTTATTTATGTCGTGGATGACTCAAAGCAGTTGCGCTCCTGGAGTTGCCAGCCAATTATACCTCGTAAAATGTCTGCATAGAATACTGTTTATGTGGATAAAGCTGCGTTGATATGAAACATTTGTACCGCTAATGCATTGGTACGGTCCAGTGTTCAACTGTCAAGTTACATCATTTGTGATGTCACGCACTTGGAAGTTCACAGGAATGATCCAACCACATTAAGCTTGATTTTCGCAGTGATTTTTGGAAAATCTGACTCTGAATTCTAACTAGAGAGCCATTTCACCTTCTGGAATGTCTCTTCAAAAGTTGAAAGCTTTGTTATCGAAAGGCTAAATGCATTTTTATTCTCAAGCAATTGATGGGTTTTTTTGTCTGTTTTTTAAATGTGGATTCCACTTTTGCAACCTTCAACCATGGAAGGAAATGCCGACATATGTTTGACTTAAAGCCTTAAAGGGATTCAATATAAGATGCAATAAAACACACGCTTGCTTTAATAGCTTGTAATTTTGGATCTTGGAGACCGCATTAAACTACCAGAAGAGATATGCCACAGATTTTGCATCCACCGAATAAGCCTCTAAAATCCAATTCAATGGCTTAAAGATTAATCAGTGTGAGAAATGTCACATTTCGGAAGTAAATATGGTGCATTCTCAGACGTTGTGTTGCGCTAGGAATGTATTTGTACCACAATAAAATAAATAAATGAACTTTAATTTTAATTTTTTTTTTAATTCTAGATGTTAGGAGCCACACACTATTTTCAATATCTCAGCAGAGCTGGTGCTGGCCAGCCTTCATGCTGCATCAATGCGTTATTTTTATGTGCCTCAAGTTAATTTATTGAATCGAACATGTCAATTCCTGGCCAAAAACCGGTGTTGATCGAATAAAAGCAGTGCCAGTAAGAAAGATGTAAGCCTCAAGGTGCACGTATTGTCTCCTCCCGTGTGCCAAATGTGGTACTTCCACTCTTTTTGGCATTTATGCCGTTGTATCATTTCCTATAGTTGTCTCTGTTATTTTTTTTCCCCAATGACCAAAAATGCTAATAGTAGCTGATGCTGAGAAAGTTTTAAGGATCAACACCCACGTGGTCCCATTTAACAGCTTCCAAATTTGGGTAAATGAGTGTGTTTGTGTAATTTCGTTTCTCCTTAAAACTTTGCGGCACTACATTGAGTCAGCGTCCTGTCGCGTTTCCCGAAAGACGCGTCGTGACTGCTCAAGTTTCGGTCAGCCATCTGTGCTTTCACTACCTTTTCTCTCAAGGTGACTTTAGATCGTCTTAAATCTTATGCGGTCGTCAGCAGAGGGACAAACCTCCAGTGTAAAGCTTAAGTTTTGAAAGGCTATTTCTAAAACAACCTACACCATCTACAGAGTTCAGTGGTTTTGTGTTTCACAAAGGACTGAAATCATTTTTTAAAACAAAGTCATACTATGTGATTCACTATAATGCAATGTAATCTTACCTTACAAGAACCATAATTCCAAATTAGTTTCACTGTCTATTTTACAGCCAAGACCACAGTAGACTGTTAGCTAATATCGGTGCAAGGTAAATAATTCGGAGAGTGTCCCACGACTGGGATGGGTGAGGGGAGGGGGGAAAAGCACTGTTTAACTTTTTCATCTGTGCCAAGTGAGGATATTACACCGACAAGAGACCACAACTGTTGGACTGCATGTTTTAGTTGGAAAGCACATCTTTTTCATTCCTATTACAACAATCCATCCGTCACATCCATTTATTTGGAATCAGGCGATATAAAATGCAATCATCAAAAAAAGGGGGATATTAAAGTACTTGTTGGGAAGAATGACTGTACAACATATTATCTATGTATAGGGTCAATGTCAGTGGTTCAAGGATAGATCACTGTGGCACCCCATTTTTGATTGTTAGTGAACTGATGGAATGTCATCATCTTCGTTGCCTAAAAAGCAACCATTCTTCAGGGGTGCGGCTGGATCTAATTGACTTTTACATTCACTTAGATTGGAATTTAATTCACTCTCTCTCTCACCTTCGATACAGATTGAGAATTACATCAAAGAAAGCATGAAAACAGAGATGGCACAACTGCAGCAGAGCGCTGTACACAACCACACAGCAGCCATGTTGGAAATGGGCACCAACCTTCTCTCTAAAACTGCGGAACAAACCCGGAAGCTGACTGATGTTGAGACACAGGTAATGTTGTTTGTTATGTTTATGTTTACCCAACTATTTTTAAAATGGTTTGTTTTGTTTTTTAAATTACGCTGATAAATTTGATGATGTCTTAATGGTTCCGATCTGCTAAAGGAGAATTCATTTGTGTGTCTGTATGTCTCAGGTTTTGAATCAAACATCCAGACTTGAGATCCAGCTGCTGGAAAATTCTCTTTCTACAAACAAGTTGGAGAAGCAATTAATGGTCCAGACCAATGAGATCAACAAGCTCCATGACAAAAACAGGTAAACCTCAAGTAACAGTTCCAGCAAATCCAGCAACGACATAAAGGAAAGTTAGTAGTTGAAATAGAAATGAGGGTAATGATGGTAAAACATCTATATTTACATCTAGATACACATAAATACTGTACATATGGTATACTGTATAAATATACAGAGAGTGCGAGAGAGAGAGAAAAAGGGCCAGCAAGGCCTACTCTAGGCCGCACTGCCCGATTTTTCCAACCTCACTTCTAATATTGGTTCCATGAAATTGTGTAAATGTGTTCAAAACAATCCATTCTTCTCACTCGGTCATGTTTCTCCATGTTCAACTTTTCCTGCAGCCTCTTGGAGGAGAAGATGTTAGCGATGGAGATGAGGCACCACGAAGAATTGGAGACTCTGAAGCAGGAGAAAGGAAGTCTCCAGGTTCTTGTCGGGAGGCAGAGTGGGGTTATCAAGGAACTCGAAGCCCAGTTGAGCCAGGCCACGGGAAACAGCACTGCCCTGCAAAGGCAGCAGCAGGAAATGATGGACACCGTCCACAACCTGCTCAATCTTTGCTCTAAAGATGGCGGTAAGTTCAATGGAGGGCGACGCTGTCAGTCCGCCTGACATTAGCTAAGAGGTTTTAGAATTATTGGACAAGATGTTGGTTTTGCTTTTGCAGAGTATTTTGGATCCCCCAGAGGATTCGATTCCCAGGGTCTTTGCCTTAGCTCCGCTCTTTCATGAAGTCGACTGCCAAGGCTGCCAAGTAATGCCATGAAATCTGCTTCAGATAGCATCTCAATATTGTCATCATTTTCTTTTTAAAGGAGACATAGTATTACTTTTTTTAAAAACAATTCCCAAGTGCCCCCACACAAGGTCCCCGGTAGTCATTATTCAATGGTATTATTAAAAACTTATGATGTTCATCTACGAGAAGACGACATTCTCACTCCGATCATTAACAATTATTTGATAAGGTAAATCAATGTATAACATGATTTCTACGGTACGAAGAAGGGCAAGTGTTTACATTTTTAACGTCACAAAAATAGTCAGCTAATTTTGGAAAAGGCCCACGGGTTACTCATGTGGTCCTTGGACGCAAGCCTCCCGTCACAAACCCGAGAGAAGGGCCAATTGGTCCTCGTCAGACCACAATGTGTCAAGAAAACTGCATGACCGACTAAATCTCAAACCAGTGCACCATAAACTTCTTTTGAAATACTTTATTTCTCTGGGCAGTGGCTGCAGCTTCAAAGAGCACAGATTTTCCAATCCTCCTGGAATTCGGATGACACCATTGTGTAAATCTCACCCCGTCGTAGGAAACGCGGGGACACGGTGCCTGTGAAAATCTGAAGCAACGAAAGCGAACAATGTGGTTCTCGTTTTAACCTGGCGGCTTCTGTTAAAGAGGCTTAGTGGCTTTCATAAACCATCGTGGTACTCGATTTACAACAATTGGTTTCCGTGCTTTATTTCAAAAACAGCTGTGATTGAAAGGAATGACGAAACTTTTATTCCTCTGAGTCTGACACACCTGAGATAATATCAACTCACAAATCTTCCGTTAAGACCAACATGACCTTATTTTGATCAAATGCGTTTCTTTTTTTTTTTTCAATGTTTTCATCACAAACACAAAATTCTAAATGAGCGATCATACAAGAATGGATGCGTCACTGTACTCGAGAACCCCCGCAGCGCTTCGTGCGATTTGTCAACTAAAGACATTCTGCCATCATGAGCGGATAGCTGATGAAAATGATCAATAACTGCTGCTTGCTTTTGTAATATTAATGAGCCATGCAATATAAGGTTGCGGGTGAGCTGACCTTCATGTAATCAATCCATTTAGTCTGGATTTGTTGATGTAACATTTAATTACCAGAGTCCTCGGAGACCATCTTGGCTCGAATGTGTATTTTCGCAGCCTCTTATAATGGAGCTCCAAATATAACACATACGCAAATTGATTTACTGGAACTGTCATATTGAATGAAATTCCCCTGTAAGTCAATATTTCATCACTTTTACCTCGCCTCCTTTTCGGCCCCCGTAAAAATCTTTGATTAAGTTTCACGTTAGCGTCGCTTCTTGGTGATGAGCCGAAACGAGAGCCAGCGGATACGCGGAGCGGCTGCTGCTGCTGCTGTGTGGTGGGTCCTTCCTCTCGGCTGCAGTGACTTTCAGGGTTGAAGTGGGTGTGCAGGTTAGAGGTCACCCCCCCTCCCCCGCCCCCGCCTGAAGAAGTCAAACTGTAATAGTTCCTCAGGGATGCCCCGTGTGAATGAGAGGACGGGCGGCTGGATGGATCTCACTGATCATTCGACGCACTGGCCACATTTGAAAACACACGACTTATTTATGTATTTTGTTTTCATTTTAATTGTTTTGGGGTTGTATGGGTGTTTTTTTTTTTGCGGGGGGGGTGCATAATATTGCAATGTACGTTTCTTGTGGGTGGCTTTAGATTCTGTCCTTTGTTGCTTCCACTTCAGATCACCAGCATACAATCCTAAGAACACGTTAACCCTTAGAGTGGCAGCGGTTACTACAGTGGACAGCTTATCGTGTTGTCGGGTTACAGGGTGCACGAAAGGGGTTAAAGTAGCTACCGGTACTTGTTTCGTATGCCTCTCTGTTTTTGCGGTTAGTTTAAATGCGTGCAAGTCAAGGGGATTATGTTTGGAATCACCGTTTATAAACGGTGGGCAGCGGTTTCTATTAACTGCTGCATATTGACATGAAATTGCTCTCGAAATCAAAAGCAGTTTGGGCTTATTTTCCTAATAATACGCTGACTCATGTCTGCGAGTCATTTCAGTTTTCACAATACAGATCTTGTATATACTTCACCCACCCCCCCCCCTCCCTCAAGCAGTACGTGTACAACTTTTCCATGTGTGTTTTCCAATATTGCAGTGAAAACAGATATTTTTGATGTGGCTCGATGAAGCAATTTGTTTAAATTGTATTCATTACCCAAAGCTCATTAGGGTGCAATGAGCCGCAGACTGCCATTAGAAGTAATTGACCACAGCTTTGGAGCCGGCTTTTAAAGTCGCTGGCAAAATGAGAATTTGTTTTACAGTTTTCTGCTATCTCATGGAATGAGTGTTATTCATCATTTTTTATTGCGGAAGGAATGAGGCTGAATTATTTAATTTGAACAAAATATAATTGCAAAAAAAAGAGCATTATGAGCATTTTTATATCTCGCTCCTTTTTTAAAAATAAACTGAACAAATCTTTATGCCCAAGCCGTACTTTTGTATGATAGCTCGCATCAATCAGAACTATGGCCATTTTCCCCTTCTAGATCAAACGTAGTCCATTCTAAGTCACTTTGAATGTCTTTTCCAATATCTGTGCCTGTGTGCAAGTGAACAGAATACCGTGAAACAGTACTGACCTTCTTTTGTCGTGCTGTGAATCCTTCAAAGAAATATGTGGAAATAACTTCATTGGCTCTTGTAGCGAATCAAGCTGAGCTGAACTTAAAGACTGATTGTGGTCACATGGGAGCTGTGATGTCTATAGCAGTCCATTTAGCTCCAATTTTCACTCTCTTCAGTTCCAGGATTTGGGCTCATTTGGCACAAGTACTGATTTACGCAAACACCCAAGGCCTATTGGTCTTTTCACATGAACCCCCTACTGAATACGAGTCCCCACTGAACCACTAAATATTTTACTACAAACAAATATTGGGACATTAATAATATTTGGAGATCTGGGCAGAAAGCGGTACAAGGGAACCAGCCTTACAGGGCCACTTCCAGTCCCAGAGCGGTTTTCCTGCACTTTGGGAAATCTCGGTAGCTATTGTGGAATAATTATTAACCCAAATTTCAGCCCCCTCCCCCCCCAAAAAATCTCTGACATTAACCTCCCAGTTCTCCTTAAAAGTACCCCGCTGTCAGCCTGCTTGGGGTAAATTACCGCCTGACAGGGCTATCCTTTGTTGTATTAGAATCTGGGGTGCAAGGGCGCGCAATGTCGACCTGTCCCAGCAGGAGAGTCTTGTCACTGACACTCAATACTTTGTCAAAACGGTCAAATACTGTAGCGCAGCCAAATAAACGACCCACTTCCAAAGGAGAGGGGGGTGCTACGAGCACAGGCAGATCAAAGCAAATGCAAAGGATCACTGACTCATTTCACTTTCCAGCGACATCTTCTTTGACTCCTCAACTATAACAATAAAAACAATGGGGTGAAAACTGACGTGAACCCCTTAAGTGGGAGGAGAAAGTCACAGAAGAAGAGGATGTTAAAAAAGAAAATCTGAAGGAAATTTCCGTCACTATAACAAGGGTTGGAAAGTAAATATAAACCACTTGTTATAACAGGAACTTGAAATTTATAGCTTGTAGTATTTTGTCCGTAGCCTCATGCTTGGTTTCAAAATAGTGCAGCCATAATTATCTACAGATGGAAATGGATGCAGCTGCTCTGTCAAAAGTTTGAAGCCCACTTGGAGAGAGCCCGGAATCTGGTCGCTGAACTCGGGTTCTTCTGTTAATAAGATAGTTGACCTCAGATTTTTATCTTGAAGTTACAAGATACTCGCCGCGAGACTTTGCCGTCTCTCTTCTGCCTTCTGACTCTCCAGTCGTCGAAACGAGAGCGTCACGGGTAAAAGTTGCTCTTGTTAAACTTGATTTAGGAATAAAATAAAATGAAGACTGTCAATAGGGGGAAAAAAATGCGCTTTGAATTTTAATCACCGTTAATCTAGCGTCTGCAGAAAAGAGTGCCGTTTTTATTTGGGGAGAAATTGACGGGGAACTAACTACAGAGGTAGTCTTTATACTTGATGTACTTTTGGCTTCAGGGATTCACACTAGCCACAAAAGACAGTTATGATTTAAAAGAGACGGGCTGATATGTCTCGTCGACCCTCTTTTTAAATTTTGGCTAACATCTCTTTTGTGGAGTTTGCGTGTTCCGCTCGCTTGTGCGTGGGTTCTCTCTTGGTACCTCTATTCCCACCGTGGCGGGTCAACGGAAGACTAATTTGGCCACGGGAGTAAAGTTGAGTATGAATGCCCTCTTTCCCATTTGTGCGCCGTGACTGACTTGACAGAATGCAAACACGGGAATGAACTTGATCATCAGAAGAGGTTTAGAGCAGCGTATCGTTTGCGGACAGCCCATGGACAAGTCAATGAAGAAGAAGCGGGCCCGGTCGGATTGCTTCTGGCTTTTTAGCGGCGAATCGGGAAACATTCAAACAAGCTCAAGATGAAACGGGAACAGAGTAACAAACCTCAGGTGGATGGCAAAAGTACTGCCGATGACTAGATGTGCGAATGAGGACCAATAGACCAGGTGAGAGGTGACGGTAAAGCGAACAAAAAGGGGCTGTCAATTAGGCTAGGCTAGGCATCTAGACCAAGTCTGAAAAGACGTTTAAAAACGTCTTTGGGAGTGAATGTGTCAAGAAGAAAAATGTGTTCACGGTGACTTCAATAGGATTTTGAAGAGCTCAATAACTGCAATTCTGGTATTAGTGGCATCTCGGGGACCACCAGACAGACTTTGATTATTGCGGTTAGAAAATGGACCAACTGGGCCAAAATCATCTTCACTGCTGAATCAAAATCACTGCTGAGATGCAGTGTGACGAGATGCCCAAAAATGTCAGTTATGTTAACAGTGCTTGAGACAGGTTTGCTGGCCATGAGTCAGTCTGCAAAAATATTGTTCGAGATACAGTACTAAATTTGAATCCCCAAATGTCTGAGTAGGACCTCCAATCGCACCCACACCAAGACTGCATTGCACCTTGACCAAATATAAATCCGAAGCTCAGTATTCTGTTGTCAGTGATCGCCGCACTCATCTGTTTGTTTTTTTTTTTTTTTTTGCATCTGCAGTCCCAAAAGTACCGGATGAAGAAAAGAAGTTCCGCGATTGTGCTGACCTTTACCAGGCTGGCTTTCATAAGAATGGCGTCTACAACATCCAGATCAACTCGCAAGAGAACAAAAGGGTGAGGCGCCACCACAAGAAAAGCCCATCACAAACCCCCTCATGTCATGTGAGCTCATCACTCAGTGTGAACGCCACAATCGTTGGTTTAAAGACATCATCGCTCACCGTGAACACTTCCATCGTCGCTTCAGAATAAACCAATTATATTCTTTGCAAATGACTCTTTGCAAATGAGCGAAAGACGCCGAGCCGCCGCGGGACATCTGCCACTGATGAGTGCCGTTGATGAGTCCAAGCTGTGAATACTCTTGGAGAGCTTTGAAAATGCAGGAATTTGGCGAGGGGTGAGGTGTGAAGCCAAACACGGTGCCGAACATGACGGTGACACCGGCCTTGTGTGTGCGATGATATGCTCTTCACCTCAATACTGATCGATGAATGTGATAATTTGATAAATGCAGTGGCTTGAAGTAGGTGAGGAGCAGATTGCATCCAGGCCCGCCGCCCGAATCATCTCCGAGGTGGCTGGCGACCATTTGTGTGTGCATGGATGTGAGACAGTCTCCTGGAAACGATCATGTCAGGGGTACTTCCTTAATTAGACTCAGCCAGCGTTCATGTATGTTCAGCTGTGTGGGCTGGCTGACGCGAAAGACCTTCTCGACTCCACACCGGTGTCTCAAAACTCAAAACAACGAGCAACCCCACAGATAGACCCACGGCCCTGCATTATCAGCTTACACACACCGAGGTCCAAGGTTAAGGGCCGTATTACACCCAGGTGTCTCCTGGTATGTGTCCATCTCAGAGCTCCTCTTTGATCCGGAGCCTCTGATGAGGAACACCTCGGGGGAGTTGGTAAAGGATAAGGAGACGCTGATTAGTTTGGAGTGGAACGCAGATACACTAAGTTCCCAAACATGACCTGAAATGACTGACCCGCCATTGTTTCTCAACACCGCCGAGAATCACATCAAATATTCAATTCATCACGTTCCAGTTCTATAGTGTTATGTCGGACCAATTAGAAAAATGGCAGTCCGTCGGGTGCTATCAGTTTTTGCCCTGTCAAAGTCGATTCTTCTTTTTTTTTGGATGAACAGGTCTATTGCAACATGGAAACAGCTGGCGGTGGATGGACGATCATCCAGCGCAGAGAAGACGGCAGTATGGATTTCCAGAGAACATGGAAGGAATACAAAATGGTGAGACAGGACAAATACATCATCCACGAGTAATAGACAAGCGATAATGTCGGTGGTCCTTTTTTCCGCCACATAAAACAAACAATGTTAAAAAAAAAACGATGTCATGAGCGCAACATCCTGAAGCGGCAATCGGGTTTTGACAAATATCGTGAACTTTTTGAAAAGGGCTGCGCTGATCCATTTGGAACACTTCAGCCAGATGTTCCTCCTCCTCAACTTTAGCGCCTTTTTTTAAAAATTATTTTTTTTTTTTTGTTCGTAGAAACATTGTCTCGGGTGTCCTAGACCAGCCAAGTTGTTATCCTTCCCCTTCTCAAACAGGAAATTATTGTGTGTAAATATGACAATTTTTTTGTGATTTCTTTTTTGTCCACCTCTGTTGTACTGCGTTTGGTGTTTGCAGGGGACCGTCATATGTTTGTCATCACGGAAGTCTCCATGCGTACTTAGATTGAAAGCGTTAAACATTTTCAATCTACGCTTTGGTCCGATCCTGACTTGCGTTTATTATTGCTGGCCGTCAAACTTGGTGACTTTACTCTATAAGTCAGCGCTCTATACCCTCCAATAGCTGTCAGTTTATTATCAGATGGATTATATGTTTATACTTGCCCCTATAATCTGCTTTCAGTCTCGAGTTTAATTTCCCCTACAGTCCTTTGGACGGATATATAATTTACTTGTCAGTATGAAAAGGATCGCAATGATGTTTCGAGATGGTACTAGCGAGCGCAATACCAGACTAGATCATATTACCCAGACTGTTCTAAAAAGAAGAAAAAAAAGAAACTAAAAATGAAATATATTGTCCGATAATGCTGTTAACATCTGGTTGAGGAAAAGTTGTAGCCGGCGACTTGAATTCTGAGATTGTAGGTAAAGTCGGCGGACAACACTGTTAGCCCATACACAAACGCTAAAACATTTGTTTCCACCACAGTCCCTAATTTTGGATTGCCACGGCAACATATTTGAGCGACACCTCCAATCTGAAAATATTCCATTTTGAGACATCAACGGTGAAACTACGTAGTTAAACACACAACAACAAAAATGGAAAAAATGACTTTAACTTTGAAAAATAGTGACACGCTAATATACGGCTAACCGTATATGACGTCATACGCGACACCAGTGTCAACTCCCGGTTCCCCCCTTCCTGCACGATATGAGAAATCTCCATATCGCATTGCCTTCAAAAAGTAAAATCACAAACATGCGAGTCAAAACATGTGCAAACCAAAGGCTTAAAGACCAATGAGAATTGAAACGGAACGCTTCCGGCACTGAACAGGTGCACAAAGGCTGCATTACGTTCCACGAGGGGGGCACCATGAACCTTTGGTTGACATTCACAGTTCATTGTACAACGCCCCCACGCCACAACCCCCGCCCTCCTTCAACAGTTTGGAAGTGACTGATGGCGTTTTATAGTGTTATTAGTTTTCACATTCTTGCAGTTCATAGGCTTGTGCATGGGTTTAATGCACTTGTAGGAATTGTTATTTTTCACAGTCAAGGTGGTGTGGCCACGAGTTGTAATTTTGTCAGTTGGGCGGTGAAGGGATGATCGAGGCAAAGCTTTTTTTTTTTTTTGTTGGACATAATAAGGGAGTAAAGAGTAATGACGTCTGTCCAAATACTATACACAAACGGCGAGATGAACTTGGAATTTTTCTCTGGAGTGCAACGGTGTTGACACGGACTCCGGTTCCCAACAGGAGACCAAGCTTGATATTCTCAAAGGAGTGAAATATATTGTATAGAAAGAAGAAGCTATAAAAACGGGTGGGGGGGGGAGAGCGGGGGGGGTCAGCTCACTTGCTCTTCCACCCACTTTGCAAGACATGCCTAAGCCCCCAAGAATGCGCCATATTTACTTTCCCTCCTTCCCATTCCTCATCACCACACACGCTTAAAGCACAAACAGAGACTTTACCTCCACCGCAGCCATCATCATCGTCAACCCCACTTCTCACTTTTGTCAAGAGCTGTAATGTCATTCCACTTCTTGCCAACATTGCTGATGTTTGTCCGCCTCGATTTCAGGGTTTTGGAAGCACGTCTGCGGAACACTGGTTGGGGAACGAGTACGTTTACCAGTTGACCAGCCAAAGGCAGTACGTTCTCCGCGTTGAACTGACAGACTGGGAGGGACACCAAGCGTTCTCACTGTACGATCGCTTTCAAATTGGCAGCGAGAAACAGAACTACAGGTAATGATCGCAGTACTCGGCCCTTTTCTTTTGTCTGGCTTTTGTGCACCATTTCACCCGCGCCTCTCTCAAAATCCGACATTTGTTCTGGAAGGATTTTACAATGAAGCGAGCCGTCGATGTGGCAGAACGGATGACCCTGCCGACGTTCCTGTATGCAAACAATTCTTAACATAACAAAAATATTTCATCCCATTCCATCCACATTTTAATGTTGTACGAATTTGGCTGCGGCGCTTGCGCTTTCTGGATGAAGAACGGCAGTTCAAGTGCTTTACCGCTGTAAGATGCCTGTCTGACATCACAGGCACTCCGTTAAATGGTGCTGCCTTCAACTGACCCGCCTGTAAACTTTGAGCGCTCAATCCGAGGAGATGATTCAAATGGATGCATGCTGAGTTAGACCGAGTGCTCCCCTTCCAAGGCATTTGAAAAAGGGAGGCAGTTTTAATTTTATTTTTTGTTTGTTGTTTGATTGTTTCTGGAGAGTATAAACTTTGTTCTTCGCTTATGTTACCGATGGAAAGGAATGAGTAATGGCAAAACAAAGATGGAAATGCTTTTCAAGTGGAGCGATCAGAAAATTAAATCCTTTCGACGGACAGGAAGATTCCCACTCAATTCAAGGGTTTTGATCCCGTTGTGCAATCCTGTGGAGAGCTCTTTTTGAATCCGGATTCAGTCCAACAAAAATGTATCACTGTTGTCTGTGTAAATGTCCTTTGACAGGCATTTGGTGGTGTGGGGGCGGGGGGTGTCAAGAGTGTTTCTGTTTATTCTTAAGGGGGGGTTAGTGATAACAGATGGCAAACTGTGGCAGATGCTTGGGATTCTCAAATACGGAAAAAACTGCGTCAAAGATGCAAACGTTCCAAGAAATCGCTGGCCTCGGCGAGGCGCTCTGACATCTTCCCTTTTCAGATTTTCACAGCTTTGCGGGTTCTGTCAGATGACAATTCCCCTTTGTTGTGAAAATTGGAAAAGCAGAGAGATTCTGAAACACAAAGACCTTCGCTTCAACTCTTTCATACGTTTCAGAGTGAAATATTGCTCTGAGTCTCCCAGTAGTGTGAGGCTATTTTGCCTTGTTGCCATCATTAATCTGGAGAAATGTGTTGTTGGGACAGCGGTTCACCTCGCATGGCTCCGGTCTTGGGGACATGGAAAAACAACAAGCAGACACAAAGATTAGGAAGGAAAATTAATCTGCTCTTTTTTCCCCCCTTATTTTTTAACTTTACTCAATGATAAGGACCTTGTTGAAATTACACCAGTACTTAACCATAACTTACTTTCCTTAGAATACATATACTATGAAACAAAATCTCTCCAACCCTGAACGGGATCCCTGAGAACCTGTAGATCATCTTTGCTTCGTTTTACATGGATATATTTCTCTACTTTTCCAGCTGGGGTGAGCAAATGAACGACAAGTTCAGCCTCCCTGGAATAGTTTGGACTCATAGTTTGGGCTCCAGGTGATTTGCTGGTTTTTGCAAATGTGTTTGTTGCAAGGAAGAAATCTTTCTTTGTTGGACATTTGCTCATTGCTTTTCTAAAACATTGGCCAACAAAAACAGAAGGTACCTCCACATGATGCGTTCTGGGACCAATGTGTGTTTCAGTGTCATAACTCACGATTGTGTCGATTGCTATTGATTGAAGGGTATAGTCGCGAGTAATCCAGTCTGCTTTTATATTGAGCCGAAGATTATTTTCGGCTGTACTGCGTCAACAAGAGTCAGATGATTGATACCAATTGATGAGCGCAGAGAGACATACACAGCAAAGAGAAATATGAATAGTCCAACAATAACCAAGCAAACTCAATAGATTCCTGGTTTTACCTGCCAAGAGAAGCTCATGCTCTCACTACACATACTTACCATTACTTTTATCGTTTTTTTTCCCCACCTTCAACATGACTGGGTTTAATTACCGAGCTTCTTTTATTTGATATGATTCGCCACGTTATCCTGCGTGTATAAATACATGGGAGAGGTGAGGTTCTACGCTTTCCATCATAAGAGGTTGTCCTGACCATTTGTTTGAAGATTTTATATAGTGCTCAGAACATTTTTTAATGTGTTGTTTTGTCTGTTGGATAGCCCAAATGTGTACGAGATTCTATGAAGTGTATGGAAACCGTGACGGTGAAGTTACCGTATTTTCCGCACTATAAGGCACTTCGGAATATAAGGCGCTCCTTCAATGAATGGCCTATTTTAAAACCGTTTTCATATATGGGGTGCACCGCGTTATAAGGCACAGAGAATTGAAGCTACAATAGTGGCTCTGGTTTCAATGATATTCGGTGCGCCTTATAATGCGGAAAGTACGGTACGTTTAGGGTTAGGTTTAGTGTTATGGTGCAGTCAAGACTGTATGTGGCATTGGGACCCCACTGATTCTGTACAGCGTATCAATGCCACTTATTGATTTATTGGCCTTTGTATTTCCAAACGACGAAAAGAAAAGACATTTATAAAAAATCTTTGGTTTGAAAGCCGTGAGAATGATTGATTGCGCGGTTGTTTTGTTTTTCAACCAGCTTTAAAAGTTTCATATGAACTTTGTGCCGAGGTATTGCTTGGAGTTGTCTCTCCTTCGGTTGCTGGATGACAGCAATAACCTCTGTTCAGAATAACGGACCGCATGTTAGTCGATCTGGGGCCCTGTGTCAATCCCATCCTGCTCTGGTGTAATCCAACACGTTTCTCTTGTGTGTTTGGAGAAACAACTCCCAAGACCTGCTTTAGACCTACAGTACATCTCTACATTGAATTTGCAAGTGTACCTTCACTGAGAGAAAATATTAACAAGGATTTGAAGGTACTGTTTTTACGAACGTTAAAGCAAATATGTGGGCATAAGCTTGTTTCGGATAAAGATTGGAAGGTATACAAAGATTTATTTTTTTTGTTCATGAAACAATGTTCTGTTTTCTTTATTTAGTGTTAGCGATTCTGCTTGGTTTGATGATGACGTTTTTATAACGCAGCATGATGTCAATCACCGTGACCTAGTTTCACTTGGAAATGGTCAGACAAACACTTGGCAGACATATGATGCCTCCTCGGACCACGTTGCGGTTATTTTCTTTTCGTTGACTGCCCGTGTCGAACTTTGATAGCGCTTAATCTGCTCGGGAAAATACTTTGTTGACATTTGGTAAATACTGTACGTATACAAATTCCACCCAAAACTCCAGAATGGCCGCAATAATTGTGCCGGGGTGTGGACCAAATAGATCTGGCTTGATCTTGATCCGAACTTTATCACTCGAGTTTATGACCTGGCCCGTTTTGAGATGATTCGCCTTCTCCAACTGTGAACAGAACAGACCCTGACGGGAAGCATGAGCGGATAGAAAATGTCTGTTCCACTTAGTAGTTGTTGGCCTAGTAAATATGTAAACACAGACGCATACTATATCAAGCTTCCTGTCAAAAGTGTCATGCTGAAAATCCTTCCCGAAAGATGTGTCCTGGCATTTTGTGACTGCAAACAGAGATCGCAACGGCTTTGTAAAATGGAGAGTCAGGAGTTAAAAGTCTACGTCTGGTCTTTATCAGAGTAGTAGCAGACCTTATCCTTGACACAACATGTTTTGTTACATGGAATTAGGACTCACTGGCCATTCTACTCGTAAGTTGGTATGTTGTCAACTACAACATCATTTCGAAAATATCCCCCTTGCCTCCTAGACTGCATTATTCCGAGGCTTCGCTTCCTATTTGCGTACTATTTCCGTGAATTCTGCCCAGCAACACAACAGTATTCAGTTCATAATCAAACTACACGGTCCCCCTATTACTAAACAACTTTGAATATAAAGTTATGTATACCACATATCTTTCCATTGGATCACTATATAAGTTGTTTCAATGGCCAACCGTTCTTTTTTTTTAAATGTTTTTACTACTGCTCCTCCTGCAGATCAATCTTTTCCACAGCTGTATAAATAAAGGAGTATTTTTAAGCTAAATGACTTTCTTTGCGAAAAGGGGAGTCTCTCCGAGGTCTTAAAACTACTGCAAATGACTCGTTCTTGCTCCGCGGTCATCAAATGTCACCCGTAAAATCGAACCGAAAATCTCATTGTGAATCCTCGAGCGTAACGAGGGAAAAGCCATCGAAAGGTTCACTACACCTTGTACCCATGTTTAGATGGCAAATTAGATCAGGCAAATAGGAAATGGATGGATGGTTATCTCCTTTCAATGCCCTCTAAGCGTATTCCAGCAACAAAAAATCCGATTAACACGCCATAAAATACTTCTTACATATAACATATGATTCCTGTGCCCTTCGAGTCCTCATTTTATAGCGAGTCTTTCCAATGTTGTCACACATGTTCCATATAAGCTCATTCACAACAACAAAAAAAGGTATGTCTCAGGAGACCTCTCCTGCAGCATGTTGTGTCTTTATCGCCTTCCGTCACTCACTCTCCTCTTCCCTCGCCCCGATGTGCCTCCATGCTCGACCTCCCTCCTTCTCGATGTCTTTCAGGCTGTTCTTGAAAAGTCACAGCGGGACGGCCGGCAGACAGAGCAGTCTGGTGATCCACGGAGCAGACTTCAGCACCAAGGACATGGACAATGACAACTGCATGTGCAAGTGCGCCCTCATGTTCACCGGCGGTGAGTGCAGTTGCGGCACTTTGAACTTGACGCAGAACTGTAGCCACCTCTCGCTATAAATCGGATTCATTGGAATCATTTTGGGTTGGGGGGGGGGGGGGGCCTCTTTCACACGCCGCAGACATTTCCTGGATGGGTAAAAACTCAATGATGCGGTATATTCTGTAATATCTATCCACACCTATGAAGCCCCATTCTGCATCCCCCACCCATTTGCACGGCGGTTGGAAATTTTGATTTTAAAATCACACGGCTTGAAAGTGGAACCTCGTTTACCCTCGCTGTTTTTTTTTTTATCAGTTCATCAAGCATTTCCAAAAGCATCCCCCCCATCAGAATCACTACATGTCGTAGTGAATACAGTACAAAAAAGTATCAGATGTTATCGAGTGACCAGACAGCACCGTAATACCGAGTGATTCATTTATCACCCTCCGAGGTTATCCTGACTCAGGACCGGTCCAAATCCAGCAGTGCACTCGCTACTTAACCCTTGATAATATGATAAGCTGTCCACTTTAGTAACCGCTGTCCTCTAAAGGGTTCATTTATGTCCTGCTAGGATCAGAACGGGCATGATATTGGAAGGCGTACGTGAGAAAACAACAACAGTAAAATACCATTCTGCTACATCAATTCAGGAATACACTCTATAAGGATATTTCGTGAGCAAACACGGCACTCAATGCATTTAGGACCCGAAGGGATGAATTTCTCAATTTGTTAAAAAGCCGCAACGTCTTCATGAAGAAAGCAGCAGACATCCATCATCATGTATTTCAATTATATAATAATATTTATATTATATAATATTACAATTCTGAAGGCCCTGTGGAGATTATATTGACATGGGACCCTAAAATCTGGATTCATATAAAATAAATATCCAACTTTGAAATTACTCTCCTCCTCAAGCCACCGCAATGAGATTATCTCCAGTTTGGTCAGTTAGTTATCGTGCACTTTTCATGCCGTCGGGTGGCGTGCACGTTGCTCATGATGAAAAAGTGAACTTTGACATCGCTGCGATGAGCACGAGGCACAAGGGCAGCGCATTCCCACTCATGGCCGACAAGCCTTGTGAAATGTCACAGGCTAAAGTGGTGTTCAGGTCCGACACAGAAGGGGGAGTGTGTGACACATGCCATGCCTTGCATATGTTCTATATCTGACTGTATCAGCAAGAGAGCGTTCGCAAGCCACAGATAGAAGATGGGAATGTTGCATTGCTGATATATCCAATAAGGTTTGCATGTCTTTCATATTCATTGTCCAGTATCCTTGGAATTCTTACATTTGAATCTCTTTTTCTCTAAATGGCAAAAGGACATTCGGAATTGGGAATACAATTTTCCCATGTCGTCACTGGGCAGTGATCCCCAGTGTAGCTTGTGTATAAATACTTTGTGCTTTAAATAGAGCGAGGTACCAAAAGAGTTTGGCAACAGGTATTGGCCTGCGAATGACCCCAGTTGCAGTAACATTGAACACATAAGTAGACGCTCAATAGAGTCACAAGCATCGCCGCAAGGAAGAGCCATGCACTTTGTATATCAGCATTTCAGACCCACCCCCAAAAAAGTGTTTTTAAATTTAACATTCTAAAATTTCTTTATTTAATTTTAATTTATTTCAATATTATCTGTGTCTTGCTCAGGGCAGAACTTGCCATCGGGCGTAGCGGGCAGTTGCTTGTGTTTTTGGCAGTGGGCTGGCGCATTCAGGGGGCAACGCAGTGCATTTTTTTTTGGTGTGTGTAGAATTTATTACCGTATATTTTTGGATTATACGTCGCTCCCTTAAGAAGGAAAAAACATATATAAGTCGCACTGGAGTATAAGTCGCATTTTTGGGGGAACATTTATTTGATAAAATCCAACACAAAAAACATACATGTCATCTTGAAAGGCAATTTAAAATAAAAATAAAATAGAGAACAACAAGCTGAATAAGTGTACGGTATACTAACGTTACATCACTGACATACCTGGTAATGTCAGTAACGACATGACATACTAATAGTTATTCAGATAACTCTAGCATAAAGAACATGCTAACAAGTTCACCAAACTCTGTTTCACTCCAAATCACTAAATCTAATGAAATCTTCATTCTCGGTGTCCCTTTTAAACAACTCCGCCAACTCGGGAGGTCAACTTCTACGTCACTTACGTCAGACTCATCGTCGATTGATCAACACGGGCCGAGAGCGCCCCTTGTGGTTTAATGTGAAAATAACATGTGAAATGACATAATCATTTGTTAATAATTTCACCCATAAGTCGCACCCCCCGGCCAAACTATTAAAAAATACTGTGACTTATAGTCCGTAAAATACGGTAATTCAAAAACATGTAAATCAGGAGTGACAGACCAAGGAGAAGATCAGAAGCACATCTCTAACAGAATGCTGTTTTTTGTGAAACCATGACTGTGGATCGTAAAAGAAACAATGACGTCTCCGTAACAGAGAGGGTAGGGTAACGCACGCCTACATGTGCTCGCGTGTTGGCCCGTGCCAACACATACATCTGCTCTTCCAGTTCAGTTCAGTCCAGCCCTGGCCTTGCTGGACTGAACTCCTCTCACCCCATCCTCCTCAATCGACTCTCTACCATAGGCATCACCAACACCCCTCTACATTGGTTCCACTCATATCTCACTGGCCGCTCTCAGTTCATTCAAGTTGATTCTTTTACTTCACAATCCCTCCCCGTTTCTTCTGGTGTTCCCCAGGGTTCTGTCCTCGGTCCGCTCCTCTTCATTGTCTACCTCCTTCCACTCGGAAACATTTTCCGCAAATTTGGCTTACACTTTCACTGCTTTGCGGATGACACCCAGCTCTATCTCTCCAGCAAACCCGACGCTTCTCTCCCACCCTCGTCCCTCTCTCACTGTCTCTCAGAAATCAAATCTTGGTTCACCCACAATTTCCTCAAGCTAAACAGCAATAAAACTGAACTCCTACTCGTCGGTACCAAATCCACTCTAAACAAAGCCGACAGTTTCTCCCTCACAATTGATAATGCCACTATATCTCCTTCCCCCCAGGTGAAGAGTCTGGGTGTCATCCTTGACAGTTCACTATCCTTTCACTCCCACATCAATAACATTACCCGGTCCGCTCATTTCCACCTTCGCAATATAAACCGCCTCCGTCCCTCACTCACTCCGCACACCACCGCTATCCTTGTTCACAGTCTCGTCACTTCCCGTATTGACTACTGCAACTCACTCCTCTTCGGTGTCCATCAAAAATTCCTCCATAAACTTCAACTTGTTCAGAATTCAGCAGCCCGGATCATCACGAGAACCCCCTCCTTCCATCATATCACCCCCATCCTCCGACAGCTCCACTGGCTTCCTGTCAAACTTAGAATCAACTTCAAAATACTTCTCTATACATTCAAAGCCATCCATAACCTTGCGCCCCCCTATCTGTCAGATCTTCTTCAAATCTCCATTCCCTCTCGCTCACTCAGGTCCTCATCCTCCCTCCACCTTTTTCTACCCTCTGCCCGTCTCAGTACAATGGGGTGCAGAGCCTTCAGTCGCTCTGCCCCCAAACTCTGGAACTCACTTCCTCCCAACATTCGTAATATTGACTCTCTTTCCTTATTCAAAACCCAGCTCAAAACCCACCTATTCAGACTTGCCTACCCGCCTTAAATCTTTCTTTCTTTATTTATTATTTTATCTGTGTTTTACTATTGGTCTTGGCTGTACAGTGTCCTTGAGTGTTGTGAAAGGCGCTTACAAATGTGATGTATTATTATTATTATTATTATTGCTCAAGGGTACTTCGACGGTTACTACACAAGCATCTCTTCAACAGCTTGTTGCTATCCAAGCAAGAATTGAACCGTGACCCTCTGGCTCCAAATTCTTACAAATGAGCTCTTAAATGGGATTTTCTGTTTATTCTAATTCATTGCCAACAATTGTACACATCTGGATCGTGACATCAGAGATTCTCCCTTGTCCAGAATACACACAGCGAATTTGGATCGCATTGTTTGTGATTCGACTCCCCGCTATCACAGCTCATACTTCAACAATGTCTCAATGTTCTCATTTTAGGTTGGTGGTTTGATGCTTGCGGCCCATCCAACCTGAACGGCATGTACTTTGTGCAAGGACAGCACGTGGGGAAGGTAAACGGTATCAAGTGGCACTACTTTAAGGGCCCCAGCTATTCACTACGAGCCACGGCCATGATGATCCGCCCGCTGGAATTCTTCTAGTCGTCCAACCTCCGAATGGCTATTTAGCACATTTAGCGGGACACTTCCAGTTACCGGTATGTCCTCATCTCATTTCACCTGCCGTGCTTCATAAACTTTTCCTCCACAATGAACTAAGTTAACAGCCACGAGGAAGAAAAACAGAAGCAGGCCCAATTTATGCTCCTGACCAGATTAAACACACATGTAATTATTTAAGGACACTATAATTCAAGTGTATCCATCCCACACTGGGAACGTGGCCGTGGTTTTCGAAACGCCGAAAAGAAGGATTTTTCTTGCGATTTGTAAGAACGGTGGACGTTCTGAACAGGACGCAGCAGCGATGGATGGCAGAGCAGAAAATACTCACCAACTGCAGGACAGAACTGATGGGTCTTTTTTTTTTTTTTGCTCTGAGGACACCACTCACATAATTTTGTACTCAATTGTTGCTCACACTAAAGTGCCTTCATTGTCGTCGTCATTGCGTTTTTAGAAGTATTCATCTCGTATGACAACTGTATACAAATAGCCATCATCATGTGAATGTCCAATGCAGTGACGCATATTCTGAATCCATACGAAGCAGAAGCGCGCTCAGTTTTAAGGTGACCTTTATTTTATGAAATGATGATATTCAATGGCGAGGCATTGCCGATTGTTTGTAGACTTGATGTGTTGTGGAGGAAAACATAAAGAATGCAAAAAATATATATAATTCTAAGGGCTTATATTAAGCTGGTTGCCATGTTTGTGAAATGAATAGTCCGGTGGTGGTCATTAGATTTGTTCTCTCTCATCATAACGTCAATGAAGAAAAAGCTAACTTTAAAAAAAATTTTATTCTGAGTTTCTGTTTCACATTACTGCTGCTTGGGGTCGGATATGAGGCATGTAAATTTGTCGCCCCGGCAAATTATTCACATGAACGGACATTTCGTCACGTTTACCTTACGACAGGCGAATATGTCAGCGTTCGTGGAAAAGGAGCATGTCGGAAGAGACAAATGCGCATTTGGGGTGTCTGGAACTTGTAAAGCTACCACTGACATGTTCGAATAACATTTGGATCATTGAATGTGTTTGTACCGGTATATAAATCAGCTTTCCAGAGGAAAGTTTTTTTTTCTTTCTTCTTCTCAGTCAGATTAACAAAATGAAGATAACACAAAAAGTGTGTCACTGATAACTGTGCTTTTACCTCATTAAACTGTAGATTTGCTGATTTATTTAAACATTTTTTAATAACGTGGTCAGTGTTGTGTTGCTACCAAATAAAATGGGAGGCACTAAGATTAGAATCCTTGCTTGGACTGGACTTTTTAGATCGCGTCAATTGTGATGAGATACTTGAGGTTGATGTTGTCGTTTTTTTTTTTTCCAGTCAAACCAGATGGCGCAAGGCTAGCTTCCTCGTTGTGCCGCATAATAGGGTTCTAATGTTTCAAGTACAGGATGGTGTCAATGACAGCTCGCCAAAGTGTCAAAAAAAAATTGCTGTCAGGACTTGTAGTGGCTCTTCATAGTTGAGATTCCAGGGCCTAATCAGAGGTTAAACAAATTATAGTAGCCTGCAAACTACTATGTGCCCGTCAGCACCTGTACTGACCCAACACCCTCGGCGGAATGTGTTCAATAGTGGCTGAGGCAGGGGGAGTGTCAAGAGGCTCCATAAAAGTTGGCAAAGAAGCATTTGGCCTTTGTTGGTGTCAGGAGACGGCACTGCTTCTCAACTTTCCCCTCCATATGTGCAGCCTGGCCAGTTATTTCAGTCATTTGATTTGTGTACTGTATTTTCTGTACTATGAGGCACTTCGGAGTAGAAGGCGCACCGTCAATGAATGGCCAATTTTACATTTTCATATATAGGGCACAGGGCATTATAAGGCGCATCGAATAGAAGCAACAATAGTGGCTGAGGTTGCGTTATGCATCCACTAAATGGAGCTACGCTAAAGGGAATTCAAGCATTTAGCGCTTTCACAACCGCTGCAGCTGTAACAGGGCACATTACAGTACATTTCAAATACTACATCCAAGAAATCTGAATATTGATCCATATATAAGGCGCATCGGATTATAAGGCACACTGTCGGCTTTTGAGAAAATTAATCATAGACAATGTGTTGGATCTCCTTACATTGTGCCTATTCAAGTCTGAGCTGAGCTTGCGGTGAAGCTCAACCGACAGAGTAGATTGCCACAATCGTCCTCCCGGATGTTCTTAACCGTTTACATGCGCCAATAATGACAACCTGTAACCATAACATGAGAAACTGTCCACTGTAGTAACCGCTGTCCCTCAAAGGGTTAAACCTTTACATCTGTACTTTCCTAGTCCATACTGTTTTGTTATTGTGCTCAAACAAAAACACTCACTTAGCTGGAAGGATCGTCAAGCAAATCAATCGGCAGTAAACCCTGAACCCACAAAGACCTTTGTCTGCCTATAAATATAGCATCCTCGCCTGGGAAAGATGTTGACTCGGGCCATGGTCAGCAGTTTAAATGTTAGATATACTTGGACCGGATTACACGAGTCACCCGAGCAACTGGGCCAACGTTTGTTGAATACCGATTCCCATTGGCCTTTGACTGCACTGTGTCATTAATGATAATTAGTGGACGTGACTATTCCTCCGCACAAGAAACAAAAAAAAAAAATTCTAAACGTAAAACTGAAGACGCTCTCGTTTCCTGACACGAACACGAAGTCACAGCAATGCACAGATGATGCCTTTCAGCATAGCAAACGAAAGCTGCGGAACTCTCAGTCGTACTCGAAACCATTAAGCGGTTATCAGTGACACGGGGAAAGATTTCGAACGTTAAACAGCACTATTCGTAGCGTCGACAACTGTAAACACTTGCCACTCTAAAATGCTTTTGTTTGATCATATTCCGTCCTCTTCGGCTTCCACCCTCTTCATAGTGTAAAACACAGTCACGGAGGCTGTCATATAAATCTAAACCAGGAACTTTTAACTTTCCCTCGATGCCTAATGAGTCCATCTGGTTTCAGTAATGTTCTCTTGTCTTCTCGTTGGACTCTTAATGGGTGACCGCGAACCCTACCCCGCCCTCTTTTGTCGGTCCTCTCTGATCCATATTTTGGACTTAATTCAATTTGTCCAACAACCTAATCCTTCTTTTTGGAGGATCAAAAACAATAACGCATCACTTCTTGGGAAGTAGAGCTGTGTTTTTATTCTTACTTCCCCCTCAGTAAAATTACGACTCACTGTACTTGCCTCGAAGGCAGCATAGCCACAGCATTAAATCCTTAAATCCTACAGCAACAACACCAAAAAGTGAACGAAGTACTTCCGTCTCGTCATATACAATGGCCTTCTTCGGCCAAATGAAAATAATTATGATTTACAAGGTGACGGAGGTGCGCTCACGAGGGATGCTCATAGATTCATATATACCACGACGATGAATCCCGTACGAACTACAGCAACAGAGCCTTGCCAAACAAAACAATCTGGAAACAATTAAGCAGTATAAACTAAAGTCCAGCGACAAGACTACAGATGTTGATGTCCACCAAGGAGGACAGGTGCATTGTGTCAAGAATTGAACTGCCTTAGACTACCCAGTCCATTTGACCTGAATAACCCGCATACAAAATGCAAACATGCACAGATACAAGAATGATTTTTTTTCAAATGTCTCTTAAAATTATAGCTATATGGCGGATGAAACATAAAAGAACTGTTTAATGTTTCAGTACTTTTTTTGCACACTTTCAAGATGAAGTTAAAGTTGCATAAGTTGTTTTCATTGTCACCGCACGTGCACAAAAGTACATGGCAATGAAATCGGCTTGCTGTTCGCCAACAAGGAAATGAGCAGCAAAATTCACAACAGGTGTTTGTTTCATGAAAGGACCAAGAAAATTCCATTGGGTGTCCATCTCTACACCTTTCTGTGACTCCTTCTGTTGTCCCTCTGTATCTGTATCAGATACTCTCTTATCATCCGGTTCTCTCAGTTTGCCTTTCCGCTCCTTTTAAAAAATGCATGTTCATTCTGAAATTTCATCCAAAAGCTGAATTTCTTTCACTTTTTGTCTGAAGAGAATCGTCCAAAAAAAAAAACCTCACGCAAAAGGCAAACTGCTCGCATAATGGCATTACAGTGACCTCTGGTGGCGACATGTCATACTCACAATGCTCGGTCTCCGAAAATTCAATTCACAAAAAAAAGGTGATGCAATTCACCTAAAATGGGATTAAATAATTGGTCTGTTTTATAATTTATGTTTCCATATGAATACCATCCACTAAACGATAGAAATACTTGGCACCGCATACAGGAAACACGATTCAAAAGTGGTGACCTGACGTCACTATTTCCACTCCACCCGACGCTTTTCTTGCCATACGAGATGTAATCTATACGTTTTTAACATAGTCTTGTCTGAACTGTTTGGAGGAAATACTGAAGAGAAATATATATATTTTTAAAAGCGCTGTCATTGTTTCATTGTACTCATTCTGATTTATTCCAAAATTTGTTTATTAAAAAAAAAGAAAGAACCCAGACAACAATATTAAAAAGCGTGCTATAGTCGATGACTGATACCAGTCGTTAAAATATTATTTTTCAATTACACGCTCATCCATTTAATTCAAGACTGTACGAGTGGATTGTTGTTGACTTGTTGAATGTTTACTGTCGTAGTTATTATCTGCTCTCTTTTGTCACTTTCTGTTGCTAACAGTTTATACTGCAGTGAATGTATCAAAATGACAAAACGGGTAATCGTATGAGTATTTATTTCTGTATCAATCATAAAATAGAATAATTCTAAAGCTGCGTTTTTTTCTGTCGAACTTGATGGGAAACGGACGGAAACAAATCGGTTTTGTTCGTGACGTATGAATAAGGAAGTTAGAATGCGAAACGGAAATCCGCATTACTGGAAAGTACCACAAAGACAGGGAAGGTGGATACAATTGTGCTGGGGGGAAAAAAACACTTGGTTGTTCTATTTTGTGATGTTTGTGATAAGCACCGTACATCAGCTAAAACCTTGTCTCGCAAATTTGGAATTTGATCAGCTCTGCTTGTTTAATGCCTGATGAGTCACGCTCATCCTCTGTGACAGACAGCCAACAGCTGCAATTATGCATTTGAATGCGACAGTCTCTATTTATAAGTCTCCAGGACGAAAAAAAAGCATTTGAAATCCACCTACAGTATAATCTCCCGAAAATGAACATCATACTAAAAAAAAAAAGTCAAAGACTAGGTTCTTGCAACGCACGCAGTCTTCAAATGTGTTTCCTGTGCATCGGTGCGTGTTTGTTCCCCGCTCTCTTGAATTGCGATCTAAGCCGCATTTGCAAGATGAAACCGTTTTCGTGCGTCAGTAGGGGGTCCTCGTCTGCTTTGCCTCCCCGCTTTCTTTTTCTGGGCAAGAGTTACCTTGCGGTATGCGTCTTTTCCATCATCGCTGCATCTCTCAACTTTACTTATGGGTGGTCCCTATGCGATCTCAAATTCTCACCTCTTGCCTGTTTCAGTGTCACGATCAAAATACACGTGCCGATTACTTCCGCAACAGAGCTGAATAGATGTTTGTTTTGAATGGCATACGTTATTCAAGTCAAAGAGCAGATCATCAAAAGATATACTTAGTTATGTATGCTTCAAATAGCTTTAAGACTGGTCTGCATTCACCAGTGCCCCGTTTCAATGTTGACATCGGGTAAGGTGTCCGAATGATGAAATATGACTCTGTCGGAGTGAGCAGGGTCGGGCAAAGGTGCCGGGAAAGAAACCATTGGAAAGCTTGACTACAGAGATAGCGCTGCAACTGGAAAGGGGAAGCAGCGGAGTGTTTACAAGGAAGACAATATTGATATAACCTCACAGCTCAGTTAGGGGGGGGATATTTGTGCCTCCGATTTGTTTTCACAACGTGTGTCAGTAATGTGGAACCAACAGATCTCTCTATGGAAAGCGTCCGCCAACAAGAACGTCAAGGAGCTCCGGGCCGTCAGCAAGGTGTGTGGCCTGGCAAAAAGCTGGCAGCAGTGGATAACGGACAACGAGGGGAAGCAGGCCACCGAGCCTTGCGGATGGTCTCCATGGCCCGGAGACTCATCAGAGGAACCTCGAATGTCTTGCGTCGCTACGAAATTCATTCCCAGCCAGAAGACGGAGGAGGATACTCCGCATCCCGTAGTTGCCCCTAAAACGGTATCCGACGCTCTGAATTTGCCTCGAGATAGAACGAAGATTGAAGATGCAAACAACTGGGCGCTACCAATGATTTCAACGTCCATCGAGATGAAGCTGGTGATGAAGAATATTCGCAGTGGGCCGCAAGACAGGCGAGCAGGAGTTAAACTACTGGCAAAGTGTCTTGAGAAAAGCGGATCGGGTGAGGGCGCAGACAGGTTGCTAGAAACACAAAGCTCTCTCCCTTCCCAGAGAAAACGTTCCAATGTGCTCTCATCGCTGACTCAAATTGGGATACCGGTGGAAAATGAGCAGAAGCCTGGAAAAGTTGTCCCGATAGAGAAACAGATTCTTGGTGCTGATCCAAAGCAGGATCGTGGACTTACTCGATTAGAAACTGACGACGATGACGACGCATCCAGAAGTATATCGGCGAAAATCTGTGACGGCGAGTCATCGGTGAAAATCAAAAAGCCGCAAATCCTCACGTGAGTAAAAGATTTTTGCAGACCTTTTGTTACTCCAGATGTTACGATACGTGAACACCGATGTCTGATTCAAATTATTGGGGTGGTTGTCACTCAGCCGGCAGGTTATTGACTTTGTATGACAATAATGGGCACATATTTTGTCAAAGTGCCCACGCGCTGTGATTCATATTTTTAATCGCTCTCAAAACCAGTTTTCTGAAACTCGCCCATTTGAGAATTTTGCGGTAGAATCCTACACGTCGTGGAGGCGTGACATTAGTGCCAAAATCTTCTCAACAAACTCAAAATTAATAATAAGGTCGACCGTTGGATCAATCTGATACTCCCAAGGAGCCCCCGAACCGCAAACGTCGTTTCCTTTCTCAACGAACAATCTGGCCTTTTCACGTCTGTTTTTACCATTTAACGCAAAGTATAAATACGAACACGGCTGTAGAAATAAGAAGAGTCCGGTTTCGGGGGTTTAGGTTAGCTTGTCATCATGTCATCGAAACATCCTTTTCAGGTCCGGTAAGGAAGCTGCGGATGCCAATAAGATCAACGCTCTCTCCAAGAAATACAGCTCGGTTCGAAATCTCAAGAGCCGCTGGCAAAACTGGGCCGCGGAACACACCGATAACCAGAGAGTCAACCCCTTCAGTGAATACTTTGACTACGAGTACTCCATGTCCCTCCGACTCCAAAAAGGTCAAGACGGCTACGGGCGGCCCAAGGAGGGCACCAAAACAGCGGAGAGAGCTAAACGAGCCGAGAAACACATCCACGGAGAGATCGCCGATATGTGTTACATCATCAGAACGATGGCCGATCCAGATCAAGACGGGAAGACTCGAGTGACGTTTGGAGAGCTGTTTGACAGATACGTCCATATTTCTGATAAGGTGGTGGGGATTCTGATGAGAGCCCGGAAACACGGGAAAGTCCACTTTGAGGGGGAAATGCTGTGGCAAGGACAGGACGATGGAGTGATTATCACTCTTCTGGTGTGATCGCACACCGATTCTGGAATGTATACAATCACAACGCTGTCGTAAAATTACAAAGTAATCTCTCCGCCAATCGATTAGGAAAACGTTTTGTTGTGGTGCTAACTTGTGGCTTTTAAAAATGCATCCCCAAAAACATGCTAGCTTTATTTGTTTTAGTGTTGTAAACAATGAAATGTAAGGAACACTAATTTTCACATTAGCAAAACTTATACTTTATTGAATTGATAGGCTTAATTTTTTTTTTAATCGGTTTACTGTATTGCTTTTTTTTTTAATCGTGTATTAGCAACTTATCACCGTTGCACCATTTCGAACTTACAGTACATGTTTGCACATTAGCCTCCCATCAGTATTGCGTAGTTCTAACCATTATTTTGTAACACAAAGCGCCTCCGCGACAATTACAGCAACACGTGACAGCAAAAGTTAAAAAGATTGTCGCTTGAATATTACAAGACCCATTTTCCCCGGGTTGAGGACCCCCCCTAGTGCTCTAAGCCTTTGTCAGCTGTTTTATGGAACTGATTGGTGATCAATCATTGTGGTCTGCGTCAAAATAATAATAAAGCATTCAAAATAATCATACTAAAAATAAAATGTACATGAGTGGGGAGCATGGATGCTATCGGTTAGCTAACCACAAAACAATCCACGCGCACTTTGCGAGTGGCACTTGCACCTTTAGCCAAATTACTACAATGGGAAAAAAAAAAAGAAATCGCAAATCCCCCCCGAACATGTTCATATCTGGAAGTGCATTCTTTTCTAATTGAAGCATGAACAACATGGCGTGATTGTCAAGGAAAGATCTAACTGACCTGGCCGCTATGGCTATACATTAGATCGGTCCAAAGTCAATAAATGACGTCATAAAGTCTTTCAAACACATGTCAAAGTCACACACAAAATGCGGACAGGGCAGGTTCCACATGTCAAAAGAGATCAGCAGATAGGATTTCATACCTGAAACATTTTTTGGAAATTTTTAAGTCCTCCTCATCCATGCTTATGTGCACACCAATGAACTGCACGCACATGAGTGTGCCAGTATAAATTGTAACCTAGATTAACTGCTACTCACAGTTTAGACTGACAGATTATTGCTGAAACTTCCTTGTAGGGAATCCAGGCTTCAATTGAAGGATTAATGAGTTTTTTTTAATTCGGCATTTCTTGATGGAATGAATTTTATATAGTTCCTTTGTCAAAGGTATCTTCCGATCGCAGAGATAATCGTCCAACAAGTAGCAGGTGAGGATCTCCTTCACTTATCTCATCTTCATAACGAGTTATTCAATATTTTCAACCAATTTTCTCTTTCCCCAGAATGATTTTAATGGTCGTTTTTGCACTCCTCTCAGTCACTGCTTTGGCTGACGGTAGGTAAATGTGCATTTAACTTGTTGCCTTACCTAGAGTGGTCACAAATCTACCGAATGTCTTTTAATAGAGTTTTTGTGTGTATTCCGAACCCCCCGCAGAATTGCCCGGCCGCTCGTATTACTCAATCTCCCCACATGTCGGCTCAGGACAAGGCACCTCGTATTCGATCACCGGCAGTGGGCGGATTACCGGTGTCCGAGTGTGGGAGGCTTACAACAACTACATTTACGGGTGAATAACTTCATCATCCGCCATTACCTAATCAGTGGTAAATCGTAAATATCATCAAAGTACTTTGTAAAAACTTGCAGTTCTCGTTTTAGTTCACTTGGTGGCGTTGTTTCCGCCAATTTCATACTCCATAACTATGAAAGCCCAACCCTCAAAACGTACAACTTTTTTTCTCTCTCTCTCTGCTTTCATTTGAAAAATGTGGAAAATGAATTTTTCCCGTCAATTTTCTTTAGCACGACCTGAGCAATTAACATTTTCAGAATTGTTTGTCGTCGTCTTTCTTTATTTTGTCCATATAAAGAATTGAATTGGTGACCCCGCCCCCAAAAAGACAAACTATGCAGAAATGCTTAACATATATGAAAAATGTTCGATTAATTCAATATTCCTCCCTTTCAAATTTGCTTATTTTGTCTTCATCAGCATCCAACTTCGCTATGGCTACCAATGGACCGATGTGACAGGCCGAGAGATGGGCCAAATGCAGGAAATTGAGTTGTTTGACAACGAGGCCATCGTGCAGCTCTCTGGAAAATATGCACACTACATCCAGTCTCTGGTGTTCACTACTAACTTGGGCCGTTCCCTCTATGCGGGTCAGCCTACGGGGCACTCATTCAACATGTACCCGAACAACGAGAAGGGTGAACTGCGCTTCCTCAGCGGCCGGTTCCGCGGTGCCATCACCTCCATTGGGGCGCACTGGGGTGTTGTTTCTGAAACTCATCAAGCGCCAAGAAAATACTATTAAAGAACCCCATCATCTGCATTGGACGTACACTGGGGGAAAAAATGGTGTGTTGAATTTATTCAATGGTTGCATGAAATCAAATCATTTGCAATTTTTCAAGTAGATATATAGTCCACTTCAAAATGTATCTGGATTCAGATGATTTTATTTCATCCAATCACTTGATGAACTAGAATTGAGTAAAGTCAACCCAAAACTTTTTTTTTCTCGTGTATTTTAACAATCAAGAAAATGCTTGCCTGATGTTTAATCATTTCGCACCTTCATAAAATCTCTGTCCTGAGCAAACTTGCGCAATGGTTATCACGTGATTAAAGACCAATTTGTCAACCTTACTTTGTCAAAGCTCTTTCCTCTCCAGGATACCTTTGTCATTTTTGTCATCATTTTGTTGTTTTTGCAGGTTGCTTCGAAGGCCAATAAATTGCCATTAACCCTTTCATGCATCCTGTAACCTGATAACATGATAAACTGACCACTGTAGTAACCGCTGTCCCTGAAAGGGTTCAACATTTATCAACCCAAGACTGAAAAACTTGTATGGAAGCCTTTTTTTTCAACTAATAAAGTATGTGTGCTGACATTTACCTTTCAAAAAAATAGCAATGGCTAACAAACGAGCTAACCGAGCGAGCCAATGCTGGGTTGAGGATTTGAGCTAGCTTGTTGACATAGCACGATCGTCAACGAAGCTAAACTGACAATGCGTCAATACTGTCATGTCGTATTGAAAAAGTCACGTCAAAGCCACATGAAAATTTCAGGCAGGGCAGGTTCTACATGTATAACAGCTGATGAAGAGTTAAAAAAACACCTGACACGTTAGTAATTTTTTTTTTCAAGCCGTAAGGACCTCCTCCAACCTTTTGTGACTTAACTCCAACTTGAAGGAAGTGCCAGTGCAAATGATTTCTCCTGTATATAAACAGCCAAAATAAATTGGGCTTCATTTTAACCCGATGGACTAATCCTTGGATTGCTTTACCGGGGATTCGTGTGTGTAATCTGTAAGATTGATCTAAACCTTTTATTTTCTGCATTCCTGTAAATACATAAACATAAAATATGGTTTTATGGTAGCTCCTTTGTTAAAGGTATCCTCCAGTCAGAAAGAAAATCACCAAACAAGTCACAGGTAAGGCTAGCAGTGTTTGACCGATATGAATAATGATTTATTAATTATTCCCCCCCCCCCTCGTCCCCTCTCTGGCTTTCTGTTTTTCTTTTCACAGAATGATTTTACTGCTCTTTATTGCACTTCTTTCGAGAACTGCTTTGGCCGATGGTAAATCTGCACCCTAACACTGAATGACCTTTTTTTAAATGTTTTTATTTTTTTTACAGAGAAAGGGTTGACAAGTATTCTTCACAAAAGAATTTTTTTTTTGCAGGCCATCATGACTCCGAAGAATACTCATTCTCTCCACATGTGGGCTCGGGACAAGGTATTTCCTATGCCCTCACCGGCAACGGGCGGATAACCGGTGTCCGATTGTGGGAGGCCAACAACAACTTCATCTATGGGTGAATAACTAATTGATATGGCGCAAAATAGTCTGTGGGTGAAAATGAAATCTCATTACTTTTTTTTAATCCGTTTTATGTCGATAATTGAACGGGAAAGGGTTACAAAAAAAAAATACGCATCAAGGCATTTATGTTATCAATTAATTTTTTTTCATCAATGTCTTTTCTCCCTCGCCAGCATCCAACTTCGCTACGACTACACGTGGACCGACATAGCAGGCCGGGAGTTGGGCATAATGCAGGAGATCATGTTGTTTCACGACGAGTTCATCGTGCAGATCTCTGGAAAATATGCACACTACATCCAGTCTATGGTGATCACGACTAATTTAGGCCGTTCCCTCTACGCGGGGCGGCCGACGGGGCACTCGTTCAACATGTACCCGGACAACGAGAAGGGTGAACTGCGCCTCATCAGCGGTCGGTTTCACGGTGCCCTCACCTCCATTGGGGCGCATTGGGTTGTGCGTCCTCAGCCTGAGCATGGATCACAGTATGGCAAATACTATTACCGGTAAAGAAGCCATTGTCTGCATTGTAATGATTTGTACTTAATAAAACACTCTCTCTGCCTGCTGACACTTTGCTGTTTTTGTATTTTTTTTTCCATCTTCATAAAATCTCGATCCAAAGTGCACCAACCAAACTTTTGTCAAAGCTTTGTCATCTCCTTAGCTTGAATTG
This sequence comes from Hippocampus zosterae, assembly GCF_025434085.1. Classification (NCBI taxonomy): domain Eukaryota; kingdom Metazoa; phylum Chordata; class Actinopteri; order Syngnathiformes; family Syngnathidae; genus Hippocampus; species Hippocampus zosterae. The sequence goes on from NC_067457.1 coordinate 21,372,604, forward strand.
TGGAGGTGGGGGGGTTGTTGTTGTTGTTTTTTTTGCAATAACTTTTTGATGCGGCCATGAAACATTCAGCAATCAAAGAAGGAAAACTTCATGCCGTACGTTGTGTGCACGGGTTTTTCAGCGAAGAAACTATATCGGCTGTCGTTTATTGCCCCTCCACCCAAATCAAAATAAATAAAGATGCAATCTCACGGTTAAATACATATGCTGAGGTGTCTACTTAGCAGACGTTGTACTTGTTTTTTTTTTTTTTATGCAACCCCACTATTCATACATGACTCAAGCTGCTCCTTGCAGAAATTATCGATGCTACTCCCCCCCCCCCCCCCAAAAAAAAAACATGACAACCTTTACAGGTGAACTTCATCCTTCCATGCATCCTGCAACCTCAAAACATGATCAGATGTCCACTGTAGTAACCGCTGTCCCCGAAAGGGTTAATTGGACATTTCTAGTCTTTTGAATAAACAACACAAATGAGTATACAGTACCTGTAAAATCTATTTCAGTCTCATCCAGATATCTACAAAGTCGCAAATGCCGAACGGTGAATAGGCAGAGGTCTACTGTACAGTATATACCTTTCTGTGACTCTTCCAGTCTCTCTCTATATCTTAGCTGAGGGGTCACTCCTTGTTTGAAGCCTCGCGATGCCTCGGAACCGGTGTGATATAACCTGTTGTGAGTTGTATTGTTCAGCGCCTTGCTAGACAAAAGCAAGTTGCGCAAAAAGGACCGAAATATTGAACAGTTGAACCTGCGGTCAAAAACCTGGTTCATATGTGTAAGGCATTTTAAGTTAGTCCTGACAGTATTTAAATATGCACTTCTTTAGGAGTCGCGTACAGTATATTTCGTAAAACATCTTTTTGGTGCTCGACGGAGGTAATGATAAATTCCAGGTGACATTGTGCCAAGACTTTTTGGCACTTTTGACCGAAAACTCAGATTTTTTTTTTTTTTTTTTTGGTTTGTGTGCTACGTTACCACGGGATGATTCTGTGCTGTCACATCATTAATTTGGGCAAAAAAAATCTTCATAGAAGAGATGTTTATTGTTTTACCTGCTATCGTCCCATTGTCCCAAAAAATATATAACCAATTTAAAAACTTTAATGAAATGAAACAATCTTCTTTTGAATACTTATTTTCTGTATTGTTCGCCTTTTGTTTTCCTGGTTACATATTCATTGTACTCGCACTGTACTGGAGAAGAGATAGTTTACAAACTTGTTTCAGGGCAGTTCGACCTGTAGAAGGGGGAAGAAAATGACAATGAGTCACTCATCCACACCCATAATTATCATAGTTAGATCTGTTTTCAATCTGGAACGGGGGTGACCAGGAAAGCAGCCACCTACCTCTTCTTAATTACTTTTTCCGTACTGCTTCAACCAGGATATAGTCTTGGTTTCTAATCAGCATTTGGCTTTGGCACGCTCAAGGCTTGTCTATAAAGCTGATTCTCCGAACTCAAACAAAAGAGTCCGAGCTTCACACGTAGCTCTTTGAGCCCTTGTGCGGATAATCTGTGAGTAGAATTCATTTTTTTTCTGACAGGTAATTACACTTACGGAATGTATTGTTGATTTTTAACATCTATTTGTTTTTGGATACAAATAAGTTTGTCATATCGGCTACTTTGTATTCCGATTCTTGACTAGGTAGATGCTGTTGGATTTGCTGTGTGATCTGACAACTCCAACAGGTAACAGCTGAGGTTGCTTAAATAGATCACAAGACACATTTTCTAAAATTCATAAAGTGTATACTTACTGTACGTGTTTTTTATTTTTTACAGAATGTCAAGACTTGTGATTGTCACTGCACTCTTTCTTTGTGTATTTCACAATGGTGAGTTATTTAATTTTGCGTTATGTACCAAAAAAAAATTTGGAAAGTAAACAATCTGACATGTTGACACGTATGTTTAAAGGAAAAAAAATATCTTGTCATCAGATTTTCCCTAACATGGGACAATCAGAAAAAGACTGACTTAACAGGAATATTTTATGTTCAAGAAAAAAAAAATCCCACGTTCATTTTTACTGGAGGAAGTCACTTGTCGTTCCAGTCCAGACAATAGCTGTGAAAAGCAGAACATTCTTGCTATAAGGCACCTGTGCGACAAACAAGCTTGCACATTCCTTTCCGATTATGCTTTTCTTCCCACGCTCTGAGGCCAATGAAGGCAACACTCTCCATTGCATTCGTAAACATTTCATCTTGTTTCGGTAGCTAACTAGAAAGATAGCTAGCTCGCTAGGTAGCTAGCTCGCTACACAGAGAGAGAGAGAGAAAGAGAAAGAGAGAGAAAGAGAAAGAGAAAGAGAAAGAGAAAGAGAAAGAGAAAGAGAAAGAGAAAAGTCTGACACTTGAACAAAAGCTAATTACCGTCAATCCTCCTTTTTTTAATTTTACAATTTCATTCCAGCCCTGGCTGAGAAATACGCTTTTAGCCAACCAGTGGGCCCCGGGGGAGGTGACTCATTCTCTCTCAATGGAGATGGCGCCATCACAGCTATCAGGGTATGGGAGCAATACAACAGCGTCATCACTGGGTAAATATACGACACATGCAATCTGATTGAACCATTTGGTTACTGTTGTAACCAGCTCGAATGCACAATTGTTTTTTTCTCTCCATCAGTTTTCAAGTACGCTACGGTCCCACTTGGTCACCTATAATTGGGGCTGAATCGGGAGATGCCAAGGAGATGGAGTTGTACAAGGACGAAGGCATTATTCAGATTTCCGGCAAATTCAACAGCGTCATTACGTCACTTGTGTTCGTCACCAAGAAGGGCCGAACACTGCAAGCAGGGCAGCCTTCCGGCACATCCTTCAACATGTATGCCCCCAGCAAGGACACCGAGCTGGTCCTCATCAGCGGCCAAACCAGAGGTCCAAATCGTATCACATACTTTGGGGCACACTGGGGCATACCTGAATATTACATTTAATTTGAATAAAACTTCTCCACAATCTGCTCTTTAAAACTAAATTCAAAAAGTCTCGATTTAAAGCATTATCAGTCGACTTGGACAGAATAAAGGTATTCCTCTCTAAGTGGTTTCGGGCATCTTTTTTTTTAAACTCTTAGCTAGGTTAACCTGTTTCAAGATGGTTTCTGAAACTTAAAAAATGTTTGTCCCTTGCCCCTGTAAGAATTATGAAAACTATACATTTGCTTGATGATTTTTGCACCATGATGCAAATGTATATATGTTTCTTCCATGTCGCCGACGCTGTTGTCATGCTCAGACCTCGATATAATTCTCATCCATCAAATTCATTCAAAATGCATTAGGCTAGAGCACGGGTCATCGTCATTGTGATTTTCGAGGAATGTTGTGGATGTGAGGAAAATGTGAACACCGGGAGAGATTTATAAAAGGTAAGCATTGGTGATTGACATGTATCATTCATAATTATTGTGAGAAATCATTGACATGATCTGTGTCTTGAAATGAATATCATTCATTATGACAAATAAAAGAATAATATTATTAAATCTAATCTAATCTGTGTATCAAATTGGTAGCCCTTTGCATTAATTAGTACTCAAGAGGTAGCTCTCACATTCATAAAGATTGGTGATACCGGAGTGAGAGATTCTCCAAAAGCATTGTCCAGACAAGCACTTAAAAATTTTTGTTGTTGTTGTCTTGTTTGATGCATTTCAATCTTCTCTCACAATATGCCCCCAACTGAAAATTGTATTTGAAGTTTGTTTTAAACAACGTTTACAAAATGGCACATGGCCAACTTGAAAATGTGAAAAAAAGAACAATATTAAATTTAAAGAAACATGATTCATGTGTTGTCGTTTTCGTGAACTAAAACACAAGTGCTTATTTTTCAACACAATTCGATTAGTTTCAAAGCCAGATTTTCATGAGTGACAACATTTTTCTGTGTGCGCAGCGGTATGATTCTCATGGCCGCCATTGTTATGGGCGTTTTTACATGTGTAAAATTAGTTCGACTGAGTAAACAGTCTTTCCTTAAGGGTAAAAGCTTTTATACATGAGAAAGACTCTTCCTTTCAAATGAAGTGCCCAAGGTGACACAAATATTGACATTCAAAAACGCCGTCGCACAGCTGGAGGTGAATTTATTTAATATGCAGATGAATCACTTTCGATTGATCCGGTGAAGTCATGATGTTCTTTTGGTTGTCATAAGCTTTATCCAAACGGCTAACGCGATGCTTATACCAACTCTGTTAGCTAACCTGGCTCATAAGTCAAAACACAGATCTTAAACTACATCAATGACATATTATTTTACATCCGATACTCATTCAATATCTGAACAAATGCCATACATCCAGATTTTTAGTCAAGTAGCATTCTACAAGGTGACCGACTTCTGTCCGTGCTTATTTTCTCTAGGACAAAGGTGTCAAAGTCAAGGCCCGGGGCCCGGATCTGGCCCACCACATCATTTTATGTGGCCCGCGAAAGCAAAAAAAGCATGGCAAGTTCCACGATGCTTGCTAAAGTCTGGAACAAAAATGTAAAATTGTGATATGTAATCTACAATAACAGTCGTTATTTTGGACTTCTAATTTTAAAACTAGTTACCCATCAATTTGTTGTGCGCTGTGCACGTAGTATGTGGAGGTGATTAAACATTTATATATTTTCCCAAAATTCACAGCCCACCAAGGAATACCATAACTACAATGTGGCTCATGGCAAAAATGAGTTTGACACCCCTGCTCTAGGGATTTGACTAATGAGTGACCCATATAATCCACTGTATAAAAATCCCTATTTAAAAGGGAAGCCAACCACAATAAAAACATCTTTAAAATAATAGGTTCTATGCAGCCCACGAGTCTAAACAAGGCATTCTGATGAATATTATGTCTGTGGAATATGAGTTAAGCAGTAAGCGCTTTGTTACAGCTGCAGCGGTTGTGAACGTGTGATGTAAATCGGGATGTATTATAAAATCCAGCCATTTTTGCCCGTCTCAGGGGGCGGCATTTTTTGCTTATTGCAGTTGACTGAAAATGACATCATAGATCCTCAGGGCTCAATTAACAACCAAGCATGTCTCAGCTTCAGAAAACAGGTGCGCCATGATTTGTCATTACCTGAGCCCTGAGCACCTGTGATGTCATTTTCAGTCAACAGCAAATGACAAAATGGCTGTTCCCTGAGATCGATAAAAAATTGTGGATTTTGCTGCTTATTCCACAAACGTATTGTTAATCAAAATCTTGTGTTTTGGCTAGTGGTGCTGCATAAAACATATTATTGTATTTTTGGGGGGGTTGATTTCCCCTTCTCCAGGGATTGAGACGGATTTCTCTGTGTGAACTGTTTTGCTAGCCCACTGCTCTCAGACTACATTACCCGTGATGCTTTGAGGCGCGGCGGCAGCTGTGCACTCCGGCTCGCCCGCAGCAATGAAATAACACGGTAGGAAAAGGTACAATGAGAAAGCGTTGACTTTCACAATTTTTCTCCAGCTCTTTTGCGAGTGATGCCCACATCTGTGGAGTGACGTCATGGCCGTCGAAGGTAAGAGAACATTATGTTCAGACGTTTTAATGCCTCGTGTGTATGAAATGGGGATGAAAAGGCGGGGAAATGGTTAAAAGTCACCGCGATGACAAGTGAAGCTGAGCTGCGTGCCCAGATTTAGAACGGGTCAACTGCGAAAGCTCGTGATTGGGTCATGGTTTGCAAGCCTTTTTTTTTCCTCCCTCTTTCCGCATCACTGTGCCAGTAATCTTCTCCTCATGACAGCGCACATCACTTGCAGGGAGCATTGTTCGTGTGCACGCGCTTTCCCCATTGTTGCCGATTGTTGCGCGTGACCGCTCTGCTAAGTGACACGACGCAGCCACGTTCTCAGGTCTGCAGCCTGGCAGAGCTGGCTTTTGTTTTGCATAATCATCACCTTTTGGATGATCAACTTCGATTTTGTTTGGAAGAACCGGGATTTGTCTCGTTGTGAAGTAACTCCCCTTGCACCGTGTGTGTGTGTGTGTGTGTGTGTGTGTGTATGTAATCGTTTTCCCCAAGACTGGTCCAGCTCATCCTGCAGCAGGTGGCCAAACATATGGATCATCTCCCCTGTAATTGAGAGTAAATAGCTAGTGGAGCAGCATCACTGAGGATAAGTGGATGTGAAAGAAGGGAATCTCCTGGACGGTTAGTGGGGTTTGCAATGCTCGGCAGGTCTCCTCACCTTATTGGAGGTATCTTGTGGATCCAGAATCCCATGAGAGGTATGTTTGTAACCATATGACAGTGCAAACTCTTTTCCTGACTTGAACTATCTCCCCAAAACCACCACCACCACCTCCTCCTCCTCCTGGGTGTATGTTTATGTTTGTATGACTGGAATGAGACTCGGCCACCTCTTGCATACCTTTTTCACAAGACACTAACTTCGATGAAACACAATGTGTACTTGTTTGTGCCAGAACCTGACAGTCTTGTTCCTTCTCAAAGGCATGCTGACGCGGACGCTATGAGGATTTGTTGTTACTGTGGTTGCTATTGTCGGACGAGCCATACTTTGGTGTTTTTGAATAGGTAGAGGAGATCAAAATATGTTCTGTCCCTTTAATTCAGCGACTTCAAACATTATTTGCCAGATTACTTTGAAAAATCTCTGCTCTCACGCATAACTACGGCCAACGAATAGCAGTAGTTCTTTGCTTTGCTTGAAAAGAAGCCTTTTTTTTTTTTTTTGGTCACAGAGGTCATATTTCAAAATTCATAGTTTTGTTATGTGACTGTAAACTGTGTTACATTGGCCATCAGAGTGGATGAGCCGACCAAGACTAAAGATTCAAAGTTGCCCACCAGTCGAAATGAACCAAAGTACGCAGCATAGAACCTTAAGATGAAATTTATGTATGTATAAATAAATAACCCCCCCCCCACCCCCCAAGAGGAACAGATGACAGGACGTGAGCGCTGTCAAACACACATCAATGCAAATGTACGTGACGTGATATTGCTCAAAATAGCGCAATCCTTCACCAAGGCCAAAAATTTCCACTTTGGATAAACATCCAATTTATGCACTTTCATAACTCCAGACTTTCCATATTGAGAGTTTCATACGCATGCAAATTCATCTTCCCGAAAGTTCTTTTCAAGCACTGTTGTGTCAGGGGATCTGAGCAAACATTTCAAGTTTATAAATTCACCGTGTGAGCTAAAAATCAGGTTTCTTACTTTTCGAAAAAAAAAAAAAATTCTCTCAAGACTTTTCTCCCCTTTAGTGCTACATCTAAAACTGTTCCCGTGGGGTACGCGGGCAAAGCTCGCGACAACACTTCAATGTCAAACACATCATTTCTCATTTAACATGGTGGGGTGGGTGGATAATGCACCTCTGCAGCATGACTGTTTTCTTTTCCGACACTCTACCAACCCCTCAGACATTGAATATAGGTCAACGGTTTCATCATTTCTAACACACGAGAAGACAATTTTTTATTGATTTATTCTCGCTTTTGAATGCCTCACGCAAATTTCCCAGTTCTTTTGGGAGTAATGTCACATCAAACTTAAAAATGGACACTTTGTACTCGAGGGCTGGTGGGGAGGGGGATAAAAAAATGGAACACAAAAGGGGAGATAAGTGGCTTGATTTTTGACTTGCAATTGACGTTCCTTTAAGCTAAAGGCACTTCAATCCATTTCCTTGACGGGATATGGAGATGAAGCCTTCCATGCACCAATAACCTGATAACATGATCGGCTGTCCAAGGGTTAACGAAGGAATCATTTATTCAGACTATAAGAAAATCCACCGTGTTTTGATACGGGTGAAATTACACGAAAACAATTATGGCAGATTTCAGTGGAGGTGACCGTTTGGAAACGCTTTGTAAGATTGGCGCAAAAAAAGGCTCCGATTGAAGTCGATGCGTAATGCTAGTGATGAAAGCAGCTAGAAAGAGCCTGAAAGTGCACCCCCCCCTCCCCGAGTCTGGCCGAAGCAGTTGTTTACGCCTGTGGCTGAGTTTGTTCATTTGCCTCTTGCCTCTGCGCATCAAGACTCGTAAATGAGTCCTGCTTTGGCTGCCTGTGCATCCATTCAGAAAAGTCATTCCAAATCCGTTCCCAGATTTAACAGAGCAATAGAATTAGTGGAATAAAAATGTTTACTACAGTCCGTGGGATTACATCTGTTCAATCAGGATAATAATAAGGATCATGTCGTCCAACCTTCCCCCTTCCCCAAAAAAAAGGGATTAGGATGACTGAGGATGAAGCAAATGTGAGGAAATAATTATGCCCCGCTGCTCGCAATTTTGAATGACAGCCTTTGCACGTAGTAGGGAAAAAAAAAAAGATGTTTCAACAACACAAATGATTGACGCTTGGAAAGTGTACGACCTCTGTTGCGCAACTGTCCAGGGATTAGCATTGCTACTTTTTTTTTTTCGCTTTATACTGTGCCACACTTCTTCAATGGGAGACAGGTTTGGACTGCTGGCAAACACAGTGCAGTCCATTGACTAGTTGACAATAAATCGTGATAACTGTATTAGGTTGAGCCCCACAAATACTTTTTTTCTCTCCAAGTGTCATGTCAGGAAGTAAGGCCACACGGTGGAGGTTTTTCTTTTGTTTTGTTCCATGTTCATTTCCTCATTGTTTGGAAAGTCACGACTGGAAACGTCACACATTCCAACCATACACCCCACATGGAAACTTGAACAATCAAGTCAAGTCAACAGTATTTATAGAGCACTTTCAAACGGCCATTGCTGCATACAAAGTGCTGTACATGGAGCAATTTAACATGCATAATAATAATAATAATAATGCACATTCAACTGAACTGTTCCAAAATTAATCAGACATGACGTCTTGTCCAATAAGTCACTTCACAATCTACCAGCCCTGATGTCAGCCTGTTTGAAGTTTTGAAGCCCATGCAAATTAGACTCTGGAGAGAAGAGATAAGTGGAATACTTTTAGCCTTTTATGCACCCATCAAATGACGCACGGCTTTTTGTGTGTGTGTGTGTGTGTGTGTGTGTGTGTGTGTGTGTGTGTGTGTGAATATTTTGGGTCGTTTGCAAATCAGTGATGTGGAGTGGAGGGACTTTACTACGCCAAACTGAGCTAGAAGTGATTAGGACGATAGCGATACACAAAATTCGCAGTTCGGTTTGAATCGTCAGTGTCGCAGTGTGATTTTTATTTTTTTTAATCTTTTTTTTTTCAAATTAGCTATACATTTTTAATACCTTTTTTTTAAAATTAGCTGGGTCTAACAATGTAAATAACGGGAACTATGAAATGACTCATATCACCAATTTAATACAATACAATACATGCTGATTTATATAGCGCTTTCACAACAGCGGCAGCAGTAACAAAGCGCTTTACAAAACAGTTAACATAAAGTAAAATAATAAACACAACACATAACATAATTTTAATGGATAACAAACCCATTTTCTTGACGAAATATGAAAAGCCATCCACTGTCGTAACCGCCGTCCCTCAACGAGTTCGAGACGAGATCGTCACCTTTGTCAACTTCTCCAACTTTTGCACACACTTATTTTGGTCGCCATCGGAGTGAGGTTTTCTTCCCCTTATCAAATATTGAAATGAACGGTCCCACAGTTCTAAATTAAGACCATCTATTTATATCGCGTTTTTCTGCTGCCTGACTGAAGCGGAGAGCAACTGCCCGGGATACGCGCTTCAAAGTGAGTCAGAGTTAACTGCGGTTTATATTTAGCCCATCCATCTTTGTGCATGAAGTGGGCCATTCTGCTGCTATTTGCCCCCCCCCCCCCCCCCCCCCCCACTGGCTGTGCCTCACTGACTTACTTTGTCTCTATTTCTCATGATCATAGTTTTCAACATTATCGCGGTGTACTGGCACGATATTCCCGAAAGAGAAACCAAAAAAAAAACAAAAACGGGCGCTAAAAAGATTGCATGCTCCATTTTGAAATCCAGAAATGTAGAATCACCACAATCCTATTCCTGTCCAGCAATAAAACCAGAATTTATATGCATGCAAGACTTCACCAAAAACTAAGATGACAGCGATTGATTTAGTTGTGCTGGGTTGGACGCTATGAAAACATTTGTCATGACTGAGAGAGGCTTTGTAATTTGTGAATACCTTGGCAGCTGTGTGTGTGTGTTTTAATGATAGATCCACCCTGTTTAAGTATGACAAGGCAGCTTGATTGTATACACAAGGCAACTCGATGTGCTTCACATAATCGAAGCATTAACAAAACACAACAGCGAGTCACATTCCGAAGCAAACGTAGCTGACCAAAATGACAAAAACATGGAGGCACGTTAATGGAAGTCCTTAAAAAATGAAAACATTTCAAAGTAAAGAAAGAAACGGTTTGCAAAAGCACTTAAAGGAAAAAAAGATTTTAAAATGTTTGAAAGTGGGCGGCCCGGTAGTCCAGTGGTTAGCACGTCAGCTTCACAGTGCAGAGGTGCCGGGTTCGATTCCAGCTCTGGCCTCCCTGTGTGGAGTTTGCATGTTCTCCCCGGGCCTGCGTGGGTTTTCTCCGGGTGCTCCGGTTTCCTCCCACATTCCAAAAAAATACATGGCAGGCTCATTGAACGCTCTAAATTGTCCCTAGTTGTGAGTGTGAGTGCGAATGGTTGTTCGTTTCTGTGTGCCCTGCGATTGGCTGGCAACCGATTCAGGGTGTCCCCCGCCTACTGCCCGGAGACAGCTGGGATAGGCTCCAGCACCCCCCGCGACCCTAGTGAGGATCAAGCGGCTTGGAAGATGAATGAATGAATGAAAAATGTTTGAAAGTATCTTAACTCGCTCACTCCCAAAGACGTTTTTAAACGTCTTTTCAGACTTGGTCCAGAATTGGCGGGTACTGAATGAGTTCATCATAAGTCCCTACCGACTGCTGTCAGGCTGCTGAATAAAAAATACAATTATGTGAAAAACAATTGTAAATAGCACAGCCACCTCATCTATATCTACATTTATATTGCGCTTAATTGAACGGTGTACATTGAAACGTTTGTGAATGCAAGTTTGTTTTTCTTCTTTCTTCCCACAATCTTGCTGCTGTAGACTGTAAATTTCCCCAGTGTGGGACAAATAAAGGATATCTTGATGTTAATCTTAAGTGGTGGGGGGGGGGGGGGGGATTTTTTTTTTTAAATCTAGATTTAAAAGCTTTTACACTCAAAGCTGACTTCAATTCAGTTAGCAGCTTCCATTTGTGTGCAGCAGAACGGCCAAACGTTTGTTTGGAAAACTCTGGGCCCTACGAATTGACCTTAGGTCGGTCTGCTCATTTCAGAACTCAAGCGGGTTGATCTTCAATAAACCTTTCAGAACCCAAACCATTGAAGCGATTAAAAGACCATATCTCTTTTTACCTTCCAAATATATTCCAATTAGTACTCGAGCATGTCTCCTGTCCCCCCCGCTGATGGAGATTCATGCTCCAAGACCTCTCAGGGCAGCCAGCTGAGCAGACACAGTCGTCTCATTTCTCACATTCAAATCCCCATCTGACTCATTTATTAATGTATTTATCTCCCCATCCCCTCCCCCGAAGAGTCGTGGGTGGACTTGCTTGACACCCCGTGCATATTTCTTACAGTTGCTCACATTCTCAGGGAATAGATTCGGAGTTTGCGTCCCCTGCTCCTATGCGTGACTGTTATTCGCATATGCATGCACACGCTTGCAACGGCATATATCAAATATTGGACCCGTCTCACCGCGTTCCCCCCCGCCAAATGAAGCCGGCCGTCGTGGTTTCCCAAATGCAATCGCATCAGACGTTCGGAAATGCGTCGCCGTTCAAAGCTTCCATTGACGTGTCGGCATAGATGTCAAGCAAGCTAGGAAAAATCACACACCTGCTTGGTGAAGCACGTGAGTTACACATTCGCACGAAGATACGCTTTGCATTTGTCATGGCAGGAGTGGCATTTTGTGCCAAAATGCTTTTGTGACGTGAGGGATGTTTTAACAGATGCTTTCGCTTCCATTTCGCTCGAGTGATAACGACCCAAAGTGAAAAACAACCTTGCTCTTGTTACATGAACACCCTGTCGTGCCTCGGCGCCCTCATTGGAGGGTGAGTCTTGTGCTGTATCGAACACGAATCAACTTCACCTCCGCTTGTATTCTAAAATTTAGTTTGGAGAACATGGAGACAACAAAAGCAGGCAAACCCCCCCCCCCCCCCACACACACACACACCACCACCACCACCACCACGTCTCCCCTCTCAATGCTCACAGAGCGTGTGTGTGTGTGTGGGGGGGGGGGGGTGTAGTGTGATGAATGCAATATTGCTATTTATAGTAACGGTTGCCGATTCAGAAATAAAAGACCAGCTCGATCACACCCCCCCCCCCTTTGCCCACTTGTATCATTACAGGTTTGAGGGCAGTCCTCCATCTTCTTCCCGTCTTTCTTAATTGCCTTAATTCCTGTCATCGTTTTGTCATCTGCTTGCATGTGTCTTTCGTCTAGTCACACTCCACTTTTAAAGGGGTGGGCTGGGGGTGGGGCTATATTGTCTCCTTTGTGTGATTATATATCCATCACGATCTCCCCAGTTGAGTCTGTGTGAAGAGAGGGGCTGAAAGAGTAAGCAAAGAGGGCGGAGGAAGCGGCGAAGAGGGAGCAAGGCTTCGTGCCGCGCATTTCAATTGCGTTCCGAGTCCCGCTAAAATCACTTCCTGCTTCTCTTACTTCAACAGCCAATCAGAACCTATCAACATAAAAACACGTCGAAGCAATGATTAAACAACAGAATGTAATTTAGGTATTCTTAGAATGAAATAACATGTTGCTCAAACATAAATTGATCATTAATAATGGTCTAATAATCTTTATGGTAGCCTGCTAGAAATTATGCTAACAAACTGCCAAAAAAAGGCCACGAGTGGTTTAGATAAGAGTATGATGGATTTATGTGGCCCGTAAATATCTGTGTAGATCGTAAAACATGGTGCCGACAATGCCTCGGGGGCAAATAGTCAACTTTTTAAAATTAGTTTATTTATTTTTGGTCTTGGTCTTGGTCGACAAGCAGCCCGAATGGTCAATCAGGATTGCTGTTGAATAACTAGCAAGACTTTTTTCACTGATCCAAACGTTTGACATGGCAGTCAGACGGTGTAAGGCAGGCAACTTGGAAACTACAAAAGATGTGTTGGGAAACAAAGATTATCAGTGGTGAAAATAAATAAAGGAGAAAATATCTTATGATAAGTATACAATTTGAAAACTGCATGCATGAGAATCAGATCAGAGTTTGTAAGCTATATTTTTGTAATCAACTTCACCTGATGTTGCAACCATTAAATTCTCCCGTGAGATCGAGGATGGAAACTGACAGACAACACGGAAGGAGCCTTTTAATTTTTAGATGTTGACACCGACAAGCCCTTAAAATTTCCTCATCTTTGTAATGTCTTTGTTTGAAGCGTGGAGGTAATTGTCCCTTTCAAACCAAAAAGAGGGAGCGGCATTGGAATTCAACAGTGTCTTCCTCCTTTTCGTAACGTACCGCTGATGGTTGCTTATTGAGACGGAAATATAATTATAGTTTTATTGTAATCATAAATAGGGGGTTCTCTCAATAAAATATTGTCCTTTAAAGTTTCTTTGATGCGCAATTTTGATCGACACCATCGTAAATGTATTTAAAAATGAAGACGGAATTTTGGGGATTCTGGATTCTGCAGGTGGACCCAATTGAGTACAAGCAAGTGAGGATTTGCGGATCCCTGTGGGATTTATTTTACTTTAATTAAGTGCTGCAGTGGTTTGACTGCTTATTCAGTTTCAGAAAATTGTGAAAATATCAGTTTAAGTATCACGATCTGTGTTCATGCAGACAGTGGGCTGTCATGGGCATGATATGGTACAATGGAATGTTTTTCTTAATTTTGTGGGTTTTTTTTCGTGCAACATTGCAAATTATATCTGATTCTTCCACGACATGATCCAAAAACTAGTCTGCACTGGGCACACCGTGCTAAATTTGATTTCCTTTGTTGTCATCTAGCGGTGGAATTTAGAATTACACGTGATATGGTTTGAACCGTCTCAGACAAACATCCAAAAGCTCAATTGCCGTCTTAATATTACAAATTATGAAAACAAATACGAACTCAGCCAGCATGAAATAACGTGGTAATTGATGGTAATTTATTTTGGACGGATGTTGTGCAATCGTGCGTCAAAAGGTTGACAAGTTATAGAGAAATTAAGCTCAATTTTACACTGTTTTTCACAGGAATTAATTGAACCACTGTGATTTGTGGATTTAATTAACGCCTGTTTATTATTTAAGTAAAGCGGAACAGGTTAGGTCTCTGTAAGAGCACCGTTCTTCGGTTCCCCTTTAACTCATGTGCTTTCTGACCTGTACAGCTGTTCACTGCACCTTGAGCCACAATGGCATCGACCACCAGATGTACCCAGAAGACGTAGAATCCCAGCTGGATGAAGAGGAGGAGTCTGTCGACGGCCCACCGGTGCTGGTAGATGACGACAGCCCGGGCTACTATGACTTAAGCCCGTCCGTCTTTCAGCGCCGTTTGCCACCATATCGCTCAGTGTCGGAGTCTGAGCTCACACAGGTGAGGGACTGTCCAAAATTATTTGAATTCCGAAGGCTCGCATTAGCTTGAGCATTCCACTCTGGGCTCTTTGTAATATTGCCTAATTTCGTCCTCTGTCGTCGTAGTAACAGAATATTGATGACACAAGATGGAGGCAAAACACTCATTTTATATTAGACAACGATATGACCCGAGGAAATGAAGCTCCTCCCCTCAGCTCAATATGGCTGGTTGGCACCAAGGTGCAACAAGATGGGACCAAAGCAACATTTTTTTTTGCATCAGATATTGATTTATTTTTTAGCACAGGTCGCTGAATTGAATTTTCGGCAAATAACAGAGGATACGTTCCCGCAAAGAAAACCCACACAAACACCCCCCACACACACACACAAATTTGTGGATGCCGAAAAGTGACGACGCAGGGGTTCACTCCACAATGTTAACGGGTGATGGTCATTTCCTGTTGGCTAAATCGTGGGAGACAGAGGGTTAAAAAAAGGTTTAAGCAAGCTCGGCAAGAATGCTAATTAGGTGGGAGGAGGGATTAGTCTGATGACAAAATCTTGAATAGGCACTTGTTCAGTCAACACTCAATTTTTTTCTCCCCATGCAATCCCAGGAGAATACATGCATTGCCTAGTGCATGACACTAGAGGGAACTCTAAAACCGTATACAGTGCTATTACAATATTTTGGGTGGAGGGAGAACCACTTACCTCAACCTTACAGTCTAATGACAAGATTAGCAAAATAACATTTAAATACATATTCACCAGCCAAAAGTATACCAATTTATATATTTATTATCCTATACATAGTCTCTTTCATAAAATTCGCATACTGTACACAATTGCTTTCATGAAGATAATGGCAATTATTTATTGCTCATCATGTAGAATAATAATTTTTTGGGAATGCTGAAGCACTCTTGCTGTCACCCAAAAAAAAAAAATCCAAGCAGCCCCAGGATTGGAAAGATTTGACTCTTTTGTTCACCTATTCCCCCTTTTCTCGTTAATAAAAGCATGCGTTCGCAATGACACGCCATTCTCCAACGTCAGGAAAATGTCTCACTAGGCCAGGGGTCGGGAACCCGCGGCGGTTTTTCCATCCTTACGTTGCGGCTCTGTGTGGCTTGGAAAAATGATAAATGACCGATGGATTTGTTGTTTGTCTCAGAAACGTGTCTCACTTCTGTAATCATCTGACTGGACACTAGGTGGCAGTGTCGCTATAAAAATTACTATTGTGATGAAAAGGGAAGGCGAGGTAATGGCGACTCGAGTGAGTTGTGCTGTTATTGAACTATTCAGTGAAATATTTTTTTTTAATTTAGGTCACGGTCTACACGCTCTAAAAGCTGAATGGATCTTTTTTTTTAATTCACTCTCTTTGTAATCATCATTTAATCCCCCCTCCCAATTATTACATTGCTATTGAAAAGTTAAATGCAATCCAATCCACTCCGCTCAGTGCCAATGCCAATTTTAAACATTCAGCCACAGTGCATTTAATTCAGAATCGCACGCGCCCACAAAGGGAGGTGCCTGTGGATTCATCTAGCTGACTACGTCCATATTGGATCTTTAAACGCGTATTAGTGTTGACGCAATTACACGGTCCATTGGGTATGTTACACCGTAGTTTGCGGTCGTTACCGTGCTTGTGCGGTTCATGTCAGGGTTGTGTAGCCCCCCCCCCCGGCCCCCCCAAGGTGCTGTGATTTCTTGCTTTTAATTTTTGACTGTGTCCTTGCCGCGTTGCTAAGGCAACGTGACGAATATTGGTGAGCCACGCTGGGCTTTCAGGTTATCAATTAAAGCCGAGGACAACGCAGCAGGGAATGTTTTGTCGAAGTACGTTTGCCGAGTCTCTCTTTCACGTGTGTAAATTACGTTGCTTATTTCTCCGGCTTCTGCTGCACCGCACTCGCGTTTGCCACCGATTTATTCAATTTGGGAAAAGAACATGCTCTTCTCACACCCTTGCTCTGTCACTCAAACCTCTAATTGGCCCAGTCTTGAGAACAACTCTTTGAGCATGATTGTTTTCTTTCTCTCTCTCTCTCTCTCCTGATGTGTTCTCCCCATCCTCTGGCTCAGCTCTTTCCCTCAGCCCCAGGAGCGCTGCTTTGGGCTGAATCAGGGTAGAATGTAAAACACAGATGGCCATTGACTCACAAATGGGTTCATGGAAAACGAGTCTCCTGTGTCAAATCCGTTTGTGAGGCACCGGCGTTTTCTTTTATTTCCTCCTTTTCAGCCCTTCGCCTCATCTGTCAGTGCAGCTATACAGTCTTTTTTCCCCCCTCTGTTATTTTGTTTTGTTCAGTCAATCAAACACCACTTTCTTTCAGTCTGTTCTAGATTCTTTCCGTATTTGGCCTCACTCTACCCTTTGTTGCCTCAGGCCCCGAGTCGGGGTTAATTAACTCATTCTGGACCAAGTCTGAAAAGACGTTTAAAAACGTCTTTGGGAGTGAATGAGTTAACACTGAGTTGAGCTGTGTTTAATGGTTAATGAGGTTTCTTCCTCCATTACACCCTCGCCCCCCGCACACCGCCAACTGCCCCTCTGCCTTAATCCACGCTGCACGTCCTTACCTCCCTGCAGAATCAGCAGCAACGCGAGCTGCCAAGCAATCGCATGAAGTGCAGTACGGCCTCGTGCCCGCCCCACTTCGGTTTGGCATCTGTCGCTTTGCCCTCCTGCTTGGAAGACAGACTTATCGGACCTGATATACTTTGATACAGAGAAGCGAAGCGGCACAATGCGGGTTCACCAGCTCTTAACAAATTGCCAATACGGAAGGCAACGGGTGTCAAAGTGCTGCAGGGTGCCATATTTAAAAGAGGAGAGTGAGGTTTTCTATATTCGGGGCCTGCAGTAGCGAAGGTGAAAATGAGAGCTCTACGGAAGAAATGGGAGTCAGAATGAGTCCTGGAAGGAAAAGAAGAAGAAGAAATGCTGCCAGGGTTTCCAAGTCCACACTCTTGGTGGAGAAGAGAGGGATGGAATATCATTGCTATGCCTCGCCACGCCACAGCCGGAAGGCAGGCTAAAGCGGAAGGCAGCGGTTGTGAAATTTTCACCACCCGTTGCTTGTTTGTGATCGTAGTAGCCGTTCAATTAAAATCAAAAGCGCCGGCAAGAGCACTTTAATTCTTTGCCTCGCTGCCTGCTGAAAGGCGAATGTTCAGGGATGTCGCATTTTGAAGTCTAACAACAGCGGTCTTTGCTGAGCGATTCTTGTAGAGCTGCCGGGAAAGGATGGACGCAGCGCTGTCCCTCCGTGTGAGGTGGAAGCATGTTCTGAAAGCCGAAAAAGATCTGGCGGGTGTTAAAAAAAAATAAAAATCTGATGGTCCTAAAATAGAGGTGATGGAAGTGCTTTTAAAATAACTATGCTGGACTTCTTACAGTTTCGGTTTGAAACAAGTGACGCACTGACGATGACGTACGGGCGGCCCAGCCACTGGCCACTTATAGTCTACTCGAATAAAGTACTTTTTTTTTTTTTTGCAAGGAGTCACTAGTTTACAAAAATAGCTTATTTTCATTTTAAAATGTCAGCCCACAGCTTGAATATCAACATTTCTCCTTTTCTATAGCCCCCCATGTTGAAAGTTTCCAAAATAAAAAGTGACAAGACACTAACTTCACCCCAGGATTACACTGTAACGTGCAAAGCATTCTGAAACGGCGCCAAATGATAACACGTCTGACGTGGTTTATTCCCGACAGCCCGGCTATGTGAAACTGTCCAAACCGGTCGCCCTGTGGACCCAACAGGATGTTTGCAAGTGGCTGAAGAAACACTGCCCCAATCAACATCAGATCTACAGTGACTCCTTCAAACAACACGACATCACAGGTACCCCATGACACATTTGCTGACCTGCTTTGAAATTTTGTCAAAATGAAGAGTCGCACACTTGTCGTTCGGAATTTTCATGCCTGACACCCAGTTTTCTCTACGCACTTTTATTTTATTTATTTTTTATTTTGATCAGTAACGATTTTGCTCACAGTACATATTGGTTATTGCATCGCTGTTTCAAGCTATCGTCTTGCTGCTGCCACATCTCCTTCAAAACAATCGCCGTTTTCAATCTGCGGCTACTGCCAACCACCGACAGACTCATTTAAACCGTCAATGCGGTTCCCGCTGACGGCTTTTGCCGCGTCAATCATTTTTCCTAACAAGGATCCCTCAAGGTCATCCCCCCCCCCCACCCCCACTCCCACTGCGTGCAACGCTTTGGTCCTCATGGCAACAGACGAACGTTAATTGCCATGCACTCCACCTCTCGGAGTGCGACCGATCATGCTAATATGTTTGTTTGTTGTCTTCAAGGGCCTCTTCGATTCGGTGACCATCTAAGAGCGTAAAATCGCAAAATCGCTCCGGGGTCATGACGAGTAGCAGAATGATGATGAGTCGGGGGGGGGGGGGGGGGGGGTTGCACTCGGGTTTGGCATTCAACGTAAACGGTCTGAAAACGATGCGTCATGCTGCGCCTGTTGGCGTCCTTCCCCGTCTGGAGCGATTGGGACGATCCAAATTATGGAGAGGGGAAAAACCCCACCCTGCCTCATTATATAATAATTTCTCAAGAGAATGCAATAAATTGGACAAATGGAGCTCCTTTGCACACGCAACACATGCCCCGCTTGGAAATAAAACGTATTATGCTGTAAAAGCTTCAACGGATTAAATGAACGCAATTACAAACCAAAATACAGGCCATAATTCAATCTTTTAAATAATACGCATGTTCAGTTCTACTTTCTGTTTGAGTAAATAATGTGGGTGGGGGAGGGCGGGGGGAATCAATAATTTAATACATAAAGAAAATGGCGCAGATAGACACACCCACAGAAATGCAAATTGTTTACAGATGCGCGGTTCATTTCGACGTGACGTTCTTTGACTCTTGATTAAAGTGCTTCCTACGGACGTGCAGACACACTGCGTACGAGTTTCAACGGCAAATTACTTCAGTATGCAACCGAGATCCTGATCCCACTCCCAAAGAAATCGATGCATCCCATCCTCCCGCTTCGCCTCCCTCGATCTTTTCTCTCCCGTCCCGAACGGAGACACCCAGATGTCATTAAAAATGCATTAAAGCGTGTTGAGGCATAATTACATATTAGTCTCTAATCTGTTGTAATTACAAGACCCGGACTCTTTTTGTGAAGGTATGTAGCGTGGCATGATAATTGACTTAAATGCACATTTTCTGGTTTCTGCTACGATCACTGTGAAAGGTTTCGCGGTGTCGCTAATGAGGAGCGACATGAACAATAAAACCTGGCCAGTGACCTTATTCTTAACTGATTATAGAATATCCAAGGGTGGAATTCTTAAATTGTCAATAGGTCTGAATTTCACAGTGCAGTTGGTGTTTGTTTGTTATCGAGGGTGCAAGTACTCGTAGCGTATTTACAATTTACCTGAAGCATTTTTACCATGACAGCATTCAGGTAGCTAGCCCGACGTGTTTTCACCCCAAAAATGCATTGGCCCTGGTTGCCACCATTTATAGAACAGCTCGCTGTCATTTTATGTATAAATAATGTATTTTGTTAGTCAGGCTACAGTAATACTTTGTAATGCAAAGCATTGTGGGTGTAGAACTACTATAACTACCGGGTCTATAATTAGCAGCAATTACATGCTCAAATATCTATCAAGTACTGCGAGCCACAGGCTGAATATTGTGTATTTGGCAGTTTTTCTTAAACCGACACAAGTGAGGATTGACGACGCTAACGAGCCCGCTATCCGTCCGTTAGCCAAATGGCGCCCCGATTAGCTCGCAAGCTAGCTAGTGGTTAGCATCTCTCTTTGTGGCATGTCCTGTAAGAACCGAGGACAATTTTGTGTGAGTCTGGATTAATGATTTTCTGAACCTATGTATGTTTTTGTTTTTTTGTTTTTTAAAGTACACGGCATCGCATAAAAACTCAGAGCTAATTTCTTTGGAGATTAGCAATCGCTACTGTTTATCCGTCTGACCAATAGGAGGCTCTCCCCTCTTGAACAATTTGGCCAAAGCAGAGTGACCTCAACCTAAAGTAAACTCTGTGTCTGTGTATTCCCCAATTTGCGTTTTATTCTGAATCTGACAAATTCATTGTGTACATTTGTCTTACTGTGCATGCACTTTTACAATCCCATTAATCAAAGTACCTTGTGTTTGGCCAGAGCTCGAGATGAATCGGGCTCCGTGCAACACTGCTGCCGACACACCACTCATTAATCTGGTACAGTACTTGTGCCCCCCGGGCCCCAACATACATTTTGGGGGTTTTAGGGTGGGTTGTGAATTTTACAATACATATGACTGCGTTTGGCATATTCCTATTATAATTCCATCCCAACAAAAGGAATCAGGGTGAATAAATGGGCACATTTGGAAAGTTCCGGCATGTTGGCATCTTGAATAAGCTAGCCCATGTATAGTACAAAGAAACTGGAAAAACAAACCAAAAAAACCCCCAAAATTATTTACCTCATTCCAGGGATGGCTGATGAGTACGATGATGGAAAAAGGCATCTCAATACAAAAGTGAAGCGTAAAGGAGCAATGACAAATGCAGGGAGCCGTATAAAGAATAAAATTGGGGTGATAAAGCCATCGCATTTCCATTCACTTATCATGCAAGTACATAAGAATTGGTTGTTCAGCACTCACTCATATAGAAAGTCGGATCGGAAATGCATATGACAATGTTTTTTTTTTTTTTTCAAACCTGCGGTGAATGAAATCCACTTTCTACTGTGTGCATTCTAACCGTAACTTCCATTTCAAACCCTTTTGTTTGTAAATTCATCCAAATGGCAGTTTGTTAAACAAAACAGTGGCCGCCGCCCACTTCTTGTTCCGCTGTTTAATCAGTGAGTTCAACTCCACCTTTAATAAAAGATCCTAATGGACCTTCTATTGATTCTGCGGTCCCGACACACAGTTATAAACGTGCCACCACAACATGAGCCACTATGGAAAAGTCATGGTGCTTTAATGGATTTTTGTGGGATGGTTTTGGATGCCTTCCAGACACGATGTAATCCCCCCCCAACATCACGCTTGCTTTTTTTTTCATCGTTTGCCCACCTTTTCTCACTCACTCCTTCTTCTTCCCACTCAGTGGAAGGTTGGCTTCGTTGGCGAGGAAATTGCCACTCGAGTGCTCAGAACTGATTAATTTAAACCTGTGTGGTACTTAAAAATTTAGAATTCATTTGTTGTTGTTGTATGTGGGGTTTTCTTTTTTTTTAATCTCTGGTATAATGGTGTGTGATTGACTGTCAGACATCATTGATCAAAACAGAGTGTGAGAATGTCTTTAAATTGTATGACAATACAAGGTCAGAATATTACAGCCGTCCTAGTTTGAGTTTATTTAAACTACAGGTGTCAAAGTCGAGGCCCGAGAGCCAGATCCGGCCCGCCACATCATTTCATGTGGCCCGCGGAAGCAAATCATCCATGTCAACTTCAATGATCCTTGCTTAAATCTCTTCCGAACGCTCAAATACGCCCCAAATACTTCTTCATGGAGTAGCATCAGACTTAATCTACGCGTAATATTTCTAGTTGATGCGGTCCTCAATAATTCATTCCTTGCTTGTTGGCCTAAAATATTGTGTCATCGGCTTACGCCCGCACATGTTACAAAGGGCCCGCTAACTGACTAACTTGCTTCATGATTACGGCAAGCTCCGTCTTTCGCAACAGCCCGCGATTCTTAAAGAAATACAGACCATGATTAGATTGTGATCCCCCCCCCACACCCTCCACACACACACACACACACAATTACAACAGTGAAAAGGAATACTGTACAGTAATAGAAACCAGTTGCAAGTGGTAAGGCACTACAAAAATATTGTACTTACAAAAATGTCTGCTGCACGCTTCTGTTTGTAGTACATGAGCATTTTTTTTGTAGTACGGATCTTCTTCATACCATAACCTTATTTTTTTAAAATGTATTAGGGCGAGCACTCATGAGACTGACAGACCGAAAGCTGGAGAGAATGGGCATCATACAAGAAGCCGAGAGACAGAACATCCTGCGGCAAGTCCTGCAGCTCCGCGTCCGGGAGGAAGTTCGGAACCTTCAACTCCTCACACAAGGTCAGCTTTTCAGGCATATACCGCCGTTCAAATGTTTGCAAACGCGACATGCTCACCGACAGCGCTTTAATCGCGATGCTGTATGTCATAAATGTGCTCACGCAGGCAACCCCCCGGGAAAACATCTCGCATTTTGCTAACGATTCACTAAATGGAGCTTCATTGATACACTTGCCATCTGGAGTGATGGCAGTAGCTGCATGTTGCAAAGCCCACAGGAGGCGATGAATCAGAATGGTTATGAAACCGCAAACGGGCGGCTTTCATAGCTTTGTTTTTTTTTTTGGGGGGGGGGGGGGATGATCAGAGGCTTGTATAATTGGTCCGTATGACCGTGCGGAGTTGTCAGTGTTCATTGCTGCATTTGAGGTTTACGTTTATGTCGTATTGTTACACTGTAGTGTACGGATGGGAGGCGCAGCTTTGCAAATAGGGAGGTGTCCAGTCAGTTCGTAAGCAAGTGTATGTACGAGGGCCAATGGGAATGATTACGATCGCCAAGACGTGTCAAACCATTTTAACTTGTGGAGTAAAATATGTCACGCACAAAAAAAAAAAAAAAAACAATTTAGAAATTTAATAATAATGACGTCGGAGTGTGTTTTGCTTCTTCTTTGGCTTTTCTGACTTTATTAAACCACTTATTCTAAGGTCCGGGTTTGACTGAATTTATTAAGGGGAAAAATAATATTTACCGACTGGCACAGATGTCCTCAGAAAATAGCAGACGCATCGTCATGTGTTCGCAAATGTCAAGGCAGAATGTTGTATAACTGCATGTTACATAGTTCTGCTTTTCAGAAAAAAATGTGTGCGGTGCCACGCAAATCAAATCTTGTCGTTTTCACTCTTACAAAGTTCACATTTCAACATCCCGATTTTCACGTGATTAATTTTCCATTTGCCAATTTTTATTATTATTTTTGTTTCGTTTAGCACGAACACCATTATAACATATACTTCATTATGGCAACCATATTTTCCCCACAAATTGCGGTGCATTATTTCCTGTGTTATGGGAGCACATGAAATCATATCACTGTTTTAACTTTTTTTCTTTTTTTATTATAATTTTTTTTAATAACAATTGGAAAGGTAGGAGTGAAAGCGGTGTATTTCGATGCCCAGGGCACGCACACCTTGAGCTTTTTGCTCGAGGCAAAAAGAGTCGCAACCACTTGGGATATGAACTTGAGAGAAGGGAAATGAGATCGCAGTGGGGTGGTGGTGATGAAGTATCGGAAGGAAAGAAAAAAAAAGAGAGGTGAGAAGATAGATGGGTGAGAAGATCGAGCAGAGAAGATAGGAAGGATGAAAAAAAACTTGTCTGACAGAGTGGTAGGTGTTGAGAAAAGGAAACAATGTTGGATTTTTTTTGGGGGGGGGGGGGGAGAGTCATTGATGTTATAGCTTTCATTTTTGGCCACATGAACCAGTTTTTATAGTGAAACACAAGACCAGAATTATTGTGCACTCTTAACCCTGAAGTTGGCAGAAGAGTGACAGATATCATTTACTTCCCAAATATACATCAAGCCCATAAATGATAACGTACCTTCAAAATCATCATCTCTACCCGGAACATAGGGGGAAAAAGGCGGTTTAAAAAAAAAAAGGGGGGGGGGGGTCATGTCCAGATCGAAGAAAAATAGTTCAATGATTGTGAGGAGAGACGCATCTATTATCTGTCATGACATCGGGGCACGAGAACAGGCCGATAGAGGGGGGGGGGGGATGAGGTGTCGTAATTACTGCCGTGTACCCAGACAGAGCTGGCTAGACTGACCGTGATTAACCTTTAAGGGTTACTGGGCCATGGGAGGAGAATAATTACATTTCCCCCATTGCCCCCCCCCCCCCCCCCTCGTGTTAGTGCTATTCCGAGACAACAGAGACGTGAGGTGAGGCTTGTCGTGGCGGTTTGTGACACAACTCGCGGACGGACTGAACGGCATTTGGATCCCACAAACAAAATCCGCCCCCCCAAAAAATATTTACTGATTAACAAAAGCGCACCGACCAAGTATAAACGTAAATCGCTGGTCACAAGGGGTCGGGGGGCATAAACAAAAAGCGTCGGCAAAGGCAAGGGAATAGCAAATCCGGGAATATCAACGAAATGACGAGTCCAATTACACAAAATAAAAACAAAAGCAAGATGAAAAGACAAAATAATAGCAATACTTAACAAGCGAGCAAAAACGTCAATGACGAGTTCGAAAGGTCTCGAAAACAACACTTGAGCACGAGCAGCAAACACGGTCAATAATTAGACTGCTCATTTGGCAATAAGTCAGTCCTTAAATCCACGGCCGACATGAAAACATTGGCAGCAGGTGTGCACGCTGGAGGGAAAACCCTCTTCTGCCACCTGCTGGAGACACACAAGAACAGAATTGTGGCCGTTTAAGATGCTAGAATCATCTCAGACGGGCTAAACAAACTCGGAACAACATCAAATGTTCGAACAATATTGATGCCCTTTTTGTTTCACCTCCAAAGTAAATATTAGCTCACTGGGGTAAAATATGAAAGATGACCGTTACAGTTCACATGATCCAAAGTATTTTGTTCATTCCAAATATAACCGTTGTCATTTCCTGACATGAATGTTGCATTTACAACTTTTTCTTTTTTTTTTCCCCCGACAACTATACAATGCAGTCAGGAAATGAAAAGATAGCGCCATCATAATAAAACCCATTTCATCAAAGCAAAAACACCGTGTGTGACAAAAACAAAACAAAACATTGTAATAATCCAGATCGATAGGTGACAAAGCAATAAACCTGCGTCTCATGAGAAAACATGATACACTTTCTGTCTGGCCAATTCTGTCCCCCCACCACCACCTCTCACAAGTCTGATTTTCGCAGATTGAACCCACGAGCTGTGCAGTTCATATTAAGCTTGTATCTATCAAAACAAAGAGCGATATTCTTTCACCTGAGACAAGATGTCAAGGGGAAATGGAAGTGAGTTATTGATTTACATCAGACAGGTCGGAGACAAAAGAAAATGAGATCGGTTATTGTGTGTTTAAAAAAAAATAAAGTGTGTTCAAAGCCCTTTAACGGCGCCACTCATTTAAGCGAAATGTAAAGATGGCAATTTGGTGAAGTGCTGCGTTTCTTGGGGGGCGGGAAAAAAATGTAATCCAATTTTCAAATGTTTCTGCATTCAATTTCATGCTCGGCACCACGACGGCGTTTGCAATCCAGTCCGTGCTAATAAATCTGCCATTAACCGGCTTGCGGAATCATCACTCTCGAAAGGCTATTTGAATTCCGCAGCTGACGTGCTTTTCACAATTGGCCCCCCTAATCGCCGCGTGTAGACACGGCCGGAGCTGTTGACGCTTCATTTACGCCAACAAAGACTCATTAAGAGTGACGCGAGATAAATGTGAAATAAATCGCACGCAGATTCCTTCTAATATTCCCGAATACGATCGGTCACCGCCACCTACCAAACGCCAAATCACTTCCAAAGAAACGTCAAACATTGGACCCGAACGTGATAATCCATCGAGAAATTAATTTCACGTGTTATTTCCACATTTAACCGCAAGAGGGTGCTGTAGGCCTATTTTGACACTTTCCACGTTGGCGGAAACTGATGAAAAGCAACTGATGATAACTGACAGCGATTTGGACAATGGCGATTTGGTAAACTTGTTGGCACGTTCTTTATTCGAAGAACTCTTAAATTTTTTACGTGCGACATACCAGTCACGTACTCGGTTTGTTGTTTATGCGTCATGTGACGTTAGCATATTGTACACTTATTCGGCCTGTTGTTCTGTTTTATTTTAATTTTACATCACCTTTCAAGATGACATGTCTGTTCTTGGTGTTGAATTTTATCAAATACACCCCCCCCCCCCCAAAAAAAATGTGACTTATACTCCGGTGCAACTTGTTTTTTTTCATTTTCTTTCTTTATTATGCATTTTATGCCTGGCGCGACTTGTAGTCCGGAAAATACGGCAATTTGAATTTCATCTGGCGCACACGCGCATGACTTCTGCTGAATGCTCACGTCATCAAGTGGCTTCCCGACGTGTCTTCCTTATCATCGCTTACAGATTCGGCGGGAATGGACGACGGAAACGTAATGAGGCCAAATCATCAAAGTCGGGCAGGAATTAGAATTTCTATTCTTTGCAAACTCCAAATACTCAAAGTCTTTCCCTGAAGTGGATTACGCCGTATATTTTTCCTGCGAAGACTTTGGCGAACAGACTCAAGGCGCTCAGCGTGACTTCTCTTCCTTCCTCTGGGCTTTTTTTCCTCGCCAATCTGACGACTTGCGCCAGTGTGCGACCAACCGAGAGTTCTCATTAGCCCGACTCTCCCTTTAGGACGGTCGCCTCTATGAAAGCCCTTCAGCCCGATGGCTCCCTTGACTTCATCCACCCTCACTCTACTCTCCGCCCTCCCCTCCCTCTTTTTCTTCCTTGCTTATTCTTCCCGCGAGGGAAGGTCAGATGAATTCTTTTTCATCATTTCCTGCCGGTGAGATTCCTTTTGCAGAGACTTTTCACAATGGCTCCGTGCCCGAAAGATGTGATCGTGAATACCTTTGACAAAGTGCTCTGCTGTCTCCATTTAGATATAAATGTGCCGTCTTTTTATTTCATAAATCTGCAAATTGCTCCCCTGCATCGATGTCATAGTTTGACATAAAAATAATGACAGCCACTCCGCTTTCAATCCTAAACAGGCTTATGCATGCAGAGATAACGCTTCTTACCGAAATCGTCACGATCATATTTTCTCGGAAGTGATCATGGCGGTCGTACAGATGTCCTTCATTCGGCGCAAACATCTTTTTCTGAACAACGGGGACCAGATGGAAAAACATGACGAGAAACAAAGAAAAAAGTATCCCTTTTATTCACTATGCATAATAATGCCCCCCACCCACCCCACACATCTCACCCACCTTATCTGTACTATGTCTGAAAGTTAAAATTTCTTTGCCGTGCAATAAAGACACATCAGCCCAAACCACCGAGGGCCTCCAATTATAGACTCGAGTCCCGTCACACATTCACGCAGCACCGTGTTTTCGTTTCATCGAACAAAAGGCGCAGACAAGTAATGTCAAGTTTCGACAAATCACGTGAACAATTATTTTCGCCGCACCTGCCGTATCCTTTACTTCCAATACTCTCAAGGACGCTGGCGATGAACGCAATGCGTAAATCCATTCATGGAGCCGAAGCTAAATAACACTGTTGAAGTCAAATGCGCAGGAACAAAAGACAAAAACATTTGATGACGCGCACCGGCGGAGTGTCGAGAAAAAAAATTGCTTTCTGGAATTTCCTAATGCGGTTGACACACGGTAAAATGCTCAGGAAATTAAGAGTCAAGCACTCGGGTCGAAACGACTCTGAGCGGCCGCAGAAGAAGTCGCTGGCTACGGTTTCATACTCATGAAGCAATCTTCATTCAGTTATCGTGAAACGGGATCGCATTAAAAGCTCCAGAGTCGGTTGCCTGGCACCGTGGACTGGTTCCACTCAGTCTGATGCAGTCTTTCACTTTCCCGGCCAACGCCGGACATCCAGGAGCCGAGACGGCATGGAGAGAGAGAGAGAGAGAGAGCCCATTTCTGAGTGCACGCCCTCGGCTTCCGAGCGCTTGCGCGTGATCTTACAAATCTGGATCGATAGGCCGAAGCGCACTTAGTGTACCGGTCATCCCCTCATAAAAAAGCCTGCGCGATGGCTTCGGATTGACTGGCTTTCCATGTCATGGCGAGTCGAGGAAAATTGCACCAAAGGAGATTGTGCTTATGAGGCCTGTTCTACCAATCCAGAAAAAATAAGTAAAAATAATACCAAAATATGAGAATATGCTTACTTGAATACTTAAAAAACCCCAAAGTTAAGATACTGTATTTTCCACACTATACGGTGCACGTCAAAGCAATTTTCTCAAAAGCTGACGGTGCGCCTCATAGTCCGATGCGCCTTATGTATGGATCGATATTCTGATTTCTTGGACATAGTATTTTAAATATTCAGTAAAGCGCTTTGTTACAGATGCAGCCGTTGTGAAAGCTCTATATAAATAACATTGTATTGTATTGTATTGTATTCCCTTTAGCGTAGCTCTATCTAGTGGATGCATAACGCAACCACAGCCACTATCGTGACTTCTATTCTATGCGCCTTATAATGCGGTGCGCCCCATTTATGAAAACGGTTTTGAAATGGGCCATTCATTCAAGGTGCGTCTTATAAGACGCAACTGCTTATAGTACGCAAAATACTGTCTATGTTCCTCTGGATGGGTTATAACTGGGGAAAGTTAATTCCTTGTGTGTTTTTTTGCATACTTAGCCAATCAATCTGATTCGGAGTCACTTTTTATTTCGCTTAATTTTAACGCACCCATTAAATTTGATTTCCATCCATCCATTATCTGAATGGCGTATCCTCAGAAGGCTCGTGGGTGTGCTGGAGCCTGTGTAATAAGGAGTTCCCTAAATGCGAGCTTTTGGAATTACACCCCGAACTCTGGCAGATCGTGATTTTGACTTGCCGGCGGGCAGCTCAAAGACAGAAAAAAAATAATTAAAAATCTGTTGCATTCAATAAACAAAATCCTATTTCTGTAATCCTGGCATATCATAATGACAGAACTTTTCTCGGAGCTGGCAGTGCACAGTGAAGGGCACTCTGGCTGAACTCCAAGGATTTGATATGAGAATGTATCAGTTTGGACTGGCACTGCGCATATTATTAAGGGTTTACGAATATAAAATTCGTCAGTCTGGATTTTTGTTTGTTACATGATCAATATTATCGTCAATATTCTGCTTAAATGGCTACTAAATAGAGTACACGCGAGCATGAGCGGTGGCCATAAAAAGAATCCTCGCTCCGATTTCAGTCCCCTCCGAGCGTATTGTACTCTGCAACACAAAGGAGTGCCCTGCAAAAACTAGCCAAGGTTAGCTTCTTTGAATACCGTGTTGCGCAATGACAACGTACGTATTCTTGTTGCTGTTTAAATGACCCGAGGAGCATTTTTCCACAACCGGTCCATCCGTGTCTATATCTGTATGTCCTCCATGTTCTGCGTCTGATAGCGGGCAGCGATCCCTTTTGCCCACACCACCCCGCCCGAGCAGTGGCTGCGCTTCAGGGACATTCCTTGTGTCATTATATCTTTTGATTATCCTCCAGTCTGACCTCGGGGTGGCCTGGCCCTGCAAACTACGCCAGCAGCCACCGAGTGCTGATACAGGTAATGAGGGACGCCTCACCTTTGCTACCGCGGGATAAATCCTTGCTACGATGTTTTACTCAGTTTAGACCCGTAGCTGCTGCACTCCTGTAAATTAGAAAACCGAAAATAAAGTTCAAAACTAATGCACCTATGTCCCTCGTGCTGCTGCGTTTGCGGGCAAGCATGCCAATGCGAAATGGCGCAGTGAATTAATGAAAGTGAGTCGCGCTTGTAGCGCGCGGAAGGTGTGCCATCACTCATGGGGGAAATTGGTTAAGTGCAGTTTCACTTGCGGAATTACTCTTCATGAATCTATCCTGACATCAGCAGTTAAGATCACACCGTAGGGAAGAATGCCAAACTGGTTGTCAGGCATCCTACGTGACTGAAGAGACACTCGCGTTATTAAGAGTGCAGTGGTACCTCTATTTACGAAATTAATTGCTTCTGGAAGAAATTTGTAAGTCGAGACGCGTTTTCCATGTAAATGCCCTAATCCGTTCCAAGCCCCCCCAAAATCCAGACATAAATGTTTTCTAAAGCATTAAAAATGCGACCAAATATGTCGCAAATACATGTTACAATTAGATTATTGCACAATGAATGAGAGTTGTCCATAATGTAAAAAAAAAAAAAAAACAGAATAAAAATGGTTATTTAACTTGTCTTTTTTTGGCCTTCTTTAGTTCATGTTCTCTCTCAGAAGAGGTTTTTGCCTGGTGTTTTGTCAAGAACTGATCCAAGGGCGTTTGCTTTTGTCGGCTTTGAACAATCTTTTGCGAATGTCCAAGGCAAACATCAGCGTAGTGAGCAATCACCCGACTGGTAATCACTTTTTCTGAGCGATTCACATTTACGTAAAACTAGAGAACGCCTCATGGCCC
Organism: Hippocampus zosterae; assembly: GCF_025434085.1. Lineage (NCBI taxonomy): Eukaryota > Metazoa > Chordata > Actinopteri > Syngnathiformes > Syngnathidae > Hippocampus > Hippocampus zosterae. The sequence continues at coordinate 21,403,488 of NC_067457.1, forward strand.
AAGAGGCGAATGACGAGGATGCTGCATAGACACATTTCTATTCATTCATCTAC